>NC_133513.1:12830000-13455000 GCF_049354715.1 Callithrix jacchus | reverse complement strand
AGAAGCTTCTTTTTTTGGGAGATTTCAAAAAATGATGAGAACCTGGCACAGGATGAAACTATGAGGGTGTTCTGTGTAGTGTGCTGTCTTCCCCTTTCCTCAGCTACTCAGGAGGCTGAGGGGGGAGAATTGCTTGAACTCAGGAGGTGGAGATTGCAGTGAGCCAAGATTGTGCCAGTGCACTCCAACCTGGCACCTGGCTACAAAGCAAGACTCTGTCTCAAAAAAAAGGGAATTTGCAGATGTGATTAAATCAAGGCTCCTGAGATGGGGACATCATCCTGGGTTATCCAGATGGACCCTCAATGTCATCACAAGTGTCCCTACCCATTTATGCCTGAGGTTGCAATTTTTTGAATTTTAAAAGGCGGACCTGGTGATGACCATGAGTGGTAGGAGATAAATAATTCTCACATGCTTAGTGTTCCAAGAATGGAACACTAGGCATAAAATTAAGAGAAAGAGGAAGATTTGCCACAGAAGAGCAAAGTACTCGAGAGAGTGAGTTCAGTCCTTTTTGACCTTCTGTCCATTCTGCTTGTGAGAAGGTAGTGGTCTTCCTCTCTGGAGATCACAGAGAAAAGGCACCATCTTGGAAGCAGAGAATGAGCCCTTACTAGGTTGGGAGTCTGCTGGCATCTTGATCTTGGACTTCCCAGCCTCCAGAACTGTGAGAAAGAAGATTCTATTTATAACTTGTCCAGTCTAAGGAATTTTGTTATAGCAACAGGAATGGACTCAGACAGTGTTTAAATCCGAGAGCTATAATCAGATTCACATGATGAGAAAATCTCTCTGGCTGCAGGACAGAGATAGGTGTGTGAACCTGGGTGGTGGCTGTGTAGATGGAGAAAGGTGGACAGCTGAAAACTATTTTAGGAGGTGAAACGCACACCAGTTGGTGATGAACTAAATATATGAAGTGGCAGGTTGGGAGGGGTCAAGGATGACGTCTAATTTTGGAATTTTGAGATTTCTCTGGATAGATGGTGGTGCTGGGACGTTTGCTGAGCTGGGGCTGGAGGGCATTGCGGATAGATGGGGGGATCAGGAGTTGGACAGATTGAGTTAAAGATATCTTTGAGACATTTAAGTGGAAGTATCAGATACTGTAACTTCCCCTGCTGGTGTGTCTCGCATTTACCCCTTAGAAATGTGTGTGTCCCCAAAAAGATAAATATCATGCGATTCCACTTTTTCTCCGTAGCCCAAGCTGGAGTGCAGTAACAGGACCTCGGCCCACTGCAACCTCTGCCTCCAGGGCTCAAGCAATTCTCATGCCTCAGCCTCCTAAGTAGCTGAAAGTACAGGTGTGCGCCACCATGCCTGGCTAATTTTTTGTATTTTAGTAGAGACAGAGTTTCATCATGTTGCCCAGGGTGGTCTCAAACTCCTGAGGTCAGGCGATCTACCCACCTTGGCCTCCCAAAGTGCTGGGATTACAGGTGCTAGCCACCAGGCCTGGCCTGATTCCACTTTTATGAAGTACACAGAGTTATCAAAATCAGAGACAGAAAGTAGATTTCTGGTTACCAGGAGCTGGAGGGAAGGGATTTAGTGTTTAATGGTACAGAGTTTCACTTTGGGAAGATGAAAAAAATTCTGGAGGGGGATGGTGGTGATGGTTACACCACAGTAGGAATGTTCTTTTTTTTTTTTTTCTTTTTCTTTTTTGAGACGGAATTTCGCTCTTGTTACCCAGGCTGGAATGCAATGGCATGATCTCGGCTCACTGCAACCTCCGCCTCCTGGGTTCAGGCAATTCTCCTGTCTCAGCCTCCCGAGTAGCTGGGATTACAGGCGCGCACCACCATGCCCAGCTAATTTTTGTATATTTAGAAGAGACGGGGTTTCACCATGTTGACCAGGATGGTCTCGATCTCTTGACCTCGTGATCCACCCACCTTGGCCTCCCAAAGTGCTGGGATTACAGGCGTGAGCCACTGCACCCGGCCCCAGTATGAATGTTCTTAACCACACAAAACTATAAGAAATGGTTTAAGACAGTAAACATTATTACGTATATTTACTCTCTTATATAATAAATGTTATAAGTAGGTAATATATATAACACATAAATATTTACTATTAATAGTAAATATTATTTTATATATAATATATGTTTATATAGGGCCACAATTTAAAAAATAGAAGTGTGTGTGAACTATACATAAAAGTATGCATAAAACATTTTATTTTTCTAATAATCTTTATATTAAAATATACAATAATAAACATAAGTTAAATAATATAATAAATATTTTATTTTATTCATAGTTTATGGAGATGTTACTATTTTTCTTTTTTTGTGAGTCTCTATCTAGAAAGTACTTTCTTATTTGTGTGGAGTAATAAAGCAGTTATGTTCCAAGCGCCCTACTCAGGTAATAACCTGTGTGCAACTCTCGATGGCCCCATGTGCCCCGTTCCCTCGTACTTTTCTTACTCCCTCAGAGGTAGGCACCATCACAAACTCGTGTTAATGCTTTTTATTTTATCGTTTACTGCTCATACATGAATGCCTGCACAGTCATATTTTTTAGTTGTATAAACTTTATATAAACTTGTTAATTAGTGTCTTGTTTTTGAGACGCTTTCAGGTTCATACATGCTGATTCATTTTTCACTGCTGTATAGTATTCTGTGGTACAACTAGAACACCAACATTATGAACATTCTAGAAATGCCTCCTGATGCTCATGTATAGTTTTTCTAGGGTAGTGCTGGTCAATAGAATGTTCTACAACAATAGAAATGTTCTATACAAATGTGTACTTTTCAATACAATCGCCACTAGCCATTATTTACTAATGAGTACTTGAAACATGGCTCTGGCTACCGAGGGACTGAATTTTAAATGCTATTTAATTTTAATGATGTTAAAGTGAAATAGCCACGTGAAGCTAGTGGCTAACCAGGGATAGACCCAGGAGCAACACTGCACGTTATAATTACCTGTTCATCTTTACTAGGTAACACTGAACTGTTTTCCAAAGAGCTAGAGCCAATTTCTCTATATCTTCATTTTATCCAACTCCCTAGATCTTTGATAACCAGATAAACTATCCAAATGAAAGTTGATCCAAAGATAAACTTTCTTGCTGGGCGTGGTGGCTCATGCCTGTAATACCAGCACTTTGAGAGGCCAAGGTGGGTGGATCGCGAGGTCAATGTGGCCAAGATAGTGAAACCTCATCTCTACTAAAAATACAAAAATTAGCTGGACATGGTGGCACAAACCTGTAATTCCAGCTACTTGGGAGGCTGAGGCAGGAGAATCACTTGAACCCAGGAGGCAGAGGTTGCAGTGAACTGAGATCGAGCCACTGCACTCTAGCCTAGGCGACAGAGCAAGACTCCATCTCAAAAAAAAAAAAATCTGAGAACAAAAGGGGCTCTATTAGTTATTAGTTAGGGTTCTCCAGAGATACAGAACCAATAGGACTGACAGATGTAGAAAGAGATTTATTTTGTTTAATTTTTTTAATCCTTTTTTTTTTTTTTTTGAGATGAAGTCTCCCTTTGTTGCCCAGGCTGGAGTGCAGTGGCACAATCTTGGTTGACTGCAACCTCCATCTCCCGAGTTCAAGCAATTCTCTTGCCTCAGCCTCCCGAGTAGCTGGGACTAAAGGTGCACGCCATCACCCCTGGCCAGGCTGATCTTGAACTCCTGATCTCAGGTGTTAGCCACTAAATCTGGCCTAGAAAGAGATTTATGACAAGGAATTGGCTCATGGGATTTTAGAGGCCAAGAAGTCCACTATAGGTGGCAAACTGGATATCCAGGAGAGCTGATGGTGCAAGTTCTAGTCCAAAGGCTGGCAGGCTCAGGACCCAAGAAGAGCTGATGTTTCAGTTTGAGTTCAAAGGTCAGAAAAGACCAATGTCTCAGCCTAAGCAGTCAGGCAGCCCGAGTTCCCTCTTAGCCTTTCTGTTGTAGTCAGGGCTTCAGCTGGTTGAATGGGGCCCACCCACTTCTACATTAGGGAGGGCAGTCCACTTTACTCGGTCTACCAATTCAAATATTAATTTCATCCACCAGTGCCCTCCCAGACACATACCTCGAAGAATCTTTTGTCAAACATCTGGGCACCCTGTGGCCCAGTGAAGTTGGTGCATAGAATTCACCATCACCAGAGTCTTACATGGTAATCTCCCTCCCAGGCCGGTGGAATCTAGGTGGTTCAGAGGAGGTCCTCAGAGCAAAATGCAGTACATTTCTAGAAGACAGAACTTGTAGAGAGGAGTATTTTCTTTCTGGAAACTTGTTCTGACCATGAAAGACAACTTGTAGCAGCAAGAGCTCGTCAAGTGCAGAACATTTATTTTATTTCGTTTATTTTCTTTGAGACAGTGTCTCATTCTGTCACCCAGGCTGGAGTGGAGTGGGTACAATCTTGGCTCATTGAAACCTCTGTCTCCTGCGGTCAAGTGATTCTGGTGCCTCAAACCTCCTGAGTAGCTGGGATTTCAGGTGCACACCACCATGCTCAGTGAATATTTTTTTGTATTTTTAGTAGCCATATGGTTTTGCCATGTTGGCCAGGCTGGTCTCGAATTCCTGACCTCAGGTGATCCACCTGCCTTGGCCTCCTAAAGTGCTGAGATTACAGGCACGAGCCACTGCACCTGGCCCAGCATTTATTTCTCCGTTCAATCAACACAGATTCCCACCTTCCTCCCCACCTCCCAGTACATTTAGAAATTCAGCAGGAGGATCCTTCCATTCAGAAGTCTAACTTAGAACATTCTCCCTCTTCTCTCCTCCCTCTAATCTCTCCCTTTCTTCTTCCTTCCTTTCCCTCCCCTACACCCCAAATTCTTGTATATTTTATCCGAGACAAATTACTCCTTAGATCTTCTGCAATTACGAGCATCTCTTCCCACCTGATATGTACAGTGGCCCCGGCAACAGTGACCTGTTCCTGGAAGATGCTATTTAAAACCCCGAGTGCAACTAGAGTGACGCAGGGCTCCTGAATGTGGCTGAGATGTGTCACGTTACATAAGCGCACATGCTTCATTCTGCCCTTGGCTTGAAGCTCTTCCTAACAGACTGCAGAATTATCAGCTCATTAAAGGGGGAAAAAATGCAGGTTTATAAAAAAAAGATTTTGATAATCATCATCATAAAATCAAGGCCCCAGGGTAGAGTTGCAGTTAATGGTTGAGAGCCACACTCAGAGACTCAGCACCTCCCAAGAGGGTCTCAAGGAAACCACAGTGAATCCCAGCTTCTCTCAGGGAGAGGAATATTTTCTGGGAATTCTCTGGAGAGGACTATAAACAGCCCTGATGCCCTGCTCTCCCATAAAGCACAACGTTAACAATGAAAGGAAAGAAGGGAATTTTGAATTGCTTACTACCTAGGAAGGGCCACCCAATTTCATACCGGTGGTCTGCTTTTATCCCTTGCTATAATGCTGCAGGGAGATGCCACTGACCCCATTGTACTGATGGGGAAGCTGGGTTCGAAGCAGGATGGAATATTTGCTCCAGGCCACACAGTTGTAAGAAGTAGAACCAGGATTCAGGGCTCGTTTGGAGACTCCACAGCTTGATGACAGAGACCAAGGACTCTTGTGATATGAAAGGGAAGTGGTGGGAAGGGAAGGACATGGTCCCTTCAAATGTAACAGAAAGAGGGAAGGGAAGTGCTGGGTAGAGGAGGGCGTGGTCCCCGGTGAAGGCCCTACCCCCCGTGCCCACGGACCTAGGTGAGGACTGGCATTTTTGTTTTCCTGCCCAGATGTTGCATTTCCCAAGACCACCCTGGCCTACCACCCCCCCGCCCACCCTGTGCCTTTAAAAACTCTAAGACCCTAGCAGGCGGACACACAAGCTGCTGGACGGAGAGAGCAGCGGATCAGCGGAGGAAGACACAAGCAGCTGTGCGGCAAGAAGACGTGAAGGGCCGGGCCGGCGACTCACGCCTGTAATCCCAGCACTCTAGGGGGCCTAGGCAGGTAGATCATGATGTCGGGAGATCGAAGCCATCCTGGTGAAACCCCCTTTCTACTAAAAATAGAAATAATATTACTTGGTGGTGCGCACCTGTAATCCAGCTACTCGGGAGGCTGGGGCAGAAGAATCACTTGAACTAGGGCGTTGGAGGTTGCAGTGAGCCGAGATCACGCCACCGCACTCTAGCCTGTGCGACAGAGCAAGACTGTCTCAAAAAAAAAAAAACAAAAAAAAACGTCAAAGGGAGCATGCCGGCAGAAGAGTACATGGCCATCGATTAGCCAAATGAGGCAGAGTTGGGCTGGGGCAGTTGGAAGAGAGCCGCAGCCCGTCTCCAGGGAAAAACCTTCCCACTCCATGCCTCTGTGGTTTCCCCCGTCCGCTGAGAGGTACTGCTGCTACTCAGTAAAACCTTGCACTCATTCTCCAAGCCCAGGGGTGATCGATTCTTCTGGCTCACCAAGGCAGGAACCCGGGATACAGAGAGTCCTTTGTCCTTGCGACAAGGTAGAGGGTCTAATTGATCGAGTTAACAGAAGCCGCCTATGGATGGCAAAACTAAAAGGGCACCCTGTAACACACGGCTACTGGGGCTGCAGGAGTTGTAAGTATCCACCCCTAGACACTGCCGTGGGGTTGGAGCCCGACAACCAGCCCAGCTGTATGTTACCCTAGAGGTTTGAGCAGCAGGGCACTGAAGAAGCAAGCCACTTCCCCAGTGCACACACTTCGAGGGGCACAAGGGAACTTTGCCCATGTCATCTGGATCCAGAATGCTATGTCATGGGAAATGTACAACCCTGGGCAAGTGACTTGAACTCTCAGTGCCTCCATTTTCTCATCTGTAAGATAAGGGCCATGTGATATTTTCTGCCTAGAGGGTGGTAGTGAGGATTATATGAATCAAAACAGCAAAACACTAGAAAACTGGCCAGCATAGAAAGTATTTTAAAAGAACTGTTGTCTACAATGCATGCAGTTTCTTTATGCGTTTGTGTGTGTGTGTGTGTTTCAATACAATGCACTTTTTTTTTTTTTGAGACAGAGTCTTGCTCTGTCGCCAGGTGCCAGGCTGGAGTGCAGTGGCATGATCTTGGCTCATCGCAACCTCTGCCTCCCAGGTTCAAGCAATTCTCCTGCCTCAGCCTCCCGCGTAGCTGGGACTACAGGCACGCGCCACCACACCCAGCTAATTTTTGTATTTTTAGTAGAGACGGGGTTTCACCATGTTGGCAAGGATGGTCTCGATCTCTTGACCTTGTGATCCACCCACCTCGGCCTCCCAAAGTGTTACAGGCGTGAGCCACTGCACCCAGCCAATGCATGCACTATTACTCCATTTTGATTCTGCCAGGTTCCCAGGGCCTGACCCCTTCATCACACTTGGTACCTCTTCATAAAATGAAGTTACTGAATTTCAAGCCCAGGCTCTGGAAATACTGGAACTCAAAGGCTGTGCTCTTGAAATATGTCCTTCGCACGCCCACCTTCCCTGCCTGCTGCAGTTCTGACTCTGGCTTATTAAAACCTGCTTTTGCCCAGAGCAAGCCGAGCGGCAGGGCACACTATCCCTTTTTATGAAAATCCAGCAAGCGGGTGTAAAAGGAAGATAACCACACCCCCGCCCCATTCGGAGGCGGAAGATACTTAATTATCTGAAACCCAGATAAACAGCAGGAGCAGATGATAGACGAGACGTGGAAAAGCTGAAGTGAGAGAGGGGGGCTGCAAGAGAAATTGTTAAAAACTAATGATGTGATTCAGTGCTGGAATGAAGGTGAGAAGACGAGCCTGAGCTTGTGGACAGCCTCTGAGAGTTCTTGCCTGCAGTAAGATGGGGGCAGGATGGGTAGGGAGATGGGGCAGCAGTGGGAAGGACTAGAAGGTGGGTGGAACATAGGGTCAGGAAAGGGGAAAGCACAGGCGTTTCAAGCATTGCCTCCCAGATGTTGGCTGCCTCTTTTCTGGAGGTGGTTTCGTATTATGGCCCGGTTTCAGAAATCACCAAGCCTCAAGAGAGAGATCTCTAAATGACATTTTACACATTGGAAACCAGAGAACAAGCTAAGAGAAGTCAGCAAAGGACACACTAGAAATGCAGAGTGAGGAGCATACTCAGAACTCATGCCTGCCTGCTGGGAGCTCACTCACAGCTGGTCTGTGAACTTGATCTCCTGGGCCTGATTCAGGGCAAGTGGGTGTTCTGGGTTGGGGTAGTTCCTGATCTATCTTTCTGTTAGGGAGCATTTGAGGTGGGTGATGTGAGCATGTGTGTGAAGGGCTTAGCACAAGCCTAGGTCCACAATAAGGGCTCTGTCAATGCCAATTGCTGTGGTCCTTAGGAGTCTTTATGGGAACAGGGTTCTCTACAGCAAATTCCCAGCAGATTGACTTCACAAACCTTGACTGTCTACGTTGGAGCTCATCATTGTGGTGTCTGAAATAAGTACATTGTTTATGTGCAGAGAAATGGTGCTACTGAAACCCCAGGGGTTTGGTCTAGGTCCTGCTGCTCACTGCACAGAAAGCCCATCATTGAGAAGGTAGGTATTGACAAGGAAGAAGATTTTACTCCAGTGCTGCAGCTAAGAAGATGGGGGCTTATTCTCAAAGCCATCTCCCTGGCCAACTAAAACTAGGAGTTTATATAGCAGGGAAGAAATGTAACAATGTGTAAGAAAACAGGAACTAGGGAAGGGCAAGGAAGCAATCATGGTGAATGAGGGGTCTTGCATCTCATTGTCTGAATGTGGCAATCTGGTGAATTTCAGTTCTTTGATACTTTTTTGAGAGGCCTGGGGGGTCCCTTCCTGAGGGAGGAACTCAGATAAAACAAATGTAAACTCTAAGCTTTAAGATCAGAAAGGTCAACTTCTGTGTTTATTGGAAAGAACATCTATGATGGGACTATTGGGTCAGTTTCAGGGGTACAGAAAAGTCCAAAGCCCGACTTAATAGAATTCATCCAAGTTCCACCATAGGCAATTCAAGACGGCAGAACAAGATAAGGCCCAGTGTGGGAATGGGGGTGTCCAATCGGAAGTTTGTCCTCCCATTGTAGAAGAGTAAGGCAAAGAGAAAAGGGGTCCTGGCATGGAGAATAAAGATAACAGAACAGCCTCAAGTTAAGGGTTCTGACCCCCAAGACAGATACCTTGGGTTCAAATCCTGTTGCTACTTTATCCTAGCTGGTGACCTTTAATAAGACACTCTGCCTCTCCCACCTCAATTTCCTCATTCACAAAATAGAAGAAATAGAACTCACTCTATCGGGGTTCTTGCAAGGACTCAGGAAGCTAAAATTAAGGAGTGAATGCACGAAGGGATGTCGCATTCAGGGTGGCATGTCAGTGCCCATGGGAAACAGCAACTCTGTGTGCTCTGTCATGTGCCCAAGGTCACAGACCAAGGACGTAGGAGAGCCAGGATGATGACCTCTGATCCCACATCTGAGTTCTCACCGGTTACCTGGGACGAGGGGAATCTCCCTCTTCTTCCTCACTGTCTTGGCAGAAAAAGAGGGAGAACAGACTGAGGCTGTGGATCTTGGGGGAAAGGACAAAGTAAATCAGCCAAGAAAAAGAAAGCCCATGAAATAATCTAAATGTCAGGCTGCCAGGGCATTGAGGGTGCAGCAGGCAGCCCACCCTGGACTCATGCTTAAAAGTCAGTGCAGGCTGGGCATGGTGGCTCATGCCTGTAATCCCAATACTTTGGGAGGCCAAGGGGGGTGGATCCCTTGAGGCCAGAAGTTCAAGACCAGCCTGGCCAACATGGTGAAGCCTCATCTCTACTAAGAATACAAAAAATAGCCAGGTGTGGTGACAGGCACCTATAGTCCCAGCTACTTGGGAGGCTGAGGCACAAAAATCAGTTGAACCTAGGAGGCAGAGGTTGCAGTGAGCCAAGATTGCACCACTCACTCCAGCTAAGGCAACAGAGTGAGACCCAGTCTCAAGAAATAAAAATAAAAGAGTCTGAGGTGGACAGATCACAAGGTAAGGAGTTTGAGACCAGCCTGGCCAATTTGGTGAAACCCCATCTCTATTAAAAATACAAAAAATTAGCCGGGCATGGTGGCACATGCCTGTAAATCCAGCTACTTGGGAGGCTGAGGCAGGAGAATTGCTTAAACCTGGGAGGTGGAGGTTGCAGTGAGCTGAGATCGTGCCACTGCATTCCAGTCTGGGCGACAGAGTGACACTCTGTCTCAAAAAAATAAAGAAAATAAAGAGTCAATGCAGCAGGAAGCCATGGAAGTGAGACAGATTCTCAATCATGAAATAGGGTCTGACTCGTATTGTCTCCGCAGCAGCTGACGGGTATTAAGGTGATTACCTCGCAGCAGGTGTGATAAAACCAATCTCAACACAGCTATTACACTATGACCACTGGGAGTCTTTCAGCCGAGGGCTGTCACATTCCCGTCATTTCATTTCAAGCTTCCTTGCCTGAGCCTGAAAATGATCAGTAGGGTCAGAAATTTTTTTCTCTCTGTCCTACTATGTGCCAAGAGTGTCTTTGTGTGTGTGTGTGTGTGTGTGTGTGTGTGTGTGTGTGTGTGTGTGTATAAGAGGATCGTTGGGGTAAGGATGGAGTGAGAAAGAATAATTTATTGCACATTTGACATATATTCATGAGCCTAAGTGCCAGGCACTGTTCAAAATGCTGAGAAGACATTATGAGGAAGTTGTATAAGGCCTCTGCCCTCATGGATCTTATCAGCTTGAAAGAATTATTTTGGTAGTTATAGTCAAAGTTTCCTTTTCCCTCCCCTCCTGTTCCCTCCCCTTCCCTCCCCTCCCATTCCTTCCTCTCCCCTCCCCTTCCTTTCCCTTCCTCCCTCTTTCCCTCTTCCCTCCCTTCCTTCTTTCTTTCCCTGATTCATTTCATAAATATTCTGCAATCAGACTGTATCCTAGCTTGGCTACTTATTAGCTAATGCAGTATTGGGCAAATTTCTTAACCTCCCATTCCTTCCCATCGAGGACCCGCTCACAGGATAAGCTCCGCAGCTTCAGGAAAAACCAGCTCTAAGAAAGAGCTGAGAAACTGAATTCAAGCAGGGACTTGGCTCAAATCCTGTTGGGCTGGCAGGCTGAGTATGATGGATGAGGAGTTTGTGCAGATATGAGCATGCTGCATCCTTTGTCTTGGCAGCCTTAGCGTCCACTGTGTACCTCTGAGATTGATGAGGCAGGTGCACCTTGGGGCAGGCTACACACCATACAAGTCGGAGCTTGGTTGGGGAGCATCATCATCAACTAATACTGTCTGTAGGACCCCATTCCAGCAAGACATCTGGGGGCCTGAAAGGGGGTTCCTTCCCTGGAGAATGTCAGAGTCCCTGATCTATGTCCTAACAACACTCAGGTCCTTCTGTATCCTTTAGATAATTTGATTTATCCAAGAATCTATTGTTGACACTTGGCCCTAAGTGGTCAGACTCATGGGCTTGATGAGGAAATTCAGTGAGATCACAAGCCAAGAGCTTAGGGCAGAGCTGCTGCTTAAGAAATGCTAGCTATTCTTGTCCTTAAGCCCTGGCTAAGTGCCAGGCATGTGCACATCTATTCATACACGTGCACACACACACACACATACACACATATACACATACACACACTCATACACATATCCACACACACATCCACATACCCACACACATCCCCCATGCACATCTACTCACCACATCCACACACACACATACACCCACCCACACACACACCTACATCCATACATATGCATCCACATACATCCACACACCCACACACGACATACACACACATACACACACACAGACACATCCACACAAGCACACATCCACACACACATCCACACACATATCCACATACACATCCACACACTCACACACCCCATTCACACACATACACACACCCACACACCCCATTCACACACACACATACACACACCCACACACCCCATTCACACACACACATACACAGACACATCCACACCTGCACACATTCACACACACCCACACACACACACAAGAGGTTTTGATCTCTTGACCTCGTGATCCGGCTGCTTTGGGCTCCCGAAGTGCTAGGATTACAGGCATGAGCCACTGTGCCTGGCCAGAACCCAACTTTTTAATGAGAGTCTGTCTTGAAAGACACCTGCAGCTCTTCAGGAATGCTGTGCTGTGTAGATAAGGAATGTTCAACCCACCTGACTCTGATGTTGCTAGGGACCCCATATCATTATTTTCCCCCATTTTAGAAATGCGGGAACTGAAATTCAGAGAGTCCACACAACTTGCCCAAGTTGATCGGCTTTTAAGAAAAATCTCAGGCCTATCTGAGAGCTGAGTGTGTGCTCGTGAAAGACCCCAGCACAGGGTACCACCTCTGCCTTCTGTCCCTTTCTTTTCTGTGGGTGATACAGAAAGAGCTAGGGTTTTGGAGTCAGATTGACCTGAATTCAATTCCAACTTCAGGGTTGTGGGAAGTAGAAAAGTTCCTTTTAAAGTTTCCTTTCTTGTTAAAGAATAAGTGTGCTAATAACTTTGTTAAGCCCTATCCTTTTAGCCGTTAGACACTCCATGCTTACAGGCACATAGTACACTCTATGTCCTTGTACTTTAACCTAGATATCTGTGCTGGATGTGCTCACAGGCATGTCTTAGCTACCCATTGCTTTTACCCGTTTAGAAAACTTTTAAGTTATTAGCCAATTGGGTTTTAGTTTAGATTGTGAGGTGTGGCTCCAGCCAGCGGAGATCAGACACAGCAGTAAGGACAACCCCAAATGCGTAAGGGATAAATTTGTGCGTTTTCCTTTGCTCATTGTGCTCTCATGCACGATGGTTGGCGAGGGTCCCCTTCCTGCAGTCCAGGAAGTACGAATCGCGTTGCTGAAAGACGCTTTGTCTCAATGCTGGTTTTTCTTTGTGGCACCGAGCATCTATTTCCAACAAGGGTCTTGCTTAAAATAGGAGATAACAATCCCACTTCCCTGGGTGGTCATGCCAATCAAATGAGCCTTTTAAAGCATGCACAATGCCTTTATCTCAGTGCACGGCACACAGTAGGTGATCAATCAATATTAGGTTTTCCTCTCTCCTCCACACCCTTCTTTTCTCAGTCACATCCCCAAAACACTCACATGAACCTGAGCTCAGACTCCCTGCGGACCAAGACTTCCCGGAGACGCTGAATTTTTGCCATCTCCAGCTCAATCTCCTCCGGCATCATGGTTGTCTCCGCCATGGAGATGATGTCCAGCTGATCTGTGCAGGAGACACGAAATGCAAGCGTCAGGACCCCAAGGCTGCATTGTGGGACAGACCTGATATGGTTCCAGGCCACAGGCTTTCCCGAGACCCTCATATGCCCTCAGGGCACACAGACCTCAGCCTGTGCTGCAAATGTGTATCCATAAGTGCACGCTTTGGAAACCAGAAAACATGTTTTCCACAGAAACTTTGCTCTTTTTATGTGTGAGACACAGTCATGCTCTGTTGCCCAGGCTGGAGTGCAGTGGCGTGATCTTGATTTCGACTCACTGCAACCTCTGCCTCCCAGGTTCAAGCGATTCTCCCACCTCAGCCTTCTAAGTAGCTGGAATTACAAGTGTGCGCCACCAGGCCTGGCTAATTTTTGTATTTTTAGTAGAGATGGGGTTTCACCGTGTTGGTCAGGCTGGTCTCAAACTCCTGAGGTCAAGTGATCCGCCTGCTTCTGTCTCCTGAAGTGCTGGGATTACAGGCATGAGCCATTGCACCGGCCGGGAACTTTGTTATGATGGCTGGTGGAGGTTCACAAGGGGGCTCACAAAAGCTTGATGAAGGCCTTGTCAGCCCCTTCCTGGTCCCAAATTCTGAGCGTCTGCTCTCCCTGACCACTTTGCCCTGTGCTCTAAGCCTCCAAGACCAAGGCTGACTCTAGGCAGAAGAAAGTTTTATCAGCTACTACTAATAAATAATGTAAGTATTTTTTTGTTTGTTTTTGAGACTGGGCCTCACTCTGTCATCCAAGCTTGGGTGCAGTGGTGCAATCATAGCTCACTGCAGCCTTGAACCCTGGGCTCAAGGGATCCTTCCACCTTGGTCTCCCAAGTATCTGGGACTACAGGCCCACCTACGTAAATTTTTAAGTTTTATTTTTTTGTAGAGATAGGGTTTCACTATGCTGCCCAGGCTGGTCTCAAACTGCTGGCCTCAGGCAATCCTTTCAACTTGGCTTCCTGAAGGGCTGGGATTACAAGCGTGAGCATGTATACATATACATACATATGTGTGTATATATGAATATATATGGTTTTTTATATATAATATGTATAATAGACACAGACACACTTTTTTTTTTTTTTTGAGACAGAGTCTCACTCTGTCACCCAGGCTGGAGTATAGTGGCACAATCTCGGCTCACTGCAACCTCCACCACCCGGGTTTGAGCAATTCTTCTTTCTCAGCCTCTGGAGTAGCTGGGATTACAGGTGTGTGCCATCATGCCAGGCTAATTTTTGTATTTTTAGTAGAGATAGGGTTTCACCATATTGTCCAGGCTGGTCTTGAACTCCTGACCTTGTAATCCACATGCCTTGGCCTCCCAAAGTGCTCGGATTACAGGCGTGAGCCACCACACCTGGCCAGACACACTTTTTTTAAAGGCTGAAAAAGTACACTACAATGTTAGCCATTCAAATGTTAACATATATGCATGTATGTATATATTTATACTATTATATACATACACATCTATCCACCGTGATATGGGTCTTATTTTTATTAATATGAAGTTAGGATCTCACTATTTCATCACATGTTCTTTTCACTTAGCAACACGCTGTGAGCGCTCCTGCCTGTCCTTGCATGGTCTTCCCCGGCAGCAGTGTGGAAGGCGGGGTGCTTCTCTATTTGTGGCTGTATCACGACACGCTTAGGCAATCCACAGACATGTAGGTTGTTTCCTTTTTTTCCCCACTGTAATCATGGGGAAAAAATGTAAGAATTATTTTCACTGTAGGAATGTTCCAGTGAGGAACATTCTCAAAGTGAAATCTCTGCACACATCTACAGGGGTCCTGCTGGCTGTTTCTAGGGTGAATGGCTGAGTTGATAAGGGACATGCTATTCAAAGCCTCTGATCTGTAGTGGGGGAGGCTCATGAGAGGAGATGTTTTTGGTGTACCCTGAGACACCATCACATCACCTGTATCTGCTAACTCCTTCCACAGCCACCCCCAAGATGAAAGCCATCCCATACCGCAGTTCTACAAGGGTGTCTGTCTTTTTTCCTTATACTCAAGAAGTAATCAAAGTTGGTATATCTTATACCTGTGATTTGGAAAGTTGTTCTTTTTTGTTTTCCTTTTTCTTTTGTTTTTTTTTTCCTGAAATGAATTCTCCCTCTGTTGCCCAGGCTCAAGGGTAGTGGCATGATCTCAGCTCACTGCAAATTCTGCTTCCAGGGTTCAAGTGATTCTCCTGCGTCAGCCTTCAAGTAGCTGGGATTGCAGGCTCATGCCATCATGCCCAGGTAATTGTATTTTTAGTAGAGTTGGGGTTTCACCATGTTGCCCAGGCTGGTCTTGAACTACTGATCTCAAGTCATCAGCCCATGTTGACCTCCCATAGTGCTGGGATTACAGGTGTGAGCCACCACACCCGGCTTTCTTTCTTCTTTTTGTAGAAGCAAGGACTCCCTATGTGGCCCAGACTGCTCTTGAATGTCTGGCCTCAAGCAATCCTCCTGCCTCAGCCTCCCAAAACGCTGGGATTATTTACAGGTGTGAGCCAATGTACCCAGTAAAAGTTGTCCTCTTTCTACCTGTTCGTCTCCCTCCTAGGTCCTGGGACCCCTGCATACCTGCACAGGGCTTAGGGCGCTCTGATTTGCAGGTTTCCCTGAAGTCAGTCCCTGCCTGCTAGGATGTCTGGATAGAATAGCACCCTCTTCCAGGAGCCCACCTGATGCATTCATCCACCTATGGGACTCTCCTGGCCCTGGGTTTTTCAGCAGGCGTTGGATTCTTGGTAAACTGGTGTACCTTTCCATCACCTACCCTCTAAAGTGTCCATTACATGTGCCAAACTTATCTGTATCCCCTCCACCAATCAAAGCACCTTATTTTGCTGAGGAGACAGGAAGAAGGTACTTCTCTGGAGCTGATTCTCATGTTGAAATTAATAGTCTCTCTTCATTCTCTCTGAGACTATTCCTTTTTTTTTCTTCTTTTTTTTTGAGGCCAAGTCTTGCTCTGTTGCCCAGGCTGGAGTGGTACAATCTTGGCTCACTGCAACCTCTGCCTCCCAAGTTCCAGAAATTCTCCTGCCTCAGCCTCCTGAGTAGCTGGAACCACAGGCACATGCCACCATGCCCAGCTAAGTTTTTGTATTTTTGGTAGAGATGGGATTTCACCATTTTGGCCAAGCTAGTCTTGAACACCTAACTTGAGAGGATCCACCAGCCTTGGCCTCCCAAAGTGTTGGGATTACAGGTGTGAGCCACCATGCCTGGCCTGACAATTCCCAGTTTTCAAGAGAAACAGTAACAAAGGCAATGGAAAAGGCCAAGCGATTATCTGGGGAAAGGAAAAAAATTGACCTGATGGTCACAGACCTGTTAAAGATTTTCTCCTCATCTGGGTGTGGTGGCTCACACCTGTAATCTGAGCACTTTGGGAGCCCGAGGTGGGTGGATCACAAGGTCAGGAGTTCAAGATCAGCCTGGCCAAGATGGTGAAACTCTGTCTCTACTAAAAATACAAAATTTAGCCTGGCATGAAGACAGGTGCCTGTAATTCCAGCTACTTGGGAGGCCAAGGCATGAGAATCATGTGAACCTGGGAGGTGGAGGCTACAGTGATCCAAGATTGCACCACTGCACTCCAGCCTGAGCGACAGAGTGAGATTCCATCTTACAAAAAAAAATATTGAGTGCCACTGTGTGCTGTGATGCTACCAAGCTAGAAGACCAGCCTCACAGAATCAGATGGCCTGGCTTTGAGTTGTAGTTCTCCTCCCTGGCTGTGTGGGCTTGGGGAGTTTGTTAACCTCTCAGCGGCTCCATTTCTCCTCTGTAAGATGAGGATGGGAAGAGAGCTCACCACCCAAAACAGACGTGAGGGATGAATTACCCCAGCACATCATGTTCAATATATGCTTGTGATTGCCCTCCATCCGTACCTGCTCTGCCGTCACCTCTTTTAACTGTCGCCATAAGCCAGCAGGTTCAGTAGGTTCTCACTTTCACAAAGAAACGAAGGCTCAGTGCTGGCAAGGGAAAGAGCTAAATCCAGGTCTGGCTCCAAACTCCCGCTCTTGGACCCTCATAGCTGCCTCTGGTCCATGCAGCTGTCCTAAGTCCAACACCCTCCATTCATTCCCATCTCAGAGTCAAGCGTGGTGCCATAACAAGTCACGGCCAATGGGGAGGCTTAAAACAAGAGGAAGGCCGGGCGCGGTGGCTCGTGCCTGTAATCCCAGCACTTTGGGAGGCCGAGATGGGTGGATCACCAGGTCAAGAGATCGAGACTATCCTGGCCAACATGGTGAAACCCTGTCTCTACTAAAAATCCAAAAATTAGCTGGATGTGGTGGTGGGCGCCTGTGATCCCAGCTACTCAGGAGGCTGAGGCAGGAGAATCACTTGAACCAGGGAGGCAAAGGTTGCAGTGAGCTGAGATCCTGCCACTGCACTCAAGCCTGGCCATAGAGGATGACTCCACTTCACAAAGAAACAAAGAGGAATCTAGTCTCTTGGAGTTCAGGAAGACAGAAGTCTGAAACCAAGGTGCTGGCAGAGCTGTGCGCTCTCTAAAGTCTCTAGGGATGGATCTTTTTTTTTTTTTTTTTTTTGAGACGGAGTTTCGCTCTTGTTACCCAGGCTGGAGTGCAATGGCGCGATCTCGGCTCACCGTAACCTCCGCCTCCTGGGTTCAGGCAATTCTCCTGCCTCAGCCTCCTGAGTAGCTGGGATTACAGGCGCGCACCACCATGCCCAGCTAATTTTTTGTAGAGACAGGGTTTCACCATGTTGACCAGGATGGTCTGGATCTCTTGACCTCGTGATCCACCCACCTCGGCCTCCCAAAGTGCTGGGATTACAGGCGTGAGCCATCGCGACTGGCTGTGATGGATCTTTTCTTGGCTTTTGCAGCCCCTGGTGGCTTCTTGGTTTGTAGTATTAGGTTGGTGCAAAAGTTATTGCGGTTTTGCGACACAGTAATAGCATCACTCCAACCTCTGCCTCTGTTTTCACAGGGTCTTCCTCTGTGTGTCTCTTTCTGTCTCATTAGATTCAGAGCCCACCCTAATCCAATGTGAGCTCATCTGGATCCTTATCTGAATGACCCTGCAAAGACCTTATTTCCAAATAAGGTCATTCAGATGCTCTTTTTTTTTTGAGATGGAGTCTTGCTCTGTCGCCAGGCTGCTGGAGTGCAGTGGCACGATCTCTGCTCACTGCAACCTCCGCCTCCTGGGTTCAAGCGATTCTCCTGCCTCAGCCTCCTGAGTAGCTGGGACTACAGGCATACGCCACCACGCTTGGCTAATTTTTGTATTTTTTAGTAGAGATGGGGTTTCACCATATTGGCCAGGATAGTCTCAATCTCTTGACCTTGTGATCTGCCTGCCTTGGCCTCCCAAAGTGCTGAGATCACAGGCATGAGCTACAGCGCCCGGCCCTCACGCTGTGAAGTTGTAAGATGCACATGAACTTCTTACATTCAAGTTGTAAGGCCACAAACCCACAAGGATGAATGGCCACAGCCTTGCAAGCTTCCTGTCAATAATGTCACTCTCTCCAGGGGCTTTACACCCTGCACACGAAGCACAGCCTTGGCTGGAAGCAGCGGGAGCCCCGGGAGATGGCCAGGGAGTGAGGGAAGCAAGTGCGTGGGGCAGCTGGGGTCTGGCAAAAAACGGCTGGGTAGGGGCAGTGGCAGAAATCCTCATTTGTCACCAGTCATCAGCTACAAGACCTCGAATGAGTCCTTTTACTAGGTCTTTATATCACTTTCCTCCTGTGCACAATGAAGTTCAAGTTACCTGCTGGAGGCTTTCTGTGTATTCTCTTATTTAATCCCTATTTTACAGATGATGACTCTGAGGCTTAGAGAAGGAGAGTGACCCAGCATGTGCACACTGTCTCTCTTTTCTCCCTTTCTCCACGCCACTCCACAACCAGGTGACCTCAACCACGCAGTCCAGCATGAGGGCTGAATGCATCTGTGGCTGCGAAAGTGCGTGGTTAACCACCCCACGATGAGTATCCTTGTTTTTCTCATCACAGTTCAGATGGGCAACCTGATTTCCATGGGGCAGATGCTGAAAATGGCAACACACCCTGGGACGAGGCGTGGGACAAAGAATTAATCACACCCAGGAACTGGCATTACCTCCATCCCCGGAGGAGGGCAGAGGCGGTGGCTGCCAGGCTCCAGGTGCTTAGCTTGGATTTGGGGCAAAGAATGGAATGAAGACCTATGTTGAAAAGCCTTGCTCAAGGATGTTTTTCTTCCCCAAGAGAAAAGAACAAAGTCTAAACCTTGAATCAGATACAAATTGTTAGAATTCTTTCTTGCCATGAGGCTGTCTCTGCACCAGGCACTGTGCTGGGCTCATTGTAAACCTCATCTCTTTTTTTTTGAGACAGGATCTTGCTCTGTCTCCCAGCCTGGAGTGCAGTGGCCTGATATCGGCTCACTGTAGCCTCAGCCTCCCAGGCTTAAGCAGTCCTCTCACCTCAGCCTCCCGAGTAGCTGAAATTACAGGTTCGCTCCACCAGACCCAGTTAATTTTTTTGTATTATTGTAGAGAAATGGGTTTTGCTGTGTTGCCCAGGCTAGTCTCCAACTCCTGAGCTCAGGTGATCCGCCCGCCTCAGCCTCCCAAAGTGGTTACTGGAATGAATCTCGTCTCATTTAGTCTTCACAATCCCCTAAACTAGGGGTTGATACCCTAGGCCAGGGGACCAAATCCAGCCCAAAGCTTGACGTTGTAAGTGAAGTTGCTCTGGATCGCTGATCATGCCCATCCATTTACAGTCATAGTGGCTGCTTTTGCAGGGCAAAACTGAATACTTGCCACAGAGACTCCCTGGCCCTTGACGCCTCAAATATTTTCTACCTGGATCTATTGAAAAAGTTGGCCAACCCCTGCCCTGGGTGGGATACTGTAATTTCTCCAGTTGTTTGTTTTGAGAGAGAGAGTCTCGTTCTGTTGCCAAGCGCCAGGCTAGAGTGCAGTGGCGTGAGCTTGGCTCACTGCAACCTCTGCCTCTCAGGTTCAAGCAATGCTCCTGCCTCAGCCTCCCAAGTGGCTGGGACTACAGGCGTGTGCCACCACACCTAGCTAATTTTTTTTTTAAGTAGAAAAAGAAACTGTGGTTTCACCATGTTGGCCAGGATGGTCTTGATCTCTTGACCTCGTGATCCGCCCGCCTCAGCCTCCCAAAATGCTTGGATTACAGGCTTGAGCTACCGCACCCGGCCAGTTTCTCCAGTTTAAAGGTTATGAAAGCCAGGTTTACCCAATAATGATAATAACTAACATTTGCCAAGCATTTTTCACATGCCACGACCTGTGCGTTACCTTATCTGATTCTCAAAACAGCCCTGGGTGGTCAGTGCTATTATTCCATTTCACAGATGGGGAAGTCAAGGCTCAGGAAAGGGAGTGAGTGAGGGAGATTTAAAACAAGGTCTGTCCTACTCCAAAGCTCTTGTAATCAACCAAATTCCTGTAAGAACCACCTCTCTATGTAAGTACCATCATCATTATAACAAAGATTGTATTGCTTTAGACACAGAAGGAGGAGTTGTTGTCAGATGTTAGTTAGCGGGCATGGTGAATATCTAGGGAGGTTGGTTAAGAAACAATTCCCTGCCTCCACCTCCAGGGATTAGGATAAATCTGGGTTGAGGTATCCTGTCCAGGGACCTTCATAAAGGAGGTCTTCAGATCAAATTTTAAAATGCTGATACAGGACCTGAATAAATGAATATCTCACATGGTCGGTTTTTTTCCAGTCTGAACTTGTGTAATAGAAATTAGCCTGATAGGCTGTTCCTTTCTTGATCACATTTTTCAGCTAGAAGTCAGGCATCCAACAGCTGCCCAGGAACGTCTCCACAAGGAGGACAGATCATGGGAGGAGATGGGAGGAGCATTTCAAGATGACTAGCTAGAGACAGCGGCCGCCGCGAGTCTCTTGTGCATACTTCCAAGTAAGAGTTGCTCGCTCTGTGGAAAGAGCAGAGCATGAAGCCACAGATGTCCCCAGGACTCCAACTGCCATTGCTGTCACCAAGCTTCCAGGAGCTGAGTCACTTCTGGGGGCAGAGGCAGCTAAATCCATCTTCCCATCCCCAAATGCCACCCCAGGGAGGTGCGTACTTCCTGAGCGGTGGCACCAGCAAGCAAGCACTGAGTACCCGGGCAGCACACTGGGGTGTGCCAGAAGGTTTAATCACTGATCTCAAAACAAAAAGTAAGGCTACCCAGGGACAGGAGTGGTGGAAGTGATGGAGGACGAGGACTGGTGATCTAGAAACTTCTAGTTTAAACATAAGCTTGGAGGGTTAAACTGCTGGGGAACCAGAGAGATACCTTCACTAGCCCATCTTTTCCAATCAGGGGTCATGGTAAGAATTTAAGCCCAGGATGCCTGGCACAACCCCTCTTTTCACTTCTGCTTCATAACTTTCTTTGCCTAGTACTGGCCCCAGAGTGCACTCATTTTGGGCATTTACCATGAGCCGTCATCTAGCTCATATCAATCACTTTCTGGATTAGTAAAACGAGGCTTAGAGAGGTCATAAATGAGTGGTCAAACTCACTGAATTGTTAAAGAAACACCATAGGTTCTGTCTAGATCCTGCTACTCGCTGCAGAGAAAGCCAATCACTGACACAATGAGTTTTGCCAGGGAAAAGGGCTTTAATTTGGTGCTGCAGCTGAGGAGATGGAAACTCGGCCTCAAATCTGTCTCCTCAACCCACTAAAATTAGAGGTAGCAAGGAAGAAATGTAACCACGTGTTACATTGTGATATATCCCTATTCTTTTTTTTTTTTTTCTGGGAAAAAGAGATTAGGAAGGGGTAAGGAAGAGAATCTGCTCAACAGGGTGCAGGTGCTCGGTCAGGCAACCGTGTAGGCTGAGGAGTCTGGTATTTCATTGTCTGCAGGTGGTGATCTCGTAAATTTCAATTCCTTCATACCATCAGGGCAGCCCGGAGATCAGTTTCCTGAGAAAAGAACTCAGGTAAGATAAATGTAACTTTCTCAACATTTAAAATTAAGAGGGTCAACTTTTATGTTTGTTCAAAAGGAACCATAAACATTTCCAAGGGAGCAGTTGGGCCAGTGGCACGATGAGTGACAGGGCTGAAACTCGAGCCCGGATCTGTCTGATCCCACTGCCCGTCCTCTAAGGTCAGAAGAGCTACAGAACAGTGTTTCCAAAACTCTCAACACTGTGTAGAACCCACCCCGACTACGTATTCTGTGCTCTATCATGTACTACTCCATGTGTCATGGCATTCACTTTTTTTACTGGAACTTTATAAAGGAAATGTCATATGACATCCACAGATAATCAGTGACTCTCACTTGGCATAATTAGAAAATCGCCGTAAAAATAAACCTGATGAAAAAAAGCAACACCGTTAAATTCTGACTAAATACTGTCTAGCCTTCTTAAGGTTCAGGTAGAAGCTGGAATTTTCTTTCTTAACAAGGTGAATCAGCATTAAAGACAAAGCTAGCACCAAATTGTGGCTTTCTCCTTTTGGTAATCAGAAAGGTTGATAACTGGGGAAAAACAAGTAGCTTTCCTGAAGGGTAAAACAATTAATTGCTGTTTGATGCTACAAGAGTTAGAGTACCACTGGGGGTACCTATCCCATCCCCTGTTGTAGAATAGAATTCTAGTCCTTTGCATTGGAAAGGTTTTAAAGGTCTTTTTGGTCAGCCTCATACCCATGTTGGATAGGATGTAAAGTGACTTGGGAAAAAATGGTTCTGAGAGTCCCTCAATGAACAGTTCTCATTGAAAATTCAATGAGGGCCAGGCGCGATGGTTCATGCCTGTGATCCCAGCTCTTTGGGAGGCCGAGGTGGGCCGATCAGGAGGTCACAAGATGGAGACCATCCTGGCCAGCATGGGGAAACCTCATGTCTACTAAAAATACAAAAATTAGCTGGGCGTGGTGGTGTGGGCCTGTAGTCCCAGCTACTCAGGAGGCTGAGGCAGGAGAATCACTTGAACCAGGGAGGCGGAGGTCACAGTGGGCCAAGATTGCACCACCGCACTCCAGCATGGCGACAGAGCAAGACTCCGTCAAAAAAGAAAGGGCGGGGGGGATGAAAAGAAAATTCAATGAGGAACTCAAGCTGAAAGGACAATTCTCAGCCATGGGTTAAGTCCTACCCAAAGAGGAATCTTCCATTTTGAGCAATTATTTCAACCCAGCTCATATAACAAAGGCAATTAAATGAAGGGCTGGGGCTATTCATGTCATCATTGGAATATACTTGGGCCAGAGAGGTTGCATTTAGGCTTGATATGAGGGACTGGGGTAGGGGGAGTCAGTGTTGGGGGAGAACCAACTTTCACCTAATATGTCCCTTTCTCTTACTTGGGTTTTTAAATACTTTTTATTTTGGCATAATTTTAGATTTATAGAAAATTTGGCTGGATGCGGTGGCTCATGTCTGCACTCACAGTGGTTTGGGAGGCTTAGGGAAGAGGAGCACTTGAAGTCAAGAGTTTAAGACCAGCTTGGGCAACATAGCAAGACCCCATCTCTACAAAAATAAAATGTAAACATTAGCCGGGTGTGGTGGCACCTGACTGTGGTCCCAGCTACTTGGGAGGCTGAAGTGGCAGGATCGCTTGGGTCCAGGAGTTTGAGTCTTCAGTGAGCTATGATGGTGCCACTCCACTCCAGCCTGGGTGACAGACTAAGACACTATTTCTAAAAAAAAAAAAAAGAGAGAGATTTTAAGAAAAGTTGCAAAGAGCATACAGAATTCCCCTCTACTCCTCACTCAATTTCCGCTATTGTTAACATTACCAAGAAGCTGACATTGGTGCATTGTTATTAACTATATTGATTGAAATTTTACCAATTTACCAGTGGTCAGATGCTACCTTTTGAAAACATTTAAAATTAAAAAGGGAGAAAAGAAAAGATGTGTGCAGGCACCATGGGGAGCCAGGTCAGCCTTTGAAGAGAACAAGGGAGGGGCGTGGTGCTGGGTGTGGGCTTTGGGGTTTGAGAGTCCAGTTTTCATGCTTGACTCATCCATCAGTGACTCTGGGTGCCTCAGTTTCTTTATTTGTCACACTGGGGAACAATCATACCCATCTCACAGGTGATTGATGTAAGTGCCAAGCATATAGAAAGTTCTCTGTAATTACATTTGCTCTTACATCCACCAAATAACTATGCATTGAGAACCTGCTTTGTGGAAGACCTGGCTCTAAGCCATAGGGTGGGAGCAAGGAGCAAAACAGACAAAAACCTCTTCCTTTGTGGACCTGAGCTTCTAGCAAGAGGTTTACACCGCTGGGGAGAAAACTTGCTCTAAGAATCTGCAGGGGTCACTGGCTCAAGACAGACGTCGCTTCAAGTCCTGGCTCTACCGCTAATTGTGCGACCCGGGCAAATGACTTGATCTTCCCAAGACTCAGTTTCCTCTTCTGTGAAATGGGAAGAGTAACTCCTACCTCATGAAGTTGCTGCTGTAGGGATGGAAGGGGATAATACATTTGCCCCTCAGTATCCATGTGGGATTGGTTCCAGGCCTCCCTGTGGACACCAAAAGCCTTGGGTGTTCAAGTTCCCAACACAACGCAGTGTGATATTTGCATATAACCTTCGCACATCCTCCTGTAGACTTTCAGTCGTCTCTAGATTACTTATAATCCCTAATATGATGCCTACACATCCCTTCATTTACATAGATTCAGCGTAGTACTCAAAAGTTTTGCTTCTTGGAAATTTGCATATTTTTTAATGAATATTTTCCATCCGCAATTGGTTGAATCTGCAAATGCGGAACGAACAGATACAGAGGACCAACTGTATACATCATGTGCTTGGTGGAGTACCTTGCCATTACAAAAAGTGGTCAGTATTATTCCCACCATCACGTTGCCTTTCTCTGCAAGAAGCCAGACTAACACTGGGGAGAAAGTAAAATCAGAGTCACCATCAGATTTGAAGAACACAGACTCGTGGTCACGGAAGCCATCTCTGCACCCCTCTAGGTGAGACCAAGCCCTGCAGCTCCAACAGACACACGCCTGCCCTGAGAGGAGACTCTAGAGGGGCCCCCACCAGCCTGTTGTCAAGGAGCCCGTTCCTGGTATTGGTCCAACAGGAAGTCTGGATTCCCAAGAGAATAGATCTGCACCCCTTGACCAGGGAACCAACATCTGAAGGCATTTCAAAGGCTCCTGGTGGCACTCCAGCCTTCGTTGTCATCAGTCATTCATGTAGGAACACAGCTCATTCCAGCCCCCAAACATCCTATTATGGGATGCCCCAAGCACCTCGCCTTCTTTCTGTAAAGTGAATGTAATGGGAAGCCGCCCGTTGATTTTAATGAGTCACCATTTCCCAAAGAGATGAAGTCACTGCTTTTAACTCAGAAGTTCCTGGCTGCTCCTTTTCCCCTAGCCTGCCTTGTGGAGAAGATGGCACTGGATCCCTGAGAGCAATCATACCTTTCCTTGCACTCTGCCATCCCATACATCCCGTCTCTGTGACCCCACACGGAAGATTTTGCAGCTGAGGAAACTGACAGCCTTCAGATCCTGGCTATGATTCTTACTCTCCAGTGGCACCTCAGGCACATTTTTTTAACTTCTCTGGATTTCTATTTTCCTAGCCACATCTGACATGTCAAAGGACACAAAAGTAATCAGGGAGGACACACCAACAGAGGATGAAGATGCAGGCGTCGGCCTTAAGCGGACGTGAGTTGACAGCCCAGCGCTGCATCTTTCTAATGGCCGACCTTGGCAAATGCCCTAATCTCTCTGAGCCTCGGTTTCCTATAAATTGGGGGTCATAAAAGAGAGAATATACAGACCAGCACAGTCCAACTGTGAAAAACACTAGCCACACATGTAATTTTGAACATTTCAGGAACCACATTCTAAAAAAAAAAGCTGGGTGCGGAGGCACATGCCTATAATCCTAGCCCATTGGGAAGCTGAGGCAGGAGGATCACTTGAGGTCAGGAGTTCGAGACCAGCCTGGCCAATATGGCGAAACCCTGTCTCTCCTAAAAATACAAAAAGTAGCTGGTGTGGTGGCATGTGACTGTAATCCCAGCTACTTGGGAGGCTGAGGCTTGAGAATTGCTTGCACCTGAGAGGTAGAGATTGCAGTGAGCCACTGCACTCCAGCCTGGGCTACAGAGGGAGACTCAATCTCAACAACAACAGTAACAAAAATTAGCCGGGCATGGTGGCAGGTAGGTGCCTATAATCCCAGCTACTCAGGAGGCTGAGGCAAAAGAATTGCCTGAACCTGGGAGGCGGAGGTTGCAGTGAGGCAAGATCACACCACTGTGCTCCAACCCTGCGCGACAGAATGAGACTCCATCTCAAAAATACAAAACTAAAACTAACGAGAGGTGGTTGCAGAGGCACATGCCTGTAGTCCCAGCTGCTCTGAAGGCTGAGGCAGGGGGATCATTTGAGTCCAACCTAGGCAACATAGCAACAGGACCCTGTGTCTTAAAAACAAAAACAAAGATAAAAAGAAATGGGAGAGATTAATTTCAGTAACATATTTTATTTAATCCAATAGATCTAAAGGATTATCAGTTCAAAATGTAATCAGTATTTTAAATATATGAATCAGATGTTTTATATCCTTTTTGGAGGGAGTATGGGCGTCTCAAGTCCAGTATGTATTTTTTACCCTTTGAATAGATCTCAAAATAGACCAGGCACGGTGGTTCACACCTGTAATCCCAGCACTTTGGAAGGCCGAGTCATCTGAGGTCAGGAGTTCGAGACCAGCCTGGACAGTATGGTTAAACCCCATCTCTACTAAAAATACAAAAATTAGCCAGGTCTGGTGGCACATGCCTGTAGTCCCAGCTACTCGGGAGGCTGAGGCAGGAGGATCACTTGAACCTGGGGGATAGAGGTTGCAGTGAGCCGAAATTGTGCCACTGCACTCCAGCTTAGGTGACAGAGTGAGACTCCGTCTCAAAACTAACTGAAGAATTGATTTCAATTTGGAATGGCCACATTTCAAATGCTTTCAAGTCCCAAGTCCCTGTTCACTATCCTGGGACACTCTGTTCCTCTCTTTCCTTCTCTTCTCCCTGATACCGTCCCCTTCCTCAAAGATTCTGTCTCCCTGAGGTTTTCTCCATTTCAGGACTCTTTTGCCTTCCCTTTTAACCACTCTCATTAGAGGGCTTCTGATGGACCCTCTCATCCCACTCCAGCCCCCAGCAGCCTATAGGTGGCCCTGCCTTTGGTCAGGGGCTCAGCAGGTTCAACCTGTGTGGAGCCCCAGGTCACATGGGACCCTCCCCTTCAGCAGGGACTGTGAGGAAACCCTTAGAAGAGGCATGTGGGGTGGAAGCCACACAGGTTATCTGTCCCCTCAATCCTGATAGGACTGGCTCAGCTGTGATCCACAATCATGCAGAATGTATGCCTGACATCAGCTCTCTCAGGCAGTGTAGTCTGTTGGGAGCCAGGAAGGTGGGGGTAAGGACACAGGTGTCCCTGTGGAGGGGACTCCACCAGCAGCGTCTGAACGAAGGCACCAGAAAACCAGAGACTGAAGAAGTTGCAAAGAGCATAAAGAATTCCCGTCTACTCCGCACTCCATTTCCACTATTTGTTAACGTTACCAAGAAACTGACATTGGTGCATTGCTATTAACTATATTGATTGAATATATTGATTGAGTGACAAGGGGCAGGTGGGATTTCCCTGTACTTTCATCCCTTTGTTTCCCCACTCCCTACCCCCCACTCCTTGTCTGGAGCTCGAAGGTCTTTGGTGAGCTGAAGGAGACAGCTTATTAAATAATAATGACATGGCATCTTCCCGAAAGAGGCGGTCAGGGTTGGCAAGAGAAAAACTCCTCTTTCAGATTCTCTGAACAACCTGAATGATAAGCTGGAAGAAATGTCCAGAGCCTCAGAAATGGAACACTCTCCCTCCAGGAAAGAACTGGGAGGAAAGGGAGGCAGACAGAAGGTGTCCACGGATGCCCATCCCAGGAGGAGAAGCTGTGGTCCTTCCTCCTTCATGAACCACAAGGGTATGCAGAAGTGGTTGAGAGTAGGAGTTTCTTTCTACAAACAGGCTCTTCCTCTGCGACATCCTAGAAGTCCCAGATCTAAGAGGTCCTGGTACAAAGAAACTACAAAGGAGAGCATTTGATGCCCTTGACTTTTTTTTTTTTTTTGAGACATAGTTTTGTTCTATCACCCAGGCTGGAGTGCAGCGAAATGATCTCAGCTCACTGCAACCTCCACCTTCCAGGTTCAAGTGATTTTCCTGCCTTAGCCTCCCTAGTAGCTGGGATTACAGGTACCTGCCACTGTGCCCAGCTAATTTTTGTGTTTTTAGTAGAGATGGGGTCTCACCATATTGTCTGGGCTGGGCCCTTGACTTTTGCAATGAAATAGGAAATAAGGGTGCAGGTGAAGAGGTGAGATTGAGCAGTAGAAGAGAGACCAAGATAGCCCATCTAGGGAGGCATCCTGGGAGGACCCAAGACTTGAGACTATGAATTCCCTTCACAAGAAAGACAAACTCCAGGCGAAGCCTGCGGAAGTGTGATCTGAGAACTGCTGAAGACTCATTCTGAGAGCAGGAGCCAAGGCTAGAGCAAGAGCTTCATCTCGCCGCTGCTCCATAGCCCACGAGCGCTATGACATTTGGGGTTGGATGCTTCTTTGTGCTGGGGGCTGTGCTGAACACTGTAGGGCGTGCAGCAGCATCCCTGGGCTTTGCCCACTGGCTGCCAGTAGCATCCTCTCCCCAACCTGAAATGTCTTCAGACACTGGCAAGTATCCCCTGGGGGACAAAATCACCCTTTGTTGAGAACCACAGGATTTGACTCAGGGTCTTTATCCTTCTTTTCTTCCTCTCTTTTCCTTCCTTTTTCCTTCTTTCCTCCTTTCTTCCTTCCTTGGTTCCTTCTTTCATTCCTTTCTCTTCCTTTCTTCCTTCCCTTCCTATCTCCTTTTTATTTTCTCCCCTTTCCTTTTTCTTTTCTTTCCTGTTTTTTTTTTTTTTTTTTTTTTTTTTCTGAAACAAGGTCTCTATTACCCAGGCGGGAGTGCAGTGGTGTGATCACAGCTCACTGCAGCCTCAATCTCCTGGGCTCAAGCAATCCTCCCACTTCAGCCTCCTGAATAGCTGGGACCACGGGTATGCACCATTGCATTCTTTTAATTTTGTAGAGACAGAGTCTCACTGTGTCACCCAAGCTGATCTTAAACCAGGCTCAAGTGATCCTCCCACCTCGGCCTCCCAAAAATGATGGGGTTACAGGCATGAGCCACCCCTCCCAGCCTAAACCCAGAGTTTTTTATTGTGCTCCTAGGACCCAGGTGTGAGACTCACCTAGGTGTGGTTTAAAAAAAAAAAATCCATCTCCCTGGGCTTCTCTTGGATCTACTGAATCAAAATCTCCCTCGAGAACACCCAGCAGGCTCCCCTTCAAGCAGGTTATTCTTCATTAAACTCTGTATGCCTCCATTTCCTGAAATGGGAAGGATAGTGGTTGTATCTATCTCAACGGTTGATATGGAGATTAAGTGAGGGGATTCACACATTGAACACAGTGCGCTAAATGTTAGCTATTATCACTCACGTAAATATGCAGAAGCACTGGTTTGGAGAGAGAGGCATTGAGTGCTCTTGAAGAGAGGGAAGAACAGGAAGCCGGGGGCAGGAGCGTAAACGCAGCAGTGATAACCAGCCTGCTCAAATGCCAGCCAAGTACTGTGGCTAATGATGAGGGGCACCGCAGGGATCATCCCGCCACCCTAGGGCTTCCCTCTCTGGAGATCATCGTTCATGCTGACTTCATGCTCTGACTGCCTCCCAGCTAAAACTCAGAGTGGCAGCTGAGGATACAAGGCAAGAGGCGTGACAATGGAAAAATTACCAATCTGTGTCTCAGTTATTGCTGCCATAGCAAATGAACACAAATTTAGTGGCTTAAAACAACACACGTTTACTATAGTTCTGGAGATCAGAGGTCCCCTGAAAGTGAAAATCAAGGTGTTGAAACTGACCCGGTAGTCCCACAGACAGGTTTTTTTTTTTTTTTCTTGATAAACATAGAAATTGACCCTTCTAATCTTAAAGCTTAAAACCTGTATTCGTTTTATCTGAGATACTTCCTCAGGAAGGGACCCCTTGCCTTTCAAAAAAAAGTATCAAAGAACTGAAACTCAGCAGATTACAGCATCTAAACCATGAGATGACAGACCCTTATTCATGTGATGGCTTCCTTGCCCCTCCGGAGTTCCTGTTTTGTTACACAGTGTTACATTTCTTCCCAGCTATGTACACCCTTAATTTTAATTGGTCAGGGAGATGGATTTGAAATTGAGTTCCTGTCTCCTTGGCTGCAGCACCTGAGTAAAGCTTTTTTCTGCCTTAGCAATAATTGTCCTCTCAAAGATTAGCTTTCTGTGCAGTGAGCAGCAGAACCTAGAACAATCCTCTGGTGTTTTGGTAACAGTGTCAGCAGGGTTGTGTTTCTTCTGGGGGCTCTAGGGAAAAGTGAGTTTCCTTGCCTTTTCTAGTGTCCACATTCCTTGGCCACCTATATTGCTCAGCTCATGGCCCCTTCCTCCATGTTGAAAGCCAGCAATGGTGGAGTTCTTTTCACAGCACATCTCTCTGACCCTTCCTTTTTTTTTTTGACACAGAGTTTTGCTCTTATTGCCCAGGCTGGAGTGCGATGCTGTGATCTCGGCTCACTGCAATCTACGCCTCCTGGGTTCAAGGGATTCTCCAGCTTCAGTCCCCTGAGGAGCTGGGACTACAGGTGCCTGCCGCGACATCTGGCTAATTTATTATTATTATTTTTAGTAGAGACAGGGTTTCACCGTGTTGACCAGGCTGGTCATGAACTCCTGACCTCAGATGATTTGACCACCTTGGCCTCCCAAAGTGCTGGGATAACAGTGTGAGCCACCGTGCCCAGCCTCTGTCCCTTTTTAAACCCCCTCATCTTTCTTTCTGACATAGCCAGGGAAGAGTCCCTTGAGTTTAAGCACTCCTGTGATTAGATCTGACCCACCCAGATAATCTAGTATAGTTTTCTGTCTCAAGGTCCTTACCCTTAATTCCATCTGTAACTTTCATTCCTGTTTGCTGTATCTTATGGACTGAATATTTGTGTCCTGCCAAAATTCATATGTGGAAGTCCTAACCCCCATGTGATGATAATTGGAGGTAGAACCTTTGGGAAGTGATTAGGATTGGATGAGAAAATGAGGGTAGAGCCCTCAAGCTAGAATTGGTGACCTTAGAGAAAGTGGCCAAGCTCAAGCCTACAATCCCAGCATTTTGGGAGGCCAAAGTGGGAGGATTTACTGAGGCCAGGAGTTTAAGACCAGCCTGGGCAACATAGCAAGACCCTACCTCTAAAAAAAAAATAAAAAGTCAAGTTTGGCGGCGTGCACCTGCAGTGCCAACTGCTTGTGAAGCTGAGGTGAGAGGATCATTTGAGCCTCGGAGTTTGAGGCTGTGATAAGCTATGATCATGCCACTGCACTGCAGCCTGGGAGACACAGCAAGACCCTGTCTTAAGAAAAAAACGAAAAAAGAGGAAGAGCTAGAACTATTTGTCCCTGCCATGCTGTCATGTGAGGGCACAGCAAGAAGGCGGCCTTCTACAAGCCAGGAAGAAGGCTTTCACTGTGAACCAGACCATGGTCTTAGACTTCCAGTGTTCAGAACTGTGATAAATAAGGTTGAAGCCACTTTGTCTATGGTATTTTGTTATAGCGGCTAGAGCTGACTAAGACACCACACAAGTTAACAGATTTCCAGGTCCCAGGGATTCAGGCATGGAAATCTTTGAGGGGTCGTTATTCAGCCTGTCTCATTCTACATGATAGAGGAGTCCACGTGAGCCTACAGTGGAGGGTCCCAGGATAGGGTCATTATCATCTTCAAGGGTAGAAACTGTGGTTTGTAGGGAGGGACCTAAATTCAGTATGAAAGTGGGGAACCTCCCAGCACTTTGGGAGGCCGAGACGGGTGGATCACGAGGTCAACAGATCGAGACCATCCTGGTCAACATGGTGAAACCCCGTCTCTACTAAAAATGATAAAAAATTAGCTGGGCACGGTGGCTCGTGCCTGTAATCCCAGCTACTCAGGAGGCTGAGGCAGGAGAATTGCCTGAACCCAGGGGGCGGAGGTTGCGGTGAGCCGAGATTGCGCCATTGCACTCCAGCCTGGGTAACAAGAGCGAAACTCCGTCTCAAAAAAAAAAAAAAAAAAAAAAAAAAGAAAGTGGGGAACCAAGCAGACTGCTTTCCTGCTCACTGGGCATCATCCACGCCACTCAGCTCAGGGCCAGCAGCCATGGCACAGCACCACATGACTGACGGTGTGACTCCAGTCTAAAGGCTGGCTCTGCCCCTGTGTGGCTCTGTGCCTCTGGACAAGTTATTTAAATTCTCTGAGTTTCCACTTTAACAAGCTGTCCTTATAAAGTGGGTCTACTAATCCTTAGCTTGTGATGTTTGTTCATTTCATAATAGCTAGTTGTGTGGCTGGTTACTGAGTTATGCAATTTTCCCAGTCCTTGGTGTTCACTACCTGTTAACTGGGACTAGTAATAGAGGGTGCCCTTGGTTGCAGTGAGGGTTAAGTGACAGATCATGTGTAAGGCTCTTAATGTGGTGCCTAGTACATCATAAGGACAGAGTGAAGACTTGCTGAGTGTCTGTTATCACAGTCACTGTCACTGTCTTCACAATAATCACTATCATCATCATCACCATCATCAGCACTATCACCGTCATATTTACCATTATCACCATCAACACAATCGCCACCGTCACCATCATCATCACTACCACCATCATCATGATTATGTCCTATCACCATCACTGTCACCACCACCATCATCATCACCACCATCATCACCACTATCACCATCATTATCTTTAACCATCATCACCATCAACACAATCACAATCACCAGGATCACCATCACCAGCATCATCACCGTCACCACCATTACCATCCCTATCTTTACCATCATCACCATCAACACAATCACAATCACCAGGATCACCATCACCAGCATCATCACCGTCACCACCATTACCATCCCTATCTTTACCATCATCACCATCAACACAATCACAATCACCAGGATCACCATCACCAGCATCATCACCGTCACCACCATTACCATCCCTATCTTTACCATCATCACCATCAACACAATCACAATCACCAGGATCACCATCACCAGCATCATCACCGTCACCACCATTACCATCCCTATCTTTACCATCATCACCATCAACACAATCACAATCACCAGGATCACCATCACCAGCATCATCACCGTCACCACCATTACCATCCCTATCTTTACCATCATCACCATTAACAGAATCACAATCACCACCATCATCTTCGTCATCATCACCACGACCATCACCATGATGATTGTCATATCACCATCACTGTCATTACCGCCACCATCATCACCATCACCACCATCATTACCATCCCTGTCACCACCATCGTCATCACGATTACTGTCATATCACCATCACTATCACCACCACCATCATCATCACCACCACCATCACCATGATTACTGTCATATCACCATCACTGTCATCACCACCACCATCACCATCACCACCATCATTACCATCCCTATCAACCATCATTACCATCCCTATCATCACCACCACCATCATCACCATTACCACCATCATTACCATACCTTATCATGGTCACCACAATCACCATCATCACCACCATCACCATCACTATCATCATGACCGTCATCATCATCATTACCACCACCCACCACCACCACCATCATCAAAAGAAAAAGCAGCCAAACTCAGAATTCCACATCAGCCAGAACTATGGCTGGGGAAGGACATCAGCCCCTGGGAATCCCTTGCCCCAACTTCACCTTCTTCCCAGAACGCCCTTGACTGGGAATACCCCTCCTCATACACCATCCCATTCTGTGCCCTCTTGGAAGATGAGAGGTACCAGAGGTTATGTGTCCCACGTGTAATGCCCACAAAAACCAATATTAGGCTTGGAGAAGGGAAATGAGAAGAATGATATTAAGATAATAAAAGTAAATTAGGCCGGGCACAGTGGCTCATGCCTGTAATCCCAGTACTTTGGGAGGCCAAGATGGGCAGATCAGGAGGTCAGGAGTTTGAGACCAGCCTGACCAACATGGTGAAATGAGTCTTTACTAAAAATACAAAAATTAGCCAGGTATGGTGAGGCGCACCTATAATCCCAGCTATTTCTGAGGCTGAGGCAGGAGAATCACTTGAACCTGGGAGGTGAAGGTTGCAGTGAGCCAAGATTGAGTCACTGCACCCCAGCCTGGGCAACAGAGCATGACTGTGTCTCAAAGAAAAAAAAAAAAAGTAAATTATTTGTTGGCTGAGCATGATGGTTCATGCCTTTAATCCCAGCACTTTGGGAGGTGGAGCCAGGTGGATTATGAGGTTAAGAAATCGAGACCATCCTGGCCAAAAAGTGAAACCCCATCTCTACTAAAAATACAAAAAGTAGCTGGGTGTGGTGGTGTGTACCTATAATCCTAGCTACTCGGGAGGCTGAGGGAGGAGAATTGCTTGAACCTGGGAGGCAGAGGTTGCAGTGAGCCAACATCGTGCCACTGCACCCCATCCTGGTGAGAGTGAGAGTCCATCTCAAACAAAAATTATTTGTTAACAAATATTCTAGAATATTATTCTTCAAGGAATCGCCTTAGAATGCTCTGTGCATCTAATATTACTAAGGTTTCTTGAGATTCTTAAAACTTTTTTTAAGGCTCCAATAAGATTATTAAGTCCTTTCTGGAATAAGGAGAGGAGGTATGCGTAAACAGATTCTTTGTTGCTTTCAAATCAGTTTATGCGTTACTTGGGAAAAGCAGTTAAAATACCTTTATGTTCACCTTGATTTGCTCAACCACTTTATTCAAACACCATGGCCCAGAATGACTTTGGTTATTCCAAATACTGAAGCCTCTCTAAGGAAAAGATTTGTCACCATTAAGAATATTCACAAGACTTTGCCTCAGACTGGGATTTCAGCTCCCAGGTGGGACTTCCAGAAAGGTTTACATTTGAATTATGTGTGTGGTACTTCCAGGGTGAGACTTTGAAAGAGATGATACAAGAGTTCTGGCAAATTATTTAACAAACTATAATGTCATTTTACATTACTCAGTGTCCTCTCGACCGAACACTTCAAAGTGACCTTCAATGAGTCACCAAACCACGCTGTTGTATTTCTTCCAATGCCAAGCTGAAAGGCTCCAGTTGCTTTCTAAGGCCCTTGGGACCATATGAGAGAATGAAGTGTACTTCCTAATTCAAAGCAAATCATTAGGGCTATCAAATTAGAATTGTGGAAATTGATAAACCAGTGATAACATAATTGCCCAGTTAAAATTGCAGAAACGAGGGCCAGGCACGGTGGCTCAAGCCTGTAATCCCAGCACTTTGGGAGGCCAAGGCGGGTGAATAACGAGGTCAAGAGATCAAGACCTTGATGGTCAACATGGTGAAACCCCGTCTCTACTAAAAATACAAAAAATTATCTGGGCATGGTGGCACCTGCCTGTAATCCCAGCTACTCAGGAGGCTGAGGCAGGAGAACTGCCTGAACCCAGGAGGCAGAGGTTGCGGTGAGCTGAGATCGCGCCATTGCACTCCAGCCTGGGTAACAAGAGCGAAACTCCGTCTCAAAAAAAAAAAAAATTGCAGAAACGATGAATCTTTTTTGGCACTTCTGTAGGTTCATTCTGTTACTCAGGGTCCTTTTATTCTGAAATATCCCCCAGCCCTGCAATCTCAGGATGTCTATAATTTACAGATAATTATAAATCCATCCTGAGCCATGATTCATGCATCTTAGCCGCCTCCCTAATTCTTCCAATTTACAAACCAATTCAGGAGTAAGTCAAGTGCCCAGGTCACGAAAGGATGGTTAGAGAAGCAGATGGAGCTGCTTAAAACCATGCTTGGTTGGGGTTAAAAGGATGGGAATCCAGAGGAACATAAATTGTGACTGTCCAAAGTAATATTTCAGTTTTTAAAAATTGCTTAGCCTGAAAATCGTGTGTCTCATTTAATTCCTTGCAGGCTGGAAACTTGACAGGAGTGATAAACTGTCACCAGGAACCTTATTTTCATTCAGAAAGTTAAGCCCAAGAAATAGGGTGCAATATATCCTCATCTGAATGGGGGTGGTCTGGGTGGGATGGCAAGGAAGAACAGCCGGGGGGGAAAACAGGATGTGGGCAGGTGTGAACTGGTCAAGTTCAAGGTAATGTCAGAGGGAGCGTCAGATCATTCCAAAAGAAATAAAGAAGCACATCTGGAAATATTGATGTCAGACTGAAAATCCACACTAGAGGTCGGGTGCAGTGGCTCACGCCTATAATCCCAGCACTTCGGGAGGCTGAGGTGGGTGGATCACAAGGTCAAGAGATTGAGACCATCCTGGCCAACATGGTGAAACCCCATCTCTACTAAAAATACAAAAATTAGGTGAGTGTGGTGGCACGCACCTGTGGTCCCAGCTATTCGGGAGGCTGAGGCGGAAGAATTGCTTGAACCCAGGAGGTGGAGGCTTCAGAGAGCCGAGATTGCGCCCCTGCACTCCAGGCTGGTGACAGAGCAAGGCTCCGTCTCAAAAAAAAAAAAAAAGTAATAATAAAAATCAATAAACATACTATTGCACTTATGCAGGTGACCTCCACTTCTTCTGACTGAGCCACAGACAACTTTGCAGCATCGTAGTTCTTTGCAGAGGGTGGGGCATCCCTGAAGGTGCTGTTCCCACAGACAGGGCTGAGTGACCAGGTGTTTGGTGGATAAATCCCAGGAAGCCAGGACGTCTCTGGGCACACACACCCAGGATCATACCTGGTTGAGAAAGTGGGATCTAAAATAGCAGTTCGAGACTGGGTGCAGTGGCTCATGCCTGTAATCCCAAAACTTTGGAAGGCAGAGGCAGGAGAATTGCTTGAGACTGAGTTGAAGATCAGCATGGACAACACAGCAAGACCCCATCTCCACAAAATTTTGAAAACTTAGCTGCCAGTGGTGGCGTATGTCTGTGGTCCCAGCTACTCAGAAGGCTGAGGTAGGACGATCACTGGAGTCCAGGAGTTAAAGGCTGCAGTGAGACATGATCACGCCACTGGACTCCAACCTGGATGACAGAGAGAGACCCTGTCTCCAAAAATATATATATGCCAGTCCAGGTCTGGTATGTGTCCTGAGAGTTCCCTGCCTGGCATCTCTTGAAGTGGGCACCAGTAACTAGAAGCTGAAGTCTTGGTTTGGCAAAGGATGGAGGAAAAGGATACTGGATCTGGAATGGATCACTGAAAATAAAAGAAAAATGGGGTGGGAAAGAAGTGTACCTGGGATAAAATGGAGGTAATGAGTTCTTTTTGGGGGAAGATAGAAAAAGCTAGACTCTGTGGCGTGGGAGGAGCAGAGTAAATGTCAACAGTCCCCTCGAGCCTGGAAAACTCCACCGTGAGTCATGGAGGACCCACGTCAGAAAGTAGCTATTTTGAGCCCAGCTAGAAAGTACGGCTCTGCCTGCCTTTCCTGAGAGTGGTGAGTGGTTGACCCAGGCTGAAAGCTCTTCAAGTCATTGCTTCCCCCAGACAAAATTTCAATCAAGCAAGTGCCATGACCCTGCACAGAAGACAAAAACTACACCTCGATGTGGGACTGGGCTTGCCAAGCCAGAAGGTCTGTTCTAAGAAAAAGAAACTGGAACCTGCAAAGGGAATTATCCAATGGGAGGACAGCAATTTCTCCAAGAAGACGGGGTAGGAACAGCAATTTCCGGTTCCTGGCAGGTCCCCCATACATTTTGTCAGGGCGTTTGGATTCTAAATGTCACAGTGTGATGTCCTCATGTGCAATGAACATTGGTTGATTTGCCTCCCAGCATCCATTTACTTTTCTTAGGTACTAGGACCCCTGTTTCTTCTGGGGAACCAACAGGCACACAACTCCCAGGACTTGCAAATGTAATGGGGTGGTCTAAGGCACTCACTGTGTTCTGTTTCCCTTCAGATTCAGATGGATATGGGATCAGATACACACCAGAAGTAGTCGGACCCAGAACTTTGGTGTGAACCTCCCTGGGGGAAAGAAACCCTGAATCCTAAGAACAAAGCCCTCATGGAGGGGATAAGAGCTGAGGGATGGAGATAAACAGGTGAAAGACTTTGGACCTGCATATCAACCATCCCTAGAGTGTATAAACCAGTACATTCCTTTATTTTGCATATGCAGTTTGGTTTGAGTTTTCTGCTGTATAAAACCAAGAAGGTCACACAAATACTATATATCCTCTAAGAGAAATGCTTGATGAGAAGAAGCAGGGGGTGAACATGCATCTGGAGGGTTAGAACCTCAGGGGTGGTAGACAGTCACCTTGTATCTCCCCGGCCTGCTTTCTGTAAAAAGCAAAAATTTCCTCTTGAAAGTTTCCCCTTTTGTTAAATAATAAATGTTAGAAATAAAGCTTCTTTTAAAAACTCACTTCCCTCAAGCTTCCTTGCTTTTTGCTATTAACTCTTTCTTAAGCTCTGTGCAGCTGTTAAACATGTTAAGGGAGTAAGTACATTCTATGTCCTTATGCTTTAACCAAGTTATTTGTTCTGGCCTATAGCCTGCTCAGACATGCCTGAACATACTCGGGCATTTCCCGGCTTACTGTCTATACCTCTTCCTTACTTGGAAATGTTATTCTCCTAGTTTCCTGTAAACAACCCCCTTCCCTTTTTTGTTCTCCATTGTGTGTTTACCTATTTATGAAAGTTATAAGTTTCTAGCCAATCAGAATCAGTCTAGATTGTGTGGTTCAGCTCCAGCCAATGGAGATAGGACACAGAAGTAAGGACCCAATCAAGGATCAAAACCTCTGCTTTTTTTTGTTTATAGTACTCTCATGACAATCAGGCTTCTGAGAAGCACCCTTTTTGCGGAAAGTAAAATTGCCTTGCTGAGAAAGTTCTTTGAGCACTAGTTCTTTTTGGCACTGAGGAACATGCATTTGCTTCTAACATGTCAGAGTGCCAATGCACTGTCTCTTAAAGCAGGGTCCAAAAAATATGGCCCTAAGGTAATCTCCAGCCCTTCACCTCTTTTTTGTGTAGCCTGTGAGCCAAGAATGGCTTTTACATTTTAAAATGATTGGATGGGGGTCAGTGTGGAATCAAAGTAAAGAGAATACATGACATGAAAACTGCAAAAAATTCAGATTTCAGCATCTATAAATAAAGCTTTATTAGAACACATCCATGCCCATTCGTTTACATACTGTTGATGACTGCTTTTGTATTACAGTAGGGCTGAGTAGCTGGGACAGAGACCATATTGTCAGAGGCATTTGAACTAGAGCAACATCATTTTGAATAGGGGTTAGGTAAAACGAGGCTGAGACCTACTGGGCTGCCTTCCCAGGTTAGGCTTCTAAGTCACAGGATGAGACAGGAAGTCAGCACAAGATACAGGTCACAAAAACCTAGCTGATTAAACAGGTTGTGCTAAAGAAGCTGGCGAAAACCCACCAAAACCAAGATGGCAATGAAAGTGACCTCTGGTCCTCCTCATTGCTCATTATATGCTAATTATAATGCACTAGCATGCTAAAAGACACTCACCAGCACCGTGACAGTTTAAAAATGCCATGGCAACATCAGGAAGTTACCCTGTATGGTCTAAAAAGGGGAAGAACCCTCAGTTGGGAATTGCCCACGTCTTTCCCAAAAAACTCATGAATAATTTGCCCCTTGTTTAGCATTTAATCTAGAAATGACTCAAGTATTATTAGTCAAGCAATCCAAGCTGCTGTGGAGTTGCCATTCTTTTATTTCTTTACTTTCTTAACAATTTAAGAAATGTAATAAATAAACTTGCTTTCATTTTGCTCTCTGGGTTCGCCTTGAGTTCTTTGTTACACAATATCCAAGAATCCTCCCCTGGGGTCTGGACTGGGACCTCTTTCCAGTAACAATATGGCCCTCGAAGATAAAAATATTTACCTTCAGCCCTTTAAGCAAAGGTTCACATACTCCTGCCCTAGAGGATACTGTAACTCTATGTTTAAGACATTCAGGAAAGAGACTTTAACTTGTCTTTTATAAACTAAGATACTGAAGGCTTTAAATTCCAGTCTTATGCAGGCAAACTTAATAAAACAGTTGGTTTTTCTTGCTAGGTAAGATGGCAAGAATTGCTACTATTTTATTTAAGGTGGTTTAAAAGAAACTCTTACTTAAGCTTTTAAGATTATAAACCAAAATTACCATCTAGAATTCAAAGAATATGAATTCAAATAATAACATTCAAGGGCAATAGCAATGACTCATTCAATCTTAAGTAATGGATATTTAGCCCTATTTTCCTACTATCGCAAAAGTTCCCTTTTAAGCATCTTTTATATTTTGAATAATCTGAAAAAGAATTTGCCATAATGAAATGAACTTTAAAGTAATAATAATGATAGCTATTTGTTAAGCCTTTATTATTTACCAGGCAGAGTTCTGAGCACTTTCCTTATATTAACACATTTAATGACCCCAACCACCCTGTCAGGTAAGTAATATTATGATACACGTTTTGTAGATGATAAAACTAAAGCATAGAGACAGGTTAAGTAATTTACCTAAATTCACACGGCAAATATTGGGGCTAAGATTCAAACCCCAGTAATCTAGCTCCAGAAACTGAACTATGCTAGGGGTTAGCCCATCTCAGATTTATTTAAAAGGGGTGGGAATTATAAGAATATTTCACTATAGTTTAGAATTTAATTCACAGTCCTGTGTAGCATATACCTGTTTTTCCCTCAGAAGTATCTTTTCTCTGGACCCCCAACAGGATCATGTTGATACAATGGAACTCACATCCCTCTCCATATCTGATTGGATCAGGTGTGGCCATCTGGCCCACGCTGAACCAATATCCTCCTTCCCGGAGATTTTGGTACTGAGGTTAAGATTCCAGCCTCAACCTGACTTCTGTCACTCCTCCGTGAGATAGAAGAGTAAATGAGACATGAAGAGAGAAACACAGCCAAGAGGCAGAGGTGGTGGGAGGGACCTCTTTGATTCACAACTGGCTTAATCCCGCTCCTGGATTCCAGTGGAGCCACGGCCCTGTGTTCCACGAGACACCCCAGAATCCTGCAACAATATCCACTTTTGGCTGAACTGAGTGGGTTTTGGTCACCTACTCAAAAAAATCCTCAAACGTAACCTGATTAAAAGCAAAACAACCTGCCTTTTTTTTTTTTTATTTGAGACGAGTCTTGCTCTGTCGCCCAGGCTGGAGTGCAGTGGTGCAATCTTGGCTCACTGCAGCCTCTGCCTCCCAGGTTCCAGCGACTGTGCCACCACACCCGGCTAATTTTTGTATTTTTAGTAGAGATGGGGTTTCACCATGTTGGCCAGGCTGGTCTCGAACTCCTGATCTCAGGTGATCCATCCAACTTGGCCTCCAAAAGTGCTAGGATTACAGGTGTGAGCTACTGCACCTGGCCAAACCGCCATCTTTTATATTCTCTGAATCATTAGCATGGGTCTCCCAAATGATGGATTTGCTAGATTTCTGATTATTTCCTTCGCTGTGCACTAACTAGGTCAGCTCCCAAGAATGACTAGTTTGCAGGTGGAGGGACTGGTGAAATATGCCTAAGGTGCCGAGGCCAATCTAGGAACTGACAAATTGGTTTTAGGCTCTACTTTAGTTTTTCTTGTTGTTGTCTGTTTGCCTTTTTTTTTTTTTTTTTGTCCTGGGGAAAACTCCCCACAACTGTCTTGCCCTATCTTCCTCGAATAACACAGATGGAAATGGCAGTTTATACTTGGGATGGAGCTCCGGGAAATAAATAGTGTCTCAGAACCAATTACTGAAATGACCAGAAGGGATATAAAATCCAGCCACATAATTTCCTAAGTACTGTTTCTCAAGGTAAAAATGGTTCAGAGACCATCCAAATGCTTCTCTGAAGAAATTATATAAGCGAGATGGAAAATGAAAGCATCGGTTTCCCAGTGCTGGTAATAATTGGGCTTTGAATGGGTGGTGATAAACCCATTTACAGACAGGAAATGTGAAGGCCTGAATGGCCAGGAGATTTGCTAAGTGATGGCAAGGTTAAGATCAGGTCTCTGACCTCTGAGCCCAGCTCCCCAAACCCAATGACCTTTGAATGACACCTATTTTTTTGCCCCACCCAGCACCCATTTTCCAATTGTAATTTAGGGGAATATGACCCAGAACCTGGGCAATCAGAATATTCTATCACCACTTCTTCCCCTCTCCCTCACCATAGTAATCGGTTCAGGTGTGGGCAAATTATCCATGTTGGAGCACTAAGATTCAGTCCCATGACTTCCAATGAAACTTCGAATGAAACAATCTCCCTCTGTTGGGATTGCTGCCTCACAGCTAATGTAAGCTTGGAGCCACTGGGGTCACCATATGGAAAGCAACTGCCTGCGAGTGAAGCCAACACTGGTACATGCAGAATCAAGAGAACATGGAAAGATGGAGTCTACTGATAGCATTTGATCCCTTAGATCCAGCCACGCTAGGTATGGGATATGGGAAACCTTAAAGTACAGCGACTGCTGTGGATAAGGGGTCAATGGGTAGGTGGTTTCCTCATGGATGATGAAAATGTTTGGGAACTAGAGGTGGCGGCTGCACAAGATTGTGAATGTACGTAATGCCACTGAAGACTACACTTTAAAATGGTTAATGTTATGTTATGTGAATTTTGCCTTCAGTTTTTAAAAATGGGGAAAGAGGCCAGGTGCGGTGGCTCTTACAGGTGCGGCCTGTAATCTCAGCACTTTGGGAGGCCAAGGTGGGTGGATCACCTGAGGTCAGGAGTTCCAGACCAGCCTGGCCAACATGGTGAAACCCCATCTCTACTAAAAAGACAAAAATTAGCCAGGTGTGGTTGTGAGGACCTGTAGTCCCAATTACTTGTGAGGCTGAGGCGGGAGAATCGCTTGAACCCAGGAGGTGAAGGCTGCAGTGAGTTGAGATAGCGCCACTGCACTCCAGCCTGGGCAGCAAGTTGTCTCGGAAGAAAAAAAAAAAAAAAAAAACGGCGAATGGGGGGAAGAGCATAATTTTAACTATGCAGATAGCAGAGATTCTGGAGTGTCATTAAGACTAGATATAGTGGTTAAGAGGCAGGAGAAAGGGAGACCTTTCTGAAAAAACAAAGTGCTAAGCCCTTTTGATATGGTCTGAATATTTGTTCCCCTCGAATCTCTTGTCGAAATTTGATCCCCAGTGTTGCAGCGGGGCCTGTTGGGAGGTGTTTGGATCATGGGAGCAGATCGCTCGTGAATGGCTCGGTGCCATGTTTTTAGGATCAAGTGAGTTCTCACCCTTAATTCCTGAGAGATCTGGCTGTTAAAGACTGGCACCTCCCTCCTCTCTTTTCCTCTCTCTTGCCATGTGATATCTGTTTCCCTTCATTTTCCACAGAGATTGTAACCTTTCTGGGCCCCTCACGAGAATGAGATGCTGGCACCATGCTTCTTGTATAACCTGCAGAACTGTGAGCCAAATAAACCTCTTTGCTTTATAAATTACCCAAACTGGTCGGGCATAGTGGCTCAAGCCTGTAATCTCAGTACTTTGGGAGGCCGAGGCGGGTGAATGGCCTAGGTCAGGAGTTCGAGACCAGCCTGGCCAATGTGACAAAACCCCATCTCTACTAAAAATGCAAAAATTAGCTGGGTGTGGTGACAGGTGCCTGTAATCCCAGTTACTTGGGAGGGTGAGGTAGGAAAATTGCTTGAATCTGGGAGGTGGAGTTTGCAGTGAACTAAGATCGAGCCACTGCACTCCAGCCTGGGTGACAGAGCGAGACTCCATTTCTAAATAAATAAATAAAGTAAAATAAAAAATAAATTACCCAACCTCCGGTATTCCTTTACAGCCACACGAAATGGACTAAGACGCCTCTACAAACATTAATTACATCATGAATCCTCAGAGCAACCCTTGAGATAATAAATATTACTTTAGCCTTGCTTTAGAGGTAAGTATGCAAGGGCCTGAAAGGGGACATAACTTGTCCAAGTTTGCATAGCTGTAGATTAGCAGAGAGCTGGGACTCAAACATAGGTTTCTCCAACCCTGACCCACTCTGCTCAATTGCCTCCTAGTGGAGGGAAGAGCATAGCAACACAGAACAATTCTTCAGAGGAATGCATCCTTCCATGTTCTTGCTAGAGAAATAATCCGAGTTTAGCCCACTAAGATATATACTAACAACCACACCCTTTGTAACAGTGGAAACATACAACGTTTGGCCATATGGACCGATTAAAACCAAGTTATTGAAGAATATGCGATGACTTGGGACTATGATGGCAATTTAGTGCTGAGTGAAAAGGGCAGGATATGGAAAAGTAAAGTAGTTGGATATTAGCTACACAGGAAAAATATGAAAAGGTTACTAGAAAAACACGCTTCGGGATGTTGGTTGATTTTGGTGGGTAGAATTGTGGGTGATTTTTTTATATGTGTTTTACTTGTATGTGTGTATGTGTGTACAGACTCAGTTTCCATGTCTGTAAAATGGGTATAATAACAGATCTCCCTCATTGAATGATCAGAAACACTGAGCTGAGATCACACCACTGCACTCCAGCCTGGGGGACAGAGTGACGCTCTATTTTCAAAAAACAAAAAAAGTACACAAGCAATATGTGAATTAATTCTCATTGTAGAAGATGCAAACAATCTAGAAGTATGTTTTTAAAAGGAAAAAAGAGTTCCCTTGACATGTCCCTGCCAGTCCCACTCCTCTTTCCGGAGTTGACGAATCACTGGTAGTGGTCAGGTATGCACATGGGTGAGTTTTTACGTTTTTTTCTTTTTTAGCAGAAATGGGAACATACCGTACGTATTCTGTGACTTGTTTTCCTACTTGGTGACTTTCTACTTAATGTCTTGAAGGCCGTTTCATGATGATACAAGTAGATCTTCTGCATTCTTTTCCAAATAGTTACATAATATTTTGCTCTAAGGCTCTATCACAGTGTAGCCACTTCTCTAAGGACGGACTCTTAGATTCATTCCAATTTTTTATGACTAGACACAATGCTCTAATGAAATTCTTTTATATCGATCTTCATGCATTTCTGCAAATATTTGTATAATACAAATTTCTAAAAGTGTAATTCCTGGCTCACGCCTGTAATCCCAGCACTTTGGAAGGCTGAGGTGGGAGGATCATGAAGTCAAGAGATCGAGACCATCCTGGCCAACATGGTGAAACCCTGTCTCTACAAAATACAAAAATTAGCTGGGTGTGGTGGTATGTGCCTGTAGTTCCAGCTACTTGGGAGGCTGAGGCAGGAGAATCACTTGAACCTGGGAGGTGGAGGTTGCAGTGAGCCGCCACTGCGCCACTGCGCCACTGCGCCACTGCACTCCAGCCTGGCAACAGAGTAAGAGTCCGTCTCAAAAAAACAAAAAGTGTAATTCTTGGGTCAAAGGCTAGGTCTATTTAAAATATTGTTAAATACTGCCAAAGTGCCTTTGCAAAAGGCCAAATGAACTTTAATATGTTCAGTCTTTCAAGTTGATGGTGACTTCTCAAAATTTAACAGCTTGTGCCGGGCATGGTGGCTTACCTCTGTAATCCCAGCACTTTGGGAGGCTGAGGCGGTTGGATCATGAGTTCAGGAGTTCGAGACCAGCCTGGCCAACATGGTGAAACCCCATCTCTACTAAAAATACAAAAAATTAGCTGGGCGTGGCAACACGCACCTGTAGTCCCAGCTACTCAGGAGGCTGCTTGAACCTGGGAGGCAGAGGCTGCAGTGAGCCAAGATCGTGCCACTTCACTCCAGCCTGGGCAACAGAGCGAGACTCCATCTCAAAAAAAAAAATAATAACACATTGTGAGGAGGGAAAGTAACATCATCACTGTTAACATTACACTTGAGAGCTGAGCCAAGCGATAAGATGAAGAGGGAGAGAGGAGCATAAGAAACAGAAAGAACAAAATCGTGTTAATTTGCATATTCTGTGATTATCACATAAAAATGGTAGAGATGGGGTGTCTCTGTGTGGCCCAGGCTGGTCTCAAACTCCTGGGCTCACGTGATCCTCCCACCTCAGCCTCCCAAAATGCTGGGATTACAAGTGTTACCCACCACATCTGGCCTTACTAATTTATTTGTTTTTATTCAGTATAAATTCATTACATGGTAAAATAAGTAGCATGTTATTTAATTTAAAAACTGATTTTTCTAAACAAGAAAACTTTTGAGTGACATTGTTTTAAATTTTTGCAAATTGTCTCAATGTCTGGCTAGATTCTCATATGCCTCTGTGTTGAGTCTGTTATACATTGTTTTGGTTAGAGTGTATGAAGAAAACCTAGCCTCACAGAAATGTGTGGTTAGAAAAGGCAGGAGTAGTTCAATAGCCTTTTCAGATTACTGTGAATATTCTTATTTTCCATGACACCAAAACTCAAGAAGTAGTTGTTTCTTAAGGTTTACTTGCAATGTGGAATCTGAAACTATATCAATGAACTTTTCTTTTCTTTTTTTTTTTTTTTTTGAGACGGAGTTTTTCGCTCGTTACTCAGGCTGGAGTGCAATGGCTCAATCTCGGCTCACTGCAACCTCCGCCTCCTGGGTTCAGGCAATTCGCCCGCCTCAGCCTCCTGAGTAGCTGGGATTACAGGCACGCGCCACCATGCCCAGCTAATTTTTTGTATTTTTAGTAGAGACGGGGTTTCACCATGCGGGGTTTCACCATGTTGTCCAGGATGGTCTCGATTTCTTGACCTCGTGATCCACCCGCCTCGGCCTCCCAAAGTGCTGGGATTACAGGCTTGAGCCACCACGCCTGGCCTAACTTTTCATACTCTGTTAGATGAAAAGCCATTGGTCTAACTTACTCTTTGAAAGATCTTTTGCTCAAGCATGATTTTGGAATATCATTTATTAATCATTTACAAAACACTGGTCCACTGAGTTCGCCGATCTTCCACATTTGACACATTTCATCCCCAAAATCACATTCATTCATTAACATTACCACCAACCACATCAAAAAAGTCTCCTATGGGAAAACATCAAGATCATGGTAACAGATGCAAGTGTTCCAACATTCTAATTGTTTATTCGAAAGCTCAAGTTTGATTACCGAAAGCAAACACTGTCAGTTGTTTTCCTTGAAGTGACAGGCTCACTTACTCTTTTTTGAGAAAATGTCTGACAGATATCCAAGGCTGAAAAACCAGAGTTTCTATGCAAACAAAAAAACAAAAGACAAAAGGCAGCTAGTTCAGTTCAAGCCGTTGCATCAGTGCTTTTCCTGGAGACCACTATTGTGCTTCGGAAGACAGCAGAAGCGCTTTCCATGTGCTTCCCATGCCATCATCCAGCACAGCTCAGACACTCGAGTTCAGGTGTCAGTAACAAGAATAACTCTCATTGCTTCATCAAGAACATTCTTAAGTGAAACTGGTACATGTTTGTTTAACTGTGAATGCATGGGCGTGAAGAATATGACGATGAGTAGAGTGGCGTGCCCTGTGTTTTTTTTGTGCTAAGGTATAAACAGTCTTACCCACCAATCCTTTGGCATTGTCACTGGAAATGTCAACACAATAAAAAATCAAAAATCTTGGCATCATTAGGAAAGTAGTTTGATCTCATGCTCCTCCTGAAAGGATCTCAGTCACCCAGGGGCCCTGGATCATGCTTTGAAAATCACTATCACACCCAAAAAAAAATTTCAGTTAGACTGAAGACCTAAATATGGGGGCAGGGAAGACACTTAAAAACTAGATTAAAAGGCCAGGAGAGGTGGCTCATGCCCATAATCCCAGCACTTTGGGAGGCTGAGGTGGGAGGATCATTTGAGGTCAGGAGTTTGAGACCGGCTTGGCCAACATGTCAAAAACCCATTTCTACTAAAAATACAAAAATTAGCTGGGCATGGTGGCATGTGCCTGTAATCCCAGCTACTTGGGAGGCTGAGGCAGGACAATCGCTTGAACCTGGGAGGCGGAGGTGGTTGCAGTGAGCTAAGATCATGCAACTGAACTCTAGCTTGGCCAACAGAGAGAGACTCCATCTGAAAAAACAACAACTAGTCCGGGCGCGGTGGCTCAAGCCTGTAATCCCTGCACTTTGGGAGGCCGAGGCAGGTGGACCATGAGGTCAAGAGATTGAGACCATCCTGGTCAACATGGTGAAACCCCGTCTCTACTAAAAATACAAAAAATTAGCTGGGCATGGTGGCGCGTGCCTGTAATCCCAGCTACACAGGAGGCTAAGGCAGGAGAATTGCCTGAACCCAGGAGGCGGAGGTTGCGGTGAGCCGAGATCGTGCCATTGCACTCCAGCCTGGGTAACAAGACCGAAACTCCGTCTCAAAAAAAAAAAAAAAAAAAAGCTAGAGAAAAAGTCTAAGCTATCTTTATGACCTGAATGTAGACAGAAGGATTTCTTAAATAGGGACCAAAAAAAAAACCTTAGAGGAAAAGATCAATGCATTTGACTTGTTAAAAGTCAAAACTAAGTGCAGTATCAGAAGCAAAGTGAAAGCCAAGCTACATGACTTCTGGTTCTGGCCAAGATGGAGTAGTGTCATTCTTCCCAGGTCCTCTCTCTTACAACTGAGAAGTCACAGACATCACACAGCAGACAAGCATAGAGAGATTCTGCAAGGTGAAAAGGAGAAGGCGGACAACCTCTGGAACTTGGGACTTGAGGCAGTCACGGCAGTGAATAGCCCGAGTTTCCTAATTGTCTTCCATATACCCGCACATCCCAGACACAGTACAGGAAAAGCCTATGACCTGGAACCACTACCAGGCACGGACAAAAAAAGGCGCTAAGAAAAGCCAGTTCCCCTGAATCAAAAGAAAAGAAAGAAAACCAACAACAGGATTTTTGATCGATTTTATTTTTAAGTCAGGGCCTCTCTTTGTTGCCTAGGCTGGAATGTAGTGGTGCAATCAACTCGCTGCAGGCTCGACCTCCCAGGTTCAAGGAATCCTCTGGCCTCAGCCTCCTGAGCAGCTGGGACTCCAAGCATGCATCACCGCAGCTGAATTATTGTACTTTTTGTAGAGAAGGAGGTCTCACTATGTTGCTGATATGGTTTGGCTCTGTGTTGCCACTCAGATCTCACCTTGAATTGTAATCCCTGTAATCCCACGTGTCAAGGGCAGAACCAGGTGGAGGCAACTGAATCACGGGGGTGGGTTCCCCCGCGCTGTTCTCGTGGTAATGAGTGAGTCTCACGAGATCTGATGGTTTTGTAAGCATCTGGCATTTCCCCTACTTGCACTCATCCTCTCTCCTGCCGCCCTGTGAAGAGGTGCCTTCTACCACAATTGTGTTTCCTGAGGCCTCCCCACCCATGCGGAACTGTGAGTCAATTGAGCATCTTTTCCTTATAAATTACCCAGTCTCAGGTATTTCTTCATAGCAGCATGAGAACAGACTAAAAGAGTTGCCCAGGCTGGTCTTGAACTCCTAGCCTCAAGCGATCCTCCCACCTCAGCCTCTCAAAATGCTGAGATTATAGAGAGGTTTTTTTTTTTAACCATATTTCCCTGCGAGCCAAAAACCAATGGAAAAACTGCAACTCCTTCCCTGTCATTTCAGCAGGGCCAACTGGGGATCTGGTCTTGCAGCTTCCACATGGCAGCAGCAGGTGGTGATGCTGATTTCCCCCGCTGGGGTACCTCGATGTGGATGAGAGGGAGGCCGATCGTCTGTCTCCCACCCAGCGGAAGAAGGTGGTACCCTGATTTTCCTGCACAGCCATGTCATCAGGGTCTGGTGATGGGTCTCCCCCGTCTCTCTCCCCTCCCCTTCCGCAGACTTAATGAGCTGCTGCAAGGTGAGGCTCCTCAACGCTTCTCTTCTTTCCCTCTCACTCTGGTGTTGGCAGAGCCCAGCCAGAACCTGGACCTCCATCGCAATCAGCATCAACAAGATTGGACTAGTGGTGCAAGTCATGGCCAGCCAGCGCTGCATTTTCCACCCACGCTGGTGTCAACAAGGCTCACTGTGAAGCTGAATCTCCACACCCACCAGGTAGCAATAAAAGTTAATGAGATGTCAATCCGGAGCAGTGGCTCACACCTGTAATCCCAGCCGTTTGGGAGGCTGAGGCAGGTGATTTGCCTGAGGTCAGGAGTTTCAGACCAGCCTGGCCAACATGGTGAAATCCTGGCTCTACTAAAACTACAAAAATTAGCCAGGCGTGGTGGTGGGCACCAGTAATCCCAGCTACTCAAGAGGCTGAGGCAGGAGAATCACTTAAACCTGGTAGGCAGAGGCTGCAGTGAGCCAAGATTGTGCCACTGTACTCTAACCTGGGCGACAGAGTGAGAGTCTGTCTCAAAATAAAATAAAAGTGAATATGTTATGAAGCAGGGCACGCAGTAATGAATTTAACCTTCAGCTTCTGGGAGGTCATCTCTCAGCCCTTGGAATGTGCTGCTTAATAAAATTGTCTTTGTTCATGGGGGGCTTTAGGCCACATCAGAAGGTCAAGTGATGTGATTTAGGGTGGGAGCTTTGGGTCACATGGCATCAGCTCAGCCTTCAGAGGGGCTGGAGAATAAGGTCAGCAATGTGGGCAGCCAACCAGATCTACATGATGAAGCCCCCATAAAAACTCTGGACACCAAGGCTTGGGAGCACTTCCCTGTTTGGCAATACTTTGTGTGTATTTTCACACATCGTTGGCAGGAGATTAAAGCTGATTTTCCAACTCCCATGTGGCAGAAGCAGGTGGTAACAGTCTGATTCCCCTGCTGGGGTAGCGTGGGTGGGAATGAATTCACGGCTGATTCTCCATCCCCCACCCCGTGGAAGGAGGTGGCACTCTGATTTCTTTACCAAAGAAGTGTCAGGAAAGACCAGGGGTGACACCAAGGCTTGAGTGAGCTTCCCTGGTTGCCATACTCCTTGCATTTTGTCGCATGTTATTGCCAGGACTTTAGAGCTGCCCACCACTCTCCACCGTTATCTCTGTGTTTGGAACGTACCTGTACTCTGCCCCCCAGGCTTCTTCCCTGGCCTGATTTTTATCTGTGCTCTTTCCCTGTAATAAACTGTAACTGTGAATACAAGAGCTCTCAGGGATTTCTGTGAGTCCTTCTAGTAAATCAGGAAACCTGAGGAAAGTTTTGGGGGCCCCCAAACTTGCAGCTGGTGTCAGAAGTGACAGCGGTCTTTTGGACTGTCCTCTGACTTTGTGCAAGGCTAGTCTATGTTCCTGTCTCACTCCCCCACCAGCTGGTGTCAGTGGGGCCCACTGGGGAGCTCAGCTTCCGCCCTCACCCTGCAGCAGCAAAGCGGCCTGAGCGCATCATCTCTCTCTTCCCGAGCAGCAATAGAGCCCAGTAAGGAGCTGAATGGACACCCCACTAGGAAGCAATGCAGCAGCGTCAGTTTGTTCTTCATATTTGTTAGGAAAGTGGCACCAGCACCAAGGGGGAAAGTGAACATACACAATCAGCCACCCCCAGACTATAGATCAACAGTGAGGCTGCCTGATTACAAAGAAAAGAGAAAGGCTGGGCACTGTGGCTCACGCCTGAAATCCCAGTGCTTTGGGAGGCCAAGATAGGCGGATCACTTGAGGTCAGGAGCTGGAGACCAGCCTGGCCAACATGATGAGACCTCCTTAAAACACAAAAATTATCTGGGTGTGGTGGTGCATGCCTGTCTCTACTTAAAACACAAAAATTATCTGGGTGTGGTGGTGCATGCCTGTAATCCCAGCTACTCGGGAGGCTGAGGCAGGAGAATTGCTTGAACCTGGGAGGCAGAGGTTGCAGTGAGCCGAGATCATGCCATTGCATTCCAGCCTGGGTGATAGAGCAAGACTCCATCTCAAAAAAAATAAATAAAAATAAAAAAGAGAAAGGCCAGAAGCAGTGGCTCATGCCTCAAATTCTAGCGCTTTGGGAGGCTGAGGCAGGAGGATCATTTGAGGCCAGGAGTTCAAGATCAGTCTGGCAACATACTGAGACCCTGTCTCTACAAAAAGAAAAAAAAATTAGCAGAGTGTGGTGGCTCATGCCTGTAGTTCCAGCAACTCAGGAGGCTGAGGCAGGCAGTTTGCTTGAGCCCAGGAGGTCGAGGCTGCAGTGAGCTATGATTGCGCCACTGCACTCCATCCTGGGCAACAGAGCAAGACCCTGTCTCAAAATAAATAAATAAAAAGTTTTTAAAAATTCGTATTCCTAGAAGGAGAAGAGAAATAATATGGTACTTAAAAAATATTTGAAGAATCAATAGCTGAAAACTTCCCAAAGTTGATGAAAGATACCCTATGTATTCAAGAAGCTGAGAAAATCCCAAATATGATCATTGCAAAGAAATTCATACCAAGACATGTCCTTAAACTTCTGACCCCCTCAAAAAAAAGTTCTTGAATGGATTCAGAGAAAAATAAAACATTATTTGAAGGGGAACATCAATTTAAATGACAGTGGAGTCCTCCTTTGAAACCAAGGCAACTATAAGGAAGTGACTCAATATTTTTCAAGAACTAAAAGAGAAGAATTATGAATTGTGAATTCTATATCTGACAAAAGTATATGTCAGGAATGAAAAGGAAATGAAGACATTCTCAGGTGAGAAAACACTAAGAGAATTTGTTGCTAGCAAACAATGCCCTTAAAGAATGACTAAAGAGGCTGGGTGTAGTGGCTCACACCTGTAATCCTAGCACTTTGGGAGGCTGAGGTGGGTAGATCACCTGAGGTCAGGAGTTCGAGACCAGCCTGGCCAACATAGTGAAACCCTGTCTCTACTAAAAACACAAAAATTAGCCAGGCGTGGTGGCAGGGGCCTAGAGTCCCAGCTACTCAGGAGGCTGAGGCATGAGAATCGCTTGAATCTGGGAGGCAGAGGTTGTAGTGAGCCAAGGTTGTGCCACTGCACCACAGCCTGGGCAAGAAGAGTGAAACTCCATCTCAAAAAAAAAAAAAAGAATGGTTAAAGGAAGGTCTCCAGACAGAAAGGAAATGGTAACAGAAGAAGGCTTGGAACTTTAGAAAAGAAAGAAACACATTGGAATGGGTAAAAATATGGGTAACCAGAATAAACTGTCTTACGCGTTTCTTAAGTCATATTTGATGCAATGATAATATTTGAGGCAAAAATTATAACACAATCCGATGTGGTACAGAGTGAATTTGGAAAAACAAACCCAAGACAATTCTACTTTAAAAGTGGGACAGCCTAGGACGGTGGTACATAACTATAGCCCCAGCTACTCAGGAGGCTGCCAGAGTATCACTTGAGCCCAGGAGTTTGAGGCTGTAGGGCGCCATGATCATGACTGTGAATAGCCACTGCACTCCTGCCTGGGCAACGTAGTAAGACCTGGTCTCAAAAAAATAAAAACAGTGGGGGAATAGATGATGGGACCTAAATGGAAGCCACTGAAGAAAGTCAGTATCAGTAGACGGATAAGCTATGTACATGTATTATAATACCTAGAGCAACCACTAAGGAAACTATACAAAGTGTAAATAAATCAATAGAATTCTAGAATGGTTCATGAGTACAAAAAAATAGGTGACTCTAGTCAAAAATAATTTAGTTATACATTTGAAAATAGCTAAAAGAGCATAATTGACTTGTAACACAAAGGAGAAATGCTTAAGGTGATGGATATGCCACTTACCCTGATATGATTACCCACTGCATGCCTGTATCAAAATGTCTCATGTAACCCATAAATATACACATACTATGTACTCACAAAAATTAATGATAAATTTTTTTAAAGATGGAATCTGGCCAGCCACAGTGACTCACACCTGTAATCCCAACACTATGAGAGACCAAGGCAGGTGGATCACTTGAGGTCAGGAGTTCGAGACCATCCTGGCCAACATGGCGCAACCTCATCTCTACTAAAAATATAAAAATTAGCTGGCCATGGTGGCGCCCACCTGTAATCCCAGATACTTGGGAGGCTGAGGCATGATAACTGCTTGAACCTGGGAGGTGGAGGTTGCAGTAAGTCAAGATCGTGCCATTGCACTCCAGCGTGGGCAACAGAGTGAGACCCTATATAATAAATAAATAAATAAAAAGATGAAATCCTAAAAAAATGTCAAGTAACCCATAGGAAGGTAGGAAAAGAGAAGCAGAGAAGGAAAAACAGGAGAAACAAACAATAAAATGGCAGACTTAAGCCCTAACACATCAATAATTGCCTTAAATGTAAATGGTCTATCAGTTAAAAGACAGATTGGAAGAGTGAACATGAAAACATTATTCAACAATATGTTATCTACAAGACATCACTTCTAATATAATGATATAGGCAGATTCAAAGTTAAATGATAAAAAAGATAAAGAAGTATTAATCCAAAGAAAGCAAGGATGGCTACACCAATATCGGATAAAGTAGACTTTAATGCAAAGAAGATTACCAGAGACATTACATAGCGATAAAAGGGTCAGCCCATCAAGAAGACATAGCAATCCTGTCTATGCATCAAACAACAGAGCCTGAAGATAAATGAAACAGATATAGCTGAAAGAAGCACACAATCTACAATTACAATTGATAACTTCAACTCTCCACTGTGAGCAACTGGTAGACTTATGAGACAGAACATCAGCAAGGATCTCGAATAACTGCATAGCACTGTCAATGCATTCAACTTAATTGATACTTCAGTTGGGAACACTTCACCCAACAACAGTGGAATATGTATTTTTTTCCCAAGTGCTCACAGAGCATTTACCAAGATAGACCATAGCCGGGCCAAAAAATAATCCCTAACAAATTCAAAAGAATTAACATTATGCATTATATTTCCTGACCATAATGGAACCAAACCAGAAATCAATAACAGAAATATAACAGAAAATCTCCTGATGCTTGGAAATTAAACAATGTACTTCTAAATAATCCTTGGGTCAAAGAAGAAGTCTAAAAGAAACTTACAGGATAGAACCAAATATAAATGAAAATAAAACATATCAAAACATATGTGATACAGAGACAGTGCTCAGCATAACATGTATAACACTAAATGCTCACATTAAGAAAGACAGCTGGGTGCAGTGGCTCATGCCTGTAATCCTAGCTCTTTGTGAGGCTGAGGTGGGAGAATTGCTTGAGTCCAGAAGTTCGAGACCAGTCTGGGTCTCGACATAAGGAGACCCCGTCTCTACAAAAAATTTAAAAATTAGCCAGGCGTGGTGGTACATGTTTGTACTTCCAGTTACTTTGGAGGCTAAGGCTCAACATCTCTTGAGCCCAGGAGGTCAAGTCTTACCTAGGTAATGAAGCAAGACTCCTGTCTCTAAAAAGAGACAGAGACAGAGAGAGAGAGAGAGAGAGGATATAAAGTACTAATATCAGGAATGAAACAGTGGCTACAAATTCTCTAGCCACTAAATAGATAATAAGGGAATACTACAAACAACTTTATAGTCAGAAACTTGACAACGTCATAGAAATGGACCAATTCCTCAAAAACAACTGACAACCAAACTCATCCAAGATGAACTAGAAAATCTGCATAGTTCTATAACCCTTAAGGAAAATGAGTGCATAATTTGAAAGCTCGCAAAAGGAGACATGTCCAGGCAATTTCTGGACAAATTGGACATCCATAGACCAAAAAAAAAAAAAAGAATCTCTATCAATTCGTCATTGGAGAATGGAGAATTCTATCAAATATTTAAATGATTAGCATGAATTTTCCACAATCTTTTGTAGAAAACAGACAAGAAAACACTCTGTCATTCATTTTATGAAGCTAAGTATTACTGTTATATCACAACCAAAGACAGTATAAAAAAGGAAAACTACAGACCAATATATTCCCCAGGAACTTAGAGGAAACATTTTCGACAAAATACAAGCAAATCAAACCCAATGATGTATGAAAGAAATTATATACACAACCAAGTGGGACAATCAGGTTTGCAAAGCTAGTTTGAAAATCAATCAATGTGTGATCCACTATATTAACAAGGTAAAGATGAAAAATCACATAATCATATTGATTGATGCAGAAAAAGCATTTGACAAAATCCAACACCCACATAGGACAAAAAGTCTCAGAAAGCAGGAATAAGGAAGAACATCCTCAACTTAATAAAGTGCATCTCCACAAAACTACAGTTCACATCTTAATGGTGAGAAGCTGAATTCTTTCTCCCTAAAATTGGGAACAAGGCAAGAATGTCTGCTCGCATCACCATTATTCAACACAGTACTGAACTTCTAGCCAGTGTGATAAAACAAGAAAAAGAAATAAAAGGCATACAGATTAGGAAGGAAGAAATAAAACTGTCCCTATTTACAGATAACATAAGCGTCTATGTAGAAAATCGCCAATAACTTACCAAAAAACTATTAGAGTTAATACCTGAGTTTAGAAAGTTGGCAAGATCCAATATCAAGAGGCAAATATAAACTACACTTCTATATACTAATAATTAACATGTGGAAACCAAAAATTAATGACACAATACCATGTATAATCATTCCAAAGAAAATGGAATACTTAGATATAATCTATCAAAATATGTAAGGGATATGTATGCTGAAATTTACAAAATTCTGAAGAAAGAATTAAGAATACCTCAGTAAATCCAGAGACATATTGTGTTCATGGACTGGCAGACTCCACATAGTGAAGATGTCAGTTGTCCTCAAAATGACCTGTAGGTTTAATGCTATTCCTATCAATACCCCTGCAAGGTAGTTTTTGAAGGTATAAACAATTTTACTCTAAATTTTACATATAAAGACATGGGACCTTTAAACCTATTACTCTAAATTTTATATATAAAGTCATAGGACCTATAAAACCTATAATTTTATATATAAAGACATAGGATCTAAAAGACCTATAATTTTATATATAAAGGCATATGACCTATAAGAGCTAAAATGATTTGAAAAATAAGAATAAAGAGGAAGGAATCACAAATGATTACATATACCTATAGCTTACAAGCCTCTGTTGTTGGTGGAAGAATATACACTAGATCAAGGGAACGGAATAGAGAATCCAGAAATAGCCTCAAACAAATGTGCTCACGTTATTTTTCACAAAGGTATGAAGGCTGGGTGTGGTGACTCATGCCTGTAATCCCAGCACCTTGGGAGGCTGAGGTGGGAGGATTGCTTGAGTCCAGGTTTCAAGACCAGCCTGGCCAACATGGTGAAAGTTGTCTCTACTAAAAATACAAAAATTAGCCAGGCGTGGTTGCAGTCACCTGTAATCCCAGCTAGTCAGGAGGCTGAGACATGAGAATTGCTTGAACCCAGGAGGTAGAGGTGGCAGTGAGCCAAGTTCCTACCATTTTACTCCAGCCTGGGTAACAGAGTGAGACCCTTGTCTTAAAAAAAAAAAAAAAAAAAAAAAAAGGATCTTAGCACTAACCAAATGTGGATGGTGGATACAAGGTGTTAGTGTTTGAGATTGTTTTTTGGTTTTTGAGTGTTTTTTTTTTTAGCTTTTTATTTGGAGAGAATTGTAGATTTATATCTGTTTGAAATAATTTAGAGAGATCCTAAAAAACCTTCACCCATTGTTCCCCAGTGATGACATTTACCAGGAAAACAAAATTGATAATATCTAGTGACCTTAATCAGATTTCACCAGTTTTACATCCATTCATTGGCGTGTGTGTGCGTATGTGTGTGGGGTTCTGTGAAGTTTTTATCACATGTACAGATTCATGGGATCAACCAGGCCAGTCAAAACATGTCAGTGTTCCATCACACAGGTCTCTCATTTGCTCAAGGATGTTAGGTCTTCATCTAAGCTGGCTTTCTCAGAGGCATCTGAATCAGAGTGACTCCATCTTGAATAAGGATAAAATAAGGCTGAGACCTGCTAGGTAGCATCCCCAGGAAGTGAGGCATTCTTTGTCCCAGGATGAGACAGGAGGTCACAAGATACAGGTCTCAAAGACCCTGCTGATAAAACAGGGTGCAATAAAGAAGCTGGCCAAAATCTGCCAAATCCAAGATGGCGACAAAAGTGACCACTGATTGTCCTCACGGCTCATTATACGCAAATTATAATGCATTAGCATACTAAAAGACACTCCCACCAGCCCTATGACAGTTTACAAATGCCATGGCAACTTCCGGAAGTTACCCAATATAGTCTAAAAGGAAGAGGAATCCTCAGTTTCAGGAATTCCCTGCCCCATTTCTGAAAAACTCATGAATAATCCACCCCTTGTTTAGCATATGATCAAGATCTAAGAATAGTCAACCAGCAGCCCTCGGGAGTGCTCTGCCTACACAGTAGCCATTCTTAGTTTCTTCTTCTTTTTTAAAAATTAGAGACAGGGTCTCTCTATGTTGGCCAGCATAGTCTTCAACTCCTGGCCTCAACCAGTCCTCCCACCTTGGCCTCCCAAAGTGCTGGGAGGTATGAGCCAATGTGCCTGGCATTCTTTGGATTTTTGGATTTTCTTTGTTTGATACCAACTCTCACTGTTGCCCCAGCTGAAGTGCAGTGGCCTAATTTCAGCTCTCCGGCAACCTCAGCCTCCTGGGTTCAAGCAAGTCTCCTGCCTCAGTCTCCCAAGTAGCTGAGATTACAGTCATCTGTCACCACACCCGGCTAATTTTTGTATTTTTAGTAGACATGGGGTTTTACCATGTTGGCCAGGCTCGTCTCAAACTCCTGACCTCAGGTGATCCCCCCGCCTCAGCCTGCCAAAGTGCTGGGATTACAGGCGTGAGTCATGCCAGGTCTTGATTCTTTGCTTCTCTAATAAACTACTTTCGCTTTATGTTGTCATCCCAAATTTCTTCTTGCACGAGATCCAAGAACCCTGTCTTGCCATCTGGATCGGGACCCTTTTCTGTTAACAGTTTAATGCCTCAAGCCTTTTTTTTTTTTTTAAAAAAAAGCACACACAAAAAGAACCCAAATTTTGCTTGATGATGCTGGGGTATCCCAACATTGGAAAGTCGCAGCTCTAGGATGGCACAGCCTCATAGCCAAGGCAGTTGTGTCACCAGCAGCAGGAGCTGGGGTCAGGATGGGGGTCAGGATTGGGGAAGGTTCCTTGAATATGTTTTCCCAAAGTGACATCTTTTGGGGAGCATGTAAGGTGAGAAGTTACTGGGCTGGGCACAGTGGCTCACACCTGTAATCCCAGCACTTTGGGAGGCCGAGGCAGATGGAGCACGAGGTCAGGAGTTCAAGAGCAGCCTCGCCAAGATGGTGAAACCACATCTCTACCAAACATACAAAAGAATTAACCAGGCATTGGCGAACGCCGGTAATCCCAGCACTTTGGGAGGTTGAGGTGGGAGGATCTGGAGGTTGAGAGATCAGAACCATCCTGGCTAACATGGTGAAACCTTGTCTCTACTAAAAATACAAAAAAATCATCCAGGTGTGGTGGCAGGTGCCTACAGTCCCAGCTAGTCGGGAGGCTGAGGCAGGAGAATCACTTGAACCTGGGAGGCAGAAATTGCAGTGAGCCAAGATCACACCATTGCACTCCAGTCTGAGTGACAGGGCGAGACTCCATCTCAAAAAAAAAAAAAAAAAAGGTGAGAAGTGACTATGATTAATTGTTAAGGCCACCCTGAAAATATGTCAGAGGAGGCTATGTGAAAGCTAAAGTCAGCTATTCAGAGTTGATCAAATGACGAGGCAAGGAAGGGTGGGTAAAGTGGGAGGGGCGTCTTTTTGTGTCTCCATAAATCCTAACTAGCACAGGCTCCGGCCCAGCTTCTATTCACTCTCCTCGTTGAATCTGGCCAACCACTGTAGTAACAGTGGTTCAAACGATGCCTTCACGGGGGTTTCAGGCCAGGAGCTGTAGCTTACGCCTGCAATCCCAGGGCTTTGGGAGGCCGAAGCAGGAGGACTGCTTGAGGCCAATGGTTCAAGACCAACCTGAGTAACATGGAGAGACTCCTGTTTCTACCGAAAAAAAAAAATAATAATTAATTTGCCAGGCATACTGGTGCACACCTATAGTCCCAGCTACTCAGCTGAGGTGACAGGATCCCTTAAGGTTAGGAATTGAAGCTGCAGGGAGCTAGGGTAGCACCACTGCACTCCAGCCTGGACAACAGAGCAAGACCTTGTCTCAAAAAAAAAATTATCCCAATGGTCTCTGACAGATCATTTGTGCTGCACTTTATATAAACTGGCCACCTGTAATGCTTTCCAGTTTTTGTTTTTGTTTTGAGACAGAGCCTCCCTCTATTGCTCAATCTTGTCTCATTGCAACTTCCGCCTTCTGGGTTCAAGCGATTCTTCTGCCTCAGCCTCCCAAGTAGCTGGGATCACAGGTGAGTGCCACCAAACCTAGCTAGTTTTTGTGTATTTTTAGTGGAGAAGAGGTTTCACTATATTGGCCAGGCTGGTCTCGAACTCCTGACCCGGGGATCTGCCCGCCTCGGTCTCCCAAAGTGCTGGGATTACAGGCTTGAGCCACAACGCCCAGCGCTTTCTCTTTTTTGAAACTCTTGGTGGTTTACAGGCAAAGTCAGATTCATTTGGGGAAGGACTCTGCATTGTTGAAGGATCTAGTGCAGGCCGCGACGAACTTCCTTGACAACAGAGGGACTGAGTAAGTCCAGCACACATCTCCACTGACTCATCTTTCAAATCAATAACCTGAGTCACTGCACCTGACATTTGCTTGTACTGCATGCCTCCTTCAAAGCGTGATATATTTATTCATTTTCCAATTGCTTCTCCTCTCTCCATATCCCAGTGAACCAAACGTCTGTGCTCAAGCCCCAGGAGCCTTCTCTCAGACTCTTGAATGCTCTGTAGGGGCTGATTTCTGTTTGCATTTATGCTGTTTCCTCCTCCAGGGTCAGTCCCCTCTCTGGCCTCCTCTCCCACGTACAGCTTCCTGTTCTGCAGATCTCACGCTTTCTCCAATCACCTTCTCCGGTTGCGGCCCAGGTTAACTCAGGTCCCCTAGTCATGTGATCTCATGGGATCTTGGACTTAAGGCTGCCAGGTTTACAAATAAAAATACAGAACACCAGGCTAGATGCGCTGGCTCACGCCTGTAATCCTAGCACTTTGGGAGGCGAAGGTGGACTGATCACAAGGTCAGGAGTTCGAGACCAGCCTGGCCAACATAGTGAAACCCTCATCTCTACTAAAAATACAAAAAAATTAGCTGGGTGTGGTGGTGTGTGCATGTAATCCCAGCTACCCGGGAGACAAAGGAGGAGAATCACATAAACCTGTGAGGTACAGGTTGCAGTGAGCTGAGATTGTGCCATTGCACTCCAGCCCAGGCAACAATGCGAGACTCCGTCTCAAAAAAAAGGCCGGGCGCTGTGGTTCACGCCTGTAATCCCAGCACTTTGGGAGGCCAAGGCAGGCAGATCACAAGGTCAGGAGTTCAAAACCAGCCTGGTTAAGACGGTGAAACCCCATCTCTAGTAAAAATACAAAAAATTAGTTGGTCATGGTGGCACGCGCCTGTATTCCCAGCTCCTCAGGAGGCTGAGGCAGAAGAATTGTTTGAACCCAGGAGGTGGAGGTTGCAGTGAGCCGAGACTGCAATACTGAACTCCAGCCTGGGTGACAGAGCAAGACTCTGCCTCAAAAACAAACAAATGAAAAACAGGACACCCAATTAACTTTGAATTTCTCATAAATAGCAATTATTTCAGGATAAGTATGTCCCAAACATTGCATGGGTCATACTTATACTAAAAAATTTTATGTTGTTTATCTGAAATTCAAAGTTAACAGGGCATCTGTTTTTGGGGGGGTTTTGTCTGGTTTTGTTGTTGTTTTTGGTGAGACAGGCTCTTGCTCTGTCATCCAGGCTGGAGTTCAGCTCACTGTAGTCTCAACCTCCTGGGCTCAGGTGATCCTCCTGCCTCAACCTCCTGAGTAGCAGGTGCACACAACCACACCTGGTGAATTTTGGTGTTTTGCTTTTGTTTTGTTTGGTAGAGATGGGATTTGCCATGTTGTCCAGGCAGGTCTCAAACTCCCGGGTTCAAGCGATCCACCTGCCTCAGCCTCCCGAGTAGCAGGACGACAGGCATGCACCAGCACGGCTGGCTAATTTTTTGTATTTTTAGTAGAGATGGGGTTTCACCATGTTGGCCAGGCTGGTCTCGAACTCCTGACCTCAGGTGATCTGCCTGCCTCAGCCTCCCAAAGTGCTGGGGTTACAGGCATGAGGCACTGAGCTCTGCCTGCACCCAGCAGTTTTCCTCTGATAAAGCACTTAGCATATTACATAATGATCCGTTAATGTGTCTGTCTCCTTTACCAGCCCACAAATTCCTTCAGGGGAGACACAATGTCTCATCCGTTCTGGAAACCCTGTAACTAGGCAGAACTAATTAATGTTCAGCCAATATGTTTTGATGTGTTGAGCTGTGAATTTGACTGCCCAGCGTCAACGTAGCCTGCAAGTAACAACCTCTGCTTTTGCCCTTGGCCACCTTCAGGCTGGTCTTAGCACATCATCACTTCAAAAACAAATGGATTTTAAGAAAGTAAAGAACGAAACAAAAAACAATATCAACAGATCCTGTTCCAATAAAGAATAGTGTTTTACTTTTTTTTTTGAGACGGAGTTTCGCTCTTGTTACCCAGGCTGGAGTGCAATGGCGCGATCTCGGCTCACCGCAACCTCCGCCTCCTGGGTTCAGGCAATTCTCCTGCCTCAGCCTCCCGAGTAGCTGGGATTACAGGCACGTGCCACCGTGCCCAGCTAATATTTTGTATTTTTAGTAGAGACGGGGTTTCACCATGTTGGCCAGGATGGCCTCGATCTCTTGACCTTGTGATCCACCCACCTCAGCCTCCCAAAGTGCTGGGATTACAGGCTTGAACCACCGCGCCTGGCCATGTTTTACTTTTTATTAAATGTTTTGTTGGGAGATTAAAGAGGGTGATTTTGCTCATCCCAGAGCAGAATGTCTAAATGTCCCCTTGAAGTGTGAATCTGTTCCCTATATAGCCATCCTGATACTGTCTCCCCTGAGCCTCCTCTGTGTTTTTCCTCTGTCCCCTCTCTGGCTAAGATGATTCTAGAATCCCTACCTATGCACCCAACTCCCATACCTTTAGTTTGGACACTGTCTTTCTTAGGTAGGGTCGGTCATTCAGTCCTCACAGTACTTCTCTAATTTGAATCTCACCCATTCTTCCACTCAGAGAATCTTCAACCTACTCCAATCATTGTTGAGTTAACTTCCTTAGAAGTTGGAGAAGGGTAGGGGAATTTTAAATCAATAATTAGGGCTTCCTGTCACACCAGAAGATGGTTCTTTCCATCTGACAGTAGAATAGGCACTAGAGTAGAAACCCATGCTAAATCAATGAGGAGAATGTGAGATTTCTGCGATCAAGATCGGAATGACTGAGAAATGAGGTGTGGAAAGAAGGCCAATTAAAGGAAAAGAGACTTAAGAGAAGAAACTGACTGTGGGATGACAAAAATCCGAACACCAGAAGTTCGGATGTTTAAAACGGGCTCTTAAACGTCTCCCCTACACCTAAAAATGACAGCTGTTTCCCTCAGGCTGTTTCCTATTAGTGCTACTGTGATTTCTTTTCCCCATCAAGACCACCACTTTGGTCCACACTTGAGTATGATAACACCTTGGAATGGAGTGGACAGCAAGCCACAAGGTCAAGAATCTGGAGAGGTTCCCAGGGATGACTCTGAAAACACACTGTAATTCACACACTGTAAGTTATAATATACACACTGTAAAGGATCTGCAATTCATTCTACAATTCCCTTCTACTTTTGTTATTGGGCACATATATGTTTATAATTGTTATGTCTTCCTGAGGTATTGATTTTTTTTTTTTTTTGAGTTGGAGTCTTGCTCTGTTGCCCAGGCTAGAGTGCAGCTCACTGCAACCTCCACCTCCCTGGTTCAAGCAATTCCCCTGCCTCAGCCTTCCCAGTAGCTGGGATTACAGGTGTCTGCCACCATGCCAGGCTAATTTTTTGGTATTTTTAGCAGAAATGGGGTTTCACTATGTTGGTCAGGCTGGTCTTGAACTCCTGACCTTAGCTGATCTCCCCACCTCTGCCTCCTAAAGTGCTGGGATTACAGGCGTGAGCCACTGTTTTTATCACTATAGAATGTCCCTCTTTGTCTGTAGTAGCATTTTTGGTCTTACATTCTCTTCTGTCTGATATGAATATAGCCACTCCCCTCTCTCATGTGTGCATGGTAGACATTTTTTCATCCTCTTCAGCCTATTTATGTCTTTGAATCTGAAGTGTGTCTCATAGACAACATATAGTTGGATCCCAGGGTTTTTTTTTTAATCCAGTTTGACAATCTTTGCCTGTTGATTGGAGTATTTAACCCATTCACATTTATGTAATTATTGAGGTAGCTGGATTTACACCTGACATTTTGCTGTTTGTGTTTTATATGATTCATGTCTTTTTTATTACTCTGTTCCTTTTTTATTGCTTTCTTTTATGGTAAATAGTTATTTTTCCAGTGTGCCATTTTGATTCGTGTGTGTGTGCGTGTGTGTGTTTTCAGATGGAGTCTTGCACTGTTGCCCGGGCTGGAGTGCAGTGGTATGCTCACTGCAACCTCCACCTCCCAGGTTCAAGTGGTTCTTCTGCCTCAGCCTCCCAAGTAGCTGGGATTACAGAAGCCCACCACCACGCCTGGCTAATTTTTTTGTATTTTTAGTAGAGACGTGGTTTCACTATGTTGGCCAGGCTAGTCTCGAACTCCTGACCTCATGATCCACCCACCTCAGCCTCCCAAAGTACCGGGATTACAGGTGTGAGCCACTGTGCCTGGCCTTGTCTGTGTGTGTGTGTGTGTGTGTGTGTGTGTGTGTGTTTACGGCATTATTTTGAGTTGTTTCTTTAGTTGTTGTTCTGAGGTTTCCTTCAACTTTTAATTCTCATAAACTTCTACAGTTTTCATTTTTTGAGACAGGGTCTCACTTTGTTGCCCAGGCTGGAGTACAGTGGTGCCAACACAGCTCAGTGCAGTCTTGTCCTCCTGGGTTCAAACAATCTTCCTGCATCAGCCCCCCAAGTAGCTGGGACTACAGGTGTGCACCACCATATCCAGCTAATTTTTTTGTATTGTTTGTAGAGATGGGTTTCACCACATTGCCCAGGCTGGTCTCAATCTCCTGAGCTCAAGTGATTCACCCCACCTCTGCCTCCTAAAGTGCTGGGATTACAGGCATGAGCCACCGTACTTGGCTACAATTTTGTATTACTGAATCCAATCACTTGTTTTATAGATCAATTGGTTTATTCCACAAAGATTCAGCAAACATGTATATGTGTCAGACACTGTGGCAGATGCTGGGAATTCAAAGATGAACAAGTCATGGTTTCTGCCCTCAAAAGAATGAAGTGACCCAGATAAGAAAGTCAGCCATTGTAATACAGTGTGTGCTATTTATGGAGGACGTGTGAAGTAACACACTGCATTCACAAGAGCCAGAAGAAGAGGCATCAGTTTAACCTGGAGGTGTCAGGAAAGTCTTCTAAGAAGGTCGGAAGTCCGAAGTGCTTAGGCTTTGTGTCCCCACCCAAATCTCATTGGATCATGGGAGTGGTTTTCCCCATGCTGTTCTTGTGATTTTCCCTGTTCTTGCTCATTCTTTCTCTTCTGCCGCCCTGTGAAGAAGAATGTGTTTGCTTCCCCTTCTTGATTCTAAGTTTCCCAAGGCCTCCCCAGCCATGCGGAACTGTGAGTCAATTAAACCTCTTTCCTTTATAAATTACCCAGTCTTGGGTATTTCTTTATAGCAGTGTGAGAATGGACTCACACAAAGTCCAAGCTATTTTTTGAAGAATGAGTAGAAGTCAGCTGGTCAGAGAGGGGACCAGGTGCTCAGAAAGAGGGAAAAACCTACACCAACACCTGGCAGCTTAGCAAACTGTGAGCATTGAGGGCAATGAAAGGAGGTGAGAACAGCTAAATCAAAGGTCCTGGCTGGGCACGTGGAGGGAGAGGAAGCTACAAACACAGGCTGCTGCATGGTTAGCTAGGGGTTTTAGCTTCATCCTGAAGGCAATGGTGAGCTCCTGATGGACTTAAGCAGAGGTCATATTTGCATTGTAGAAAATGACTCTGTCAATTATTTAGAAGATCCATGAGACCGGATGGAACTGGAGGCAAGAGTCAGACGTGCAAAAAGGTTAAGAAGCTTGTCACAGGTCAACCAGTTAGCTGGGAGGTGAACAAGCACTAGAACCAAGATACTCTCCTACTCTGCTGCTTTTTCCATGGTATCATTTGAATTATCGTATTTTGTCTCTTCTTCAAGTTAAGAAGTTTTAATTTAGTCTCAAACTGCACCCCGTAAAGTGAATTCAGATTTGCATGTCTTCCACAATCTAAGCTTAGTTGAAAGCTTTTAACTCAGCAATTCTACTTTTAAGAATGTGTATAGAGGAGGCTGGGCGTGGTGGCTCACGCCTATAATCCCGGCACTTTGGGAGGCTGAGTCAAGTGGATCACTTGAGGTCAGGAGTTCGAGACCACCCTGGCCAATATGGTGAAACCCCGTCGTACTAAAAATACAAAAGTTAGCCAGGTATGGTGGCGAGTGTCTGTAATCCCAGCTACTGGGAAGGCTGAGGCAGGAGAATTGCTTGTACCCTAGGGGCAGAGGTTGTAGTGAGCCAAGATCAGGCCACTGCACTCCAACCTTTGCAACAGAGTGAAACTCTGTATCAAAAATTAAAAAAAGAAGTGCATTTATATAGAGGAAATAATTGGATAGTGTGCAAAAATGACAAAAGATATTTATTGCAGCATTCTTTATAAAATTGTTAAATCACCCAGCTGTCCATCAATAAAGAATTCGTTAAGAAAGAATAAGGTATAACACTGAAAAATTATGCAGTGATGAGAAAAGGAAGAAATAGGCCAAATTAAACAGAAGAGACTTTTATTTTTGGCCAGATGCAGTGTCTTCCCAGCATTTTGGGAGGCTGAGGCAAGCAGAACATTTGAGGCTAGGAGTTCGAAATCAGCCTGGACAACAGGGCAAAACCCCGTCTCTACTAAAAATACAAAAATTAGCCAGGTGTGGTAGCGGGTGCCTGTAATCCCGGCTGTTCCTGTGGCTGAGGCATGAGAATCACTTGAACCTGGGAGGCAGAGGTTGCAGTAAAGTTCTATGATTATATCACTGCACTCCAGCCTGGATGACAGAACAAGACTTTACCTCAAAAAAAGCGGAGGCGGGGGCGGGGCGGGGCACAGTGACTCATGACTGTAATCCCAGCACTTTGGGAGGCTGAAGCGGGCGGATCGCCAGGTCAAGCGATCCAGACTATCCTTGCCAACACAGTGAAACCCCGTCTCTGCTAAAAATACAAAAATTAGCTGGGTGTGGTGGCGTGTGCCTGTAGTCCCAGCTCCTCTGGAGGCTGAGGCAGGAAAATCGCTTGAACCTGGGAAGTGGAGGTCGCAGTGAGCCGAGATGGCGCCACTACCCTCCAGCTTGGTGACAGAGTGAAATTCCGTCAAAAAAAAATAAAAGAAAGAAAAGATAATGCTGTATTACTGGCATAGAAAGATGGTCATGATATATAGTTTGAATGAAAAAAAGATTATGATTAGTACAATATGGTCCAATTTATTTTTTTATATCCATATGTTAACATATGTCCAACAAACCACTGAGAAGAAACACATCAAACTTGTGATGGAATGAAAATTTGAGGGTGGGAAATTTCCTTCCTAAAGTAGAAAGTACTTTCTACATTTTTGTATTTTTGAATTTTTATAATGAGCATCTATTACTTTAAAAAGACTTTTAGGCCGAGGCAGGTGGATCACGAGGTCAAGAGACTGAGACCATCCTGGTCAACATGGTGAAACCCCGTCTCTACTGAAAATACAAAAAATTAGCTGGGCATGGTGGCACATGCCTGTAATCCCAGCTATTCAGGAGGCTGAGGCAGGAGAATTGCCCGAACCCAGGAGGCGGAGGTTGCGGTGAGCCGAGATAGCGCCATTGCACTCCAGCCTGGGTAACAAGAGCGAAACTCCGTCTCAAAAAAAAAAAAAAGACTTTTAAAGGGTACTGAGTGTATCTATGCAGCCTCTGCAATGAATACCACCAAATTACTTCACTCCCTAAGTCTCAGCCGCCTGAAATGAAAGGAAAATGTCACCCTGATAAGCCAGAAATGGTCATTAAGAATAGTCAAACATTAACAACAGACCTTTCAAAGAGTACAGTGACAGCTCAGGCCAAGGTGTCCTGGCTTCAGGTACAGGTTTAATGCTCTTATAGTGCAGACTGCTTTCAAGCTGCACTCCTTGGAAGAAAGCTCTTTCCTATCTTAATGTATAGTTAACATTAGTATTGCTTTGTCGATATGGCAATTATGCATCCAGTACACCAGCTTACTCTATACAGATATTTTTCTCCAACTGGGTTATGTTCTTATACTATCACTCTTCAGTATCTGGCTTTTAATGCTACAGATAAGGAGAAACCAGTTCCATTGCTCACCACGGAACGGCGAATGCCTTCTGAAGCCTCGCATTCTCCATAAAGCAGTTAGTGGTGAAACCACACCAAAACCCACCCGTTTTGCCCAGGACCAGTGGTCTGGGATGCAAGACTTTTGAGTGCTAAAAACAGGACGGTCCCAGGCAAACCAGGATGGTTGAACACACTAGTAGTGGCCACTGTTCGGTATGACATTTTCCTTTTTTTTTTGAGACAGAGTCTCGATTTGTCGCCCAGGCTGGAGTGCAGTTGTGCCATCTCGGCCCTCTGCAATCTTCACCTCCCAGGTTCAAGCGATTCTCCTGCTTCAGCCTCCTGAGTATCTGGGATTACAGGCACCCACCATCATGCCTGACGAATTTTTGTATTTTTAGTAGAGACAGGGTTTCACCATGTTGGCCAGGCTGGTCTCAAACTCCTGTCCTCAGAAGATCCACCTGCCTTGGGCTCCCAAAGTGCTGGGATTACAGGCGGGAGCCACTGCAAGGCCTCTGATGACATTTTCTACGTTTCTCCTCTTCATTGCAGCTTTCTTTGTTGCAAGAGATTGTTAATGCTAATGGGGAGACCACAAGTGTGATTTCTCACAAATTGCTCATTACCTGTATAGCCAAATTCCACCAGTGAACAGTTGGCTCTGTTCAAAGGGAGGCTTTCAGATGGAACTGTCTGAGTATTGATCTCCATTTTTCCTGCTCAATCTTTCAGCAATGTTCACAGCATAAATAGCACAGCACTCTTTTTTTTCTAAGATGGAGTCCTGCTCTGTCATCCAGGCTGGAGTGCAGTGGCACGATCTTGGCTCACTGCAAACCCTACCTCTGCCTCCCAGGTTCAAATGATTCTCCTGCCTCAGCCTCTGAGTAGCTTCCCAGCTATAGCCACGTGCCACCAGATCCAACTCATTTTTTTTTATTTTAGTGGAGACAGGGTTTAGCCATGTTGGCCAGACTGGTCTTGAACTCCTGACCTCAAGTGATCCGCCTACCTCAGCCCCCCAAAGTGCTGGGATTACAGGTGTGAGCCACCGTGCCTGGCCAAGCAGCAATCTTGATCTTGTAGCTTAACACATAGTTAATTTTCAGTTGTAAGCCTGATGTATATCCCCAGAGATTAGAATCTCTGCTTGGTTTTTGGTGGTGTTCAGGTACAGGTGATTTTAATATGTGCCATAGGAAAACTCTAACCCAATGGGAGACAGGTAGGCCTGGAGACTTGACAGTTCTTGGTCCCTTCCAGTAGCTGGTTTGAGAAAGGCTTGTTAGTATGTTCAGGCTTCACTGCCCTTCAGTTAAGATTTAACCACAGGCCACATAATGATTACAACTTAAGAAAACAGAAGGAACCAATCAATTAGGTATTAGCAGGAGGAGTTATACGTTTTTGATACTGTGATCTGACTTTAGTATCACTTGACTTTGCAGATTGTGGTAGATATATTTGACATGCATGTATTATTTCAGCTTAAAGGAATGGGAATGAATTTTGCAAGCTTATTTTTGCAGGGAGACTTTTTCAACACTCTTGAGATCACTAAAGATCTCTGAAATTGAAATTCTCTAATCGCAGATACAAGATTTTTTTCCTTCCTTCTCTCCTTCCCTCCTCCCTCCCTCCCTCCCTTCCTCCCTCTTTGCCTCCCTTCTTTCTTTCTTTTCTCCTTTTTCTTTCTTAGACAGGATCTCACTCTGTCATCCAGGCTGGAGTGCAGTGCTGCAATCACAGCTGACTATGGCCTTAAACTCCTGGGCTCAGGTATCCTCCTGCCTCAGCCTCTGAAGCGGCTAGGCCTTCAGGTGCATACCACAACATCTGGCTATTTTTTAATTAATTAATTAATTTATTTATTTATTTCGAGATGGAGGCTCACTCTGTCACCCAGGCTAGAGTGCAGTGGCCTGATCTCGGCTCACTGCAACCTCTACCTCCCGGGTTCAAGCAATTCTCCCGCCTCAGCCTCCCAAGTAGCTGGGATTACAGGTATACACCACCATGCCCAGCTAATTTTTGTATTTTTAGTAGAGATGGGGTTTCACCATGTTAGCCAGGCTGGTCTTGAACCCCTGACCTCAGGTGATCTGCCCGCCTCCGCCTCCCAAAGTGCCAGGATTACAGGCATGAGCCACCTCGCCCGGCCCCCCTATTTTTTATCTTTTGTAGAGACAAGGTCTCCTTATGTTGCCCAGCCTGATCTTGAGCTCCTGGGCTCAAGTAATCCTCCCATCTCAGCCTCCCAAAGTGGTAGGATGACAGGTGTGAGCCACCATGCCCAGCCTCCGTTCTTTTTAAAAATAAGGTTTCCATAGGCTGGATACTGTGCTATGCCATTATGTGGCTCACGCCGGTAATCCCAGCACTTTGAGAAGGCCAAGGCAGGCGGATCACCTGAGGTCAGGAGTTTGAGACCAGCCTGACCAACATGAAGAAACCCCATCTCTACTAAAAATACAAAACTACCCGGGCATGGTGGTGCGTGCCTGTAATCCGAGCTACTTGGGAGGCTGCGGCAGGAGAATCACTTGAACCCGGGAGGCGGAGGTTGCAGTGAGATCACACCATTGCACTTCAGCCTGGGCAACAGGAGCGAAACTCCATCTCAAATAAACAAATAAGTAAGGTTTTTATTCTGGAACAACTCTAGATCTGCAGAACAGTTGCAATGACAGTACACAGAGTTCCCATGAACACTTTACTTGCCTTCCCCTCAATATTAACGTCTCATAGAACGATGGTACGCTTGTCAAAACTAAGAATTTAACCTTGGCACATCACTATTCACTAAACCACAGACTTGATGCAAAGTTACCAGTTTTTCCACTCACATCTTTTTTCTGTTCCAGGATCCAGTCCAGCATCCCATGTTGCTTTTAGCATCTCTCTTGTTCAAGGGTCAGAACCTCCCCCATCTCAATCAGAATAACCCGCCTCAGCCCCCTCCACTCATGAGTGTATATCTTCTCACTTAACATGGTCATTTGCTTTTTATTCATTCAATAGCTATTCACTGAGCCCAGCCAAGTGCTGGACAAATAAAACAAATGTGACCTTTTCCCTAACAGAATGAAGGGAACAGGCAGTAAATATGTTATTAAAAATTGTGCTGGGTGAGGCGATAGGCAGAAAAAAAACCTGTAATAAGAGAGAGGGGTATGAGCTGGGTGCAGTGGCTCACACCTATAATCCCAGCACTTTGGTAGACCGAGGGGTGTGGATTACCTGAGGTCAGGAGTTGAAGACCACCCTGGGCAACATGGTGAAACCTTATTTTTACTAAAAACACAAAAATCAGCTGGGTGTGGTAGCAGGCACCTGTGAAGCCTGCTATTCAGGAGGCTGAGAGAGGAGAATTGCTTGAATGTGGGAGGCGGAGGCTGCAGTGAGCTGAGATCACGCCACTGCACTCCAGCCTGGGCAACTCTGTCCCAAAAAAAAAAAAGAGTAGAGAGAGAGAGGGAGAGAAAGAGAGACAGAGATGGGTATGGAGCCCAGGGAAGAGGTCAGGGAAAGTGAGGCATTGATATTTGAGACCTGAACGTGTGAGAAGGAGTTCGCCAGATGAGGAAGGACAGAATCCAAGCAAAAGCACCCAGAAGACTGAAAAACTTATTGGGCCCTAAATTCACCATTTGGGTGAATAGAAGCCCCCAAACCTCAGCCTCACACAATAAATTCATGTAACACACCTGCATGTGTACCCTCTGAGTCTAAATTTTAAATAAATAGATTTTTTTTTTTAAAAAAGCACCCATTCTAGCAACCGAAAGCGAAACAAATGGCTGGGCACCATTGCTCACTCCTGTAATCCCAGCACTTGGGAAGCTGAGCCGGGGGGATCACTTCAGGCCATGAGTTCAAGATTAGCCTGGCCAACATGGTGAAACCCTTGCTCTACTAAATATACAAAACTTAGCTGAGTATGTTGGCGGGCACCTGCAGTCCCAGCTACTCAGGAGGCTGAGGCAGGAGAATCGCTTGAACCCGGGAGGCAGAGGTTGCAGTTAGCTGGGATTCAGCCACTATACTCCAGCCTGGGTGACAGAGTGAGACTTCGTCTCAAAAAAGAAAAAAGAAGAGAACCCCGCTGAGTCTGGAGTGGAAGGCATCTGGGATGCCCTCTTTCTTGTGAAACGAAAATGTATCAGACAACAAGTTAAATTCATTGAGGATTGCATTTTTTTTTTTTTTTTTTGAAGACGGAATCTCACTCTATCACCCAGGCTGGAGTGCAGTGGCGCAATCTCTGCTCACTGAAACCTCTGCCTCCTGGGTTCTGGTGATTCTTCTGCCGCAGCCTCATGAATATCGGGATTACAGGCTCGTGCCACCACACCTGGCTTATTTTTTTGTGTTTTTAGTAGAGATGGGGTTTCATCATGTTGGCCAGGCTGGTCTTGAACTCCTGACCTCAAGTGATCTGCCCACCTCGGCCTCCCAAAGTGCTGGGATTACAGGCATGAGCCACTGTGCCCAGCCAGTTAGTTTTAGAGACAGGGTCTCACTCTATTGGCCAGGCTGGAATGCAATGACACATTCTTGTTTCACTGCAGCCTCGAACTCCTGGGCTCAAGTGATCCTCCTGCCTCACTTTCCCTAGTAGCTAATAATAGAATTAGAGGCACACCATCACACATGGGTAATTATTTTTAATTTTATTTTTGTAGAGACAGGGTCCTGCTGTGTTGGCCAAGCTGGTCTTGAACTCCTGGGCTCAAGCGCCTGCCTTCTACCTTGGATTACAGGTGAGATCCAATGCCTGGCTGCAGCATTCTTTTAAATGACATTGGCACTCATTTATAACTTACAGTATTTTTTTTTTAGGAGGAGTCTCACTCTGTCACCCAGGCTGGAGTGTAGTGGTGCCATCTTGGCTCACTGCAATCTCCACCTCCTTGGTTCAAGCAATTCTCCTGCCTCAGCCTCCCAAGTAGCTGAGAACACAGGCATGCACCACCATGCCTGGCTAAGTTTTTGCATTTTTGGTTAGAGATGGGATTCTACTGTGTTAACCAGGATGGTCTTGGTCTCCTGACCTCATAATCTGCCCATCTCGGCCTCCCAAAGTGGTTGGATTGCAGGCATGAGCCACCACACCCAGCCTCCGTACTTTTTTAGTTTAAAAATTTTGAGCATTAACCCTGTTCTATTATCAGAATAGAAGCAACAATATTTTGATTTTGGATTTTTTGTTTGTTGTTTTTTTTGAGACTGAGTCTCGCTTTGTTGCCCAGGCTATTGTCCAGTGGTGCGATCTCGGCTCACTGCAACCTCTGCCTCCCGGGTTCAAGTAATTCTCCTACCCCAGCCTCCCAAGTAACTGGGATTACAGGCAGCTGCTACCACACCTGGCTATTTTTGTTGTTGTTGTTATTTTTATTGGAGAAGGAAAACCAATTTCATTCCTTTGTAGTCAACTGTGGGTTCTGTTCTGCAATCATCCATTGTCCTATGTCTCATCATGGCACCTCCAATGTCCTGCCATAGGGGAATACACCTCACCCATGAAATGCTGTCTTGGGGAACTGGCATTCAAGATGCGCTCCTTCCTAGCTGGGTCGATAGACTAAGTTCTTGCTATGTTTTGCTTTGACGTTAGCTTAGCTTTTCCCGGCCACCATTGTCCTGAGACCAGAGAGGTTCCCTTGAGAGCAGCAGTTGCAGAACTGGCAGGACACCTTAAGACACAGCAAAAGTTTGTGAGTCAGTGTTTCTTTTACAAGGGTTATTTTAGGAGTTTGCACACGCAGGAGATAGGATGATTGGCAAGAGATGGACTCTGGTTGACATAGAGATCTTGTCCGTGTTCTATTTGAATCTTGGGCACAGGGGCTCAGATATGCAAAAGAGTAGGACTGATTCACCCAGATGACAGTGCCCTAAATTTTCTGCCATCTGGAGCTTTCTAGTTACCAAGGTTCCTCTTCTCTCTAAGGTCTGGCTGTTTAGCGTTGACTTTTTTTTGAGACGAAGTCTCACCCCATTGCCCAGGCTGCAGTGCAATAGCGTGATCTTGGCTCACTACAACCTCTGCCTCCTGGGCCCAAGCAGTTTTCCTGCCTCAGCCACTCGAGTAGCTAGGATTAAAGGTACGCACCACCATGCCCGACTAATTTTTTGTATTTTTGGTAGAGACGGGATTTTACCATGTTAGCCAGGCTGGTCTTGAACTCCTGACCTTGTGATCCGCCCACCTTGGCCTCCCAAAGTGCTAGGATTACAGGTATGAGCCACCGCACCTGGTCTGCCTTTCTTTCTTTCTTTCTTTCTTTCTTTCTTTCTTTCTTTCTTTCTTCCTTCCTTCCTTCCTTCCTTCCTTCCTTCCTTCCTTCCCCTCTCTCTCTCTCTCTCTCTCTCCCTTTCTTTCTTCCTTTCTCTCTCTCTCTCTCTTTCTTTCTTTCTTTCTTTCTTTCTTTCTTTCTTTCTTTCTTTTTCTTTTTTGAGACAGAGTCTCACTGTTTTCCAGGCTGGAGTGCAGTGGCACAATTATGGCTTATTGTAACCTCAGACTCCTGGGTTCAAGTGGTCCTTCTGTCTCAGCCTCTCAAGTAGCTAGGACTACAGGTACACGCCTCATGACTGGATAATTTTAAAAATTGTTTTGTAGAGATGGGATCTCCCTATGTTGCCCAGGCTGGCCTCAAACTCTTGCCTCCTGCAATTCTCCCACCTCAACCTCCCAAAGTGCTAGGATTTCAGGCATAAGGCACTGTGCCTAGAGCTATTTTTTTTTTTAATTGTGGAAGGATTTCCAGGTGCTTTCAATACATTCCTTTTCCTTAAGTTCCTATACTTTGCACACTTATTTAAACAAGTTTACTTGCTGTGGATCACAGTAAGAAATACTCAGAGAGCCAGATGCAGTGGCTCATCTCTCTAATCCCAGCACTTTGGGAGGCTGAGGCAGGAGGATCACTTGAGCCCAGGGGTCCAAGACCAGCCTGGGCAATAAAGCAAGACCCTGTCTCTACAAAAAAAAAAGTCTTTAAAATTAATTAGCTGGGCATGGTGGCACCCACCTGTAGTCCCAGCTTCTCAGGAGACTGAGTGGAAAGAATCACTTAAGCCCAGGAATTCAACACTTCAATGAGCCATGACTGCACCACTGTACTATGGCCTCGGCAACAGAGTGAACTCCTCAAAAAAAGAAAAAAAAAAGAAATACTAAGAGTGACCTAGTATCTACATACAGATATAGGCATACGTAAAACAAAAGTTGCACAAAATAGGCTGTGCACACGGCTCGTGCCTCTTTTTTTTTTTTTTTGCCAATCAGTTTGAGCTTTATGAGGTTGCTCAGGTTAGCCTTGAACTGATGACCTCGCCTTCGCGAGCATCATGACCTCCGGCGGGAGCCACTTTGGACCCCGGCTCATGCCTCTAATCCCAGCACTTTGGGAGGCTGAGACCAGTGGATTACTTGAGGTGAGGAGTTCGAGACCAGCTTGGCCAATCGGTGAAACCTCATCTCCACTAAAAGTACAAAAATTAGGCGGGCATGGTGGTGGCATGAGCCTGAGGTCCCAGCTACTCGGGAGGCTGAGGCAGGAGAATCAATTGAACCCAGGAGGCGGGGACTACAGTGAGCCGAGATCAAGCCTCCACACTCCAGCCTGGGAGACAGAGCAAGACTCCATCTCAGAAAAAAAAAAAAAAGTTGCACAAAATAAGACTTAACCTTTAGTAGCATAGATGGAACTTTCTATTTTCTATTTCCTTCTGTTTCATTTTTTTCATGCTGGTTACACTCCCTTCCACTAAAGTCTCATACGTGACGCTTTAAATCTTGGAAAACCTCTGAGTTAGCCAAAGTTCATTGGTGTTGCTTGCAAATAATCCCGTCTCTTGTGTGTGAAAACCCCCAAAATGATCATTGATAAATGGAACGTGGAACCTCACGAACGTCTTCTCTTGGGCAATGCACTCTCATCCAGCAACAGGACAAGCTCTGGCAAGAAAAAGCCATAAAACAGGGGTTGGGAAGAGCTATCCATAACATAGAAGCCACACAGCCAGAACTTTCTCCTCCCATAGCAATCAAAAAGCCTCCTGTGGCCGGGAGTGGAGGCTCATGCCTATAATCCTAGCACTCTGGGAGGCCGAGGCAGGTGGATCACTTGAGCCCAGTCGTTCAAGACCAGCCTCAACAACATGGTGAAACCCTGTCTCTACTAAAAACACAACAATTAGCCAGGCATGGTGGTTTGTGCCTATAATCCCAACTACTTGGGAGGCTAAGGCAGGAGGACTGCTCGAGCTCAGGAGGCAGAGGCTGTAGTAAGCTGAGATCACAACACAGTACTCCAGCCTGGGTGACCTCTGTCTCTCTCTCTCTCTCTCTCTCACACACACACACACACACACACACAGCCACCTGCGATGTGACTACCTTTTACATGCCTGTCATTTGTCTAGGCCAGGGGTCCACAAGCCTCCAGGCCAAACCCAGACCGGTGCCAATTTCTGTATCACTCTTGTGCTAAGAATGACCTCTGCATTTTCAAATGGCTGTGGGAAAACATCAGAAGAAGAATAATGTTTTATGACATGGGAAAATTATATAAAATTCAAACTTCAGGGCTCACCAATCAAGTTGAAATAAAACATAGCCACATCCATTCATTTAGGTGCCTGTCTGTGGCAATTTTAGGGCTACACCTTTGGGGTACAGTGGTAAGGTTGAGTGGTCAAAACAGAGGCCATATGGCCTGCACACCCTAAAATATTTAGTATCTAGCCTTGAGCAGAAAACATCTGTCAGGGCTGGGCATGGTGACGCCCATCTGTAATCCAAGCAGGCCAAGGCAGGAAGAACACTTGAGGTCAGGATTTCAAGACCAGCCTGGGCAACATAGTAAGACCCCACCTCTCAAAAAAAAAAAAAAAAAAAAACTTTAAAAAAAAGAAAATTCGCCCATCTCTGGTCTAAATACTAGATGGAGATTAAAAATAAAGGTGAAGCTTTGTCCCTGCTCTAAAGGAGCTTATAATCCAACTGGATGAAATAGTCCCAAATCAACTGAAACAAGAACAGCTAAGCATTCAACTCTGGGGATGGAGAGGGTGTACTAGAAGGCCAGAAACGAAAGAAATCCTTCAAAGGAAGAGGTGAGGTGGAAGGGGTGAGGGCTTCTGGAGGAGCTGTGGCTGCAATCTTTGTTGATTCCTGAATTTCTACATGAGAGGGGCTCAGAAACAGTAATTTCAATGGGGATTTTCGTTTTCCTTTACATAAGAGGGCTTATAGAATCAAAAAGGAAGCGGGGGAAATGGAGACAAATGGAAGTGCCACAAAGAGAATATAGTATGCAGGCCAGGTGTGGTGGCTCGTGCCTGTAATCCCAGCACTTTGGGAGGCCAAGGCGGGAGGATCGTTTGATCCCAGGAATTTGACACCAGCCATTCGAGACCAACATAGCCTTTTGATGGAGACCCTATCTCTCTCAAAAACACAAGAAAATAAGCTGGGCATGGTGATGCATGCCTGCAGTCCCAGCTACTTGGGAGGCTAAGGCAGGAGGATGCTTAAGCCCAGTAGGTCAAGTCTGCAGTGACCTGTGATCGCACCACCACACTCCAGCCTAGGTGACAGAGCAAGAGAGTCTCAAAAAGAAAAAAAAAAGTAGTATCCAGTTTAAGGAGAAAGGAAGAAAAAAAAGGAAGGCAGAACAGCACGAAGCAGGGAATGATGACAATAACAACACCAATAACAATCGCAGCTAACATTCATCGGGTCCTTCTCACATGCCGGGCACAGTGATCAAAGCCCTACATACACCCTTGTTCAATGGTCTCCATACTGTTGCAAGGTAGCTACACACACCATTCCCATTTTATAGACGAGTATGTGAGGGCACTGTGTACACAGAAGAGGAGATCAATCTAGCAGGATCGGGGATGTATTTGGAGTGAGCAGGAAATAAGGTTAGAGTGGAAGAGAAGAAAGATGTGGATTTCAGAAGACGGGGAAGTCCGGGCAGTGTCTTTACTCCTATTAAAAAGTAAAAACAAGCCTGTAGTCCCAACTACTCAGGAGGACTGCTTGATCCGAGTTCAAAGCTGCAGTGAGCTATGATTGCACCACTGCACTCCAGCCTGGGCAACAGGGCAACACTTTATCTCAAAAAAAAGTAAAAATAACAAAATACAGTAGAAGAGTTTGGGACTGGCATCAGAGGCAACAAGAAGCTTTTGAGCCAGAGGAACATGGGCTGAAATCAGAGTGATTAAAATACTGGTCCAGAGAGCTGAAGGCAGGAGGCACATCCTATATAGGTTTCATGGACGTGCCATGCTATGCATTAGCCTGTTAAACATTCCAACAACCAAGAAATCTACATCACTCAATTTCACCCAGCAATTACCAAACTTGACCACACAGACTCGCCTCTTTTTCTTAGAAAACCTATTAACAGCTGCTTTGCCTCCAAACATAGTTTAGAAAGTGCTGCCTTCGAGAAAAAGCCCACAGTCATGAGAGAAATCATTTTATTTGGACAATGAGCACCCAGATGGCTGATTTTATAAATGCGGCAAAAAGGCAAATTGCTACATGGGATTTCTATCTTTAAATCCTGCCTCTGATACGTGGAGTCACCAGATCTTTATACACAGAGCAGCGTATGCCAGGCTAGTAAATAATCAAACACCAAGGGGTTTATACTCACTAGCCAACTCCAAGCTGCTTTGCCTTATTTTTAGATAATAGAAATGGCAGCCGAGTAAATACTGTAAATCTACACTCCTGATTCCAGTCCCCCCAGGGGCCAAAGTAATTTCTCTTTCAAGGCCATTTTTAGAAGCCTGTTAGCTGCTTTGCCCCAGATGTCTACCTCCCTAGGAAGTGAAGCAACTCACCTCTGTGGCTTCGACTCAAACACCTGGATGGGATTTAGCAAATGCGCATTGAATTCCTACTGCGTGCCACTCCCTGTGTTCACAGCCTCTTCTTTGAAAGGAAGATCTGTTAACCAGGCAGGTTGGTAGCTATCAGCCACAGGGTGATGAGGTAATGACTCTGACCTTAAAAATCTATATATGTGGCCGGGCGCGGTGGCTCAAGCCTGTAATCCCAGCACTTTGGGAGGCCGAGGTGGGTGGATCACAAGGTCAAGAGATCGAGACCATCCTGGTCAATATGGTGAAACCCCATCTCTACTAAAAGTACAAAAAATTAGCTGGGCATGGTGGCGCGTGCCTGTAATCCCAGCTACTCGGGAGGCTGAGGCAGGAGAATTGCCTGAACCCAGGAGGCGGAGGTTGCGGTGAGCCGAGATCGCGCCATTGCATTCCAGCCTGGGTAACAGCAGCGAAACTCCGTCTCAAAAAAAAAAAAAAAAAAAAAAAAAAAAAATCTATATATGTACTGGTTATTTTCGGTTCACAGGGCAGACAGCAACTGGATAACCAGCAAGTGCTCTCTAACCAGCCCTCTCTGTTTGAATCGAGTCACACAACTGGTTGATGCTTTCAAAAGGTCAATAAAGTATCAGACATTTGGCATCAAGAGATAAAGGAACATCTGGGTAACGAATTGGCCACATTTTCAACCATTTTCCAGCACCCCTCTAAATTTCATGTTTCCAGCACAGACTTTCACTAGACCAGGTTTCATCTGAAATCACTTTATGCTCTAAAGGGTCATTTTCTGAACTGTAATTCCTGAGAACAAGTAGCTTTCTTTATGCTCAAAAACTGTGGTTAATTAAGAACCTGAATTCTCACTGCTTTCTTTCAGAAGAGTGCATAATATGAAAAACAAAGAAAAGAAAAAAGGAAAGAAGGAAGGGAAAGGAAAGGAAAGGAAAGGAAAAGGGCCAGGCGCGTGTGGCTCACGCCTGTAGTCCCCACACTTTGGGAAGCCGAGGTGGGTGGATTACCTGGGGTCGAAAGTTCGAGACCAGCCTGACCAACGGGGAGAAACCTTGTCTCTACCAAACATACAAAAAATTAGTTGGGCACAGTGGCACATGCCTGTAATCCCAGCTACTTGGGAGGCTGAGGCAGGAGAAGCACTTGAACCCAGGAGGTGGAGGTTGCGGTCAACAGAGATCATGCCATTGCACTCCAGCCTGGGCAACAAGAGCAAAACTCCGTCTCAAAAAAAAAAAAAAAAGTGGGCTTGGATGGAAAACTGTGCATTGTCTAAGGTTACCTCTTCAGGTTATCAGAGCCTGGTCCTTCACTGCCTGAGCTATTTCACAACTCTGCAAGTAGTAGGTAACTGACGACAATGCAAAAATAATTCCTATACACAATTCCAATTCTGTCCTGTCTCACAGAAGTCCAATCGACTTCCCTTTCCTTCATGGAAAAATCAAAGTTACTTTCCTTTGCACAGTCGTGTCAAATTCCTGATTTATACGTTAGTCTCTTCTTCAGATTCTTTTAAACTGGTTAATAAGACCTACCTGGTTCCCTCAGTGAATGAGTAGAATATAGTCTTTAACACATGTTCATTTTTGTGTCTTTCTGAGAGTCAGGGTTTTACCTTATTCTAAAAATTATCTTTTAGGAACATAGGAAGATGCTAACTTTTTTCCTGAATTTCCTCAAATATGCCTTTGACTCCTACCCCGTACCCCATTAGAACTATGGGTTCATTTCTACTGCAACTGATTCATTGTCATGTAATAGGATATTTCTTTGAGAAATGCATTAGCTAATGGATAATTATCTTTTCTAAATACAATTTATTGTGCGTCCTTTTTTTTCAGAAAAGGAACTAAATTAATGGAAAGGTTAGCCCACCAAATACAGGTTATACATCTCTCTGCCCATGACCAATTGCTGAATAGTGGTTGCAAATAATAACAGCAGTAGTATCCTTTGTATTCAACAAAGTCTGGCTGACCTAGGGCAACAGAACACATGGGTTAAAATGTTTTCCCAATGATGATGATAGGTTTACAATTTTAGATTTAATTATTTAGTTTACTGAGAGCTTTCAGGCATTGGCAATCATGGTCTGATAGAGAAAGTCCTTTATTAAGAAGATAAATATTTTACCTAGCTCCTTTTTCTTTTCTTTTCTTTTTATTTTTTGAGACAGAGTCTCACTGTGTTGCCAGGTGCCAGGCTGCAGTTTCTCCTGGGTTCAAGTAATTCTCCTGCCTCAGCCTCCCAAGTAGCTGGGACTACAGGTGCCTGCCACCACGCCCAACTAATTTTTTTGTATTTTTAGTGGAGACAGGGTTTCACCATGTTGGCCAGGATGGTCTCGATCTCTTGACCTCGTGATCCACCCACCTCAGCCTCCCAAAGTGCTGGGATTACAGGCGTGAGCCACCGCGCCTGGATTTTTTTTTTTTTTTTCTTTTTAGGAGATGCCTGCCCTTTTCCCAGGAAACTCATGAATAATTTACCCCTTGTTTAGCATATAATCAAGAAATACCTATAAGTATACTCAGTCCCGCAGCCCACGTAGCTGCTCTGCCTATGGAGTGGGAGTTCTTTTGTTTCTTTACTTCTCGAATAAAGTTGGTTCACTCTACTCTGTGAATTCACCTCCAGTTGTTTCTTCTGTGATGTTCAAGAACTCTCCTTCTTGGGTCTGAATCAGGACCCCTTTGTGTAACACTACTGCTCAGCACTTCCCTCTGGGATAGCAATTTCTAATCCATTACAAAGGAAAGGGGAGGGCTGGGTGCCGAGGCTCACGCCTGTAATCCCAGCACTTTGGGCGGCTCAGGTGGGTGGATGGCATGAGGCCAGGAGTTTGAGATCAGCCTGGTGAACATGGTGAAACCCCACCTCTATTAAAAATACAAAACGTTAGCCAGGTGTGGTGGCACATACCTGGAATCCCAGCTACTCAGGAGGCTGAGGCAGGAGAATCGCTTGAACCCAGGTGGTGGAGGTTGCGGTGAGCCAAGATCGCACCACTGCACTCAAGCCTGGGTAACATGAGTGAAACTCCATCTCAAGTAAATAAATAAATAAAAGATGGAAGAACTGTGTATTCTTTTTCCTCCCCTGTCCCACCAGAAGAAATGCTCCTTTCAATTTGCAAAAATGGAAATGCCATGTGTCACCTCTGGTCCTTTTCCTCTGCTGGTCCTTTTTATGATTTTCTGTGTACTCTGAGATAACGAAGAAGAAAACAGCCAGTCCCTAGAAACAGATCACCTTTCAGAGAAACCTTACATCAGCGGCCTCTGCACTGACACAAATCCCCCGCATTTCGGTAGCAGAGTGGAGGGCTGTTGCTGGGAGGGTATTTTTAGTTATCCACCTGGAGCGTTTTCTTTGTTATAAGTGAAAGCGACACTTTCTCATTCACTTTGATTTGTATGAAGTAGGAATCTTTCTGGGCAGGAATACCTTAAGAAAAGTCAAGTCCATTTTGCATAGGGAGACTTCTTTATGCTTTGGGAAGCTCATGGTGGTGTTTCTCTTGGCTTTATCTCTAGCACATCCAACACAATCTTATTGCCAGTGCTTTCTGGTCCTTCTGTTGCCCAGGCTGGAGTGCAATGGCACAATCTCGGCTCACTGCAACCTCCACCGCCTGGGTTCAAGCGATTCTTGTGCCCCAACCTTCACAGTAGATGGAATTACAGGCACATACCACCACGCCAGGCTAATTTTTGTATTTTTAGTAGAGATGGGGTTTTGCCACGTTGGCTAGGCTGGTCTTGAACTCCTGATCTCAAGTGATCTGCCTGCCTCAGCCTCCCAAAGTGCTAGGATTACAGGACTGAGCCACCATGCCTGGCTCTTTCTTTCTCTCTCTTTATTTTATATATATATTTTTTGAGGCAGTCACCAGCCTCCCTCTGTCACCATGGCTGGAGTGCAGTAGCTCAGTCACAGCAAACTGCAGTGTTCCCCTCCCAGACTCAAGTGACCTCCAGTCATAGCCTTGGAGTAACTAGGACCCACAAGCACACACCGCCCCCCTCAGCTAATGTTTTTAAATTTTTCTGTAGAGACAGGATCTCACTATGTTGCCCAGGCTGGTCTTGAGCTCCTGGCCTCATGCAATCCTCCTGCCTCAGCCTCCCAAAGTGCTGGGATTACAGGTGTGAGCCACCATACCCAGCCTGGGTCTTCATTCCTGAGTCATGTAAAACTTCCAAAAAAATGAATTCATTATGCTTCTCTGTTGTTAATCTATCTTTTAAGAGTCTCAAACATGAACCTAATGATGGGTGAGGAAAAGAAATCTTTTTCTCTGTCGTGGATGCATGAGGAGGAACTGCTTTATGGGTACAGGGTTTCCTTTTAGGGTACACAAATGTCTTGGAACTGGACAGAAGTAAAATTGCACAACACTGTGCATGTACTAAATGCCAGTACATTGTACGGTGGATTATAAATAAAATAGTTTATGGTCTCACACTGTCACCCAGGCTGGAATGCAGTGGCACCATCTTGACTCACTGCAGCCTCCACCTTCCGTGTTCAAGCTATTCTCCCACCTCAACCTCCCAAGTAGCTGAAATTACACGTGTGGGCCACCAGGCCTGGCTAATTTTTTGCATTTTTAGTAGAGATGCGGTTTTGCCACGTTGACCAGGCTGGTCTCAAACTCCTGACTTCAGGTCATCTGCCCGCCTCAGTCTCCCTAAGTGGTGGGATTACAGGTGTGAGCCAAGCGCCCAGCTAATGGTAAATTTTACATCATGTAAATTGCACCTCAATTTAAAAAAAAAAAATCTCTATCTCAGAAGAGAAGACCTATAAAGCATACCTAGTCCCAGCTCCGGATCAGCATTTGAGAAATAACAAAGCTCTGTGTAAGGCAGAGTTGATCTCTAGGAAAATGGCCTTCTCATGTCCTGAATGCCAGCCCAGCCTCCTGGCCCCCAGTGGAGCTGCTCTCTTCAGGGTGTCGTTTGCACTGGTTTTAACCAGCAGGATGTACTCCAGGGAGGCCTTCGCGGCGTCTATTTAAACAGGATGAAGATGGATGAATCCTGCAGCCGCGGCTGTCGGGTCTTCAGCACTAAGACAGCTCTGCAAACACGGAGTGGGTGACGCGGTCTTACCCTGATAGATTTGGTGTGGGAAGAACCAAACGGAACCAAAATGCAAACCATTTAAACACTTCCTTCCTTGTCAAAATGATGGCAACTTTTTGTTTTTTGAGACGGAGTTTCGCAAAAAATAAAAAAATAATAATTTTTTGAATTTTTAGTAGAGACGGGGTTTCACCCTCTTGGTCAGGATGGTCTTGATCTCCTGACCTTGAAATCTGCCCGCCTCGGCCTCCCAAAGTGCTGGAATTGCAGGCCTGAGCCACCGCGACTGGCCGACAGCTTCTTTTAAGAGCCAACTGCCAGATGCATTTCACCTCTGGAGTATGGCCTGGACAGATCTTTAGTGTTCAGCTATCTTAATTCCCACCTGCATGAAAGAGGATCCTATAGGTTGAATGTTTACCTCTCCCCAAAATGTCTATGTTGAAACCTTCGCCTGGCACGGTGGTTCATGCTTGTAATCCAGCACTTTGAGAGGCCAAGGTGGGTGCATCACATGAGATCAGGAGTTCAAGGCCAGCCAAGTCAACATGGGGAAACCCTGTCTCTACTAAAAATACAAAAATTAGCTGGGCATGATGATACATGCCTATAGTCCCAGCTACTTGGGAGGTTGAGGCACGAGAATTGCTTGAACCTGGAAGGCGGAGGTTGCAGTGAGCTGACATCATGCCATTATATTCCAGCCTAGGCAACAGTGTGAGACTCTGTCTCACAAAAAAAAAAAAAAAAAAAAAAGAATGGCAATCCTGTTACATACATTTTCCTGGATCCCATTTTTCTCCTTCAATGATATCTGTAAGACAACCATTATTGTTCTAATTTATTCTTCTTTTACATCCACATAGTATTTCACAGCAGATGAACAGTAATTTCTTCCACCATTCTTCTCCTGATGCACCTCTACTTCACAGCCAGTATTGTGCGCATAGGTGTTTTTATTTCCTTTGGATAGAATCCCAGAGGAGGGGCCGGGCGCAGTGGCTCATGCCTGAAATCCCAGCGCTTTGGGAGTTCAAGGCGGGTGGATCACTTGAGGTCAGGAGTGAGAGACCAGCCTGGCCAACATGATGAAACTCTGTCTTTACTAAAAATACAAAAATTAGCTGGCCATGGTGGTGCGTGCCTGTAATCCCCACTACTCGAAAGGCTGAGGTGGGAGAATCACTAGAGCCCGGGAGGCAGAGGTTGCAGTGAGCTGAGATGGCCCCACTGCACTCCAGCCTGAGCAACAGAGACTGCATTTCAAAAAAAGACTCCCAGGAGTGGGATTGCTGGGTCAAAACTTAAGAGCATTTTATATTGAATGGATATTATCTCATTGCTTTCCAAAAAGGCTGTAACACTGAACAGTGTCTCTTATGACCCTGTTTTCTGCAAGAAATTAAAAAGTCTTTTAAGTGGATCTGTATATTTGTAATTTTTTAAAATTTCAATCTTTGGCTGGGCTTGGTGGCCAAAATTAAGTGCTTGTAATCCTAGCACTTTGGGATGCCAACCAGGAGGATTGCTCGAGTCAGGAGTTCAAAACCACCCTAAGCAACATAGTGAGCCCCCCGTCCCTCTATATGTATTTTTTACATTTTTTGGCTCAGTGCAGTGGCTCATGTCTGTAATCCCAGCACTTTGGGAGGCCGAGGTGGGAGGATCACCTGAGGTTGGGAGTTCGAGACCAGCCTAACCAATATGGTGAAAGTCCATCTCTAATAAAAATACAAAAATTAGCCAGGCGTGGTGGCATGCACCTGTAGTCACAGCTACTCAGGAGGCTGAGGCAGGAGAATTGCTTGAACCCGGGAGGCAGAGATTGCAGTGAGCAGAAATCATGCCATTGCACTCCAGCCTGGGTGACAAGAGTGAAACTCCATCTCAAAAAAAAAGTTTAAGAAAAAAAAAATTCAACATTTATTTTAGATTCAGAGGGTACATGTGCAGGTTTGTCACAAGGGCATATTTCATGATGCTGAGATTTGGTGTCTGGATGGAACCATCACGCGGGTAATGAGCAAAGTACCTAATAGGTAGTGTTTCAACTCTTCCCTCCTGCTCCCTCCCTCTCGTAGTCTCCATTGTCTGCCGTTCCCATCTTTATGTCCGTCTGTACCCGATGTTTAACTCCCAATTATAAGCGAGAACACGCATTAATTCATTTAGGATAATGGCTTCCAGCTGCATCCATGTTGCTGCAAAGGCCATGATTTTGTTCTTTTTGATGGCTGGTGGTATTCGGTGGTGTATATGTACCAGATTTTCTTTATCCAATCCACCATTGCTGGGCATCTGGATTGATTCCACATCTTTGCTATTGCCAGTCATGCTCAATGGACTAGTCTATTTAATGGGGCTTTGTCGTTTTTTTGTTTCTGTTGTTTCAGAAAGATGTGATTTACTCTGAAATGCTGCGCCTCACCTATGCTGGCGTCTAAGAATCAAAAGTTAAGGTGTGTAAAGCACCTAGCCCAGCCTGTTCCCATCACAACACTGTCAGTTGGCTGCGGGTTCCCATTCATGATAACTATTCCTATTACTTTGTATCTGATCTGAAAATCTTGAATCTTTCTCTCAATGCGGAAGGCAAACATGCTAATTTCATGGTAGCATCAGAAACAATTTTTTTTTTTTTTTGAGATAGAGTCTCACTCTGTTGGTCAGGCTGGAGTGCAGTGGTGCAATGTCCACTCACTGCAACCTCCACCTCCCAGGTTCAAGCAATTCTCATGCCTCAGCCTCTTGAGTAGTTGGAATTACAGGCTTGCACCACCATGCCCAGCTAAATTTTTATATTTTTGGTAGAGGAGATTTTGCCACGTTGCCCAGGCTGGTCTTGAACCCTGGAGCTCAAGTGATCCGGCCACCTGGACCTCCCAAAGTGCTGCAATTACAGGCATAAGCCACCGTGCCTGGTGCTGATATTTTTTAAATGGTTTAGACCTCTGGCTAATGACAGGGATTTTCCTTGCCAGTCATATTGCAAGCACTTAGAAGACTTTCTTTCCTTCTGAGATGTAATCAACTACTACTATGGTCTTTTCCCTTCAAGATTTCTGATCAGCCTCTTCTTTCAAAGCCACTGCTCCTGTAGACTCCAGCCCTGTGATGGATATTTGAACATCCAGCCCTCATGTTGGGATAATTCCAAACCCTCCTAGCTGACCTTCTTATCCCCAGGGCCCCTGACTTTGCATGCAGTTGGCCACCATTGCCAGACAAGCCTCCCTGAAATGCTACTTCTGGCAAGATGCAGTAGTTCATGCCTGTACTTCCAGCACTTTGGGGGCTGAGGCAGATGGATCACCTGAGGTCAGGAGTTCAAGACTAGCCTGGCCAATATGGTGAAACCCCATCTCTACTAAAAATACAAAAATTAGCCAGGTGTGGTGGTGGGCACCTGTAATCCCAGTTACTCAAGGAGGCTGAGGCAGGAGAATTGCTTGAACTTGGGAGGTGGAAGTTGCAGCAAGCCAAAATCACGCCACTGCACTCCAGACTGAGAAACAAGAGCAAGACTCCATCTCAAAAAAAAAAAAAGAAAAGAAATGCTACTTCCTTTCCCTCTGTCCCTTGTCCCGCAGTGACCCCATAATTGCCAGCCATTTTTTAATCCACCAAAGTCTAGTGGTCCTGCTAACCATCCCTTGTATCTCATGACTCCTCTAATGCAGCCAAGCTCACGCACGCCTCCAGAAATCTCCACGCTCATCGACACCTCCATTCTTCCCCAAGGCTGGTTCACCCACTTAAATTTAACTTCCTCTTCTCCTTCTCTCCAACTGTTCAGATTCTAGCTGGTCAATTCCCACTTCACATTGTCTTCTGTTAACATGATCGCCACCATTTACTGAGAGCACCAGACTCTGTGAAGGGTTTTCACGTTATTTCATCGAATCTTCTTAATTAGCCTTTGATATGGTTTGGCTGTGTTGTCACCCAAATCTCATCTGGAATTGTGATCCGAATTGTAATCCCCACTTGTGGTGGGAGGAATCACCAGGTGTGAGGTAATTAGACCATGGGGGCGGTTTCCCCCATGCTGTTCTCATGATACTGAGTGAGTTCTCACGATACTGAGTGAGTTCTCACGAGATCTGGTTGTTTGATAAGTGTCTGCTGTTTTCCTCTTCTCTCTCTTTCCTGCCACCTTGTGAAGAAGGTACTCGCTTCTACTTCGCCTTCCGCCATGACCTAAGTTTCCAGAGGCCTCCCCAGCCAGGTGGAACTGTGAGTCAATTAAATCTCTTTTCTTTATAAATTGCCCAGTCTCATATAGTATCTTTATAGCAGGGTGAAACGGAGTAATACAGCCTTTGAGGCAGATCCTATCATTATCCCGGTTTTATGGGTGAGAAAACTGAAATTCAGAGAGGTTAAGTAACCAGCCCAAGGTCACACAACTATTATGAAATGGTAAAGCCAGGATTCAAATGCAGGCAGAGCTCTTGCTCTGAAACACTACACTAATATGCCCCTATATTGACCAAGAAATCCTTCTTGATCATTTAAAGGAAGCCTTTGGACAGGTGTGGTAGTTCACACCTGTAATCCAAGCACTTTGGAGGCCAAGGCGGGCGAATCACCAGAGGTCAAGAGTTCAAGACCAGCCTGACCAATGTGGTGAAACCCCGTCTTAAAAAAAAAAAAAAAAAAAAAAAAAAACTATTTAAAAAAAAAAGAAAGCCTTTATCTGTAAAGCTACAAGTCTTCAAAACAGAAAGGCTCTTCCTGCTGCATTTTCGTGAATGTCTTCAACTTCCACTCTAGTTTGACCCCGAAGGCACTCTGAAGTGGTAAGTTGTAGTCCTCAAGCTTACAAGGGGTGTGTTTGTAATAGAAAAGGAAATTAATGAGCCAGAAAACAGAATCAGTCCTAAGAAATACGGAGACGTGTCTAGCTGAATTAAGCATCTATATCAATGTCAGCTTCAACTAATCCTCGGAAATCAGGAAGGCAGCAGAATTAAGTCAACCTGTGCTGGTTTCAAATCACTTATCAATGGAGGGACATTGAGCTAATTGCTTAATCTCTCTAAGCCTCAGTTTTCTCATCTGTAAAATGGAGCAATAAGTGGCTCTATTGTGCCTCATCTCATAGGATGTTTTGTAAGGAGCAGAGGATGCATGTAAATCATGCACAGAGTAGGCACATAGGAAGTGCTCTATGCGTGTTATTTCTTACAATCATTTTCTTTCTTTTTATATTTTTTTAGACACAGAGTCTCACTTTGTTGCCCAGGCTGGAGTGCAGTGGTACAGTCAGAGCTCACTGCAGCCTCAAACTATGAGGTTCAAGCAATTCTCCCACCTCAGCCCTGCCGGGTAGCTAGGACTACAGGTGTACATCATCTCACCCAGCTAATTTTTTAAAAACAATTTTGTAGAGATGGGGTCTTGCTGTGTTGCCCAGGCTGGTCTTGAACTCCTGGACTCAAGCCATTCTTCTGCCTCAGCCACCTGAGTAGGTAGCATCATAGGCATGGGCCTCTATGCCTAGCTATCTTTTTAATTCTTATTTTTTTAGAGTCAGGGTCCCATTTACTTTCTGTCTCTATACAGTAGTTAGCATTTTTAAAATAATTTCATGTCAGTGACCTCATATAGTATGTACTCTTTTCTTCCTTTCTCACCTCTTTCACTCAGCATAATGATTTTGAGATCCATCTATGTAGTGTATCTTTAGTCCGTTCCTTTTTACTGCTGAGAAGCATTCTATTGTATGGTTATACCACATTTGGGTTGTTTTCATTTTGGGGCTATTCCTGAAAAGGCTGCTATGAACATTGTGTACAAATATTTGGAGAGACCCATGCTATCATTTCTCCTGGGTAAATACCCAGCAGTTCAGCATCTGGGTCTTATGAATGGTGTATTTTTAAATTTTTAAGATATTGCCAAGCCATTTCCCCATTGATGTGACATTCCCACCAGAAGGGCTTGAGAGTGCCAGTTGCTCTACATCCTCTATAGCACTTAGTATGATTAGACCTTTTAATTTTAGCCTTTCTAGTGACTGCATAGTGACATCTCAGTGAGGTTTCCATTTGTTTTTCCTAATGATTAATGGTGATTCCATGTATGTATTTCCTTCTCCTCTTTCTTATTAAGGCTCAGCTCTTTGGGAAACTTTCAGGAGCCCCAGGTTTAGGCTAAGCCCCTCCTCTTTCCTCCATTAGCTGCCCCGCCCCCAGCCCCCTACTTACACACCCTTATTAAATCAAGTTTACCTTTTTATGTGTCTGTTGCCATCGTTGTAAAGCCAATAATATAATAAGTAACATTTACTAAACATGTGTCACATACTGGCCTCTGCACTGAATGATTTCCAATCTGCGTCTCCAGGAATTCTCAGCTATCCTAAGTAGACACAGTTACTGTTGCTGTTGTATAGATGCACAAACCAAAGCTCAGGAGGTGAAATCGCCAAGCATTGTGGCTTATGCCTATATGTCAGCACTCTGGGAGCCAAGACAGAAGGATTACTTAAGGCTGGGAGTTCATGACCCGCCTGGGCAACATACCAAGACCCCATCTCTACAAAAAAAGTTTAAAAATTAGCCAGGTGTGGTGATGTGCACCTGTAGTTCCAGTTACTTGGGAGGCTGAGGTGGGAGGCTTACTTGGTCCCAGGAGGTTGAGGCTGCCAGAGCTATAGTTGTGCCACTGCACTCCAGCCTGGTCAATGGAGCAAGACCCCATCTCAAAAACTGATTTAGAAACTTCTTCGGATTTATATTATTCCTCATGGTTACCATTGAGAACAGATACAAATAGAAAAAGATTGAGGCAGCAGCAGAAAAAAGGTGAAATAATTCATTTGAAGTCCAGAGCCAGCACATGGCAGAGCCAGGCCTCAAAATAAAGGCTCTCTGACTCAAAAGCCCACACTTAGAACCAATACCCTAGAAATCATCTGCTCTTCAGTGACAGGGCCATCACTTATACTATGAGGCCAGTTCCTCTCACCCAGGCTGGCAGGCATTTCTTAATAAATGTCGTCCGCTAAGCCGAGCTGAGCCTTCATACTGTTACCATCAATACCATTTAGTGACACGTATTCGTCACCATGCTTTTCTGGCATTATTCTATTTAATTCTCAGGGGACTAAAGGAATCATTATACCCATTTTACAGGTAAAGACACTGAGGCTTAGGGAAGTTAGGCCAATTGTCCAAAATCACAGTGCTAGGAAGCAGCAGAGGGACCACAGTAGGACAGGGGATTTCTTAAGGGTGGAGTCAGGACCCCTCTAGGTCTGTTCCTCTAAAACGAGGACTGCATAGGAAGTGCTCACAACAAAGGAATGGGGAAGAAATGAATGGATTGTATCTAAGCATGTTTTGGGGAACTTGTGAGTGAAGTTCTAAAAGGTGACACTAAAAGAGAACCTTTACCTGTGCTGGCTTCCAACCAGCCCCCAAGCCCATTCACATGAGTGAAACAGGCAGTCCTAGGATCCATTAAGCCCAAGGGAAAGAAGCATTGGTAGAGACAGGGTTTCGCCACATTGCCTGAAACTGATCTCAAACTCCTGGGCTCAGATCCTCCCCGCTTCGGCCTCCCAAAGTGCTGGGATTACAGGTGAGATTACAGGCGTCCGGCCTGTGGTGTTTTTTTTTTTTTTTTTTTTTTGAAACAGGGTCTCAGGTCTTGCTGTGTTGTCCAGGCTGGAGTCCAGTGGTGCAACCTCAGCTTACTGCAACCTCTGCCTCCTGGGTTCAAGTGATCCTCCTGCATTAGCCTCCCAAGTAGCTGGGACTATAGATGCACGCCACTGTGCCTGGCTAATTTTTGTATTTTTGGTAGAGATCCATTAAGTCCAGGGGAAAGAAAAACAAAGCTGGTACCTCAACCCTTTGGAATTTCCACCTCTGTGCCTAGGGCAGACATCCCACCTGAAATGGGCTTCTGTACTCTATTCCCCTTTCGAAACCTTGTTTAGCTTTCAGGCCGAATGCAAACACCCATCTTTGCTGTTGGCCTGTGGTTCCCCGGTCAGAACCAGTTTCTTCCCTCATTTCACAAGTTTTTTGTTTGTTTGTTTGTTTGTTTTGAGACAGATTCTCACTCAGTCATCCAGGCTGGAGTGCAGTGGTACAATCTCTGCAATCTCCACCTCCTAGATGCAAGGGATTATCGTGCCTCAGTCTCCCAAGTAGCTGGAATCACAGGCGTGTACCACCACATCTGGCTAACTTTTGGTATTTTTAGTAAAGACAAGTTTTCACCATGTTGGCCAGGCTGGTCTCAAACTCCTGACCTCAGACAATCCGCCCGCATCGGCCTCCCATAGTGCTAGGATTACAGGCATAACCCACCATGCCCAGCCCACACTTGTACTTTTCATTTAGCAGGATTTTTTTTCTTTTTATTTTGAGATGGGGCCTCACTGTCACCCACATTGGAGTACAGCAGTGCCATCTTGGCTCATCACAGCTTCTGCCCCCCAGGCTCAAGCGATTCTCCCACCTCAGCCTCCCAAGTAGCTAGAATCCCAGGCATACCACCATATCAGGCTATTTTTTTTGTATTTTTGGTAGAGACAGGGTTTAGCCACATTGCCCAGGCTGGTCTCAAACTCCTGGGCTCAAGCAATCCTCCACGGCTTAGCCTCTCAAAGTGCTGGGATTACAGGTGAGAGGCACTGCGCCCGGCCTGTGGTGGTGGTTTTGAGACAGGGTCTCAGGTCTTGCTGTATCATCCAGGCTGGAGTCCAGTGATGCAATCTTGCCTCACTGCAACCTCCGCCACCCGGGTTCAAGTGATTCTCCTGCCTCAGCCTCTCAAGTAGCTGGGAGTACAGATGCACACCATTACACCTGGCTAATTTTTGTATTTTTAGTAGAGGTGAGGTTTCACCATGTTGCTCGAGCTGATCTTGAACTCCTAACCTCAAGGGATCCACCTGCCTCAGCCTCCCAAAGTGCTGGAATTACAGGTGTGAGCAACTACACCCGGCCCTATGGTGTTCTTTATAGCTGTGTCTCCCACTCCCCAAATCTGTAAACCTCTTCAGAGTGAAGCCTGAGATACTGTTTTATTCCATCTCTATCTCTACAGCATCCAGCACTGAACCAGGAATAACAGAGAGTGTGTAGGAACATCTAGAGGCAGCGCGGGCTTAGCACCTTCTAGCTTTATGCCTTTCAGCAAGTTTTTCCACCTCCTGAAGCCTCAGCTTCCCTATGTTTAAAATGGGAATAATAATTCTCCCTATGTCACAGGGCTGTTACGAGAATGTAATAAGCTGAAGTTCATAGTCATTGAATGGATATTATTACTAAGATGTGTTTAATAACTAATCAGTCCAAGAAGAGGCATGATTAATTTTTTATCTTCAATTAACATGAGAAGGAAACTAACAAAAATAAGACAGTTATGAACAAAGTTATGAGCAAACATTACCCAACTGTGCAAATAATTGGGCTTGTTCAAAGGACATTCTAGATAGTATCATATTCATAATATTTATATCTCTGCTATGACAGTTTTGCAATAATTTACATAGTTGCCTATCCAGAGACAATGCAGAATCTATCCCTTTCCTAATTTTTTTTTTTTTTCTGAGACGGAGTCTTTCTCTGTAGCCAGGCTGGAGTGCAGTGGCACCATCTCAACTCATTGCAGTCTCCGCCTCCTGGGTTCAAGCGATTCCTCTGCCTCAGCCTCCTGAGTAGTTGGGACTACAGGTGCGCACCACCATGCCCGGCTAATTTTTTGTATTTTAGTAGAGACAGGGTTGCACCAGGTTGGCCAGGATGGTCTCGATCTCCTGACCTTGTGATCTGCCCGTCTCGCCTTAGCCTCCCAAAGTGCTGGGATTACAGGCATGAGCCTCTGTGCCCAGCCCCCTCTCCTAATTCTTAACCCAGAGCTTAATCTCTCAGAGGTCAGCCCATGGGGACCTTGCCACACCTTTCACACTCAAGAAAACTGCCACCACTTCTTCAAAATAAAATTGATTAGGAAGGAATCAGGGACTACATTAAACGCTGCTTGCATTGATCATCATTTGTCCCCTATGGCCTTATTCCCCATCTAGTAGAAAACATGACCTTTTAAAAATGAAAACCAGGCCAGGCACAGTAGCTCTTGCCTGTAGCCCCAGCACTTTGGGAGGCGGAGGCAGGCAGATTGCTTTTGAGCCCGGGAGTTCGAGCCCAGGAGTTCAAGACCAGCCTGGGAAACATGGCAAAACCCAATCTCTATAAAAAATTCAAAAATTAACAGGGCTACCAGATATGGTGGCTCACACCTGTAATCCAAGCATTTTGGGAGGCTGAGGTGGGTGGATCATTTAAGGCCAGGAGTTTGAGACCAGCCTGGCTAACATGGAGAAACCCCACCTATAAAAATATAAAAAATAGCCAGGCATGGTGGTGGGTGCCTGTAATCCCAGCTACTCAGGAGGCTGAGGCAGGAGAATTGCTTGGACCCAGGAGGCAGAGGTTGCAGCAAGCCGAGATCACGCCTCTGCACTCCAGCTTGGGCAACAGAGTGAGATTCCATCTAAAAAAAAAAAAATTAATGGAGTGTGGTGGCATTTATGCCTGTAATTCCAGCTACCCAGGGGGCTGAGGCAGGAGAAGCCCTTGAGCCCAGGAGATCAAAGCTGCAGTGAGCCGTGATCTCACTACTGCACTCCAGCCCGGGTGACAAGCAAGACCCTATCTCAAAAACAAACAAAAAAACATGAAAAACATGAGCTCATGTTATTCCCTCGCTTAAAATTTTCAGCAGTTTCTCCTGAAATGAGAATACATTTCAGACTTTTTATTTGCTTTAACCATGACCTAAAAGGCCCTACCTAGTCTGGCTCCCCTCTGATTCGCCTGCCCTTCACCCTGACTCTCTGGATGACAGGCACCCTGGCCTTTTGTCTCTTCGTCTAGCACACCAAGGCCTTTACATTTACTGCCTGGATTCCTGCTATTTATACAGCAAAATGTCACCACCTTAGAGAAGCAATTCCTGAACACCAGATGAAAAATATCCTTCCCCTATAAATTCCTATGTAACACTTTTAACCTAAACCATCTTACTTGTGTATTATTATTACTTGACACCTTCACTCTCACCCCAGGTCTTGATTCTTCTTAAACAGGGCAGGACTTGGTCTTTCTGAAGTCTGTACCTGCAGCCTCTAGGACACTGCCTGACACTTCTAAGGTACTCAGTACCTATTTATGGAATGAATGGATGGGATCTGGGCAGCAGATGATGGTCATTTTTTGTGTTTTATTTTCATATTTCAGATGAATTCAAATTTTTTATAAAGTGCATGTATTACTTCTAGAATCAGAAAAAAAGAAATAATGCAAAACCAAAATAAAATAATAAAATGAGCAGATGTAATAAAATGGAAGAAAATCGTTCAAAACCTTCCCCAAGAATCTGTTACATAGCTTGCCAGCAATTCGCATGATTTCAGTCTCCACACTTTTTATGAAACCTGAAACGCTGGCCAGTTTAACGATCTGATTGTTAGTCAGTACACAACCTTGAGCTTTTAAATAATAGTCATCTCCCCTGGGCTTATAGAAAGATTGCAGTTTGAGCTTTCCACTTTATTCCAGTCTCCTACTCACGGAGCATTTATTTCCACCACTATGCCTTTGTCGATGCTTTTTTTTTTTTTTTTTTTTTTGAGATGAAGTCATGCTTTGTCACCCAGGCTGGAGTGCAGTGGTGCCATCTCGGCTCACTGCAACCTCTGCCTCCTGAGTTCAAACGATTCTCTCACCTCAAGCTACCATGTAGCTGGGATTACAGGTGCACACCACCAAGCCTGGCTAATTTTTGTATTTTTAGTACAGATGGGGTTTCACCATATTGGCCTGGCTGTTTCCCAAAGTGCTGGGATTATAGGCGTGAGCCACCACGCCTGGCCAGTTGATGCTATTACCTCTTGTGGCATTCCCCTCCCCCATTCCCATCTCCTCTACTTCCCCTGTCCAAAATTTGATCATCCTTTAAGACACATCCAAATCTATCAAGAAATGGCCACAACAGCAGAAAAGTATATTTCTGAAAATCTCTGTGCTTTTTCAAAAGGCACCTTGTCTGCATGTCTCCCTCAATTAATTACACTTGGTTGAAAGCAGTATTTTTATATATCTAACCACGCTGAAATGTCACTATACATTTTCCAACTGAGCAGGGAAAAACCTCCCTGCTAATGGAAAGATGCTGTTGAAAGTAGCTGGGAGCAATTACTTTGAATCTTTCTCAAAGGAGAAAATACTGGATGGTTTGTAAGGGTGCAGAAGCCTTTATTTCCCCATGCATTCCCATGAGGAAAGCAATATGTATACAGTCATTATCCAGAATTTACTAAGAAATAGAAGCAATGAAAAGCTGTAACTGGAGAGCTTGAAAGAACCTCTGCAAATACTGCTGGGGGCCATCCTCTTCTGTCCTCCTCCGACAACCATTCAGCCTTGATTGAGCACTTTCGGCACGTGAGGCCCTATGCTAAATGCATTATATACATATCTAATCTTCTAAGAGTCCCAAGTACATATTATGACAATTATCCCCATTTCACAGATGAGGAAACTGACACTCAGAGACGTTGAGCAATTTTCCCAGGGTCACAAATCTACCAAGTGACAGCTGAGTGGGACTGGTTTGAACTCATTCAGCCTAACTTGAAAACACTCCTTCTGTGTTTCTCCGCTATAGTACATTATATATCTTTTATCTAAAAACTATAGTTAAAATTAAAAATAGCAGTCAACACAACCTTAACTAAAAAAGACCAGTTCCGCAATCTCCCTCCCCTCTTCAATGCTGTTTAATTTACACCTACTCAGTGTTTAACATAAAATATTTTAAAATGTGTGGAAGTTAAACAGAGCTTGCCTTCTTTTTAAGGGGACTCTTTCTCCAGCATTTCATGCATTACAACATTGGCTTGGCAATTGTCATGCCATAGAAACAAAAATACTAATTTTCACACTTCATTAATAAATAAATGGAGGGCCCAGGCTTTATGGAATGGATCCATAGATACCCTTGGAGTTGAAAGAGTGTTCCAAAAAGCTTTAATCAAACACCACCGGGTTGCAAATAAGAGTCTAGAAAATAGGCTGGGGTGATAGCTCACGCCTGTAATCTCAGCCTTTGGGATCACTTGAGGCCAGGAGTTCGAGACTAGCCTGGCGAACATGAAACTCCATCTCTACTAAAAATACAAAACTTAGCCGGTCTTGGTGGCATGTGCCTATTATCCCAGGTACTTGGGAGGCTGAGGAGGGAGAATCGCTTGCCCATGGGAGGCAGGGGTTGGCAGTGAACTGAGATTGCACCACTGCACTCCAACCTCGGGTGCAGAGCAAGACCCTGTCCCCACCCCCCATCCCCCGACAAAAAAAGAGTCTAGAAAACAAAACTTGCCAGATTCAAGTATCAAAACTTAGACTCTGAATCTGTGTTTTAAGAATTTCAAGTTTTGCCAGGCACGGTGGCTCATGCCTGTAATCCCAGCACTTTGGGAGGCCGAGGTGGGCAGATCACCTGAGGTCTGGAGCTCAAGACCAGCCTGGCCAGCATGGTGAAAACCCCTCTCTATTAAAACTACAAAAATTAGCTGGCCGTGGTGGCAGGTGCCTGTATTCCCAGCTATTCGGGAGGCTGAGATAGGAAAATTGCTTGAATCCAGAAGACAGAGGTTGCTGTTCCTCTTTCCTTTGACTAGGAAGCAAGACTCAGTCTTCGATGGTTTGAAACAGAGGGTGAGAAGGCTTTCTACCAGACTTTTAATAGTGTGCAGCCCATACGACTTAGAAGTACAAAAATTTCAGGAATGAAACTGCTATAAATTGGGCGCTTGTTGCAAATTTTCTTCATGTTTCCATTTTTTTCTTATAAAATGGTAAGAATATAAAAAGCTATGGCCAGGCGAGGTGGCTCATGCCTGTAATCACAGCACTTTGGGAGACTGAGGCAGGCGGATTACCTGAGTTCAGGAGTTCAAGACCAGCCTGGTCAACATGAGTTCAGGAGTTCAAGACCAGCCTGGCCAACATGGTGAAATCCCGTCTCTACTAAAAATACAAAAATTAGCTGGGTGTGGTGGCGGGCACCTGTAATCCCAGCTACTCGTGAGGCTAAGGTGGGAAAATTGCTTGAATCCGGGAGACAAAGGTTGCAGTGAGCAGAGATCATAGCACTGCACTCCAGCCTGGGCAATAGAGCTAGACTCTGTCTCAAAACAAAACAGAAAAGCTATAAGAACATTATTAGGGAACTGACCAATATTGCAGGTTCAGTCCAGAGTGTTGCTTTACATAATTCCCTGCAAATAAAAGCAGGTTCTTTCTATAAATGTGGTGCACTAACAGAATGCAAGCAAACAATATATATCGAGCACTTGAGTTCCACATGCATCATCTCATTTAGTATTCACAATAAAGCCATAAGGTAGGTACTATTATCATCTCTATTTTCAGAAAATGAAGGCAGCGTGAGGCTTAGCAATACTCCTAAAGTCGCATAGCCAGCAAGGCACAGAGTGAACATTCAAAGCAGCACTCCTGTGAACAGCTTCTATTCTGCATGGACCCAGCATTTTTTCAAGGCCTCTGTAAGCTTCAGAGACCTACAGGGCTGCCACATATATATAAAATCACTGAGTATGGTCTGCAACTATCTCAATAGACTTAAGAAGTTTTCTGAAACCATGAAAGCAACAAACCTTCATGTTAAAAGGAGGCTCTGGGGTCCAACAGACCCGAGATTGATCCTGGTTCTGCCACGTAAATGTCAGATCACCTAACAAGCCCAGTTTTTTGTTTTTGTTTTTTAAATCTATGCAAGGGGAGTCTTAGGACTGCAAGAGGAGGTCTTTTCTTTCTTTTCTTTTCTTTTCCTTCCTTCCTTCCTTCCTTCCTTCCTTCCTTCCTTCCTTCCTTCCTTCCTTCCTTCCTTCCTTCCTTCCTTCCTTCCTTCCTTTCTTCTTTCTTTCATCTTTCTTTTTTGAAACAGAGTTTTGCTCTTGTCCAGGCTGGAGTGCAATGGCGAGATCTTGGCTCACCGCATCCTCCGCCTCCTGGGTTCAAGGGATTCTGCAGGAGGTCATTTCTAAATGAAATGATGCATTTAAAGTTTTTGGTACAGGCCGGGCACAGTGGCTCATGCTTGTAATCCCAGCACTTTGGGAGGCCAAGGCAGGTGAATCACCTGAGGTCAGGTGTTCGAGATCAGACTGGCCAACATAAAGAAACCCCATCTCTACTAAAAATACAAAAATTAGCTGGGCATGGTGGCATATGCCTGTAATTCCAGCTACTCTTGAGGTCGAGGCAGGAGAATTGCTTGAACCTGGGAAGCGAAGGTTGCAGTGAGCAAAGATCACACCATTGCACTCCAGCCTGGGCAACAAGAGTAAAACTCTGTCTCAAACATAAATAAATAAATAAAGTTCTCAGTTCATGGTAATCAAGAAAAAAAGGCAGCCACCGTTGAGATTATTTTGAGCTTATAAGAAACAGAGACCCTCATGGAGATACAGAGTAGAATGACGGTTACAAGAGGCTGGAGGGTATTGGGAGGTGGGGGCATAGAGGTAGTTAATGGGTGCAAGAATATAGGTAGATAGAATGAATAAGATCTAGTATCTGATAGCACAACAGGGTGACTATAGTCAACAATTTACTGTCATTTAAAAATAACTAAAAAAGGCCGGGTGCGGTGGCTCACACCTGTAATCCCGGCACTTTGGGAGGCCGAGGCAGGCAGATCACCTAAGGTCAGAAGTTCAAGACCAGCCTGGTCACCATGGTGAAACCCCATCTCTACTAAAAATACAGAAGTTAGCCAGGTGTGGTGGTGGGCGCCTGTAATCCCAGCTGCTCTGGAGGCTGAGGAAGGAGAATCACTTGAACCCGGGAGACGGAGGTTGCGGTGAGCTGAGATTGTGCCACTGCACTCCAGCCTGGGCAACAAGAGTGAAACTCCGTCTCAAAATACAAACAAACAAAAAACTAAGAGTATAAGTAGTGACACAGCTGGGCTTTAAAAAAAAAAAAGAGTATAACTGGATTGTTTGTAACACAAAGAAAGGATAAATGCTTGGGGTGATGGATACCCCATTTACCCTGATGTAATTAATACACATTGTATGTCTGCATCAAAATACACATTGTATGCCTGCATCATAAATATAGACACTTTCTATGTCCGCTTAAAAATTAAATAAAGAAATGGAGACCCTCAGCCCTGATGCCCTGACATTATCCCAACGCACCAAGTTAATGTGTCTTGAAAGGATGAAGCAGAAAGAAGGTACAAGATTTAAAAAAAGGAGGAAACATAAAGGAAAGAGGTTGGCAGCGCCATGGCATCATCCTAGCTGATGAACCACTAAGACATTCAATTGTGATTTCAACTTCAACCTGTCAAAATCAGAACACAGTTGAGCCCTTCTAGGAAGATTTTCTGAATTGATAATTACAGGTATAGACAAAGAGAGCATGCACACACAATTTCTTCTAGGTGAGGACAGGAGAAGATAACATTCAACAATACTTTGGCCCTACATAGTTCAGGGATCCGTGCCGGAGTAGAGCGCACAGCAGTGACCCAGAGCCGAGGCAGGAAGCTGCAGGGTCCCTGAGAAGGACGAGAGGGCCTTTCCTTCCCAGCCTGGTGGGCTAGCCAAGTGAGAGCAGAGCCCCCGGGTTTGCAGGGATCTCCGGTAACCCTGGAGCCCCTGACGCTGCCTCTATTCTTTGAGGGAAGGAGTTTGAACTATTGTATCCCATTAATGAAAAATAAAAATTCCTCGTTTATTTAGAAATGTTGGCATCTACACACCTCAGAGAGAACCAGTAAATAAATACGGCCGGTCAATTTTGAAATTGCCTTCCAGGGTTGTACCCAAGCAGACTTTAGTCGAGAGAGAAAGGAGAACCGTGTGTTCATGGTTAATCTTCTGACCCTCTTACCGCCCCAAGTCTCCCACCCCGACCCAGGGAAGGTCGGGGAGGACAAGATGAGAATTTTAGGTGCACCCCGAAACCTCGCGCGGGGGGAGAAAGCAAGCGGAAACCCAGCGGACACTCCCCCCTTCCAGGGACGTGGGTGCTTTCCCGGACGGTCCTGCGTCTCCAGCGCCCTGGCGCAGCCCAGGCGGAGAAAGCATCCTCCTCCCTGGGCTGCGGGAAAGACCCGACTTTCCAGGACCAGCTGTGAGCTGACGCATCCCGGACTCTCAAGTCCAGCTCCTGCCTTAGCTGCCTGGCTATCTCCGGAGCCTCCCGGTGAGGCTCAGCCCAGAGGGTTCCCCCTTTTGTTCACAGGGAGAGCGCGTCGCTGCGCAGAGCTGCGCATCCCCCCTGCGCTGCCAGTCCCGCTGCGGGGGCGCTTCCCTGGGTCCGCTGCTGGCGTTCCTCGCACTCCAGTGACCACCCGCTCTGGCGTGCTGATCCCCCGCTGCCCCCCACCCCCCGCCCCAGTACTCACTTCTCCCCAGTCCCTCCGCTTTCCATGCCGTCTCCTCCACCGCCCCATAGCGCCTCAGAGGCTTCTCGGCTTCCAGATGTGTAGACAAAGATTGTTTTAACTCCATCGCTGATCCCCGCGGCCAGGTCGACGGGTCTCCCTTTACTCCATCCCCGTTGCGGGCTGCAGGGAGGGAGGCGGCTCCAGCCAGCAGCATTTTAAAGGGCCGGGTGCCAGTGACGCGGCTCCATCTCTTCCGTCGCCAGCGCCCGGGAGCGCCTACTGGTACCCAGGAGGAGGAGGGATGTAGGGCACATGCGCAGTGGAGCCTTGGGAGGGGAGGTTTGGGGGCTGGGTAGGGAGACAGAGTGGTAGGTGATAACTCTAAGAACAACAAACAGAACAACTAAAAACCAACCCAAAGGAAGTGAGAACAGGGCCCCTGCCCATTCCAGAGCCCCTGGTGATGCTTGGCACGGGGCTGGCACTGTGGGCGGCTTAAGAGCTGTCAGTGGGCTGCGGATTTTGAGTGCGATTGGTGAGCCCGTCTCTATCTGTGGGCGACGGATCCATCTTTCTGGGAAGTATGCAGGGGCGTGAGTGTGGACCTAGATCGATGGGTTCTGAGATTGGCTGATGGCGTTTCTATGAGAATCTGTCATTTACATCTGTGTGTATAATTTGAAGTGGGACAGTGGATGTCTGTTTCAGTTCCATATGTGTTTGCATGCAATTGGGAGAGAGAGAGGGAGAAAGATGAAAATATTTTGGACGCAGGTAATAGCAGAGCTGTTTGGAGCATTGGTCTTCACTTTCCGAGAACCCAGAGGAGTATCTTACTACCCCGCCCCCCAAAAAAAAGCAGTGGCCGGGCGCGGTGGGTCACGCCTAATCCCAGCACTTTGGGAGGCCTAGGAGGGTGGATTGCTTGAGGCCAGGAGTTCGAGACTATCATGGCCAACATGGCAAAACCCTATCTCTACTGAAAATAGAATAATTAGCCAGGCGTCGTGGCACAGACCTGTAATCCCAGCTACTTGGGAGGCTGAGACAAGAGAATCGCTTGAACCCAGGAGGTGGAGGTTGCAATGAGCAGAGATCTCACCACTGCACTCTAGCCTGGATGACAGAAGGAGACGCTGTCTCAAAATAAATAAATAAATAAAAAGAGTAACCAAAAAAAGATATCTCAGTAGGAAACAGGAAAAGAATATGCACAGGCATTTTATGTGGGCAGGGGAGGAAGGCCTAATGTGAGAAGCTCTTCAAACCCATTGGTAATAAGGAAAATGAAAATGTAAATAATAATATATCATCAGATAGGCAAAAACTAAAAAGTATAACAATCATGTGTTGCAGAAGATGTGGATTTTTTTTTTTGAGACAGAGTCCAAAAGTGCTAGGATTACAGGCATGAGCTACCATGCCCAGCAAAATTTGAACTCTTATCTAATGAAAGTGAAAGTATAAATTGGTACAACTATTTTTTTTTTAAGATGGAGCCTTGCTCTGTCACCCATGCTGGAGTGCAGTGGCACAATTTCGGCTCACTGCAACCTCTGCTGCCCGGGTTCAGGCAATTCTTCTGCCTCAGCCTCCGAATAGCTGGGACTACAGGTGTACACCATGATGCCTGGCTAATTTTTTTTGTTGTTGTTGTATTTTTAGTAGAGCCATGTTGGCCAGGCTGGTCTCGAACTCCTGACCTCAGACTATCCACCTGCCTTGACTTCCCAAAGTGCTGGGATTACAGGCGTGAGCCACCATGCCTGGCCTGGTACAACTAATTTTAAAAGCAGGTTGACACTTTAGTCCAGTTACAGATGTGCATACCGCATGCCATTGTAACTTTTTCCCATAGAAAAACTCCTACTCAGTCGTGCAGGGAAATGGGTATAAAAATGTTTGCTGTCGCCATGCTTGTAATTGTGGACAATTGGAAATAACCTTTATACCTCATCAATGAAAAAATAGTCCAATTGTGGTTAATTCATGGAGTAGAATACTATACAGTAGACTATGAACCACAGTTAAATTAATCAACATGGATACTTCTCAAAAGCATAATATGGGCTGGGCATGGTGGCTAACACCTGTAATCCCAGCACTTTGGCAGGCCAAGGTGGGTGCATTGCATGAGCCCAGGAATTCAAGACCAGCCCGGGCAACACATTGAAAATGTGTCTCTATCTTTTTAAAAGAAAGAAGAGCATATTGTGGAACAAACAACAACAAAAAAAGCAACTTGCAGAATTCTAAAGTATGATGTCATTTGTATAAATTATAAGAAAATGTAAAATAATGCTATTATATATAATTTATAGATCTATACATATACACTTGAGAACAATGAAAATTATGTTCATGCCTATAGTCTCAGGACTCTGGGAGGCAAAGGTGGGCAGATCACTTGAGCTCAGGAGTTCGAAATCAGACTGGCCAAGGTGGTGAAACCTCATGTCTAATAAAAATGTAAAAAATTAGCTGGGTGGGGTGGTGTGCCTATAGTCCCAGCTACTCAGGAGGCTGAGGCAGGAGAATTGCTTGAACCCAGAGGCGGAGGTTGAAGTGAGCCAAGATCACGACACTGTACTCCAGCCTGAGCTGACAGTGAGACTCTGTCTCAAAAAAACAAAAACAAAACAACAAATTTACATTCAAAGTAGTAATTACCTTGAGGGAGGCTGGGAAGGGGTAAATAGTTGATTTCAACTATATCTAGAATTTTATATATTTTAAACTGTTTATGGTATTTTGAAAATGTTTAAATCTACAGAAAAGTTGCAAGATTAGTACAATTTTAAAAAATAGAGACATTGGCTGGACTTAGTGGCTCATGTTTATAATCCCAGCACTTTAGGAGGCTAAGGTGGGAGGATCCCTTGAGCTTAGGTGTTGGAGACCAGCCTGGGCAACAAAGCAATTTTTTATCTCTACAAAAATTAAAGCATTAACCAGGTGTGGTGGCACACACCTGTAGTTCCAGATACTTGGGAGGCTGAGGTAGGAGGACTAATTGGGCCTGGGAGGTTGAGGCTATAGTCAGCCAAGACCATACCACTGTACTCCAACATGGATGATAGAGACCCTGTCTCCAAAATACATACATACATACATATATAATTTGTGTATATGTGTGTGTGTGTGTGTATATAGTATGTTTGTATATATACATGTTTTGTATAATGTATGTTATTTTCATGTAGTACATATGTATATATGTGTATATATACACATGAATATATATACACACATGCACATCTTTTACTAGACTCACCAACTAATATATAAATTTATTTTTTTTAAAGAGATCTGAAGCATATATGTTAAGATCTGCTGTAGATGGCTGGTAGGCACTACACCCTTACCAGAATGACTAAAATTCAAAAGGCTGACAATGCCAAATGTTAGTCCAGATGTTAGTAAATAAATGAGTTAGCATTTGGTAAGAACATAAATACAATGTATTGCTGTTGGGAGTATAAAATGGTACAACCACTTTAGAAAATGGAACATATTGGCCAGTCGCGGTGGCTGATGGCTGTAATCGTAGCACTTCAGGAGGCTGAGGCAGCCAGATCAACTGAGGTCAGGGGTTCGAGACCAGCCCACATGGCAAAACCCCATCTCTATTTTTAAAAAAATAGCTCAGCATAATGGCTCATGGCTGTAATCCCAGCCACTCAGGAGGCTGAGGCAGGAGGATCACTTGAACCGAGGAGGCTAAGGTTGCAATGAGCTGAGATTGTGCCACTGCACTCCAGCCTGGGCAACAGAGTGAGACACCGTCTCAAAAAAAAAAAAAAAAAAAAAAAAACAAACAACAGAAAATGGGAGATATCAGGCCCAGCATAGTGGCTCACACCTATAATGCTAGCACTTTGGGAGGCTGAGGCAAGAGGATTGTTTGAGACCAGCCTGGGCAAAATAGTAAGACATTGTCTCTACCAAAAATAAATAAAGAAATAAGAAAAAACTTTTTAATTAACTGGGTGTAGTGGTGCATGTCTGTGGTCCCTGCTATTCAGGAGGCTGAGGTGGAAGGATTGCATAAGCCAGGGAGGCCAAGGCTGCAGAGAGCTGTGATTGCATCACTGCCCTCAAGCCTGGGTAACAGAGTGAGACCTTGTCTCAAAACAAAAAAAGAAAGAAAAAAGAAAACTGGCAATACTCTCTAAAGCTACAAATATGTCTTTTTTCCTCTTTTGTAGCAGTTCTATTCCTGGATGTATCCCTAAGAGAAATAAATACTTGTGTCTACCAATTAAAAAGCTTTGCTTGTAATAACAAAAAATGAAAACAATGAAAATGTCCATCAACAATAGAATGGACAAAAGTTGTGGTATTTTCATGCAATTGAATACTGCACAGCGATGAAAATGGTCAAACTACTGGCCAGGCACAGCGGCTCACACCTGTAATCTTAGCACTTTAGGAGGCTGAGGTGGCAAATCGCTTGAGCCCAAGAGTTTCAGACCAGCCTGCGCAACATGGCCAAATTCCTTCTCTACAAAAAATACAAAAATTATCCAGGCACGGGTGGTACACAACTGTAGTCCTAGCTACTCAGGAGGCTGAGGTAGGAGGATCACTTGAGATTGGGAGTTTCAGGCTGCAGTGATACATGATCGTGCTGCTGCACTCCAGCCTGGGCCACAGAGCGAAACCCCGTGTCAAAAATAAATAAATAAATAAAGACCAAACTACTCCCAACAAAATGGATGAACCTTACAGACATAATATATAAATAAAAGTGTGTGTATCCCTTAAAAGATGGTTGGTGCATTCAGGGATCTTTGTTATGTAATTATCTCTACTAAAATATTTTATAATTTTTTTTTTTTTAGGCAGAGTCTCACTCTGCCGCCCAGGCTGGAGTACAGTGGTGTGATCCCAGCTCACTGCAACCTCTGCCTCCTGGGTTTAAGCAGTTCTCCACCTCAGCCTCCCGAGTAGCTGGGATTATAGGCACGTGCCACCATGCCTGGCTAATTTTTTGTATTTTTAATAGAGACAAGGTTTCACCATGTTGGCCAGGCTGGTCCTGAACTCCTGACCTCGTGATCTACCCGCCTTGGCCTTCCAAAGTGCTGGGATTACAGATGTGAGCCACCGTGCCTGGCTAATATTTTATAATAAAAAAGAAAAAATGCATCTATTGGGCCTAAAAATTTAACTCCTGAAATATATCCTAAGAAATATTTGAATTACTAAAAATATATTCATATAATATATATATTTTTTACAATTTATGTAAAATGTAGAAAAAATTAGAAAAAGGCTAATATCTTACAAAAAGGAAATGGCTAAACAACTTATAGTATGCATGCAATGTAACACTGTACATTTATTTAAAATAATCTTTACAAGGTTGGGCACAGTGGCTCACGCCTGTAATCCTAGCACTTTGGGAGGCCAAGGCAGGTGGATCAAAAGGTCAACAGATTGAGACCATCCTGGCCAACATGGTGAAACCCCGTCTCTACTAAAAATACAAAAAATTGGCCGGACATGGTGGCACATGCCTGTAATCCCAGCTACTTGGGAGGCTGAGACAGGAGAATTGCTTCAACCTAGGAGACAGAGGTTGCAGTGAGCTGAGATCACGCCATTGCATCCCAGCCTGGGCAACAAGAGCAAACTCCTCTCAAAAAAATAAGTGTGAGCTGTTGTTCCGGATCTATTGGCTAAGATCAAGTGTACACTGATCTCAATCATATTATGTTATAGATAATGGTAGAAATTAAATAAAAAAGACTATGATTCCAAATTTTCATTTTTTTGAGACAGAGTCTCGCTCTGTCACCCAGGCTGGAGTGCAGTGGCATGATCTCAGCTTACTGCAGCCTCCACCTCCCGGGCTCAAGCAATCCTCCCACCTAGGCCTTCTGAGTAGCTGGAACTACAGATGTGGACCACCATGCCCAGCTAATTTTTGTATTTTTAGTGGAGATGGAGTTTCGCCATGTTGCCCAGATGAGTCTTGAACTCCTGGCCTCAGGTCTTTCTCTTGCTTGGGCCTCCCAAAGAGCTGGGATTACAGGTGTGAGCCCCATATCCTGCTACAAGCTTACCTGTTTACATGTATGCACACATGTATATACATCCAGGGTGAAAAAAAACACTAAAATGTCATACACCGAAATGTCGATAGTGATTCCCTATGTATGTCATGATAGTAAATGTTTTGTTTATATTCTCCAATGTTTCTACAAAGTACATGTACTTCTTTCATTCATTCATTCGAGACAGTCTCACTCTGTTGCTCAGGCTGTAGCGCCATGGTACAATCTTGATCTTGGCTCATTGCAACCTCCACCTCCCAGGTTCAAGCAATCCTCCCACTTCAGCCTCCCGAGTAGATGGGATTACAGGTGCCTGCCACCACACCTGACTAATTTTTGTATTTTTAGTATAGATGAGGTTTCACCATGTTGGCCAGGCTGGTTTCACACTCTTTACCTAAAGGGATCTCCCCATATTGGCCTCCCAAAGTGCTGGGATTACAGGTGTGAGCCACTGCACCCAACTTGTATGAATTTTATAATTAGGAAAAAAACATCAGGCCGGTGAAGTGACTCACACCTGTAATCCCAGCACTTTGGGAAGCAGAGACAGGAGGATCACCTGAGACCCGGAGTTCAAAACCAGCTTTAGGAATACAGCAAGACCCTGTCTCTACCGAAACAAATAATAAATTAGCCAGCTGTTGTGGCATGTACCTGTAGTCCCAGCTACTCGGGAGGTTGAGGTGGGAGGATTGCTTGAGCCCAGGAGGTTGAGGCTGCAGTGAGTGAGCTACAGCCTTGTCACTGCACTCCTGGGCTACAGAGTGAGTCTCTGTCTCTAAAAGATAAATAAAGTTTGTAATGTATGAAAAATAAAATAACGAGGAGGAAATACAAGAGAATATTAACAATAATTGTTTCTAGAGTTAAAATTTGGGAAAGCTTTTAATTTTCTGAATTTTTCAGCCATTTATATTGAGCCCATACTGTTTTAGAATTCAAAAGAGAATGAAGTTCATTTCGGAAAGTGTGTAATATAATTCCATAATCCTAGAGGACACACTGTCCCTGACACCACAGTGCCCAGAACCCTGTCTGTTTGCATGAGTGTAGGGTGGTAATGCTTCAAGTTCAGTAACTGGCTGAAACCGCCATCTGTGTGCAAGTGTTAAGCTGCACGACCCCCACCCCCTCAGCCTGGCTGCTTGTCCTGGCTCACTGCCTCGGCTCTGCTGGGCATGCCAAGGACTTGGAGGGATCCTGGGTGATTATTAAGAGCCAAGGCAGCAGGGGCCAGTGCAAGACACTTTTATAACTGTCACTTTGGCTGATTGAAAGGGAAAATAATGCAATCTCATCCCGGTAATTTGATACTTCATCCAGCATGCTGAGAATTCGAAATGCCCCTGACACTGCTCTTATCAGAATTGCATGGTTCTCAAAAACTCGAGCCGTGAAATCCAGTGGATCTGAGTTTGAGCCCTGACTCTGCCATGTGAAACCCTGTGTGATGTGTCCCTTAATTTCTCTAAGCTTCACTTTCTTTCAAATGCTAATGATATTATTATCTAACCCAGAGGACTGTTATTATTATTATTTTTTTTTTTGAGACGGAGTTTTGCTCTTGTTACCCAGGCTGGAGTGCAATGGTGCGATCTCAGCTCACCACAACCTCTGCCTCCTGGGTTCAGGCAATTCCCCTGCCTCAGCCTCCCTAGTAGCTGGGATTACAGGCACACGCCACCGTGCCCAGCTAATATTTTGTATTTTTAGTAGAGACAGGGTTTCACCATGTTGACCAGGATGGTCTTGATCTCTTGACCTTGTGATTCACCCTCCTCGGCCTCCCAAAGTGCTGGGATTACAGGCTTGAGCCACAGCGCCCGGCCCTTATTATTCTTATTTTGACATGGAGTCTTACTCTGTTGCCCATGCTGGAGTGTAGTGGTGTGATCTTGGCTCACTGCAACCTCCACCTCCCAGGTTTGCCTGTCTCAGTCTCCCAAGCAGCTGGGATAACAGGCATGCGCCACCACACCCGGCTAATTTTTGTATTAGTAGAGACAGGTTTCGCCATGTTGGCCATGCTGGTCTCGAACTCCTGACCTCAGACTATCCACCTGCCTCAGCCTCCCAATGTGCTAGGATTATAGGAGTGAGCCGCCACACCCAGCCCCAGAGGACTATTATGATCGAATGAGATAAGGTGTGACAGCCTGTAGGAGGGCCTCAGTACAAGTTAGTGTCATCATCATGACCATCTTCACTCTTGGGTTGAAGCACTGCGCTAGCTGATATTTTGAGTTCTAGCTCTTTGAGAATTTACCAAATGAAGTCTCCAAATCAAAACCAAAAACCTATTAAAATTACATGGACCTGTAAACCTAACACTTTGGGAGGTAAAGGATTGCTTAAGCCCAGGAGTTCAAAACTAGCCTGGGCAACACAGGAGACTGTCTTTACAAGTGATAATTTAGAAATTAGCTGGGTGTGGTGGCATGTGCCTGTGGTCCCAGTTCCTCCAGGGAGCTGAGGTAGGAGGCTTTCTTGAACCCAGGAGGTTGAGGCGGCAGTGAGCTATGATTGCATCAGTGCACTCCAGCCTGGGTGACAGAGTAAAACCCTGTCTCAAATAAACAAAAACAACCAAAAAAAATAGAAACACCGTTGAAATGACATTGAATAGAAAAATTAGAACTCTCATACCATGAATATACATTGTTGAAACTACTTTGGAAGACAGTCTGGCAGTTCCTCAAATACTAGACACAGAGTCACCCTGTGACCCAGCAATTCCACTCCTAGGAACCTACACAAGAGAGATGAAAACCTATATTCACACAAAGATCTGTGCACAAAAGTTCATAGCATCATGACTCACAATAGCCAAGAAACAACCCAAATGTCCATCAGCTGATGAATGCAGAAATTTAAAAAAAAAAACCTTCCATTGTACAAGATGTATTTATGAAACAGCATCGGAAATATAGTTTCCTATTACCGTGATGTTTCTTTTGTTCTATCTGAATTACGGAGAAAGGGGGGCTGGATGTAGTGATTCATGCCTATAATCCCAGTTCTTGTTTGGAGGCTGAGGCAAGAGGATTGCTTCAGCCCAGGAGTTCAAGACCAGCCTGGGCAACATGACAAGACCCTATCTCTATTTTTTAAAAAAAATTTAAAAATTATCCAGGCACGGTGGTATGGTCATGTAGTCCCCTCTACTCAGGAGGCTGAGAGATGAGAAGAGTGCTTGAGCTCAGGAGATCAAGGCTTTAGTGAGCTATGATTGTGCCACTGCACCCCAGGTAGGTTGCAGAGCGAGACCCTATCGAAATAAATAAAATAAATACAGTTAGGGAAGAATAGGATTTCCTGGCTTAGAAAAAAGTGAACAAAGAATTAAGTGTGTAAAGACGAGTTTATGTTTCAGTATTTCATTTCTATAGCAATGATATAGCATATTATTTCCAGCACACATACAGTCCACTGCTAATGTTTTAATAGGGATGTCAAAAATGTTACTTGTACAGCATACCAATAAATAACCTGAGCTCTAGAAACAGATCACCTAGGCTTTTGGTTCTAGCTCCACTGCATACCAGTTGCATGATCTTGGGCAAGTCATTTCCCCTCCATTCTTTTTTTTGAGACAAAGTCACACTGTCGCCTAGGCGGGAGTGCAATGGCGCAATCACTGCTCGCTGCAACCTCCACCTCTCGGGTTCAAGCAGTTCTCATACCTCAGCCTCCTGAGTAGCTGGGACTACAGGCATGTGCCACCACGCCCGACTAATTTTTGTATAATTAGTAGAGACAGGGTTTCACCATGTTGGCCAGGGTGGTCTCGAATTCCTGACGTCAGGTGATCCACCCACGCTGACCTCCCAAATTTTCCCTCTGTTCTACTGAAACTATTCTCAGATTCCTGATGGCCCATTCTTGATGGCTGAAGCGGAAGGACTGCCTGAGGCCAGGAGTTCAAGACCAGCCTGGGCAATATGGTGAAACTCCATCTTTACAACAAATTAAAAATTAGCCAGGTATGGTGGGCTGTAGTCCCAGCTACTCCAGAGACTGAGGCAGGAGGATTGCTTGAGCCCAGGAGGTCAAGATGACAGTGAACTATAATCATACTGCCTCATTCCAGCCTGAGCAACAGAATGAGACCGTGTCTCAAAAAACAAACAAATGAACTGAATTCATCTGCACAACCCTGTTTTAAAACACTAGGTTTTGAAAGTAACTCTCAGTCCCCTGTGTTATTTTCAAGGACCCATTAGGGATATTGGGACTTTCCCATTAAGATTCTCTGGCACAGCAAATTTCTCAGAAGCACAAAGGAAAATAAAATAGAAACATTTATTTATCATTATTAGTTTTTAGATAAAGTCTTGCTCTGTCACTTAGGCTGGAGTACAGTGGCATGATCTCAGCTTGCTGCAACCTCTGCCTCCCTGCTTCAAGCAATTTTCCTGCCTCAGCCTCCTAAGTACCTGGGATTACAGGCATGCCCCACCATGCCCAGCTAATGTTTGTATTTTTAGTAAAGATGGGGTTTCACCATGTTGGTCAGGCTGGTCTTGAACTCCTGACCTCATGATCTGCCTGCCTTGGCCTTCCAAAATGCTGGGATTATAGGCATGAGCCACCGCACCTGGCCAGAAACATTTATTTGGCATATACCATGGGCCCTTCACTTCATACTTTCGTCCATGTCTGGTGCCCTGGAATATCTCTATGGCTACCAGACCACACACACACATACACACACACACACACACACACACACACACACACACACTGAGCTGATCATTCCTTCCTTCGTGTCATTATCCTTCCTTTTTTTTTTGTGAGATGGAGTCTTGCTGTGTTGCCCGGGCTGAAGTGCGGTGGTACTTGGCTCACTGCAACCTCCACCTCCCGGGTTCAAGCAATTCTCCTGTCTCCTGAGTAGCTGGGATTACAGATGCCTGCCACCATGCCTGGCTTTCACTACCATATCTTTGACGTACCTCTTATACTGCACTGGAGTTACTAGAAGCACGAACATAAGAGTGTGGGTTTGGAAATCAACCAGACTTCATTATTGGCTCAGTGGCAAAGGGCAAGGACCTTTGTTTTTCAGCTATAACAATGAGAGCGAATGCACAGATGCGGACTCAATCTAAGTGTCCATCCACCGATGAGTGCATAGAGAAAATGTGGCACATATACACAACAGAATACTATTTAACCATTAATAGAATGAAATCGTGTCCTTTGCAGCAACATGGACAGAACTAGAAGCCATTATCTTAAACCAGTCAACACGGAAAGACAAATATTGCATGTTCTCACTCATAAGTGGGAGCTAAATAATGTGTACACAGAAATTTAGAGTGTGGACTAGACAATGGAGATTGAAAAGGGTGAGGGTGTGGGCAGGGTGGATGACGAGAAGTTACTTAATGGGGGCAATACATGTCATGTAGGTGATGGATAGCCTAAAAGCTCTAATTTCACCACTATTAAATCTATGCATGCGGCAAAATTGCTCCTGTACCCCACAAATTTCTGGAAAATGTTATAATGGAGTTTGCAAGTTTTGGGTTTGTATGGCAAAAATAAAAAATAAATGAATCAGGTGAGTATGATGGCTCACGCCTGTCATCCCAGCACTTTGGGAGGCCAAGGTAGGTGGATCACTTGAGACCAGGCATTTGAGACCAGCCTGGCCAACATGGTGAAACCCTGTCTCTCCTAAAAATACAAAAGTTATCTCAGCATGATGGTGCACTCCTGTAAGTCCAGCTACTCAGGAGGCTGAGGCATGAGAAACACTTGAACCCAGGAGGTGGAGTTTGCAGTGAGCCGGGATGGTGAGACTCTGTCTTAAAAAAAAACAAAAACAACAGGCTGAGTGTGGTGCCTCATGCATATAATTTCAGCACTCAGCACTTTGGGAGGCCGTGGTGGGTGGATCACAAGGTTAAGAGTTCAAGACCAGCCTGGCCAACATGGTGATGCCCAAACTCTACTAAAAATACAAAAATTAGCTGGGGGTGATGGTGGGTGCCTGTAATCCCAGATACTCAGGAGGCTGAGGCAGGAGAATCAGTTGAACTCGGGAGAAGGAGGTTGCAGTGAGCCAAGATTGCACCACTGCACTCCAGCCTGGGCGACAAAGCAAGATTCTGTCTCAACAACAACAACAACAAAACAACACAACAAAAAACGTCATGTGTATCCGTTAAGATGCTTTCCTTCAAGTAACAGAAAACCGAATTCACAGTGGTTTGAACAATAAAGAGAATCTACTAGCTCCTATAACAGAACAGTCTAGGGCAGACTTTGGGCATAGGTCATAGCAGAGATGAACATCTTCAGGGTTTCTGTGAGATTCTTTCAGTGATACCGTCTTGTCCCCATGTCTTTCATGGGAACAGAAATGGCTATAGCAGTCCCAGGCCTTGTAACTGTATTAACATCCCAGTGACACAAGGAGAGAATGCCTTTGTCCTGATTTTCCAACAAAGGTTATGAGATTCACTGTAATTGGGCAGCTGCAGATTACATGATCATCTCTGAACCCTGTCGCCAGGGGCATCAAATGCCCTAATTGGCTCAACCTCTGTCATGTGTTCCACCTCTTCAGCCAAGTAAAGTCATCTTCTGGGAAGATCCCCAAAAAAGGAAATGGGAGCTGTTGGGAAGTGGGGGAGATGAGGAAATCGATGGTGGAAGCCATTCAACTATACCATGCCACTTACCACATGATGTAAAGGGCATGGCATAGACCCTTATCTACAGTTAGTGGGCATACAAAAAGTGGCAACTGTAATTTTCTTAGAAGTCTGTCTGCTAGGCAGGACATGGTGGCTCATGCCTGTAATCCGAGCTTTTAGGGAGGCAGAAGTGGGAGGATAGCTTGAGCCCAGGAGTTCAAGACCTGCCTGGACAATATAGCAAGACCCTGTTCTCCACAAAAAAAGAAAAAAAGACCAAAAAAAAGTGTAGAAGTCTGTCTGCTGGGCCATAGGCAAACTGACAGAAGGGTCCTCATCTTACTCACCTTGGATATCTCAAGTGACTAGAACAGTGTCTGAGACAGCTTCGATATTGCTGGATTAATATTGATAATTGAAATGGTGAAATAAAGTTATAGAAATTATTTCAACAACCAAAAAAGAGGATTGCATGGCCTCAAGTAATATGAAAGCATAAACGATTGCTGATCCATAGCATTAATAAGATAAATGAGCTGCATCTCGCTGAATTATAGACTGGAGATAAAATTGGGATATATTCCAGTACATCTCTTAAGAGTTCTATTATAAATTTTGGAAAAGAAATTTCCTTTTGAAAAAAATGCTAAACAAAGTATCATGGTGTGTTTTCCCTGTCTTGGTAGTGGAATGGAAGAAAATCAGTCTTTTCTTTCTTCTCCTCCTTAAAACTATTAAAGAAGGGAGCCAGGTGCAGTGACTCATGCCTGTAATCCCAACACTTTGAGAAGTTAAGGTGAGAGGATTACTTGAGTCCAGGAATTCAAGACCAGCCTGAGCCACATAGTAAGACCTCATCTCTACAAAAAATAAAACATTAGCTGGATGTGGTGGTGCACACCTGTGGTTCCAGCTACTCAGGAGGCTGAGGTGGGAGGATCTCTTGAGCCAAGGAGTTCGAAGCTGCAGTGAGGCATGGTAGTGCCACTGCACTCCAGCCTGGACAACAGAGTGAGATCCTGTCTTAAAAAAAAAAAAAGCAGCAGCAGCCAAGGACAGTGGCTGACACCTGTAATCCCAGCACTTTGGGAGGCCGAGGCAGGTGAATCACCTGAGGTCAAGAATTGAAGACCAGCCTGGCCAATATGGCAAAACCCTGTCTCTGCTAAAAATCAATTTTTAAAAAAATAGCTGGGTGTGGTGGTGCGCGCCTGTACTCCCAGCTACTCAGGAGGCCGAGGAAGGAGAATTGCTTGAACCTGGGAGACGGAGGTTGCAGTGAGCCAAAATGGTGCTGCTTCACTCAAGCTTGGGGGACAGAGCGAGACTCTGTCTCAAAATAAATAAGTAAACAAAAATTATTTTTTAACGAAGAAGGATCCCCTGGGCATACAGTAAGTAATCCCATACTACATAGGCAAGTAAATAACAATTCTATCCTTTGGGAATCTTAAGATGGGTTCTACACTTGATGGATGTTCAGAATCTCTATTTTGGAGATACTAACACTGATTGTTCCTACTACGTGTCAGGCACTGTCCCTCACACCTTCGCATATAGGATCTCATTTAATCCTCATTTAATTTTAGCAGAGAAAAGTTGAGCACCTTACCCAGGATCATATAACTAGGAAATAGAGATCAAAGCACATACCTCACTCTTCTTGTTATTAGAAAAGATTTCCTTCTGTAAACCTCAGGGACTTTACAAGCGAAATATTGGATTACTGTAATATGACTCATCAGCCCAATTTAATATTATCTATTCATTATGAGGTAATGCTGTTCGCACAACTGAGAAAATTCTGTTGCTTTACCCCCTCCCGCTCTGTAGCAGCCATTCGTAAATCACAGAACTGTAAACATAGGCAAATCATATAACCTACGTAGGCAATCAATATTATGAGAAATTTTAACTGCCTGATATTTCTGTGGGTCAAAATCTAATTTTGACCCCAGTAACATCTAGGTGGATGCTGATTCAGAAGGAAAACATTTGTTGTTGCCATGAGAAGTGGCATTAAAATGCTGAATCACCACCTCCAATGCCACCACTATTAATACAACAAGCTACATAGTAAGATGGAATTAGACCATCTCTGACCACTAGGTTGACGATTCCACCTCCAGATACGTGCAAGAAGTATTGTCACAGTACTGTGTCACGTTATTCCATTACGGTCGTTATCAACTAAGCTTATCATGAATAATGGTCATTTGGTCAATGTCACCAGCATAGCATACCAACAAAAACAAGGGTTGCAGACCTAAATGCCTGCAAGGCAAAATGTAAGACAGTAGGAAGTGAAATCTATGGGCAGCTATATAATAGAGGCTGCAGGTTCATGACGGATGCTAAAGCACAGCAGTCTCCAACATTTTTGGCACCAGGGACCAGCTTTATGGAAGGCAGTTTTTCCACAGACAGCAAGGGGTGATGTGCAGCAGGGGTAATGGTTTTGAGATGAAACTGTTCCACCTCAAATCGTCAGAGATTAGATTCTCATAAGAAGTATGCAAGCTAGATCCCTCATGTGTACAGTTCGAAACAGGGTTCACGCTCCTATGAGAGTCTAACGATGCTTCTGATCTGACAGGAGGCAGAGATCAGGTAGCAATGGAAGCAAGGGGGAGCAGCTGGAAATACAGATGAAGCTTCGACGGTTCACCCACCATTCCCCTCCTGCTGTGTGGTCCAGTTCCTAACAGGCCACAGATGAGAACTTTCCTTTTTTTTGAGATGCCAGCAACACAGATTTTTTTCTTTTTTGAGACAAGGTCTTGCCCTGTTGCCCAGCAATCCTCCCACCTCAGCCTCCCAAGTAGCAGGGATTGCAGGTGCACTCCACCACACCCAGCTAATTTTTTTGTATTCTTTGTAGAGATGGGGTTTTGCCATGTTTCCCAGGCTGGTCTGGAATTCCTGAGCTCAAGCTATCTGCTCATCTCAGCCTCCCAAAGTGCTGGGATTACAGGAGTGCACTACCACACCTGGCCTGAAACCCAGATTTTTTTGTTTGTTTGTTTTGGACATGGAGTCTTGCTCTGTTGCCCAGGCTTGAGTGCAGTGGCATGATCTTGGCTCACTGCAAACTCCACCTCCTGGGTTCAAGTGCTTCTCCCGCCTCAGCCTCCCAAGTAGCCGGATTACAGGCACATGCCACCATGCCTGACTAATTTTTGTATTTTTAGTAGAGACAGAGTTTCACCATGTTGGCCAGGCTGATCTCAAACTGCTGAGCTCAGGTGATCCACCTGCCTCAGCCTCCCAAAGTGCTGGGATTACAGGCGTGTAATACTGCACCCGGCCTGAAACCCAGATTTTTAATATGAAATCAAAGTCTTCAAACCTTGTAGGTGTCATAAAAACACTATGGACTGTTAGTTTGCAATGGTCATAAACATTTCATCAGTTTAGACATGAAAAAAAAAAGGATGTGAGGCAGAAAATGGAAGCAACCATATCTAGTTTATTGTTGGATACGTATTCTGTGTCCCGAGAGCTTCCTTTTCACTAGCATCTGAAACTATATCCAGAATGACATTGATTTTCATAAAAGTGTTGATCCTCACACCTCTTACAGTCTTGCACCCAGCACAGCAGAGTGAAACACTTTAAATAGCACCTGTTCCTTGAGTATATATGGGAGAAAGTGAAACACTGGCAAGTGTTCACAAGTGTTCAGCTAATATGAGCAGCATCTCAGGAGTATGCAGTTCTAGCATTACCAGGGAGTATTTTTACCATTTCCCCCAGTGAAAGGCCTATTTTGAGAGACTTATCCTCCAAAATGAATGTATTAAGTCATATTACTTTTTCTTTTTTTTTGAGACAAGGTCTTGCTCTGTTGCCCAGGCTGGAGTGCAGTGGCGTGATTGTTAGAGGAAAGCGGTTCCAATCCAGACCCCAAGAGAGGGTTCTTGGATCTTGTGCAAGGAAGAATTCAGGTCGAGTCCACAGTGCAAAGCAAAAGCAGGTTTATTAAGAAAGTAAAGGAATACAAGAACGGCTACTCCATAGGCAGAGCAGCCCATTTTTCTGGTTATTTCTTGATGATATGCTAAACAAGGGGTGGATTATTCATGCCTTCCTGGTGTTGCCATGGCATTTGTAAACTGTCATGGGGCTGGCGGGAGTGTAGCAGTGAGGACGACCAGAGGTCACTCTCATCACCATTTTGGTTTTGGTGGGTTTTGGGCAGCTTCTTTCCTGAGAGCTGTTTTATTGGCAAGGTCTGTAAAACCTGTATTTTGTGTTGACCTTCTATCTCATCCTGTGACTTAGCTTGCCTTCGCTATCTGGGAATGCAGCCCAGTAGGTTTCAGCCTCAAAACCCAGCTCCTATTCAAGATGGAGTTGCTCTAGTTCACACGCCTCTGACGTTATCACTGCTCACTGCAGCTTCAACCTCCTGGGCTCAAGAGATCCTCCTGCCTCAGCCTCCTGAGGTTCTGGGACTACAGGCATGTGTTACCACACCCAGCTAATTTTTATATTTTTTTGTAGAGAAAGGGTTTCTCTGTATTTCCCAGGCTGGTCTCAAACTCCTGGGCTCAAACAATCCTTCCACCTCTGCCTCCCAAAGTACTGGGATTACAGGTGTGTGCCACTGTGGCCAGCCTAATATTTACTTTTAATCAGACTAAGACAGGGTTACTACCTGAGTTGCTATGGCTCCAGCTGAAAGCCTGTGCAGTCATATCATGGGTAAACATTTGCTTTATTATGTTAAAAATATGGTAGACCTGGCATTGCAGTTTATACAAACTTCCTAAGGTGTCTTAGGTAATGTATTATTTCATTTTCATACTGCTATGAAGAAATACCCAAAACTGGGTAATTTATAAAGAGAAAGAGGTTTCATGGACTCACAGTTCCACAAGGCTAGGGAGGCCTCACAATCATGGTGGAAGGCAAAGGAGGACAAAGGAATGTTTTTCATGGTGGCAGGCGAGAGAGTGTGTACAGGGGAACTGCCCTTTATAAAACCATCAGCTCTCGTGAGACTTATTCACTATCATGAGAACAGTTTGGGAAAAACCTGCCCCCATGATTCAATTACCTCGCACCGGGTCCCTCCCACAACACATGGGGATTATGGGAGCTAGAATTCAAAAGGAGATTTGGGTGGGGACACAGCCAAACCATATCGGTTAGCAACTAGCCAGGGTCCGTGTTGCAGGTGGAAAAGGTATTTACTAAGACAGTTATAGGTAGAGAAAGGCAGATTTATTAGAGAAGGTATGAAAATACGTTGTAAGGTTGCAATGGGTAGCACCACAGAGAAGGGGCTGTCTGCAAAGAGGCAGGGGCTGGAGGAAAATTTTATAGGGTTGTGCTGGAGGGGACTATGTGTGGAACGAGGTCATTGTGCCGGCAGGTTGTTTGTAATTAGCTGTCTTTAACAATTGTTCATACAACAATTATTCATTGTTCTCCTCAACTTGGGGCTCTCCCCCATGTGGGGACCCTTCCTTATTGTTGCTTACTTATTAGGACTCCACATAAGGGTCTGGAAACTTCATTCATTCATATCTTCAACACAAATTGCACGTAGCCTGTTTTTTTAAAAAAATGTATTCAACATATATTTAGGCCAAGCCACTATTACTTCTTACCTTCTCTACTATTGTATGGACTTTTAACTGTAAGGTTTGAATGAGGCAACTGAGGCCAGTTATTGAAATAAAGAAATGTAACTGGCTCCTGGGTGAGGTTCTATGGTCCAGGGAAAGGGGGCCAGAGAAGTCGCGCTGACTTCCTGGGGTGTGGGGTTTTTATGGCTATGAGGGACGAGCAACAAGCTGGGTGCTCTGATTGGCTCCAGAGGAGCGGGATTGGGACGGGGCAGGCTGCTATTGGTTGGCGGGTTGTTGGGCGGGTTTTCCGGTGCGAGAGCTGGCCAGGGTTGCATTAGCCAGAGCCTTCCAGGGGAGCAGTGTGGCAGAGCTAGGTGCCAAGTGCAGAACCTGGTTCTGGGTGCAGAGTCAGGTGCTGAGTGCAGAGGTGGATGTGTCTGGCCTCCTGGTGAGGCAACTGGCCTTACATTCCGACCCTTTTGATGATATAGGAAGCTGCTTCTTTCTGGCTACTTCCTGCTGAATAGGGGCAGAGTGAGGGAGAAGGGTCGGTTGGCTGGTGCCTTGGTTGGGAGTTGGACATAGGGGTGAAGTAGCATCTGACTTATGGCCACCCTGGAAATTTCTCTCAAGCGGGCTTGTAAAAACCTGAGGAAAAAAGGGGCTAGCATTAACAGAAGACAAACTACAATGATGGGAGTGATAATAGGGGTTAGCCAGGTTAGCATGGGGGATTGCCACTAGTTAAGAGGCGAGACTGATGCATTCTGCTTCTTGTAGAAGTACATTCCATCCACACAGAAAGTAAGGTCTGGATTAGGCAGGGGAAGGTAGGATAGGCGCTCCCGAGGTTTGGCAAGTGCATCCATTAGTTCAGGGCAGGAGTGGCCTGGGGAAGGGGGAAGGGATGGAAGAGGAAGCAGGGTAGCCGGGTTGAGTGGGAAAATAGGGTGAAGGCTGACTGAAGGACTGTCAATGAAGAGCTGGTGGAACTCCTGTAGAGGAGAGGGCCCTAGGTGAGCGAAGGATTTGTGGGAGATGAGGTCGGTAAGCTGGTGAGGAGAGAACACTGAGATGGGCTGGCCCAGGGTAAGTTTTAGGGATTCCTTGGTAAGTTCTGTTGCTGCTCCCAGGGCCCACAGGCAAGGCTGCCACCCCCTGACCGTGGGGTCAAGTTGCTTCGATAAGTAGGCTACAGGGCAGAACACAGGACCCAGGGGTTGGGTTAGAACCCCGACAGCAATACCCTGTTTTTCATCAGTGAACAGATAAAAGGGGCGATTAAGGTCCAGCAGATGAAGTGGGAGTGTGGTGGACAGGGCAGTTTGGAGGGTTTTAAAAGCCCATCTTACAACTTCAGGATGGGAGAGAGGTCCCGTGGGGGTGTCCTTAGCCGCCACGTACAGAGGTTTAACTAGAGAGGCAAAGTTAAGTATCCAGTGGTGGAAGAATCCTATAAATCCTAAAAAGCTCTGAGAATCTGGTCAGCAGTCTCCGGGGGCTGCGGTGAAAGAAGTGCCTTCTGGCGATCTGCATAGAGGTGTGGGGGGCGGGCCTGTAGTCTGGGATGGGCAATCACTTTGCCAAAATCCAAGCTGCTTGCAGTCCAGGCAGGGCTTGGTAGGTGGTCAGGGGCATGGACACTGACGTGCCCAGCATCCCTCCCGACTGCACTTGAAACAGGGCCTCGGTGGAACACCTCTGGAGTTCTTGGAGGGTTTTGATGGACCCCCTTCACCAGGCGCCTGGTGGGCTGCCAGCCTCAGGGCTGCCACAAGAGCTTGGGTTTGGAGGCTTATCTTTTGCTGTAGACTGGCCTGGCGGGTGGCCTCAACCTTTTCCTCTCGGCTATTAAAAATTTTAAATGCCATGTTCACCAGGTCCCATAATGGGAGTTTGGGGGCCCTCCTCAGCCTTTTTAAGTTTCTTTCTAATGTCAGCTGCTGACTGAGAGATGAAATGGGTGGCTAGAACTGTATCCCCCAATAAAGAGGCCAGGTCCAGCCGGGTATGAAGGATCATAGCATGAGTTAATCGGTCAAGGAAGGCGGCGGGTTTTTCAGTAGGACCCTGAGTTATTTCCCTTAACTTACCATAATTAACTACCTTTTGGGCTGCGCTCTGCATGCCCACTAGGAGGCACTGTAGCATTTGGTCTCAGCAGCGGTGGCCATCTTGACCAGTTTGATAGTTTCAATTAGGGTTGGCCTTGGGGACTGCCGCCACACCTATTGGCATCTGATTATCTGTGAGATGTACCTGATCAGTGTGTGCCCAGGCCGCTGTAGGGATGTAATCACACATCTGGAGTGAGGGTGGAGGACAGAATTACATAGGTATCATGCCAGGTGAGGTCGTAAGCCTGGGTGAGGTAGCGGAATTTTTGGTGTAAGCAGTAGGATTGGTGGAAAATGACCCTAGGCATTTCTCAATGGTTGATAGATCAGAGAGGGAGAAGGGAACATGTACTCGGACAACGCTTTCCGCTCCAGTGACCTTGCGAAGGGGGCAAAGGAGGGAGGTTTCATTGTTAGGAGCACAGCGTGAGCAAGTGTGAGCACTGACAGGAGAGGCTAGGTCGGAACCAGGATGAGGAGGAGCTGGAGGGGGGCTGGGGTTCCACATATGGTGGAGGATTTGTGGGTAGGATTTAATTGGCGTAAGGTTGAGGGGCAGAGCTAGGTGCCGAGTGCAGAGCCTGGTGCCAGGTGCAGAGTCAGGTGCTGAGTGCAGAGGTGGGTGTGTCCAGCCTCCTGGCGAGGCAACGAGCCTTACATTAACTATCTCTCACTCTTTTCTTCTGCGTTCTCTATTATTTATACCTATGCTAAACTTTGACAATTTGATCATTCAACTAATACTCATAGGGAATATATAGAGTCTAGAAAAAAATATACAGATTCTTAAAGTCTACCCTGGCAGCAAAACCATAATGCAAGATCAAGCATCACAGCTCTGCCAAATAATCAACTGTATAACCTTCAGAATTTTCCTTTAAAACTGGAATTTTCAGACTTCTTATCTGTGTTAACCAGTTTAACCAGACAGTAATGAATATTCCTCCTACTTTATGCTGTGATAGTTTAGATGTAAACCAAAAATAAAATTCCAAGCCTCCCAATGTGGCTGAATGGACACTTCCTCTTGGCCAGGGGCATTCCAGAGTAAACTGGAAAAACCAGCTCAGTCCATGATGGGAAGGGGAGGTGTCAACCTTCCTCATTATACCTTCCTCCAGCTGGAATCCAGACACAACTGACCAGTATTAACATTAAAACAGAGATCTTAAGCTGGCACGTTGGCTCACGCCTGTAATCTGAGCACTTTGGGAAGCCAAGTGGGTAGATCGTCTGAGGTCGGGAGTTCAAGACCAGCCTGGCCAACATGGTAAAACCCTGTCTCTACTAAAAATACAAAAATTAGCTGAGCATTGTGGTGCATGTCTTGTCTGTAATCCCAGTGAGGCAGGAGAATCACTTGAACCCAGGAGGTGTCGGTTGCAGTGAGCCAAAATTATGCCACTGCACTCCAGCCTGAGCAACAGAGTGAGACTCCATCTCAAAAAATAATAATAATAGTAATAATAATAAAAAAAACCCACAGAGCTTAAGACTGACAAAATAGACCCTTTGTAGCAATAAGATACCAAATTAAAGCCTGACCCTAGTCAGGACAGATAGTAAGCCCTGAAAGAAATCCAAGTATTTTACCCCAAAATATATTTTATTTTATTTAAAGATAGGGTTTCACCGTGATGGCCAGACTGGTCTTGAACTCCTGACCTCAGGTGATCCACCCACCAAGGCCTCCCAAAGTGCTGGGATTACAGGCGTGAGCCACCGCGCGGGCTCCCAAAATATATCCTTTTAACATATTACGAAATGGCCCTGTAAAGCTATCTCTTTTGTGAAAAATCTACATTCTGTAAAGAATCTCATTCCTTTTCCATGTCTTTCCCTCATCCAGGAGAGATTTAACTAAGTCTGGCACCTTTTAGGGTCTGATAGGAGATATTTACCATCTATTCTCTGCAGTCTGCCACCTGGAGGCTTTATCTACATAGCAAGAACCTTGCCTTCCACAGCCCACTTTATCTTAACTACAAACATTTCTTTCTACTGACTTCAGAGTGCACAGCTTAACCTTTTCAACCAGTTGCCATCAGATCTTTAAATCCACCTATGACCTAGTAGCTTTCCCCCACCCCTCAGCTCCACTTCCTGCCACTTCTAGTTATATCCTTCCTTCTGGGCCTAACCAATGTACACCTTACATTCATGGACAGACGTCTGCCTGTAACTTCTGTCCCCCTAAGATGTATAAAATCAAGCTGTAACCCAACCACCTTGGGCACATGTTCTCAGGACATCTTGACTATTCCTCAGGCCTTGGTCACTCATATTTGGGTCAAAATAAACCTCTTAAAATATTTTACAGAGTTTAATTGTTTTTATTGACAGAGTTGTTGAAAAACATTTGCTTTGAATGAAGAGACCTTCCAAACAGGCTTTGTGTGAGCACCATGTTTACCTGGGTACAGATGGGCTAAGGCCAAAAAGGGCATTAGCAAAGGGCAGTGGGACAGGAGTTGGTTTTATAGGTTTGGGGAGTTTTTTGGCAGACGGGGGGCGGGGGGGGTTGCAGAGTAAGTTCAGTTACAGTGGGGCAGGGGGTAGGGGCAAGGAGTACACAAGTTCAGTTACAATGGCAGGGTTGGGTGAGAGGTATTTACATTATCATAAGAACAGTTAAAATGGCAGGGTGGGGTGAGGGGCTTGTGGGAAGCTCCGCTGGGAGATCAGGGACAATGGCAAACGCAGGCAGATGGTGGGACTTCAGCTGGAGGCAAGCAGGACTTCAGACTTTCAGGCTCCAGGCTTGCGTATGGAGACCTGACAATAGTGTACTGTCAGAGGCATTCAAACCAGAGCAACTCCATCTTAAGTGAGTGCTAGGAAAATGAGGCCGGGACTTGCTGGGCTGCATGCCCAGAAAGGTAGGCAGTCCTAGCCCTCTAGATGTTTAGAGTTAAGGGAACAAATTAACAATGTTTACTAAACAGATACAGACTTGGGAGTGTCCAGATGTCCCAATATCTGGAGAACAAAAGCATTCCTAATTTTGCTTTAAAGATAATAAAATAGAGCCAGGCACGGTGGCTCACGCCTGTAATCCCAGCACTTTGGAAGGCCGAGGTGGCTGGATCACGAGGTCAAGAGATCAAGACCATCCTGGTCAACATGGTGAAACCCCATCTCTATTAAAAATACAAAAAATTAGCTGGGCATGGTGGCGCGTGCCTGTAATCCCAGCTACTCAGGAGGCTGAGGCAGGAGAATTGCCTGAAGCCAGGAGGTGGAGGTTGCAGTGAGCCGAGATCGCGCCATTGCACTCCAGCCTGGGTAACAAGAGTGAAACTCCGTCTCAAAAAAAAAAGATTAATAAAATAATTGCCGGGCGCGGTGGTGTGTGCCTGTAGTCCCAGCTATTCAGGAGGCTGAGGCTGGACAATCGCTTGAGCCCAGAAGTTCTGGGCTGTAGTGCACTATGCTGATCGGGTGTCCGCACTAACTTTGGCATCAATATGGTGACCTCCCGGGAGCAGGGGGACCACCAGGTTGCCTAAGGAGGGGGTGAACCGGCCCAGGTCGGAAATGGAGCAGGTCAGAACTCCTGTGCTGATCAGTAGTGGGATGCACCTGTGAATAGCCACTGCATTCCAGCCTGGGCAACATAGCGAGACCCCGTCTCTTTTAAATTAATCAATTAAAAAATAAAATAGTATTGATTCTTGCAAAATATAGTAATTAAAAAATCCTTTATCGCAGAGCACATCTCCCGTATCTTTGAGTATCATACCTAGGGTTGATTCATTCCTCCTCTTACTTTCAAGAACGTCCTACTCTGTGCAGTAGCTATATGTTCACTTCTTTCTTTTTTGAGACAGTCTTGCTCTGTTGCCCAGGCTGGAGTGCAGTGGTGCGATCTTGGCTCACTGCAACCTCCACCTCCTGGATTCAAGTAAGTCTTCTGCCTCAGCCTCCCAAGTAGCTGGGATTATAGTCTCCGGCCACACGCCTGGCTAATTTTTTTGTATTTTTACTAGAGATGGGGTTTCACCATGCTGGTCAGGCTGGTCTCGAACTCCTGACCTCAGGTGATCCACCCACCTCAGCCTCCCGAAGTACTGATTACAGGCTTGGGCCTCCGTACCAGACCAACAGAAATCTTAACACTGCGTTTTTTTTCTACTTATGCTACAAGAAGAATGGTTTTCTAGGAAGTCCCCTGGGAATGAATTCAACTCTAGATTTTCACCTCTATGACAGTACATACATATCTGTAAAATAGGCTGACATTTTTCCATAGCCAATTGGGAGCCAGTTAAAAAAAAAAATTTGTTTTGTTTTTGTATGGTATTGGTTTGTTTTGAGACAGGGTCTCATTCTGTCACCCAGGCTGGAGTGCAGTGTCATAATTCTGGCTCACTGCAACCTCTGCCTCTCAGGTTCAAGTGATTCTCCTGACTCAGCCTCTGGAGTAGTTGGGAGTACAGGTGCCTGCCACCACGCCCGGCTAATTTTTATATTTTTAGTAGAGACGGGATTTCACCATGTTGGCCAGGCTGGTCTTGAAATCCTGGCCTCATGTGATCCACCCACTTTGGCCTTCCAAAAAGCTGGGATTACAGACATGAACTGTGCCCAGCCAAAAAAACTTTTTTAATAGAAAAAAATTAAAAAATAGGTTAACATTTGGAAGACTTCAATAAGTGATGTAAAGAACATATATGAATAGACAAGAACAACTTGTATCTCCAGCCAGAGTAAATGTGTTAATCTGATATTGGCAATAAAGGAAAGATTACAGAGTATAAATCTAATTACCTTTAAATATTTCCCAGAATAATCAGATCACCAAAAACACAAAGTAGCCAGTCATTTGTTGTATTTAACTAAGATTCATTTATTTTCATACACACAAAATCATATGACATCAAAATTTTAATATATGTCTACATGAAATTTAAACTTAAAGATGCAATCGTTGGTATTGCTTTTACAATACTTTCTACCTAGAATATGAAAAGGACATTGTGGCCTGTGGCTCAGAGAAACAGGGCACCGATGTAAATATGAAGATTAGAAAATAACAGATCAAGGCCAGGCTCCATGGCTCACGCCTCTAATCCCAGGACTTTGGGAGGGCTGAGGTGGGTGGATTACCTGAGGTCAGGAGTTTGAAACCAGCCTGGCCAACATGATGAAATCCCGTATCTACTAAAAATACAAAAATTAGCCGGGCGTGGGAGCTGGCACCTGTAATCCCAGCTATTCTGGAGACTGAGGCAGGGAGAACTGCTTAAACCTGGGAGGTGGTGATGGCAGTGAGCCGATATCACATCACTGCACTCCGGCCTGGGTGACAGAGCGAGACTCTGTCTCAAAAAGCAATAAAAATAGATAAAATATAAAATAAAAACTCAAAAAAGCTGTTTTCTGCATCTCAGTAAATTAGCTTACTGAACCTACTTTTTTGAGACAGGGTCTTGCTCTGTCACCCAAATGGCAAAATCACAGCTCAATGCAGCTTCCCAGCCTCAAGTGATCTTCCCGCCTCAGCCTCCCGAGTACTCAGGAATATTTGTGCATGACATCACACCCAGCTAATTTGTTGTTGTTGTAGTAGAGATAGGGTCTCACTGTGTTTCCCAGGCTGGTCTTCAGTGCCTGGCCTCAAGTGATCCTCACACCTCAGCCTCCCAAAGTGCTAGGATTATAGGTGTGAGCCATTGTGCCCAAACCTACTTTTCTAGCACATAGCTAAAATCAGCCAGATGAAAAAACTGAAGTTTTGAAGGGTGAGGGGAAGAAAGTAAGAACTAATTTGGAAGATATAGGGTCTCAGAAAAGAAAGAGGCACCTGATATTTACTCAGTTCAAAATTCTTCCTAGGCTGGGCATGATGGCTCATGCTTGTAATCCTAGCCCTTTGGGAGGCTGAGATGGACAGATCACTAGGGGTCAGGCATTCGAGACCAGCCTGGGCAACATGGTGAAATCCCATCTCTACTACAAATACAAAAATTAGCTGGGTATGGTGGCGCACATTTGTAGTCCCAGCTACTTGGGAGGCTGAGGCAGGAGAATTGCTGGAACTCAGGAGGCAGAGGTTGCAGTGAGCCAAGATCATCCCATTGCACTGCAGCCTGGGCGACAGAGTGAGACTCCATCTCAAAAATACAAATAAATTCATCCTGGGATGGTCATTCCTCCTGTTCTTCTCCCAGACACCAGAGAGGATCCTCTGCTACCATCCTCTCTAAAGCAAGGCTGTTGAGTCCTTAAGTGCCCTGGCCCTTACCCTCATTACAATTATTCTGCCCTCCGGGAATGTTTGAGTGGTCATGGCACAGACAGGGAGTGAGAGCAGAGAGCAGTGGGTTTGTTGGGTTGTGGACAAAGAAAGAGGAATGAAGACATGGATGAATAAAGACGCAGTTAAGAGAAGGACACACAAAGCAGAAGAGAACAAGGAAAAGACGTTTTCACTTGATATATACCAAAAACATGCCTCAGTTAGTAATTACTGCCTTCTATGCGCTCAGTTGGCTACAGTTCACAGATCTTCACAGTTCCTAACCTTTCAACTCCAGCACACACTTTATCTTTAAACCCCAGATTTCCCTTTTCATGTATCAGCTGTGGAAAGTATTAAAAGAAACATTTTCAATCATTTTAATTACATTAGCAGTGATTTAATTCCTTTAGATGCTAAACCTTATGGGTGAAACTGAATTAAATGTAGCCAAATGCAATGTCAAAATCTTCAGCCACAAAAACCCATTAACTTTTTAATACTCTCAGAAGATGAACCTAATTTCAAATGAAAGCTGCCTCCAGAATATATTGTTAAGCATATTCTAGATATAATTCATTTTGGCAAACGTTCTGTAGAAATTCACATAACATTTTACTGAACTCAAAGTAAGTTGCCCGTGTAAAAAAAATATCTTTTCATAGCTTCAGGTGAATCTTAAAGGATGACTGATAGTCCTTGGAAGAGAAGCAGTAAACAAATAAGGTTTATAGCAACGATGTATGAGTTAGAAACTGCAATTCCAGATCATCTATTAAAGAGACTATTTACACTTAATTTGGTCAATTGTAGTGAACATAATTGATATTAAGTCCCTATTTAAATACAACCTGAAATACCAAAGTTAATTCTTTCTTTTTTTCTTTTTTGTTGAGACTGCGTCTTGCTCTGTCACCCTAGCTGGAGTGCAGTGGCAAAATCAAGGCTCACTGCAACCTCCGCCTCCTAGGCTCAAGTGATCCTTCTGCCTCAGCTGGGAGGACAGGTGCAAGCTACCACACCCAGCTAATTTTTGTATTTTTGGTAGAGATAGGTTTTTACCATGTTGCCCAGGTTGGTCTCAAACTCCTGAGCACAAGTGATCTGCCCATCTTGGCTTCCCAAAGTGCTGGGATTACAGGTGTGAGCCACTCCACCTGGCCAGAAAATTTTAAACATGCACAAACTCTTGAGTGGCCTAATTCCCTCTCACCAAATCAATCACAATACAGATAAAAGATAGTTTTTGCACAAACAAAAAAGACAAATTGTGAATGATGCATGATTTTTAATTACAAGTAAACTGGGCATATTATTTAAAGCTAAAGGGTGGTCAGTGGAAATTTTCCTCTGTTAGTACTTAAATATTTTTTATATTTATCAGCTCAGTACAACCTTTGCCTCCCAGGTTGAAGCGATTCTCCTGCCTCAACCACCTGAGTAGCAGAGACCAAAGGCACACGCCACTATATCTGGCTAATTTTTGTATTAGCTAGGGTTTCACCACGTTGTCCATGCTGGTTTTGAACTCCTAACCTCAAGGGATCCACCTGCCTTGGCCTTCCAAAGTGCTGGGATTACGAGCGTGAGCCACCACACCCAGGCTTATTATTATTATTAAAATCTCTTTTGCTCTTTCAAGAGAAATCTCATGTCATTCAGTTGCATCCATTTATTTATGCAACTTTGGCCTCCTAGGCTTGAGAGATCCTCTCCTACCTCAGCCTCCCAAGTAGCTGGAACTACAGGCTAACACCACCAGGCTTGGCTAATTTTTGTGATTTGGAGAAACAGGCTCTTGTCATGTTGCCTAGGTTGGTCTCAAACTCCTGGGCTCAAGCGATCTACCTGCCTTGGCCTCCCAAAGCACTGGGATTATAGATATAAGCCACCACACCCAGCCCCAATTACTTTTATACAAAATGCAAACACTGTTCTTCCATCACAAAAGTGATAAAACAGCTTATGTAAAGTTTTATCAGATAGTATTTATAATTACCTTGGGTACATTTTTTGATGTTCAAATGCATCTTATTATTATGAAACAGTTTTTCCATTGTATTAACTACTTTTACAAAATGCAAAAAACAATATTTATTTTACAAAGCATTTAGAAATTTCTTTACTCTTGTCCCAATAATGTAAAATATATCATTGTCTATTACATTCAGATAAATTATATACTTGTAAACTATATACTTATGACTTATAGAAACATATAAATAAATTATACAAATTATATGTTCAATTTTTAGGTATACTTAAATTAAGCTTAAATATAAATTCTCAAGATAAATTAACAGTTCAGGGCTTTACGACTTGAAATCCATGGAACAAGACATTGGAAACAACAAAATTGTGGTGCAATTTGTAGGTGAAATTTGCTGAAACTTTTTATTTTTTAAATAGAGATGGGATGTTACTATAATGCCCAGGCTAGTCTTGAACTCCTGGCCTTAAGTGATCCTCCCACCTCAGCCTTCCAAAATGCTGGGATTACAGGTATGAGCCATCACATCCAAGTGAAACTTCTTGAGATAGTTACATAATTTTAAAATTTGCTGGTGTAGAGGTTAGACAAACTGAATAAATACTAAATATTAATTAGATCAAGTTTCTCATGTTTACTTTACAGTATAAAGATGTAATTTAAAGCACTGATTTTCACAAAATAACATCAATGTGAAATTTGAGGTATTTATTTTCCCTGCCACCTTATGATTAGAATTCTTCCTTCCTCTGGAATTCACTGTATTTCCTTAAGAAGCCAAATATTTTATTTCATGTATCTGGGAAATGAGGTGCTTTAGTCAACTGAATCTTCTCAAAACTAAAAAGCAATAATTAAAAAGTACTTAACTCAGAAATTATAAAAATATAAGACATCAATAGAATACATTCTATACAGAATACACTAGTCATACTCTACTCTTTTTTTGGTAACAAAAAATGTACTTACTGGGCTGGGCGCAGTGGCTCACACCTGTAACCCCAGCACTTTGGGAGGCCAAGGCAGGCAGATCAGTTGAGGCCAGAGTTTGAGATCAGCCTGGCCAACATGGCAAAATACCATCTCTACTAAAAATACAAAAATGAGCAGGGCATGGTGGTGGGCACCTGTAACCCCAGCTACTCTGAAGGATGAGGCAGAAAAATTGTTTGAACCCAGGATGCAGAGCTTGCAGTGAGCTGAGATCATGCCACTGTACTCCAGTCTGGGCGACAGAGCAAGTCTCTGTCTCAAAAAAGAAAAAAAAGGCCAGGCAAGGTGGCTCACGCCTGTGATCCCAGCACTTTAGGAGGGAGGCGGAGGCGGAGATCAAGATCATCCTGGCCAAAATGGTGAAACCCTGTCTCTACTAAAAATACAAAAATTAGCCAGGTGTGGTGGCACATGCCTATAATCCCACAGCTACTCCAGAGGCTGAGACAGGAGAATAGCTTGAACCCGGGAGGCTGCAGGGAGCCGAGATTGTGCCACCGCACTCCAGCCTGGGCAAAAGAGTCAGACTCCATCTCAAAAGAAAGAAAGGAAGAAGGAAGGAAGAAAGAAGGAAGGAAGGAAGGAAGAAAGGGAGGGAGGAAGGGAGGGAAGGAAGGAGGGAAGGAAGGAAGGAAGGAAGGAAGGAAGGAAGGGAGGGAGGGAGGGAGGGTACTTACTACATTTTAGTATCAAAATAGCAACAAATTATGTATGTTTTGGGGAAAGAAATCTGGTTATTAAATCTTCATTTTGATTGAGTTGTATGTAAATTAAAATTCAGTATAAGGACTATTTTTTGGTAGAAAAGTTCATCTGACTCAAAAATGTTCAGGAGATAACCTGAGATTTTAGAATAGAAATGTCAAGAATCAAAACCAAGTTTCCTAAAACTCGCATTAAAATATTAGAAATATTAATAATTCTAAAATGCCATTTTGCCACTATTATTCATATTAACCAAAATATTAGAGAAGTAAAGCTTTTGGACTAGAACAGAAAAAAATGAATACAATTCACAAATAATCATGGATAATTTAAAAAACAAATGGTAGTAATCCCTCCAAATGAAGTACATAATTGGCGAATCAAGTATTCAGTCTGCAAGCAATCCTGTGTATTTTAGGTCAACAATGTGGTCCCTTTAAGAGAGTCCTTGAATTCTCATTTCTCCGGGGACCCTTTGATAGCACTGCTCCCCTTGGTATGAAAAAAGGGAAGAGCTGACTTGAATGTGCCGTCACCACTCTGCTGGGAAAAACAGAGGAAGATGGCCCAGAGAAAAGAACAGAGCCCCGAGTAAGCCGTTCTCCACTGAACAGGAACGAGGCTGAAGTTGGTCAGCTGGAACAGAGAGAGGGTCCGTTAGGGCCACATGGAAACCAAAGCCCTGAGTTAATATTCCTGAGTAGGCAGAACTCACCTGTACGAAGGGCCAGTACAGCAGTCCGCTCTGGAATTGGAAAAAAAAAAAAAAAGCAAACTTTATTAGAATGTCTTTTATTTTATTTTTTGAGATAGAATCTCAATCTGTCTCCCAGACTGGAGTACAGTGGCACGATCTCAGCTCACTACAACCTCTGCCTCCTGGGTTCAAGCAATTCTCATGCCTCTGCCTCCTGACTAGCTGGGATTACAGGCACACACCACCCCACCTGGCTAATTTTTGTATTTTTAGTAGAGACAGGGTTTTCACCATGTTAGCCAGGCTGGTCTCAAATTCCCGACTTCAGATGATCTGCCCACCTTGGCCTCCCAAAGTGCTGGGATTACAGGCCTGAGCCACCACACCTGGCCTAGAATGCCTTTGCATCACACAAAACAATTGCAGAGTTCATTTCATAAAAAAAGTAAGCAATAATAGGCCAACAAGATGCTGAGGTAGTATTATATTTCAGACTAAGCTGATTAAATGAGACTACTTAAGGCCTCTAGAGTGAAGAGGGTTGGGGAGTTGTGGAAAAAAAAAGCTATCAGGTACAAGACATTTGTATTGATTTATATTTAGCTCCAGAATGAAAAGTCTAATAGAATTAATGCATCAAATGCTTTGATGATAATAGCATATATTTATGTATTATAATTTCCTGGTTACCATGAACAAATGATGCAGGAATATATTTGTCAATACAGAATCATCAATGAATTCTTTCTTCTTAATTTTTTTTTGAGACATGGTGTCTATGTTGCCCAGGCTGCTCTCCAATTCCCAGGCAAAAGCAATAGTCCCATGGCAGCCTCCCAAAGTGCTGGAATTACAGTCATGAGCCACCTTACTGGCCAAATTCTGTTTTTTGTTTTAAGATGGTGTCTCACTCTGTTGCCCAGGCTAGAGTGCAGTGGTGCGATCTCGGCTCACTGCAACCTCTGCCTCCTGGTTTCAAGTAATTCTCCTACCACAGCCTCCTGAGTAGCTGGGATTACAAGCATCCGCCACCATGCCTGGCTAAGTTTTGTATTTTTAGTGGAGATAGGGTTTCAGGTTTCACCATGTTGGCCAGGCTGATCTTGAACTCCTGACCTCAGCCTGCCTCCTGATCCACCTGCCTCGGCCTCCCAAAATGCTAGAATTTCAGCCGTGAGCCACTGAGCCCAGTTTCAAATTCTTAAAACTATATGCCAAACCGTGGTTTATGAATGATTTTCTATTAATATATTCAAACCATGTGATGCTATAGGACAAGTTTAGCTGAAATTTTTAAATGTTACAAAATATCTTAGACATTTTAACAAGCTTTATTCTATGCATTCCGATGAAAAAGCCACCATTATGAATTTTTTTAAAAAGGCTTCATATGTAAATTATATCTCAAAAAAAAAAGCTAGAGGTTTTTAAAATAGTCCTTAAAAGTGATATTAGAGATTTATTTTCTTCTTTTTCCTAATTTGTATTTTCTGAGGTTTCTAAAATGAACAGTTAAAACAAAAGCTTTATAATATTTATGTTTATATTTTAAAGTAGATAGTACATATAATATATATTTTATATTTAAAGTATATTTAAAAATTTAAGGCTGGGCATGGTGTCTCATGCCTGTAATCCCAGAACTTTGGGGGAGGCTGAGGTGAGTGGATCACTTGAGGTCAGGAGTTTGGGGCTAGCCTGGCCAAGATGGCGAAAACCCATCTCTAGTAAAAAAAACAAAAATTAGCAGGGTGTGGTGTTGAGAACCTGCAATCCCAGGTACTTAGAAGGCTGAGGCAGGAGAATTGCTTGAATGCAAAAGGTGGAGGTTGCAGTGAGCCAAGATCATGCCATTGCACTCTAGCCTGGGTGACAGAATGAGACTCTGTCTCAAAATAAAAAATAAAAAAAAATTTAACTTTAGCAAAAATAATCAGAAGACTAAACTCATCCAAACATAGCTTTCCAATTTTCTTTCTTTTTATTTTATAGAGATGGGGGCCTCACTATGTTGGCCAGGTTGGTCTTGAACTCTTGGCCCCAAGCAATCCTCCTGCCTCCGCCTCATGAGGGCATGAGCCACTGTGCCTGACCATGGCTTTATTTCTTATGACTGTGTTTTTCTTTTTTTTTTTCTCATCAGAATGTAGTATCATGTAGTAGTACAAGTAGTTTTGTTCTTACACCATTCTCCCATAAAAAGGAATCAGGACTCATCGGAGAACTGGCTGATGCCAGGGCCAGGGCCGAGCAGGGCAGGTACAAGATACAAGGTATAAGACAGTCCAGGAACATATTAACATGCCAGAAAGGAAATGGCTTACAAAAGAAGAAATGGAGAAAGAAGCTGGGTGACGTCATAGGACACAGGAACGAGCTTGGAGGGACTCCCACTGGCCAAATCTGGGGCGTGTGAGCACTAAAAATAATGAAACACTGCCGTGAACTCTTCCTTGTGCTTCAGCAATCTCTGAATAGCCCAAAGACATCTGGCATTCAGCATTTCCCAAACTGAACTCATCTCATTTTTTTTGGCTCCGTTTTCTCTATGTCCTAAATCAAGTGATGAACCAGTACCCATGTAGTTGCTTAAACTAGAACTGTGGGCTTCCTAGAGGTGTCCTGATTCCATTACCCCTACTTCCAATCAATCATTCAGACCTACTCATTCTACCTTCTTAAATATCCCTCAAATCTTCCCTATGCCCACTGCTTTCTCGTTTCATATATATAGTTGTTGTTGTTGTTTAATTTTTTTTGAGTTTCTCCCTGTTGCCCAGGTGGAGTGTAGTTGTGTGATCTAGATTCACTGCAACCTCCACCTCCCGGGTTCAAGTGATTCTCGTGCCTCAGCCTCCCAAGTAGCTGGGACTACAGGTGTGCACCACCACACCTGGCTAACTTTTGTACTTTTGGTGGAGACAGGGTTTCACCATGTTGGCCACACTGGTCTCAAACTCCTAACCTCAAGTGATCCACTTGCCATGGCCTCCCAAAGTGCTGGGATTACAGGTGTGAGCCACCACACCCAGCCAGTTTTATTTTTTTAAAATAAATATAGACAGGGTCTTGCTATGTTGCCTAAGCTGTTCTCGAACTCATAACCTCAAGGGATCCTTCTGGTTCAGCCTCCCAAAATGCTAGGATTACAGGTGTGAGCTACGGCACACAGCGTGCTTCCTTATTTCTTATGTGAGCTTGGTTACATAAGAAATTAACTTTGGTTTCCTTTGCTGCCATTATCTGAGGGTGAAGTTCAAGATCCTCAGCTCGGGGCATTCAACAGTCTCCAGGATCCAAACTCATTCCAAGTTGCTCAGCAAATGTTCTGTGAACACCAAACTGCCTGTGGTTTCTCCCCTCCAGGCATACCACGGTGCTTTACATATTGTCAACTCTACTCAGCTCCTTCTGTCCCTGGGATGCCCTGTCCTCCAGTATGTGTATAATTATAGCTTTTTTTTTTTTTTTTTTTTGAGACAGAGTTTCGCTCTTGTTATCTAGGCTGGAGTGCAATGGCGCAATCTCGGCTCACTGCAACCTCTGCTTCCTGGGTTCAAGCAATTCTCCCGCCTCAGCCTCCCGAGTAGCTGGGACTACAGGCACGTGCCACCATGCCCAGCTAATTTTTGTATTTTTAGTAGAGACAGTGTTTCACCTTGTTGTCCAGGATGGTCTCGATCTCTTGACCTCGTGTGATCCACCTGCCTCAGCCTCCCAAAGTGCTGGGATTATAGGCGTGAGCCACTGCGCCCGGCTGCTTTTTTTTTTTGAGACAAGGTCTTACTCTGTTGCCCAGGCTGGAGTGCAGTGGCACAATCATAGGTCACTACAGCCTCAGCCTCCTGGGCTCAGGAGATTCTCCCACCTCGGCCTCCTGAGTAGCTGGGACTCCTGAGTAGCATGGTGTGAGCCACTATGCCCAGCTCATTTTTGTGTTTGTAGAGATGAGGTTTTGTTGTCATTTTGCCCGGGCTGGTCTCAAACTCCCCAACTCAAGATCCACCCACCTTGGCCTTCCAAAATGATGGGATTACAGGCATGAGCCACTGGTGCCTGGCCCCAGCAAGACCTCCTGGATCCCCACCCCGACACCTCCTCGTTGTGCTAAGTACCCATGGGTTCTGAGAGCATTTCTCGTGGAATTCTAGTTAATGACTTGTCTATTTATCTATTTATCCCACTAGAATCTAAGTCCCTTTAGGACAGAATCTGTGTTTTATATGGTTTTTTTGGGTATCTTCCACAAACACCTAGTACAGCACCTGGAAGACAGTTTCTTATTACAGCAAATCTTGCCCAAAAATCTCCAAAGGGGCTGGGCTTCAGACTGCAGGTATACCCTCTTTCTTTTCATGAGGGTAGATGAGACTCACTCATTGTAACCACTATTTTTTTAAAACAGTATGCAAATGTTCCCATGGTTCTGTTCATCATTTACAAATCCTTGCCTGAAGCTTCTTTCTTTTTTTTTTTTTTTTTGAGACAAAGTCTTGGTCTGTCGCTAGGCTGGAGTGCAGTGGTGCAATCTTGGCAACTGCAACCTCTGCCTCCTGGGTTCAAGCAATTCTCCTGCTTCAGCCTCTTTGAGTAGCTGGGACTACAGGCGTGTGCCACCACGCCCAGCTAATTTTTTTGTATTTTCGTAGAGACAAGGTTTCACGAAGTTGGCCAGGATGGTCTCGATCTCCTGACATCGTGATCTGCCTACCTCGGCCTCCAAAAGTGCTGGCCTGAAGCTTCTTCTTTCCCAATTCTACTTCCTTCTCTCTTTTTTTTTTTTTTTTTTTGAAACAGGGTCTCACTCTGTCACTCAGGCTGGAGCCCAGTGGCGCAATCATGGCTCACTGCAGCCTCAGTCTCCCAGGCTTGGGATCCTCCCATCTCAGCCTCCCAAGCATCTGGGACCAGAGATGCATGCCACTATACCCAGCTATTTTACTTTATTGTGGTAGAGATGGGGTCTCACTATGTTGTGCAGGCTGGTCTCAAACTCCCGGACTCTAGTGATCCTCCTGCCTCAGCCTCCCAAAGTGCTGGGATTACAGGTGTGAGCTCCCTACTTCTTGCTCTTAAAAAAAAAATGTTAGCTGTACATATCTCTATAGACTTTACAACATAATGGAAAAGCTTGTTCCTTTTTCCAAATTAAAACAGAGAAGTGGCTGGGTGTGGCGGTTCACACCTTTAATCCCAGAACTTTGGGAGGCTGAGGCAGGCGGATCACCTGAGGTCAGAGTTCAAGACCAGTCTGGCCAACATGGTGAAACCCCATCTCTACTGAAAAATTAAAAAATTAGCTGGACATGGTTGTGCAAGTCTGTAATGCCAGCTACTCAGGAAGCTGAGGCAGGAGAATTGCTTGAACCGGGAGGCAGAGGTTGTTGCAAAGAGCGGAGATGGTGCCACTGTACTACAACCTAGGAGACAGAGTAAGACTCTGTCTTCAAAAAAAAAAAACAACCAAACAAACAAAAACAGATGAAAATCACATCTGGTTGTCAGCATGGGGCTCTCAATTTCTGCCCTAAGAGAAATCACAAGAGTTCTGAACACATTCTTTGTAGTTACTGTTCCTAAGAATAAAGACTCAGGGGAAGCCTCTGGCTTCAAACCTCTCCATCCTCTGCCTCTAGCCATCAAGTGATGCTTGCTCAGGGGCTCGGTACCATCCAACAGATGATGCTAGAAGCTGTACAGGTAATAGGTAGTTGTGGCTCAACACTATTTTTGATAGGGAATGAAGAACATGTGAAGGCCTAGGCGTCTGTGTACATTCTGGAATCCCAAAGATTCATCTCCTTGTGATGAATGCAATCGAACATGCTCTAGGGCAGAGATGAAAATCATCCCCGATTTTGCAAGGCCTTATGACACTGTTCAATAAATCTTAACTGAATAAATGAATAAATATGTATTAGACTGGACTGTTTATGTTTGTGCTGAGCAAACAGTAAAACAGCTGATTTGCCTGAAACCTTGGAATAACCCTGGGTGGAAAACATTCTCCTTTGCTATCAGTACCTTTTTGATAATAAAGTTCTTTTCAGCAAGAGCCCGCAGAATGCTCACCTGAAAACATTGACTCTGAATGTGGGAAGGATTCCATTAAGCCACTTACAGTCTACAATCCCTATTTTGCAAATAGGACCCCAAATTTACAAAATAAATTCTTCCTTTGGCTGCAAAATTTACAAAATAAATTGTGATTATTAATAAGAGTTCATATAATAAAGTCAGAAATCATTGAGAACATGGACTAAAATGCATAGATATTATTTCTTTTTTGAGATGAAGTCTCGCTCTATTGCCCAAGCTGGAGTGCAGTGATGTGATCTCGGCTCACTACAACCTCTGTCTCCAGGTTCAAGTGATTCTCCTGCCTCAGCCTCCCGAGTAGCTGGGATTACAAATGTGCACCACCATGCCCAGCTAATTTTTGTATTTTTAATAGGATGGGGTCTCACCATGTTGGCCAGGCTGGTCTCAAACCCCTGACCTCAAGTGATCCACCTGCCTCAGCCTCTGAAGGTGCTGGGATTACAGGCATGAGCCACTCTGCCCAGCCTAGAGATATTATTTCTTTCCAATTCATGAGAAGTATAGATACTCTTAAAGCCTCTCCTCATTCATCTATCAAAATAACTAAGATTTCTCTGTCAAAATATGGGACCCTTCTGCCAGCCAAACTGGAGCTCTAATTTAATAATCAGTTTTATTAAAATGTACTTAATGTTGAGATGGGAGGATTGCTGAAGCACAGGAGTTTGAGGCCAGCCTGGGCTACATAGTGAGACTCTGTCTTTACAAAAAAATTTAGAAAGAATTAGCTGGGTGTGGTGGCCCATGCCTGTACTCTCAGCTGCTCAGGAGGCTGAGGTGGAAGAATTGCTTGAGCTCAGGAGGTTGAGGCTGCAGTGAGCCATGATCACACCACTGCATTCCAGCCTGGGTAACAGAACGAGACCCTGTCTCAAAAAAAATTTGTTTAATTAAAAAAAGTACAAACACACACACACACATAAGCGTGTGTGCGCAGAGATATGATTAGACATGCGTACTGAGTAATCACGTGTGTACTGAATTATCTGCATGTATGTGTCAATTAAAAAATTTTTAAATCCTTATAAATATATACATATATACCCAAAAAGGTACTGATTATACTTTCAAAAGCCTGTCTTACCATATAGGTATTCCAGAATTTCTGTTTCAGGTCCAAAAATATGTCATCCTTTCCCTGGAGAATGCTCATACCTATTTGCAAAAAACACCGAAAGAATTTTAAGAGATTCATAAGAGTACTGTATAACAGTTCATGTTGAAGTTTCCCATTCCAATATGCAAAGTAACCATCACTAACATCCATCAATGACCTTTCTGACCCTACGGTGAAAAGAACATAGCCAGGCGTGGTGCCTTATGCCTGTAATCCTAGCACTTTGGGAGGTTGAAGCAGGGAGATCGCTTGAGTCCAGGAGTTAAGAGACCAGCCCGGGCAACACGGCGAAACCCCATCTCTACAAAAAATTCCAAACTTAGCCAGGTGTGGTGGCGCACCTGTAGTCATAGCTACTCAGGAGGCCAAGGTGGGAGGATTGCTTGAGCCTGGGAGGTGGAGGCTACAGTGACCTGTGATAATGTCACTGTACTCCAGCCTTGGCAACACAGCAAGAGCCTGTCTCAAAACAAAAAGAAGAACATAATCTCCATTCTAAAACTAGGTAAATTTTAAAGGAATGATAAATATGAATCGAGAATAGCAGAGTATAAAAGTTACAGGAGAACAATTATTTTTTCAAAAACTGTAACAATTCACAAAAACAAACAAATACAATAGTGGGTCTACTGGTGACTTTTCTCTGCCTTCCAAACATTTTGTGAAATGTTGAACATTTTGAAATTTTAATTTCTATCTTTAACAAAAAGCCAGTGGGCCAGGTGCAGTGGCTCATCCCAGCACTTTGGGAGGCCAACATGGGCAGGTCACCTGAGGTTGGGAGTTCAAGACCAGCCTGATCAACATGGAGAAACCCTGTCTTGACTAAAAATACAAAATTAGCCAGGCATGGTGGTGCATGCCTGTAATACCAGCTACTTGGTAGGCTGAGGCAGGAGGATCGCTTGAACCCAGGAGACGGAAGTTACAGTGAACCAGGATCACATCACTGCACTCCTGACTGGGTGACAGAGCGAGATTCCATCTCAAAAAAATAAAAATAAGTATTTTTTTTTATTTAGTGGACCCAAATATTTTCAAAGTTCCCATCAGTATTACCCTAATCAAAATCTGAAAGTGGAACATCAATTCAGCCTTCCTAAAAACCCTTTGAAAACTTTGATCTTCAACATCCCTGAAGAGAAAGTCACAGCCTCGGTAATACATCAAGACCTTGTCTCTACAAAACAGTTTAAGAACCAGCCAGGTATGGTAGTGCACGCCTGTAGTCCCAGCTACTCCAGAGGCAGAGGTGGGAGGATCGCTTGAACCCAGGAAGTCGAGCCTGCAATGAGCTGTGATCACATCACTGCACTCCAACCTGGGGAATAGAGCAAGACCCTGTCTCAAAAAGAGAAAAGGAAAAAAGAAAAAAATTCAGGTAGCAAGGCAAAGCTCTTGTATTTTAGGAAGGGTTGTAAAACTGACAGCACTTTAAAAATTCTTTCCAATCCCTGATTACAAAGGAGGGGAAATAAGAGCTTTATTAGTTAATTGCAGAAGATTCTTACATGACCCAGCAAAATACTGGTAATACTGTGTTCCTCTTAGCCAGCATTAATTAAATGCTAAGTACTTTATGCGCCTCATTTCATGTTCCTCTCCTTACAACTTGCTAAGGTAGGTAGAGTTACAAAGGAGGAAAAGAGCTTAGAGAGGTTAATAGCAGACAGAGTTTAACCCAGGTGTCCGATTCCCAAGCAGAGCTCTTAATCTGTTACGACTCAGATTCCCCAAGATGGCCCCAGCACAAAGATCATCTGATTAATGCAATTTCCAAGTAGAGCCTTACACAAACCTCCAATCCATCCCTTTCCACTTCCCCCTTCATTGTAATACAAGATGAGGAAAACTGAACCAGAAAAAACTGAAAACCAAATAAAGTAGCAATCTGGCTAGGAAACTGTATCAGAGACCTTGGCCTGGACATAGGTTCAAGTCTTGTTAGTTACTCAGCACCTATCAGTCCAGGCACACTGTCAACCTTTTCACCATGAGAGCATCAAGTGCCTGGATCGTGTTCTCTTTGGGTGAGTCACATAACCCTTCTGAGACTCAGTTTCCTCATTTGTAACATGAGAATAATAAGAACGGTCTCAGGTGTGGTGGCTCACATCTATAATCCCAACACTTTGGGAGCCCAAGGTGGGCAGATCACTTGAGGTCAGGAGTTCGAGACCAGCCTGGCCAACATGTTGAAACCCCACCTCCATTAAAAATACAAAAATTAGCCGGCCATGGTAGTGTGTGTCTGTAATCCCAGCTACTTGGTAGGCTGAGGCAGAAGAACTGCTTGAACTCAGAGGTAGCAGTGAGCTGAGATCACGCCACTGTATACTCCAGCCTGGGTAATAAAGCAAGAGTCTGTTAAAAAAAAAAAAACACACACACAGAAAAAAGAAAAAGAGAGAACAATTTCACTGGTCTTTGAGGAACCTGGCACAGACCTTCTGATAAAACAGGAGGCCCTAGCCCTCAGGCTGTCTGTTCTGACCGACTGACCCCATCAGCCATGTAGCTGGCTGCAATGGCAATAGGTAATCAGGTCATTTGTATTTCTGGTGGGATCTGTTGGGAAAGGAAATGAATCTGACTCTTAAAAATAAGGCTCAGGGGACAGAGTAGGTTTCTTCAAGGCAGTGGCTTGCCTGACCTCAACCTGGTATTAGAAAGCATCAACAGCCCTTAGGAAAAGTCCTCTCCCATTTGGGGGGAAATTTGTGATCCCCAATCCCAAGGTCAGGCTGAAGACCCATAGAGCTTTTCTCCCCAGTTACCCACCGCAATCCCGTCAAGGCTATAGAAATTGCGATGATTATAGAGGCCATAGGGCTCTTTCTGTAAGCAGACAGGGAGGATCTCCAAAGATTACTGGAATTTAACCAACTTGAACAGTCATCCTGTTTTACAGCCTCCTGCCCTCAACCTGTCCTTCCCCAACCCTGGGTGGAATGAGGACACTTGTTTAGCTCCAGTGGGTGAGGTGGCTCACGCCTCCAATCCCAGCAGCTTGGGAGGCCGAGGCGGGTGGATTTCCTGAGCTCAGGACTTCGAGACCAGCCTGGGCAACACGGTCAAACCTCATCTCTACTAAAAATACAAAAATAAATTAGCCAGGCCTGCCACAAGAATCACTGGAACCTGGGAGGTAGAGGCAGAGGCAGGAGAATCGCTTGAACCCGGGAAGTGAAGGCTGCAGTGAGCCATGATCACACCACTGCACTCAAGCCTGGGCAACAGACCAAGACTCTATCCCCGCCCCCCAAATAAAAATAAAATAAAATAAATAAATAATAAAAAAACCCCAGCTCCTAACTGAACCCAGGTTACTTACAGATGAACCCAAGTTAACTCTCCTCATTACCATGCTAAAGCCTTCATCCCAGGAGAAGCTATAGCTTCATGACTATAACACACAACCTATGTACTAACATGCTGACTCTGCATCTGCGCCACTGGAACCCCTACTCTACATGCAATTATGTACCCTCACCCTTCTCCCCTCTCCATCATCCCATAAAACCCTCCTGTCTCTTTCTCTAGGGGACACAGTGCTTTGGAGAATATGCCCAGCGTCTTCCTTACTCGTGCCAAGTAATAAAACTCCCATTGATCAAAACCTGCCTCCTTAGGGGAATAAATCCTTGTATTTTTCAGGTAACATTTCCATTGTTATTATTTTAGGCAGTGAAGGTTTCCACGGTCAATCCCTTGTCTACTACACCCCAGGCCCGGGTCAGATATTCTAAAGAGAGGGTTCCCTGAACCCTCACAGGTATATAGTCCTCCACGGCAGGAATACAAGGTCCCCTGTTATCCGTGGGACCCCAGGGGAAAATCTTGTTACCAAAGCAGGACTAGGACCTTGGGCATGAATTTTCTGAGGATTCAGGCATAATCTCACATTCCACCTCCATGGGTCCCCTTGCATTTTATTCCTGTGTTGGCCCCGGAGCCCCAGGAGTGGATTTTCTTTTTTTTGAGATGGAGTTTCGCTCTTGTTATCCAGGCTGGAGTGCAATGGCGCGATCTCGGCTTACCGCAACCTCCGCCTCCTGGGTTCAAGCAATTCTCCTGCCTCAGCCTCCCGAGTAGCTGGGTCTACAGGCGTGTGCCACCATGCCCAGCTAATTTTTGTATTTTTAGTAGAGACGGGGTTTCACCAACCATGTTGACCAGGATGGTCTCGATCTCTTGACCGCATGATCCACCTGTCTTGGCCTCCCAAAGTGCTGGGATTATAGGCGTGAGCCACCCAGGTGTGGATTTTCTGAACAGCAGGTGGGTCCCTTCCCTTCCCCACGACTGGTTCACGGTCTTTACAGCTGCTATGGCGTTGAGCTGGGATCTCCTTGATTTTCCCGTGGGCCTTTTTCGCGGGAAAAACCCTCCCCAGTCCTGCCTACCTCCAGCCTTCGCCTACACCCAACCCCAGAGTCAGCCCTGACCCTAGTCCCCTCAATTCCTGACCCAGTGGACCTCTGGCTCCCAATTTCCGGGCTCCCCAGCCAGTGCCCCCCACCCCAACTTCTCCTCACCAAACACGCCAGCCTCCACCTCTTGACCCGGCTCTCCCAGGCCGCTGAAGCAGTCCGCGTCCCCAGGCCCCTGCAGCGCCTTACCTCCCTCCAACCGCTTGATCCCCGAGTCCCTGCCTCCAGTCCCCCAAAACTGGGTCCCACCTCCCAGACCCCCTCCCGGCCCCTCACCGGCGTAGAAGGCCGAGACAGCTATGGGCGCGGCAACCACCTGGTCGCACAGTACTTTGGCCAGCACGATTCGTGGCGCGCGGCCCGGGAGCGCGCGCTCCAGCAGGCTCAGCCACACGTAGTTGAAGTTGGCGTGGAAGGTCACCACCACGGTGGCCACGCGCCGCGTCTGGCGCCAGTCGTTCTGGGCGCCGCGCAGCCGCTGCTGCAGCGCATCCCCGGACGAGAAGAGCGCGGCGTAGAGCAGCACATTGGTGGGCCACGGGTGGCGCCGGGCCGCGCGCGACAACGCCGGCCACCAGCCCGCCATGTCCGCGCCGTGGGCACCCGCGATCAGGAGCCGGCGGAGTAGGCGGCTTCCGTACCGCGTCCGGGCCTCCCGCGCCTGCAGCAGCCTCTGCGGCGCCGCCGGCCGCGCCTGCACCTGCCTCCTCCAGGTGCTCCGGGGCGATTGGGCGCCGCGCACGTACCCCGCCGCGCCGTCCAATCCGGAGGCCACGGGCCGACGTGGAGGCTGAGCTTTTGAAAGGGGCCCAGCCCACCCGTGGCTTAGGTCATTCACGCGAAATACCCAGAACAGGCAAAGCCACCGAGGCAGAAGGTATGGGGTTATTTATTTATTGTTGTTTTAATTAATTATTTTGAGTCGGAATCTCGTGATGTGATCTCGGCTCACTGCAACCTCCGCCTCCCAGGTTCAAGCTATTCTCATGCCTCAGCCTCCAGCGTACCCGGGACTGCGCGTGCGCCATCACGCCCGGCTAATTTTTGTATTTTTAGCCGAGACCGGGTTTCAACATGCTGGCCAGGCTGGTCTCGAGTGATCCGCCCGCCTCGGCCTCCCATACGGGATTATTTTTTGGAGTGATGAAAACATTTTGAAATTAGATAGGTGTGATGGTTGCATGGCTTTGCGAATATATTAGAAACCATGGAATTGTACACTAAAAAAGGGTGCATTTGGGCGGGCGCGGTGGCACATGCCTGTAATCTCAGCACTTTGATAAGATTACACAGGAGGATCCCTTGAAGCCAGGAGTTCCTGATCAGCCTGGGCAACACAGAAAGACCCCGTCTCTACAAACAAAACAAACATACAAAAAAAATTGTAATTTGTCAGGCTTGGTGGTGTGCGCTGATAGCTGAGGCTGAGGTGGGAGGATCACTTGAGCCCAGGAGTTCAAGGCTGCAGTGAGCCACAATAGGGCCGCTGCACTCCAGCCTAGAAAAAAGAGAGAGAGAGAGAGAGAAATGAAGGGATAGCAAAAGTTGACTTGTGCCTGTAATCCCGGCATTTTGGGAGGTTGAGGCCTGCGGATCAGCTGAGGTTAGGAGTTCTAGACCAGCCTGGTCAACATGGTGAAACCCTGTCTCTAAAAATACAAAAATTAGCTGAACATGGTGGCAAGCGCCTGTAATCCCAGCTACTCGGGAGGCTGAGGCAGAAGAATCGCTCGAACCTGGGAGGCGGAGGTTGCGGTGAGCAGAGATTTAGTCATTGCACTCCAGCCTAGGCAACAAGAGCAAAACTCTGTCTCAAAAAAAAAAAAAAAAAAAAAAAAAAAAAATGTTGGCAGACCAAGAATTCACATTTGCAACACACAGAATACACTGAATTGATTGTGTGACTTTCCTCTAGAGAAAATGTCAAAAGTTACAATTTGAGGGATTCTATGAATGTGAGATGAGGTCCAGTCTGCCTTCTCTTCTTCAGTCTGTGCCTCAATGATTGTCACTCCCCAAAACATATGCTGAGCTCACAGCTTCCAGGCACTGTCCCAAGCAACAGACACGGGGGAGTCTTTCACCTTACAGAATTCATTTTTGTCTTCTTTCTTTCTCTTTCTTTCTTTCTTTCTTTCTTTCTTTCTTTCTTTCTTTCTTTCTTTTTTTCTTTCTTTTCTTTCTTTCTTCTTTCTTTTCTTTTCTTTTTTTTTGATATAGGGTCTTACCCTGTTGCCCAAGCTGAAGTGCAGTGGTGCAATCATAGCTCACTGCAACCTTAAACTCCTGGGCTCAAGCAATCTTCCTGCCTCAGCCTCCTGAGTAACCGGGACTACAGTCACCTGCCACCATGCCTGGCTAATTTTGTAGTTTTTTTGTATAGACAGGGTCCTGCTATGTTCCCCAGGCTGGTGTGAATCCCTGGCTTCCAGCCATCCTCCTGCCTTGGATTCCCTAAGTGCTGGGATTCTAGGCATGAGTCACCACGTCCGGCTTTTCCTGCCTTTTTTTCTCCTCTTTCACAATCACATCCAAACCCGTTCTCTCTCCCTCACTTCCTCTTCTCTATTTACCCTACATTTATTTAATTTTTAATTTTTTTACTTTTAACGATTGCCTTTATTTATTTTTGAGAGAAGGGTCTTGCTATGTTGCCCAGGTTGGTCTTGAACTCCAGTGCTCAAGCGATACTCCCACCTCAGCCTCCCTAGTAGCCGGGCTACAGGCACATGCCACCAAATCAAGCTCTGATTTTTAACATTTTCCTTCCTTCCTTCCTTCCTTCCTTCCTTCCTTCCTTCCTTCCTTCTTTCTTTTCTTTTCTTTTCTTTTTTTTTTTTTTTTTTGAGACAGACTCTTGCTCTGTTGCTCAGGCTATAGTGCAGTGGCAAGATCTTGGCTCACTGCAACCTCCACCTCCCAAGTTCAAGCAATTCTCTGGCCTCAGCCTCCCAAGTAGCTGGGACTACAACCCAGTTTAATGATGCCCTCCAAAATTCATATGTTGAAGCCACCGTGCCCGGCTAATTTTGGTACTTTTAGTAGGGACAGGGTTTTACCATGTTGGCCAGGCTGGTCTCGAACTCCTGTCCCCAGATGATCTGCTGGCCTTGGTGATTACAGGCATAAGCCACCATGCATGGCCTTGATTTTTAACTTCTAATTTTGCTTGAAATAACTGCAGACTTTGAAAGAAGGTGCAAAAATAGTACAAAGAGTTATCACATACTCTTCACCCAAGCTTCCCAAAATATTGACGTGCACCTGCACCTGACCATAGTACAATGATCAAAACAAGGAAACAAGCATGGAGATTATGTGCTTACCTAATCTACAGATCTTATTCAAATGATCGCTGTTCGTCACCCTAAATTCCTTTCCCAGTCTGGCCTCCAATCCCAGATCTCTTCACATTGTGTTGAACTATCAAATGGCCTTAGTCTTCAAGCAAGACCAGTTATTTTGTAGGCTGTCCCTCAATTTATCAACCCAGTTTAATGATGCCCTCCAAAATTCATATGTTGAAGCCCTAATTTCCGGTACCTCAGAATGTGATTGCGTTTGAAGATACACCCGTAATCCCAGCACTTTAGGAGGCAGAAGTGGGAAGATCACTTAAGGTCACGAGTTCAAGACCAGCCTGTCCAACATGATGAAATCCCATCTCGACTAAAAATACAAGAATTAGTCTGGTGTGGTGGCCTGTAACCTCAGCTACTCGGGAGGCTGAGTCAGGAGAATCGCTTGAACCCAGGAGGGGAAGGTTGCAGTGAGCCAAGATCGTGCCACTGCACTATAGCCTGGGTGACAGAACAAGATTTCATCTCAAAAAAAAAAAGGAAATTTGGACACACAAAGAGGTACCAGGGGCCAGGCATGTTGCCTCACACCTGTAATCCCAGCCCTTTGGAAGGTCAAGGCAGGAGGATCACTTGAGCTCAGGAGCTCAAAACCAGCCTGGGCAATATAGCGAGCCCTTGTCTCTCTCTTCTTTTTTTAATTTAAAATATAAAGGAAAAAATGAGGCACCAGGGATGTTTTCACACCGAGGAAAGACCATGTGAAGACACAGCAAGAAGGCAGATGTGTGAAAGCAATCCAGCAGTCACCCAGCTATTAGACTTCTTGCCTCCAGAACTGTGACAAATAAATTTTTTTTCTTTCTTTTTTTTTTTTTTTTTGAGATGGGGAGTCTTGCTCTGTCACTGAAGCTAGGGTATAATGGTGGGATCTCAACTCACTGCAACCTACGCCTCCCAGGTTCAATCAATTCTCCTGCCTCAGCCTCCCGAGTAGCTAACATTACAGGTGTGTGCCACTACTTCCTGCTAATTTTTGTTTTTTTAATAGAGATGGAGTTTTGCCATGTTGGCCAGGCTGGTCTCGAACTCCTGACCTCGGGTGATCCACCCACTTGGCCAAAGTGCTGGGATTACAGGCATGAGCCACCGTGTCTGACGGAGCAAATAAATTTCCATCATCTAAGCCACCCTTGTGTGTGCTATTTTGTTATGGCAGCCCCAGCAAACTAATATATCCATTCTCTTCAGTTCTTGGGAATCTTCCCATTTCTATATTCTCTGACCCTTTTTATCTGCCCATTTGTTGATTTCTAGCCTTTTCCTTTCCCTAGTCTTGTTACTGGTCCCAAGTAAATTTCTGTTAGATTTCTCCCAGCTGGGCAAGCTTCCAGCTCACCAGAACATCTCCTTGTATTCCCTTTGTATCATTTTTCCATTGTTAAGGTAACAAGTTACCACAAATTTAATGGCTTAAAAGATCACAAATTTCTTGTCTTAGAGTTTGGGGGTTTTGAGTCTAAAATAGATGGCAGGGCCGCATTCCTCTTGGATATCCAAGGAGAGTCAATTTCCTTGCCTCTTCCAAGCTTCTAGATGTTCTCTGCACTTCTTGCCTCCCCATCCTACATCTTCAAAGTCAGCAGCATAGAATCTTCCCCTCTCTCTTTCTCTCTTTTTTTAGACAAGTTTTCACTCTGTCACCCAGGCAGGAACACACTGTAGTACAGTTATAGCTCACTGCAGCCTCAAATCCCCAGGCTCAAGTGATCCTCTCGCCTCAGCCTCGAGAGTAGCATGACCACAGGCAGGCACCACCATGCCTGGGTAATTTTAAATTTTTTGTAGAGACAGGGTCTTGCAGTGTCACCAGGGCTGTCTTGAATTCTTGGCCTCAAGCGATCCTCCCACCTTAGCCTCCCCACAGTGCTGAGATTACAGGTGTCAGCCATTTCGCCCAGCCACATAGCCTTTTCGGACCTTGTTGAGACTCCCTCTTAGAAGGACCCCTGTGATTACGTTAGGTGCACCTGGATGATCCAGGCATGGCTCCACATTTCACAATCCATATGTTGGCTGGGTTTGGTGGCTCACACCTATAACCACAGCACTTTGGGAAGCTGAGGCTGGAGGATGGGTTGTCAGGCCAGGAGTTCAAGACCAGTCTGGGCAAAATAGTGAGACTCCAGCTATGGTTTGGATTTGTGTCCCTGCCCAAATCTCATACCAAACTAATCCCCAGTTTTGGAGGAGAGACCTGCTGGGAGGTGATTGAAACATGGGGGCAGAGTTTCCCCTTGCTGTTCTTGTGATAGTGAGTGTGTTCTCATGAGATCTGGTTGGTTTAAAAGTGTATAGCACCTCCCCCTTCTCTCCCTTCCTCCTGCTCCGGCCATGTAAGATGTGCCTGCTTCCCTTTAACCTTCTGCCATGATTGTAAATTTCCTGAGGCCTCCCAGCCATGCCTCCTGTACAACCTGTGGAACTGTAAGTCAATTAAACCTCTTTTGTTTATAAATTATCCAGTCTCAGGTAGTTCTCTATAGCAATACAAGAATGGACTAATACAGCCTTCATCTCTATAAAATAAAAAATTGTTTGAATTACCTGGGCCTGGTGGTGCATACCTGTAATCCTTGCTATTCTAGAGGCCAAGGCAGGAGGATCATTTGAACCTGGGAGTTTGAGGCTGCAGTGAGCTATGATCACATCACTACACTCCAGCTTGGGCAACAGAGTAAGCTGCTAACTAAATGATAATAATAATAATCTTTATGTTAATTATATTTACAAAGTTCATTTTGCCATGTAAAATAATATATTCCCAAGAGATTCAGGTGTGGGCATCTTTGGGGGACCATTATTCAGCCTGCTGTCCCCCTCTTTAGCACATCTTCCTTCTCCATAGTCCTTCTGGTCTCACCTAACAGCAATTGATCATCTTAGCTGAAATCACACTATCTCTTTCTCAATGCACACAGCCCCAGGACTTTGTCCCAGCATTTATTCACTCATTCATTCAATTGTTAACTATTCATTGAGAAGCATTATGTGCCAGGCACTGAATTATCTGCTATGGAAAGACTTTGTATTTGCAATGCTTAAAAAAAAAATTCTTACCTGAGCATGGTGGCTCATGCCTGCAATCCCAGTTACTTGGGAGGCTGAGGTAGGAGAATTGCTTGAACTGGGACCTGGGAGGTGGAGGTTGTAGTGAGCCAAGATTATGCCATGCACTCCAGCCTGGGCTACGGAATGAGAGTCCATCTCTTAAAAAAAAAAAAAAAAAAAAAAGAAATCTAAGGCCACATGCAGTGGCTCACGCCTGAAATCCCAGCACTTCAGTAGGCTGAGGCAGGTGGATCACCTGAGGTCAGGGGTTTAAGACCAGTCTGGCCAACATGGCAAAACCCCATTTCTGCTAAAAAATACAAAAATTAGCTGGGTGTGGTGGTGGGTGCCTGTAATCCTAGCTACTCGGAAGGCTGAGGCAGGGAGAATTGCTTGAACCCGGGAGGCGGAGGTTAAAGTGAGCCGAGATCATGCCACTGCACTTCAGCCTGGGCAACAGAGTGAGACTCCATCTGAAAAAAAAAAAAATCTAAACCCTGTCTAAAATAAAGAAAGCACCTACGGTCTATGAAAAAAAAGGAAAATTTCCCTAATCAGTCATACACAATTACCTTAAATAAATTTGTTAGAAAACTAGAGCAAAATTGGGTTTCTAGGAAAAAATTCTTATGGTCTACAAAGAAAACCCCAAATTTCCCAAATTATTTCTACACAATTCCTTTAACTAAATTTGTTAGAAATAAAATAGAGCAACATTGGGTTTTCACAGAGGAGACTGGGAGCTGCAAAGTGGAGTAGGGGAGGGACTAGGATGCTAAGTTACCTTGGAATTTCAGATAAATGATGAATACGTTGTTAGTGTAAGTTTGCCCCATGCAATAATTGGGGACATACTTATATTAAAAACTTGTTCATTGTTTGCCTGAAATTCAAAGTTAACTGAGTACCCTGTATTTTAAAAATCTATTTTGCTGGCCAGCCACGGTGGCTGACACCTGTAATCCCGACACTTTGGGAGGCCAAGGTTGGGAGAATTGCTTTGAGCCCAGGAGTTTCAGACCAGCCTGGGCAACATGGTGAGACTCCATCTCTACCAAAAATACACACACACACACACACACACACACAAATTAGCTGGTGTGGTGGCACTCACCTGTAGACCCAGCTACTCGGGGACCTGAGTGGGAGGATGACTTCGGCCCAGAGGTCAGAAGTTTGAGGCTGCAATGAGCTATGTTTGTGCCACTGCAGCCAAGAATTTTGGGTTCTCAGGGGTAGGTTCAATTCCTGTGATTTTAGAAGTAAGAGGATTTTAACCTGTATAATTTACTCTATCAAAGTAACTCTTTGTCAGACATATTTCTTATGTTTGAGGTGAGTCTGGGTGACAGAGTGAGACCCTGTCTCAAAAGAAAAAAAAATTCTGACACCAATTGAAAACAAGTAAAAAATTTTAAAACTTAGGACAGGCATGGCGGCTCATGCCTGTTGGGAGGCCAAGGCGGGTGGATCACCTGAGGTTAGGAGTTTGAGACCAGCCTGGCCAACATGCTGAAACCTCGTCTCTGCTAAAAATACAAAATTAGCCGGGCGAGGTAGTACATGCCTGTAGTCCCAGCTACTTGGGAGACTGAGGCAGGAGAATTGCTTGAACCTGGGAAGCAGAGGTTGTAGTGAGCCGAGATCACACCATTGCACTCCAGCTTGGGCAACAGGAGCTAAACTGTCCCCGAAAAAAAAAAAAAAATTAAAAGACCATAAAGGGAAAAAAATATTCTGCTAAATCTGGCAATACCAAAGGGATGAAACTGTCATTTACTAGATGCCTTCTGCACACGTCACTTCTCCCAGAACCCAGAGAGGTGAAGGACTGGTAGCAATTAGAGGAAAATATCCTCTAATATCCATGGCATTCTTTATGGACCAGCTCAACAGATTTACTTAATGGGAACTGAAAGAAGGAAAAATGAAGACTAGAAGGCTCTGATGATTTCCAGTGCATTACTATCCACTTGTCTCTTCTTAGAAGCAATAGAAAAAATAATAATCAGATGCTAAAGACAATCTATTACTCAAGCAAATGCTAAAGGACTCCCATGGTCTTCAAACAAGAGGAGAAGCTCTAAGATAAATTAATTCATTACGTTGATGCTTCATCATCTGTGGAAGCTGTGACTCAGAGCCCTCCAGCAATAATGAAGCCGAACATTCATGTGCCGTTAATATCCCCAAACAGTGGGAGATGAATGGAGAACATAGGGCTGTGTACGAATGAAAAAGAGGAGTTTTGTTCAGCGCTCTTTCAGCAGGCAATAAGTACTGATGTGGGAAGTAGAACTGAGCTTCAATTTACAACTAAGGATCACATTAAAAATATATTAAGATGATGACAATGAAGCTTATTGTAGCTATTACTGTTTCATTTAAATGAATCCCAGTTTAATAAGAACCACCAAGGGGGCTGCCATGTCTAAAATCTAACTTCTCTTGCAAATTCTGAAATTTCTGCTGACAAACAAAAGACTACAAGGTGCAATTTTTTTTTTTTTTTTTAGACGGAGTCCCACTCTGTCACCCAGGCTGGAGTGCAGTGGCACGATCTATCTTGGCTCCACCACACAGGTTCAAGCGATTGTCTTGCCTCAGCCTCCTGAGTAGCTGAGATTACAGGCGTGCACTACCACACCTGGCTAATGTTTTTGTATTTTTGATAGAAATGGGGTTTCGCCATGTTGGCCAGACTGGTCTCGAACTCCTGACCCCAGGTGATCTGCTCGCCTCGGCCTCTCAAAATGCTGGGATTACGGGCGTGAGCCACCATGCCCAGGCAATGTGCAACGTTTTTAAAACCAAAAGGATTGTTTTCCAATGGAGCAGGTGAAGTAAGGCCAACCCCTCAAAAAATGTAGCACTGAGGTTCCTTCAACATCTGACTCTGAGACTTGTTCATATGTGTAGACTCAGAGCGGGAAACTGAAGCAACTGCCTTCCTCTTTGTTACCTGAAATGAGACTGGAGAGAGGCTGGCAAGGAAACGATATGTACTCCTCTCTTTTTCCTGATTTTCTTTTCTTTCCTTTTTATTTTTATTTATTTATTTCGAGTCAAAGTCTTGCTCTGTCACCCAGTCTGGAGTGCAGCGGTGCAATCCCAGCACTTTGGGAGGCTGACGTGGGCAGATCAGTTGAGGCTGGGAGTTTGAGATCAGCCTGGCCAATATGGTGAAACCTCATATGTGCTAAAAATACAAAAAAATTAGCCGAGGTGGCACATGACTGTAATCCCAGCTACGCGGGAAGCTGATGCATAAGAATTGCTTGAGCCTGGGAGGCAGAGATTGCAATGAGCCAAGATCCCAACACTGTACTCCAGAGTGAAACTACATCTCAAAAAAAAAAGAAAAGAAACATTTACAATTTATTTACTCTGAAATGTACAATCTATTCACTCTGAAGCCTGCTACTTACAGGCTTCATCTGAGAGAGAAAACTTAAATCTCTTCCACCTCTTACTGTAACCTAGATAATCCTTTCCTAACAATGACTCTTTCAACCAGTGTTGCCCATCAGAACATTTTTAAATCTACCTGTAACCTGGACCAAACCAATGTAAATCTGAAATGTATTTGATTGATGTTTCATGCCTCCCTAAAATGTATCAAATCAAGCTGCGCCCAGACCACTCTAGGTACATGTTCTCAGAATCTCCTGAGGGCTGTATCATGGGCCATGGTCACCCATATTTGGCTCAGAATAAATCTCTTCAAATACTTTACAGAGTTTGACTCTTTTTTGGGTGATGATTTTGGCTCAAAATGTGGCTACAGACTAATAAAAAATAGCTATGCTTTCCGCAAATTTTCTATACCATTTTTATTTTTCTTTTCTTTTTTGAGACAGAGTCTCACTCTGTTGCACAGGCTGGAGTGGAGTGGCACGATCTCGGCTCATTGCAACCTCTGCCTCCCAGGCTCAAGTGATCCTCCCGCCTCAGCCTCCAAAGTAGCTGGGACTACAGAGGATTGCCACCATGCCCAGGTAATTTTTGTATTTTCTGTAGACAGGGCTTCACCATGTTGCCCAGACTGGTCTTAAACTCCTGCACTCAAGCAGTCCGCCCTCTTCAGCCTCCTAAAGTGCTGGGATTACAGGCAAGAGTCACTGCGCCCAGCTACAATGGGGAAAGTTTAATATAGTTGATTCTCATTATCCAAGATAGTTCTGTTCTATAAAGTCACCAAGGACACTGAATTGGCGAATATGGAATCATTGCTCTAAAGGAAATGCAGAATTGGGTTTCCCTAAGCCTCTGGTCACAACATTTTTATAAAGCAGTCATTGCATAACCTGGTTTTATGTGAGTGTGTTGAAGAATGCCTTATCTAATACATACTCTTGATTCATTGACATCAAACTCACAACCAACAGCATTGTAACTCATGCCTGAACAAAGCTCATCTAACAAATGTACTTTCTCCACAAGGCACTTCACAGCCTTCTTGCACTCAGAGACACTGGATAGCACTTCAGGAGGACACTTGGGGGCCTTCTTTTTTCTTTTTTTGAGACAGAGTCTCGCTCTGTTCCCCACGCTGGAGTGCATTGGTGTGATCTTGGCTCACTGCAACCTCCACCTCCCAGATTCATTCAACTCTCCTGCTTCAGCTTCCAGAGCAGCTGGGATTACAGGCACCTGCCATCACACCCAGCTAATTTTTGTATTTTTTAGTAGAGATGGGGTTTCACCCATCAGGAGTCTCAAACTCCCGACCTCAAGTGATGACCTGCTTCGGCCTCCCGAAGTGCTGGGATTACAGACATGAGCGACTGCGGCTGGCTGGGGGCCATTTTAAGCAGCAAAATCACTAACAAAAAGCACAGAACTGTGAAAGATGTGATACTAAGTAAACTGCAGAAAAGACACTTGTTTGCAATCTGAAAGCTGAGACAAGAAGGCAGAGTATGTCCGGGCACGGTAGCTCACACTTGTAATCCTAGCATTTTGGGAGACTGAGGTGGGAGGATCACTTGAGGTCAGGAGTTTGAGACCAGCCTGGTCGACATGGTGAAACTCTGTCTCTAATAAAAATCAGAAACTAGCCAGGCACGGTGGCACATGTGTGTGGTCCCAGCTACTCAGGAAGCTTAGGTGAGAGAATTGCTTGAACCCTGGAGGCAGAGGTTGCAGTGAGCCGAGATTGCACCACTGCACTCCAGCCTGGGTGACAGAGCAAGACTCTGTGTCAAAAAAATTAAAAAGAAGGCAGAGTGTCACCTTGTTGGACCTCAGCTGGCAACGAGTGCATCATGTGACTTAAATTTTTTGCTGCTCTGTGCAGGTACATGTCTTCAGATAGTGGGAAAAGCACCAGAAGTATTGACTGGGGGTGTCCAAATGCATTTTAGCAAAGTAGATGGATTTATAAACATGGAACCCGTGAATAACAAGGATGCACTGTATGAAGAATTGTTCATAGGAGATTGGAATAACGAGGGTTTAGGTAGTAAGACGGGAACTCTAAAGAGCATACAGGCAGGTGCGGGGGCTCACATCTGTAATCCCAGTGCTTTGGGAGGCTGAGGCAGGTGATTAGCTAGAACTCAGGAGCTGGAAATCAGCCTGGGCAACACAGCAAAACTCCATTTCTAAAAAAAAAAAAAAAAAAAAAAAAAATTAGTTAGGCATGATGGCACGTGTCTGTAGTCCCAGCTACTTGGGAGGCTAAGGTGGGAGGATTGCTTGAGCCCAGGAGGCAGAGGTTGCAGTCAGCTGAGATTGCACCATTACACTGTAGCCTGGGCAACACAGTGAGACCCTGCCTCAAAAAAAAAAAAAAGTATACAAATAGTAGATATAAGGAACAGCCACTACCCATAGGACTGAGATATTACACTCAAGGAAACAATGACCCCTGGAGGGCTGAAATCCTGACCATGTGGAGAGGGTACAGCCCAGGGTCACTGAATAGCAAAGGCAGTTGCTGTGATGCCCTGCTGGCTGGAGGAACTTTCTGGAAATCTGCCCTCGGGGTAAACTTTTCGTGGCAAGATGTTTCACTGAAAGTACTCTGCTGCAAAACTGCCAGAGGGCAGTGCCAGGGGAAGCTGCCTGCCAATGTGTGGTGCAGGAGCTGGGCCCTAGAGAAGCCATCAGCAGGAACCAATAGGCGAAACCCTTTCCTCCTGCAGTGTCTCTCCAGCGCCCTCTACCTACAAAACTTAAAATAACATTGTACCTCCTGGCAAAGGAAAACTATTTCAAAGTCTCAGATCCAATTTTACCCAGAAGGCAAAAAGGATGGATTTGGAGCTGGAAGGGAATAGATTAAAAACTGGCATAGTACTGTTTGATGTTCTTTCTTTTTTTTTTTTTTTTTTGTAGAGATGGGGTCTTTCTGTGTTTCCCAGGCTGGCCTCAAATTCCTGGGTTCAAGTTATCATCCCACCTCAGCCTCCTAAGTAGCTGGTACTCTGGGCTCCTGGCATTGGGCCTGGCTGTTTAATGGTTTTTAAAAAATAATTCTACAAGTATGAAAAACAAAAAAGTGTAATTAAGAAAGTTAACATTTTGGCCAGGTGTGGTGGCTCCCACCTGTAATCTCAGCACTTTGGGAGGCCAAGGCAGATCACTTGGGGCCGGGAGTTCTAGACCAACCTGGCCAACATGGCAAACCCTGTCTATACTAAAAATACAAAATTAGCCAGGTGTGATGGTGAGTGCCTGTAATTTCAGCTACTTGGGAGGCTGAGGGAGAAGAATCCCTTGAGCCCGAGAGGCGGGAGGCTGCACTGAGCTGAGATTGTGCCACTACGACAACCTGGACAACAGAGCTAGACTCGGTCTCCAAAAAACAAAGAAAATGAACATCTCTAGAGTTAACCACTCTTTTCACTTTTTGTGAATTTTTATAATCTTTTCCATGTATGTAGTTTTTCATTATAAAATAAAATTAGGTTCATGTTATACATGCTGTGTTCTCAGCAGCCCTTCTGCGTTGGCAATGTCATCTTCCCATGTTAATAAGTGTGTACCTGCATCACTTTTTTTTTTTTTTTGTGAAGGAGTCTCTCTGTTGCCCAGGCTGGAGTGCAGTGGCGTGATCTCAGCTCACTGCAACCTCTGCCTCCCAGGTTCAAGTGATTCTCCTCCCTAAGCCTCCCAAGTAGCTGTGATTACAGGTGTCCACCACCATGCCTGGCTAATATTTCTGTACTTTTAGTAAAGAGGGGGTTTCACCATGTCAGCCAGGCTGGCCTGGAACTCCTGACCTCAAGTGATCTTCCCACACTGGCCTCCCAAAGTGCTAGGATTATAGGTGAGAGCCATTACACCTGCCACTTTTTTTTTAAGCTGGTATCTTAACCAGTTTTATGGAAGTACCACTATTGAGCCAATTCTCTGTTATTTTGTTGGATATACAGTTTGTTTTCAATTTTGTTTCATTATAAGCTAGTGCAGGCAGTCTTATACTTAAATCTTTAACATAGTTATGTCTTTAGTTTACACTTTGGGAGTAGAATTTTAAGTACAAAACATAGGTATATTTTAAATGTTTTTGTTACTGAATGCCCAATTCCATCCATCCATCCAGTTCAACACAATTGAAATATGTCAAACGTTTTTTAACAATCTGAAAATCTACCAGTAATCCGTGAGAATACTTCTTTCCTCTACACTAACACTGGGTGTAATTTTATTTATTTATTTATAGACAGCGTCTCACTCTGTCACCCAGGCTGCAGTGCATTGTCGCTATCTCCACTCACTGCAACCTCTGCCTCCTGGGTTCAAGCAATTCTCCTGCTTCAGCCTCCCAAGTAGCTGGGACTACAGGCGTGTGCCACTACACCCAGCTAATTTTTGTATTTTTAGTAGAGACAGGGTTTCAGGATGTTGGCCAGACTGGTCTTGACCTCCTGACCTCAGGTGATCTGCCTGCCCTGACCTCCCAAAGTGCTGGGATTACAGGCGTGAACCGCCATGCCTGGCCGAATGTTATAAATTAAAAAAAAAAAAACTTTGCTAATTATAGGCAAAAATGCTATCTCATCCATTTCTGCATTTCTTTGGTTACTAGTAATGTTGAACTTTTTGTCATGTTGAGTATTTGCACGTTTTTCCTTTTTATATTGTCTGTAAATGCCTTTGCTCATTTGTCTTCTGGGCACACAGTTTTAGAGAAGCCTGGGCACTTTCATGAAATGTAAATAAATCTGAAACAAATTACACATAAATTATAGTTTAAAATGCCAATAAAAATTCTTATTTTCAGCCAGGTGTGGTGGCTTAAGCCTGTAATCCCAGCACTTTGGGAGGCCAAGGTGGGCAGACGCTTGAGTTCAGGAGTTTGAGACCAGCCTGGGCAACATGGTAAAACCCTATCTCTACCAAAAACACAAAAATTAGCCAGGAGTGGTGGTGTCCTAGCTACTGTGAAGGCTGAGGTGGAAAGATGGCTTGAGCCCAGGAGACAGAGGTTGCAGTTAGCTGAGATCATGCCACTGCACTCCAGCCTGGGAGACAGGAGTAAAAGCCTATCTCAAAAACAAAAACAAAAAAACAAAGGTTCTTTGAGTACCAGAAAAATTATCATTGGGAATGTTTTCCTCAAGGTCTTGAAAATTAATAATAAGTCAACAAATCATTGATGGTAGTGGCTGGCTTTGCTTTCAACTATTTCTAGCTAATTACCACTGAACGAACATTTTCTAAAACATTTCCAGTGTTTCAGAACAGAGATTTCAAATCGATAGCCAAGGGACAGATTCATTCATAATTTACTCTCTATTTTTTTAATCTGGCTTTATTTTCCTTATGGTATTTACAAGTAATTAATATACATTATATAGCTAATTAATTATCTCTCTATTACAGTAGGATATAAGATCCACAGGCCGGGTGCAGTGGCTCACACCTGTAATCCCGGAACTGTGGGAGGCCAAGGCGGGTGGATCACCCTGAAGTCGGGAGTTCAAGACCAGCCTGACTAACATGGAGAAACCCAGCCTCTACTAAAAATATAAAATTAGCTGGGTGTGGTGGTGGTGGCCTGTAATCTCAGCCACTCTGGAGGCTGAGGCAGGAGAATCACTTGAACCTGGGAAGTGGAGGTTGCACTGAGCTGAGATCGTGCCATTGCACTTCAGCCTAGGCAACAAGAGTGAAACTCCAACTAAAAAAAAAATCCACAAAAATAGTCAGGCACAGTGACTCAAGCCTGTAATCCCAGTACTTTGGAAAGCCAAGGCGAGAGGATCACTTGAACCCAGGAGCTCCAAGACTAGCCAGAGCAACATAGGGAGACCTCATCTCTACAAAAATGAAAAAATGAGCTGAGTGTGTTAGTGCATGCCTGTAGTCCCTGCAGTTTGGGAGGCTGAGGTAGAAGGATCACTTGAGCCCAGGAGGTTGAAGCTGCAGTGAGCCAGGATCATGCCACTGCATTCCAGCCTGGGGGGCAAAGTGAGATCTATCTCAGCTTAAAAAATCCACAGAAGGCAAGGTCTTAATCTCTTTTAATTATTGTTGTAGCCCCAATTTTTAAAATACTGTGTGGTATATAATGTACCTTCGGAAAGTATTTGTTGAATCCATACATTCAGTAATTATTTATTGAATGCCGACTGCATCCTAGACATTGGACTAGCTAGACTTGGGAGGTAAATTGCCCCTGGGTCCATGAAGTGTCTTTTTCTTTTTCCTTTGAGACAGAGTCTTGCTCTGTCCCCCAGGCTGGAGTGCAGTGACTGGATCTCGGCTCACTGCAATCTCTGCCTCCCGGATTCAAGCGATTCTCCTGCCTCAGGCTCCTGAGTAGCTGGGACTACAGGCCTATGCCACTAAGCCCAGCTAATTTTTTTGTATTTTTAGTAGAAATGGGTTTCACTGTGTTAGCAAGGATGGTCTCGATTTCCTGACCTTGTGATCTGCCTGCCTCGGCCTCCCAAAGTGCTGGGATTACAGGCGTGAGCCACTGTGCCGGCTGAAGTGTCTCTAAAATATGATGCTCGGCTGGGTACAGTGGCTCATACGTGTAATCTCAGTGCTTACGGAGGCTGAGGAGGGTGGATCACCTGAGGTCAGCAGTTCGAGACCAGCCTGGCCAACATGGTCAAACCTCATCTCCACTACAACTACAAAAATTAGCCAGGCGTGGTGGTGGGTGCCTGTAATCCCAGCTACTCAGGAGGCTGAGGCAGGAGAATCACTTGAACCCAGGAGGCGGAGGGTTCACTGAGATCACGCCACTGCACTCCAGCCTGGGCAACAGAGTGAGACTTTGTCTCAAAAAAATAAATAAAAAGAAAAAAGACCAAGCTGGGAACCATGACTCACGCCTGTAATCCCAGCACTTTGGGAAGTCGAGGCAAGTGGATTGCTTGTGCTCAGGGGTTGGAGACCAGCCTAGGCAACATGGTAAAACCCCATCTCTACAATAATACAGAAAAACTGGCCAGGCATAATGATGTGCTTCTGTGATCCCAGCTACTTGGGAGGCTGAGGTGGGAGGACCACTTTAGCCTAGGAAGTGGAGGTTGCAGTGAGCTGAGTTCACGCCATTGCACTCCAGCCTGGGTGATAGAGTGAGACCTTGTCTCAAAAAAAAACAAAAAACAAAAAACAAAAACAAAAAACCAAGGGGATAATGACAGCCAAAGACCAAAGAGGTAGGCAGGGACCATATAATACTCTTGGGCCAAGTTAAGGATGCATGCTTTATTTCATGAACAGCTGAAGACTTGTGAGCAGATGATCTGATTTCTACATTTAACAGATGACTCTGGTTTCTGTATTAAGAATGGTTTGGCTACAGAGACTGCTTAGATATGGCAGTAGTCAAGGTGGTAGCAACGGAAATAGAGATGCAGACAGCTTTGAGAGATATTTAGGAGGTAGAAGTGGCAACACTGATTGGAAGGGGTTGGAGAAGGGAAAGTGTGGGAGAGAGCAAGAATCCCAGATTCCGGGTGTGAACAGCTATGTGGAGGATGGGGAGCTTTTATGGGATCAGGACTGTGAGAGTCCCTGGCTTAGGGTGGAAGAGTTCAGTGTGATCAGGGCACAGCCATAAATGTGAATCACGGAAACAGAAGTTTCAGAAGGAATGAGTACTCTTATCACCATAACAGGTGCTCTGATCTTATATATATATATATATATATATATTTTTTTTTTTTTTAAATTTATTATTATTATTTTTATTTTAAGAATTTTTTGGCTGAGCACGGTGTCTCACGCCTGTGATCCCAGCACTGTCGGATGCTGAGTCTGATGGATCATTTGAGAGCAGAAGCTCGAGACCAGCCTGGGCAACATGGTGAAACCCCATCTCTACTAAAAATAGAAAAATTAGTTGGGCATGGTGGCTCATGCCCATAGTCTCATCTACTCAGGAGGCTGAGGTGCAAGAATTGTTTGAACCTGGGAGGTGAAGGTTGCAGTAAGCCCATATCTCACTACTGCACTCCAGCCTGGCCAACAGAGTAAGACTCTATCTCAAAAAAAAAAAAAAAATCTTTTACCCAGTAGTAAATAACCAACCAATACTCTGGTATATTTAAATCAACTTGTTGAAGTATGTTTTACATAATATAATTTAATAAAATTCAGCCATATTACATGTACAGTTCAACAGGTTTTGACAAATGTATATACCTGTGTAACCACCACCATGATTAAAATACAGAGCTCTTCTGTCACCTTCAGAAATTCCCCAGCACCCCTTGGCAGTCAATTCCCCCTCCACCTCAGCCCCAGGCTTTCTGTCATTATAGTTTGCATTTTCTAGAATTCCATATAAATTAAGACTATAGAGCATATCTACAGTCTACATACAATATATGTATTTGCTTGTATCTAGCTTTTTAAAAAATTTCCTTGGAGACAGGGTCTTGCCTTGTCACCCAGGCTAGACTGCAGGGGTGCAATCACAGGTCACTGCAGCCTCAACCTCCCAGGCTGGAGCAGTCTTCCACTGCCAGCTAATTTTTTTTTGGTATAGACTGGGTCTCTCTATGTTGCCTAGGCTGACCTCAAATTCCTGGGCTGAAGTGAACCTCCTATCTCGGCCTCCCAAAGTGTTGGGATTACAGGCTCTGGGCCATGTATCTGGCTTCTTTCACTCAGCATAATGTTTTTAAGATTCATCTGTGACAGGGATCAGCAAACGAGGGCCGTGGGCCAAATGTGGCCCAGTACCCGATTATGCAAAGGCCCAAGAGCTCAGCATAACTTGATATTTTTAAGTGACTGAATAAAAGTCAAAGAGTATTATGTGACACAGGTAAATTAAATGAAACCCAGAATCCAGTGTCCGTGATTAAAGTTTTATTGGAACACAGCAACACTCATTTGTTTACATACTGTCTATGGCTGTTTCCATGCTACAGAATCAAATAGTTGGGACCGAGATTGCAAGAACCTAAGCTATGGCTTACAAAGCCTGAAGTATTTACAACCGGGCCCTTCACAGGAAAAGTCTGCCAACTCCTAATCTGTGGTGTCCCGTGGATTGGTAATTGACTCTTTTTTATTGCAGTATGGTATTCCATTCCATCGCAGGGATAGGCCCCAGTTTGTTTGTCTGTCTGTTCATGGACATTTCAGTTACTGCCTAATTATCCTTAATCCATGTGATGTGCTCTGATGTTTTGCATTATATTTCCATTTTTATTAAAAAAATTGCTGCTCATGACCCAATGGTTGATTTCACAACCCATTGATGAAGTACTCTCAGTTTGATGTAGGTGTTAACTGAAATAATGGAGGATCAAAGTGTGTCGAAGAAATCAAAAGGGCTTTCCAGGCCGGGCATGGTGGCTCACGCCTGTAATCCCAGCACTTTGAGAGGCTGAGGCAGGTGGATCACCTAAGGTCAGGAGTTCAAGACCAACCTGGCCAATATGGTGAAACCCCATCTCTACTAAAAATACAAAAATTAGCCAGGTAGGGTGGCACGTGCCTGTAATCCCAGCTACTTGGGAGTCTGAGGCAGGGGAATCCCCTGAACCTAGGAGGCACCGGTTGCAGGGAGGCAAGGAGATCGTGCCATTGCATTCCAGCCTGGGCAACAGAACAAGAGTCTGTCTTAAAAGGTCTTGCCAGCTGAGTGCTGAGGAAATCCAACAATTAAACATTGGGTGGAGGAGGAAGAAACTGCAGAAGACATTGAGAAGGAACAGGTGGAAAGGGAAGGTCCGAAGGATTTGATATTGTGGGAAGCATGGAAAGTCGGTTTCAAAAAGAAAGTGATCATCTGGTTCTAGGGCTGCTGAGAGCAGGTGTGATGAACTGAGAATGATGGACTGAGATGGTTTTAGTGAGACTTGTTTGGGTGGATGGAACAAAGCTGAAGGTGGATGGAAATGAGTTGGTGGTAGGTATGTGATGAGAAAACTGAGACCATTAGGTGTGACCAGACGGCATGTGGATGAAGATATGTTTTTATTGGCTTGTTTTTTGATGTAAGAATCATAAGAATGCTTAACAAACACTAACAGGCAAGTATAACCAGAATTTTGCAGATGAGGAAACTAATATACGAAGAGCTTAAGTAACTTGCCCAAGGAGCTTTCACTTAAACAGCTTAAAAAATAAAAGAGTCCAGGCCGGGTGGGTGGCTCACCCGTGTAATCCCAGCACTTTGGGAGGCTGAGGTGGGCAGATCACGAGGTCAAGAGATTGAGACCATCCTGGCCAGTATCGTGAAACCATGTCTCTACTAAAAAATCCAAAAATTAGCTGAGCGTGGTGGTGCGCGCCTGTAGTCCCAGCCACTCGGGAGGCTAAGGCAGGAGAATCACTTGAACCCGGGAAGTGGAGGTTGCAGTGGGCCCAGATTGCACCACTGCACTCCAGTCTGGTGACAGAATGAGACTCCATTAAAAAAATAAATAAATATAGAGTCCAGTTATACTTGTAGCTACAATCTGAGCTCTAACCCATGGGCTGTACTATGAGCAAGGAAAAAAGCTGACCCACGCATAAAAGGTACCCAATTTTTGTACCTGCAGGCCAGGTGCGGTGCCTCACACCTGTAATCTCAGCACTTTGGGAGGCTAAGGTGGACAAATCACTTGAGGTCAGGAGTTCAAGATCAGCCTGTCCAACATAGTGAAACCCTATGTTTCTACTAAAAGTAAAAAATTAGCCAGGATAGTGGCGTGGGCCGCCTGTAATCCCAATTACTCACTCAGGAGGCTGAGGCAGGAGAATCACTTGAATCCAGGAGCTAGAGGCTGCAGTGAGTTATGATTGCACCACTGTACTACAGCCTGGGTGACAGAGTGAAAATCCATCTCAAAAAAGTTAAGGCCAGGTGTGGTGGCTCACACCTGTAATCCTAGCACTTTGGGAGGCAGAGGTGTGTGGATCACTTCAGGTTAGGAGTTTGAGACCAGCCTGGCCAACATGGTGAAACCCCATCTCTACTAAAAACACAAAAATGTAGCTGAGCATGGTGGCTCCTGCCTGTAATATCAGCTATTTGGGACGCTGAGGCAGGAGAATTGCATGAACCTGGGAGGCGAAGGTTGCAGTGAGCCAAGATTGCGCCATTGCACTCCAGCCTGGGGGACAAGAAGGAAACTGTTTCAAAGAAAAAAAATAAATAAATAAAGTACAAAATTAGCTGGATGTGGTGGCGTGTGCCTGTAATCCCAGCTACTTGGGAGACTGAGGCACAAGAATTGCTTGAACCAGGGAGACAGAGGTTGCAGTGAGCCGAGACTGTGCCACTGTGCTCCAACCTGGGTGATGGAGTGAGACTTTATCTCAGACCTGGCTTGGACTCTTCAAATCTGTTCCAAAACACAAAGACAGAGGAACCTTTCCAGAACATACTGTTTCAGAATTTCTTTTGCTTTAAAGGACTTTTGGGACAATTGTCAAAGTCTGAATAGTCTATTGATTAGAAAACAATACTGTATCTGGCCAGGCAGTGGCTGACACTGTAATCCCAGCACTTTGGGAGGCTGAGGTGGGAGGATCCCTTGAGCCCAGGAGTATGAGACTAGCCTAGGCAACATACTGAGACCCTCATCTCTATTTAAAAAAAAAAAAAAGGAAAAGAAAATAGTATTATATCAATGTTAATTTTCACATTTCTTTATTGTACTGTTCCGCCTTGTGAAGGAAAATGTCCTGTCTTTTTGGAAATACACATTATTTAGGGATAAAAGGGCATCATGTCTGCAACCGACTATAAAATGATATAAAAAATGTGGCCAGGCATGGTGGCTCATGCTTGTAATCCCAGCACTTTGGGAGGTTGAGGCAGGCAGATCATGAGGTCAAGAGATCGAGACTATCCTGGCTGACATGGTGAAAAACCATCTCTACTAAAAATACAAAAATTAGCTGGGTGTGGTGGCGGGAGCCTGTAGTCCCAGCTACTCAGGGGGCTGAGGCAGGAGAATTGCTTGAACCCAGGAGGCGAAGGTTACAGTAAACCGAGATTGTACCACTGCACTCCAACCTGGTGGCAGAGTGAGACTCGATCTAAAAAAAAAAGTGTGGGGAAGAGAGAGAGAGAACACTAAAACAGTGTGGAAAAATATAATGTTAACATTTGGGGAATCTTGAGTTTAAGAAAATTTTTTGTATTCTTGCAACTTTACAAGTCTGAAAATATGTCAAAATAAAAATGAATGAAAAATAAAAATGAAAGTAGGGTGATACGAAATCATATCTTGAAAACTTTCCTCAGGTATTACAAAAAAATGTCTATGACTTAGCTAGGTGTGGTGGTGTGCACCTGTAGTCCCAGCTACTTGGGAGGCTGAGGTGGGAAAATCAATTGAGCCTGGAAGGTTAAGACTGCAGTGAGCCATAATCATGCCACTGGCACTCTAGCCTGGGAAACAGAGCAAGACTGTTTCAAAAAAAAAAAAAAAAAAAATTCTATTGTATAAGGGAATTCACAACTCTTGTCATTGAAGTCAGAATGAACGTAACTTAAAGATTAGTTTCTGTGCCTCTTGATGAAGAACACATTATCTATGAATATGCCTCCAAAACTTCATATCTGAATTGACTTAAGCCTAGATCCAACTATCAGCTTGCAGGAAATACAGAGAACAGAGAAAAATCCAGACTAAAAGAAATTCTGGGCCAGGCGCGGTGGCTTAAGCCTGTAATCCCAGCACTTTGGGAGGCCGAGGCGGGTGGATCACGAGGTCAAGAGATCGAGACCATCCTGGTCAACATGGTGAAACCCCGTCTCTACTGAAAATACAAAAAATTAGCTGGGCATGGTGGCACGTGCCTGTAATCCCAGCTACTCAGGAGGCTGAGGCGGGAGAATTGCCTGAACCCAGGAGGCGGAGATTGCGGTGAGCCGAGATCGCACCATTGCACTCCAGCCTGGGTAACAAGAGCGAAACTCTGTCTCAAAAAAAAAACAAACAAACAAACAAAAAAAAGAAATTCTGGAATAATAATCTGGAGTCTTCAAGCAATCAATTGTAAAGATTAAAAGAAATAATTTTTTTTTAAAAAAGATAAAACTAAGCTATAGTATTTGGGGATGCACGTTTGGCTGATAAAACTACAAAGAAAATAAAAGGAATGATTAGTATAAAAGAAAGTAGAGGCCAGGCACGGTTGCTCATGCCTGTAATCCCAGCACTTTGGGATCCCTCCCTGAGGTCGGGAGTTTGAGACCAGCCTGAACAACACTGAGAAACCCCGTCTCTACTATAAATACAAACAAATTATCCAGGCATGGTGGCGCATGCCTGTAATCTCAGCTACTCGGGAGGCTGAGGCAGGAGAATCACTTGAACCTGGGAGGTGGAGGTTGTGCTGAGATGAGATTAGGCCATTGCTCTCCAGCCTGGGGAACAAGAGTGAAACTCTGTCCCCACCCCCCAAAAAAAGTAGAAAATAGTTATTCTTTCTTGGGAGGAACTGGGGATTGTGTTTGGGAGGTGTCCCTAAAGGATTTAGAAGTGCTTGAGGCTAGGCATGGCGCCTCATGCCTGTAATCCCAGCAGTTTGGGAGACAGAGGCAGAAGGGTCACTTGAGTTCAGGATTTTGAGGCCATCGTGGCCAACATGGTAAAACCCCATCTCTACTAAATATACAAAAATTAGCTAGGTGTGGTGGTGCACGCCTATAGTTGCGGCTACTTGGGGAGGCTGAGGCAGGATAATTGATTGAACCCTGGAGGTGGAGGTTACAGTGAACGGAGATTGCGCTGCTGTACTTCAGCCTGGGCAACAGAGTGAGACTCATCTGAAAAAAACATAAAGAGAGAGAAAGGTCTGTTAGCAGCACATAAAGCCGTATGTCAGTAGAGATTAAACTTCCCCACAATTGATAGCTTTATGCTCCAAATCATATTCTGCTTATCTGTATTCACTAGTCCTTAGAATGTTGCATAATAATTTAGCAGCTTTCCTATCTGTATATCCAGAAGCCAAATGGTTTCAATGTTTTCCCCCCCCCCTGGGGATTGCGGGGGGGCTGGGGGGGGCGGTCACACACTTGAGTATACAATGAAAATGATGGATGTTTTCCCCAGAAAAACCTCCCAGGCTCAAAACACTCAAAATTTTGAGTAGTTTCAGGAGTTTCACAGACCTCCATCTGCACCTCAGAGTAAAAACCTCTGCCTAAGACAGTATTTTCTTTTAGGGCAGAGACATTGTCTTTTTTTTAATTTTTATTTTTTTGGAGATAGAGTCTCGCTCTTGTCATCCAGGCTGGAGTGCAGTAGCACAATCTCAGTTCACTGCAACCTCTTCCTCCCAGGTTCAAGTGATTCTGCTGCCTCAGCCTCCCGAATAGCTGGGATTACTGGCACACACCATGCCTGGCTAATTTTTGTATTTTTAGTAGAGACGGGTTCACCTTGTTGGCCAGGCTGGTCTTGAACTCCTCAGGTGATAGTCAAGAACTCAAGAAAATGTGTTCTCCAGGAAAAAAAAAAAAAAAAAAAAGAATTCAAGAAAATGGAAGAGCATCAGCTGATGTATTCATCATGATTATTACCCATTACGCCTCAGCCTCCCAAACTGCTGGGATTACAGGCGTGTGTCACCACGCCCAGCCTCTTACTCTTTTACATACTATTGCCAGCACAACTGTCCAAGATGGTAGTCAATAAATGTTTAGATAAATATAATAAAGAATCCAGTTATTTTCACTTTTTCATGTTGGGTTTTCAAAGTTGACTTTTCAAACAGTAAAGTTAACTTTTCTTTCTCCAGTATTTTTTTTGTGGAATCTATTATACTTTGTAATGCAATCCAGAGAAACTTGGAGGTCACTTTAAAATTTACTAGTTTCAATGATACCCATGCTGAGGTGCTCAGAGGTGAAATGTAACGCATTATCAATGGATGGATATATGGATGCATATATGAGAAAGCAAATATAGGGAAAATTAATTGTAGAATACAGGCAGCGGGTACACAGTTGTTCACTGCACAATTGTTTCAACTTTTCTACGTGTTTGAAAAATTTCATAACCCGTTGGAAAAGTGACTTGTTTTACTCAAGCAGGGTTACATTCAATCTTCAGTTTTAGATATAAATCTATCATTCCTTCTGTTTGCAAAGCGCTTTAGGGAGTCAGAATAATTCCCACAGTACACTTTAAATCACCACACAAGGTTTTGATAGGAAATAATTTTATTAACACAACCAGGCAATTGACTGAATACAATTTAGATAGATAACTCAAAACATGGAGTTACTGCGCTGAAAATGTGACCCTGTTACATACACAGATTTCGGGAGGAAGAGTATAAAACAGGAGAGAAAAGGAGTCAGATTTGTGGCTGTAGCGTCACTGTAGAGGTGAAGTGTTCCATTGAGTGCAACGATGGTAGTCTATTTCAGTTTCCTTCATTAAGGTCTGAGGAATCTACTAAGCCAATGTACGCCCTCCCCATTCGTTAGAAACACAATGCAGTAAAATAGCAGGAGAGGCCAGGCGTGCCAGCTCACCCTGTAATCCCAGCACTTTGGGAGGCTGAGACTGGAGGATCGCCTGAGGCCAGGAGTTTGATGCCAGCCTGGGCAACATAGTGAAACACACACCCCTTCTCTATTAAAATGAAATTGTTATCTTTTTCCTTTCAGTTCATCGGTAACAAGATAAAAAAAATAATTAAAAATTAACTTTTAAAAATATTTAAAGTAAAGTAGGAGTGGAAGCAGTATGTGGAATCACGGGGCTTGGTTCTGAATCCTATGTAGATCGGCACCGTGAAATGGGCATAATAATGATCTCCTAGGGCTGTTGAAATAGGAAAATGGAAGAGCAGCAGGTGATATATTAATATTATCACCATTATTATTACCCATTACCTGACAAGTCATAATTGTGACATGAAGGAGGAGGCTGGACCAGTTGTCTTAACAATCTTTTCCGTCTAGAATTCGGCTGCAAGGTCTGAGACAAACACTTCAGCTCAGATCAGCACTTTCTCTGAGCAGCGGTCACCGAGGAGCCCCCAAACCCCAAACCCCCAAGTCCCTGGGCGCCAAGAATGCGGTGGGTCCTGCGCATGCGCAAGGATGCTGGCTAGCTCGCCCCCGACTTAGCGAATAGCCTGTTCCATTCCTGAGGGTTGCCGACATGGGGGGAGGCGGGAGACTTGGAAGACTGGGTCTGGAAGTGCAGGTGCGTCACTAGTTTTTCCAGCCTTTCGCTTCATGAATAACAATTTGTGATTATTATACTTATACCTTGATTGCGACAGGCTGCTGAGGAGTGTGAGTTTGGTGAACAATTTACCATGTATCCTACCCCTTCACCTGCGCACGTTAGGGAGGGCCGGCGTGACGGCCAGGTACGGAAGCCCAGAGGGTTCCGCCCACCGCCACGGGGCCCCGCCCCTCCGCCTCTCAACCCGTAGGTTGACCAGCCGGCGGCGTCGCCGGGCTCCTCCTTCTCCTTTCCGCCCCGCCGGCCGCGGGCGCGGGGGACGTCAGCGCTGCCAGCGTGGAAACAGCGGCGGGGCGCGGGAGGAGGAAGTAGCGCCCGGGACTGTCGGGCCATCACCGGCCGCCTCAGCCATGGACGCGTCCCTGGAGAAGGTCCGTACCGAGAGGGGGCGATAGGGACGGCACTGTGACCCCTGGCCCCCGCCTCCGAGGCGACTGTTTCCCAGTCTCTAGCTGCCGTTGTGACCTGGGCAGGGGGACGCTGGCTAACGGGCCCCGCCTGAGGAGGCCTGGCTGGGAGGGCGATTGGGGCTGGAGCGCGTCGCGGGGCCAGGTGTTTGTCGGGTCCCCGACGGGCGGAAGAGGCTGGCCGGGTTCCTTGGGGGCCGCCAGGGGCCGGGAGCCCAGGACTGGGATCGTGGGGCCGACCTTGGGCCCTGCCAAGGTTCCGTGAGGGGCTGGCCTGAGCGCGGCTGGCCCTTTTAGGAGGACGAGGAGCGGCCCCAGGTGCTCCCGGAAAGAAGCCGCAGTTTTTTCGGAGCCAACTGCAAACCTGTAGGTTTTCCTTGGTCTCCGAGTTAGGAACGAAAATTGCTAAATTAGTGTTTTTCCAACTTCAGCCTGCGTGGGAATCATCTGGGGCCTTTTGTAAAATGTGGATGTTCAGTCCCGGGGTCAGAACCTCTGGGGGCGGGACCGGGATCTACGTGTTTAACCGCCACCGCCCCCCACCACTCTGCCCCACGCAGGTGATTCCAATGCTGAGCGTGCGAACACCTGCCGAGAACCTCTGAGGTCCAGAAAGGGGTGGGTATAGCGTAAATTGCAAATTGAGTCAGCTGCTCCACAACTTATTGGCTCTCCCTTTTCCAGTGGCGAGGAGGGATCCCCATGTTAACCCGAAATCCACTGGTAACAGCGGCTTCCTCTGGTTTCTCCTTGGGGGAACAGCAGCGTGATGTACCTGTGTGACTGCTCAACCATGGGAAACGGCTTCTGCTTGTCCCGACTGTAGGGATTGTAAAGGGGAATCGGTGCGTGGGGTTCTTCACGGATTCTTGCTTTCAGTACCCGAGATTCTGCCCTCCCTCAAAGCCCTTCTTTCTCTTCCACCTTGGGAGTCTGCTTGTCCAGTCGCATGCAAACTCTGGTTTTTCATGCATGTGGCATTCAGGAGCAATGCTAGTGTTTTAAGACTGCTACATTTTAATTTTGAGCTGGTAGGAATAATACATTTTGTCTTTTTTCAAGGCAACAGCTGTTGTGGATTTGTTCACTTGTCACTGGAGAATTGAAGGCAATAATTGTAAAAGTTGGGCCAGATGGCTTCATGTTCTCATTGGTATAGCCTACTACTCGGTTGCTTAGCGTAAACTGGGGTGGAAGACAAGAAAAATAGGGTTTTCTCGTGCCATCTCTGGGGTGAATGTTTTGTGTTTTCCTGGCTGGAAATAAAGTCTTGTCCAGATGAGTGGTTCTTAAAGCAGGGGGCAGTTTATTTCCCCAGGGGACATTTGGCTATCGTTGGACATATTTTTGCTTGTCACAATGGGGGCAGGAAGGTGCTGCTGGTAGAGGCCAGGGACGCCTCTAAACACCTTACATTGCACAGGACACCTCCCCACGCTGGAGAATTCTCTGGCCCAAAACGTCAGCAGTGTTGAGGCTGAGAAATCCTGGTGTAGATCATGTTTACAACACGAGCAGTTGAATACAAAATGATGCAAAGTGTTTTCAATTTCATACGAAGATGGATGGACTTCATGTGGTTGTGATTGGAATCCTAAAGCACTTAGGGTGATCTTTCCTTCAGGAATAGTTAGCCTTTATTGGAAAATCTGCAGAGTGGGTCAGAATTCTGCTTTAAATATGACTTTTTCTGGCATTCGATCAGTAGATCAAGGTGGTTGCTGTAAGTATTAATTGATGATAAAATACATATATATATATTTTTTTGAGACGGAGTTTCGCTCTTGTTACTCAGGCTGGAGTGCAATGGCGCGATCTTGGCTCACCGCTACCTCCGCCTCCTGGGTTCAGGCAATTCTCCTGCCTCAGCCTCCTGAGTAGCTGGGATTACATGCACGCGCCACCGTGCCCAGCTAATTTTTTTGTATTTTTAGTGGAGACTGGGTTTCACCATGTTGACCAGGATGGTCTCGATCTCTTGACCTCGTGATTCACCCGCCTCGGCCTCCCAAAGTGCTGGAATTACAGGCGTGAGCCACCGCGCCCGGCCGATAAAAGATCTTAAACTCTTCAGTAAAGATCTCAAGAGGGACTGAAATTCCAGTATGTCTAATACTGGCGTCTTCACAAAAATTGCAGTTATCTTTTAGGAATTCAGAACATGTGGGCTGGAAGTTTCTGCCTTAGGTCAGTGTGAAAATTCTGAATGTAAGTTTTTCAGAACTATGACTGGGACTTAAACGTTTATATTCCGTGAAGTAATAGAGGGCCTTAGATGGAATGAACAATTTCTGTTGGTGCTAAGTGGGCAGGAAGGAAAAAGCATTGCTATGAGTGTTGATGACTTTGTGTGCTGAAAAATAGTTTGAATCGAAGTGAAACATTTAGTTGTGTTCATTATTCCTGTTTCTCTGAGGAATAGACTATGCTGCCTTAAATTCTACATGGTTAGTATCAATTTGGGAGCTATTTGAGCAGTTCGGAATGATCCCATTTAAACTGATCCTTGCATAATTTATACTGATTACAGAAACCACATTGTTATTTGATACCCTCTAAAATTTCAAATAATATCTCTCACTTTAAAATGCAATATGTGACAAAAAACACAAAAATTAAACAAAATGTAGTATGCCATCATCATTTAGTAGGATCTCTTAGTACCTTTCCTTTGGTCCAAATATATTTCTGTCCCTTGCTTTTTCTGTAGATGATAGGTAAATGTGCAGACCTGTGGTCACAGAGCCATTTTCTTGTCATGATTTGCTTTTCTTTCACAACAGTATCAGTTTTCTTACAGCTGAGATTACTGATGTCCCAATAAATCAGATAGGTTAATTGAGGAAGCAGGGAATTCAAACTGAGAGAGGAGTGGGGGCTTTGCCGGAGCCCCACACTGTGTCCAAGGTGTAAGGAACAAGGCCCTGTAGCAGAGTCTTACCGTGTTTTTTTTTTTTTTCCCATTGAGATGGAGTTTCTGCTCTTGTTACCCAGGCTGGAGTGCAATGGTGCAATCTCGGCTCGCTGCAACCTCTGCCTCCTGGGTTCAGGCAATTGTCCTGCCTCAGTTTCCTGAGTAGCTGGGATTACAGGCACACGCCACCATGCCCAGCTAATTTTTTGTATTTTTAGTAGAGACGGGGTTTCACCATGTTGACCAGGATGGTCTCCATCTCTTGACCTTGTGATCCACCCGCCTCGGCCTCCCAAAGTGCTGGGATTACAGGCGTGAGCCACCATGCCCAGCATTACAGTGTTTACTTATGTTAATATTCGAGGAAGAAAAATGCAACAGGAAGTAATCACTATAATGCTGAAGATCTTAATAAGTTATTAAACACAGCTCTCAGTTAAAACCTGTTAAATTACTATTTTTGAGACAGGATCTCAGTCTGTCACCCAGGCTGGAGAGCTGTGGTGCAGTCTTGGCTCACTGCAACCTGTCTCCAAGACCCAGGTGATTCTAGAGTCTCAGCGTCCTGAGTGCTGGGACTACAGGCACTCACCCCCACACCCAGCTAATTAAATTTTTTTTTTTTTTTTTTTTTTTTTGTGGAGACAAGATCTCACTGTATTGCCCAGGCTGGTTCCAAACTCCTAGATTCAAGCCATCCTCATGTGTTAGCTCCCAAACTGCTGGGATTACAAGCGTGAGCCACCATGCCAGGCCAAAACCTGCTACTTGAAACCTGTAGAATAGCCCAGACATTTTTCTGTTGGTTAAAAAGTCTCATTCTTCCTGAGTATTATGTTTAGACAAAGTGAACTGCATTTGCTTTGCATTTACTTTAATTCCATCCTTGTGCAAACTTGGAGCAGTTTCTCAGCATCGGCACTACTGATATTTTGGGTCAGATAATTCTCTGTTGTGGGGGCTGACCTGTGTACGGCAGCATGCTTAGCAGTGTCCCTGACCTCCACTCAGTAGATGATAGTTGCACCCCCTACCCCCAGTTGTGACAATAAGAATGTCTCCAGATGGAGGTAATTGTCCCCCGAAGGGTGGGGGGAATTGCCTCTGGTTGAAAGTCCCTAACTTAGGGCATCTAGAACTACAGTGTTCAGTTTGGTAGTTACTAGCTATATTTGGCAGTTTACATTTAGATTAAAATTAAACTCCATTTAAAATTCCTTTCCTCAGTCATGCTAGCCACATTGCAAGTGCTCAACAGCCACATGTGGCTGATGTTTGCTACCCTGGGCAGCACAGACATAGAACATTTCCGTCTCCAAAGAAGTTTCCACCCGACAGTGCTAAGAGCTGGCAGGTTTTTTTTTTGGCAGGGGAGGGGTTGGAGGAAATGAAGTCTTGTTCTATTGCCTATGCTGGAGTTCCCGGGTTCAAGTGATTCTCCTGCTTTAGCCTCCCAAGTAGCTGGGATTACAGGTGCCCACCACCATGCCTGGCTAACTTTTATATTTTTGGTAGAGATGGGATTTCACCATTTTGGCCAGGCTGGTCTCCAACTCCTGACCTCAAGTGATCTAACCCCCTTGGACTCCCAAAGTGCTGGGATTATGGTGTGAGCCACCTTGCCCAGGTAATTACTTGTTATATTTAATCCTCATCTCTGAAAGAGACAACTTTGACCCTGTTTCTGACCTAAATCGCAACTCAGCCTATTTTTGGTTCTTGTACTCATCCTGAGCTAAGTGCTGCTTTCCTACTCTTTGGGCCTGATTTTAGAAAATTCTTTGTCACCTTATTGTTATGCTAGAGGTTTATAGTACCATCAGTGGAACATTCCTGATCCTTATTTACTGATAAGGACTCCCAGAATTTCGAGTTCTCCTTTGTTTAAAAGCATGAGAAAAGAACCCCTGTTTGGCAAGGTTGAATGACCAGTTTTGGTTTATGGCTTTGTAGATCTTTGTAGGTTTATATAGAAAGGAGGAGATGATAGGCTGTAATTGTAGCTTTCATGTAAAACCAATTCCAACATTATCATAATGTGAGGGTTTGCATACAGGTGCATGGCAGCTGAGGCTGTAAATGATTATCTAATACTGGGTGTTAGGGAAAACTGATGGGACTCAGCCATAGTACAGAGTTTCTGATCCTAGAAATTCATGGCTTTGGTCATATTTGATTTATTCAGGATTGCATGGGTGGTCAGTGGCAGAGCTATTGATGGTTCCTATTTCTGTCTTTGCTCCACGATATCTAGGATTATGAGTTATAAGAAGTTGCTTGAGCTTAATGTCATCTGTTTTCACCTAAAGCAGAACCTGATTTATATATATATTTTTTGAGATGCAGTCTTGCTCTGTTGCCCAGGCTAGAATGCTGTGGCGTGATCTCAGCTCACTATAGCCTCTGGCTCCTGGGTTCAAGCAGTTCTCCTGCCTTAGCCTCTTGAGCAGCTGGGATTATTTTTGTACCATTTCTAGCCAATTTTTGTATTTGTAGTAGAAATGGGGTCTCACTATGTTTGCCAGGCTGGTCTCAAACTCCTGATCTCAAGTGATCTGCCTGCATCGGCCTCCCAAAGTGCTGAGATTACAGGTGTGAGCCACCACACCCAAACCTGATTTATAATTTTTATGAATTGAAGGTCACCTTCAATTCATAAAAGGTCATCTGTGGTCAAAGCCCAGTGTTGAATGCTGATAGAGACACAAGGTAAATAAGATATGACCCCTGAAGGAGGCTATGTAAGGGGCATACTTTTTTTGGACAAATCCTTGTATAGTAGGAGGGATAAAAAGCATAGGAATTAAGAAACAAGTTGTGAGTGCATGGAGAAGTGACCAGAAAAGATTGTGTGGAAGACATTCTTTAGGCAGAATCTATAGCTCAGAATGATGCTTTTCAAGAGTTTAATTGTAAATGTGATGCAGTTCTTTATGAGTGTGCCTTATATTGCTGGTAGATCAAAATCAAGAGACAGGAAAGCCATTTCATCTTTACCTTTCTCATTTGATCGCTCGCTAACAAGCCCTAGGAAACACTGCCTATAAAAAAGCCTAACTTAAAGCACTGTAACAGTATCAAGTGACTATAGCATGCTTCTCTTTAGCAATTTTCTTTTTGTTCCAAAATAAGGGTGTGATTCCAGATAAATAGTTAAGTGTTTAGAAATAGAGCTTTCTGTTGTATGGTATTTGTCCATCGGTGTGGTTATCTGGAAGCGTTTCTCATGTCGTAAGGTCTATATGAATCGACTCTGCAATAATGGTCTTTGGGACAGTTTTTTGGAACACAGACTGGATCTCTAGCATCTCCAACATGTGTCTGAGTCAGTTGATTGGAGACCTTTTCCCTCCTTCAGGTACTGCGCTCTGTGACTGAGATGTGATCTGTGCTGTTAACTTACTGCCTGCTTTCCACTGTTGGGTATTTTTGCCCTTTTCTCTTTTTTTTTGGAGATGGAGTTTTGCTTTTGTTGCCCAGGCTGGAGTGCAGTGGCACAATTTCGGCTCACTGTAACCTCTGCCTCCTGGGTTCAAGCGATTCTGCTGCCTCGTCCTTCTGCATAGCTGGGATTACAGGTACCCACCACCACACCCAGCTAATTTTTTGTATTTTTAGTAGAGACAGGGTTTCAGCATGTTGGCCAGGCTGGTCTTGAACTCCTGACCTCAGGTGATCCACCTGCCTTGGCCTTCCCAAAGTGCAAGGATTATAGACGTGAGCTACTGCCCCGTCCTCCTGTTTTTGCCCTTTTCGTTCCTATTTTTCGCCTCTCTTCTTGAGCAGTTTATAGGGTTAAATACTCATACAGTACTTGGCTAACCCTTTGCAACTAGAAAGATTCTGATGCTTAATGAGCCAGTAATTACAGCATGTCTTCATGTTCTTAAGAGACACACTCAACTGTAGAGACCATGATGGTTAAAAATAAGACTGACTTTTTTTTTTTTTTGAGACGGGAGTTTTGCTCTTGTTACCCAGGCTGGAGTGCAATGGCGCGATCTCGGCTCACCGCAACCTCCTCCTCCTGGGTTCAGGCAATTCTCCTGCCTCAGCCACCTGAGTAGCTGGGATTACAGGCACGTGCTACCATGCCCAGCTAATTTTTTGTATTTTTAGTAGAGACGGGGTTTCACCATGTTGACCAGGATGGTCTCGATCTTTTGACCTCGTGATCCACCCTCCTCGGCCTCCCAAAGTGCTGGGATTACAGGCTTGAGCCACTGCGCCCGGCCAAAAATAAGACTTTCAGAGAGTATCCAGTACTTAGAAGATGAGAGGAGTCAGCTGGGCGTGGTGGCGCACACCTGTACTCCCAGAACTTTGGGAGGCCGCGGTGGGTGGATCATCTGAGGTCAGGAGTTGGGGACTAGCCTGGCCAACATGGTGAAACCCTGTCTCGACTAAAAATACAAAAATTAGACTGGTGTGGTGGCGCATGCCTGTAGTCTCAGCTACTCAGGAGATCGCACCACTACACTCCAGTGCGGGCAGCAGAGTGAGACTCCATCTCAAAAAAAAAAAAAAGATGGGAGAAACAAAAGTTCTAGTTCTTAATTATTGTACTGTTGAATCAGGCAAAAATACCTACAGATGTAAAAAACTGAGACTCCAACAAGATAAACCAGGTTTACAAGTCACTGTATCAACTCAGAGGATTCCTGTCCTCTTCTCTCATCCTTGCCATAAGGAACATTGTGTTCCTGCTGTGGCTTCTCAGAGGTATGTATTATAGTAGACGTCTGGTGTTTGGGGAACTTGTTTAGTGCTAGGTAGCAGACACTGTTTGCTTTTCTCCTGGGAGGAAAAGAAATGATTTTTGCAGAGATGAAGGTTGAATGATTATCCCTCTTCCGGATTTGCCTTGTTTAGAAAGCTGTAGGAGGCAAGAGTAGTTGGTTAGTTAGGAAGCTGTTTGGAGCTTTACCTCTTGCTTTTCATCTTAGCTGAAGAACGATAATTTTTTATGTCTAATGCATACAGTGTACATTAGCATTTGATAACACCACAGTCTTCTAATATGAGCAGCTGTTTTCTCTTTAGTTAGCCCTAGGAGCCCCCCAAATAAGCCCTAAGAGTCCCCCAAATAAGAACATTCCTCTCCTGAAAAAAACCTTGTTGAAATTAAAGTATTACATATTTCTATTACTGATTAATGTTATTCTTAATGTACTTTTCAAAATACATTTTAGACTTTTTCTTTCTTTTTTTTATAGAGCCTGCTTCTCTTAAAAGCCTTCTCTTTAAGGGCTTAGCTCTGTATCTTCCAAAAGCAGTTATTCATGTACCATTTGTGAATTTGGCCACATTGATGTACCACCTATACTATTATTTGCTTAATATTGTCTTTTAAATCTACTTTAAATGGATTCACTTTCCTTTATTGAGGGACAATTTACATACAATAAAAATACCCATTTTAATTACACAGTTTGTGTTTTGGAAGTTGTAGTCACATTATCACATGATCAAGATAAAAAGCACTGACCTGGAGCAGTGGCTCACACCTGTAATTCCAACACTTGAGGAGGCCAAGACAGGAGGATCACTTGAGCCTAGGAGTTTCAGGGCAACCAGGGCAACATAGTGAGACCCTCATCTCTATAAAAAATAAAAACATAACCAGGCTTGTTGGCATGCACCTGTAGTCCCAACTACTTGAGAGGCTGAGGTGAGAGTATTGCTTGAGCCCAGGAGGGTGAGGCTGCAGTGAGCCACGATGGTGTTGCCGCACTCGGCCTGGGGGACAGAGTGAGACCCTGTCTTAAAAAATAAATCCCCTACCCACCCACCCAAAAAAGGTACAGAGTATTTCCATCTCCTGAAAATGTCCCTGTGTCCCTTTACTGTAGATCCCTGCTTTCTGTCACTCTAGCCCTTACCACCCTCCCCCTCCCATCCCATCCCTGCCCCCCCCTTTTAACTTAGGTTTGTGCTGAACTGTAAGGTCTGTAAATTCTTAGATTTGAGGTATTTTTTTCCACAATCATGTAAAAATAAATATATATATGAGTGTAAAATAGCATGATCTTGGCTCACTGCAACCTCCACCTCCTGGGTTCTAGCGATTCTCCTGCCTTAGCCTCCTGAGCAGCTGGGATTACAGGTTTGCACCACCACACCCAGCTAATTTTTTGTATCTTTAGTAGAGATGGGGTTTCACCATGTTGGCCAGGCTGGTCTCGAACTCCTGATGTTGTGATCCGGCTGCTTCAGCTTCCCAAAGTGCTGGATTACAGCCATGACCCACCGTGCCCAGCCACATGTATAATTTTTTAAATTTACACTTTGGTGAACTGGTTTAATAGAGGAAAGTGTTGATTAGTGTACTTTCCAAAGCTGAGAAAAATTTTAAAGTGGCTAGGGTGTTAATTCCCAAATCTTAGGCTCGAAAAACTCCTTTTATATCTACTGTAGTTTCCACTTTTGGAAGATCTGATAAACAACATCTTAGTAAAGAAACTTTATTAATGAAAGATCGTTGCCCAGGCATAGTGGTTCACACCTGTAATCCCAGCACTTTGGGAGGCTGAGGCGGGTGAATCATTTGTGGCCAGGAATTTGAGGCCAGCATGGCAAAACCCTGTCTCTACTGCAAATACAACAAAAATTAGCCAGGCATGGTGGTGCGCACTTGTAATCCTTGCTACTTGGGAGGCTGAGGCAGGAGAATCGCGTGAATCTGGGAGGTGGAGGTTGAAGTGAGCCTGTGGAGCACCACTGCACTCCAGCCTGGGCAACAGAGCAAGACTCTGTCTCAAAAAAAGAAAAAAGAAAAAAATTGTTTATCTCATTACTGGTAACTGTAAACATCCATCAAATGGTGATTTTTTTCAAACTCCAGGATACATCCTATATATGGAATGTCTAATCAGTTTAGCAGCAGTTTTTTAAAAACCAAAAAAGATGACTTATACCCCAGAAATATGTGCAATGATTGTGTATCGATTAACAAAAAGAACAAAATAGAAAATAGAATATATTCCAGATGAGAGAGGTAGGAATCATACCTCATACTAGGTTGATATAATTCTAGCCAAAAGCAAAAGTAAGTGTTTTTTTTTTCATTAATCTATGCAGCCTTATTCCACATAAATTTATAATATTGTATTAGCTTTTTTAAAAAACTGAGAATTGCTCCCTGACCTCCTATGTTATTTTACCTTGCATTTGATTCTTGACTTTTCCCCTAATATTTAAATTGTCAGAACTTTGAAGCAATTTTAACATTACATGTGTAATATTTCTTCTGATAGTGGTGGAGTATTTTAATATCCCATACTGTCCGAAAGTGATGAAAATCACCTAGCATAAAAGTGATAAAAATCACCTAGCATAAAAATGATTCTTGACTAGGCACTGTGGCCCAAATTTCTAATCTTAGCACTTTAGGGGGCCAAGGATTGCTTATAAGGCTAAGAGTTTGAGATCATCCTGGGAAGCATAGCAAGACCTTGTCTCTCCAAAAATTTTTTAAAAATTAAGCATGGTGGCATGTGCCTGTAGTCCTGACTGCTCAGATAGCTGAGGGTAGAGGATCGCTTGAGCCCAGGAATTCAAGGCTCCAGCCAGCTATGATCACGCCACTGTACTATAGCCTGGGTGATAGAGCAAGATTGTGTCTCAAAAAAAAAAAAAGATGATTAAAAAAAGTGCTCATGAAGGTATCAATAGTAGGTCTTGTTTTATAAAATGAGCTACTGTTTAATGTCTCAGTTCTGGCTGGGCACAGTGGCTCACGCCTGTAATCCCAGCACTTTGGGAGGCAGAGGAGAGCAGATCACCTGAGGTTGGGAGTGCAACCTGATGAGAACCTGTCTCTACTAAAAATACAAACAATTAGCTGGATGTGATGGCAGGTGCCTGTAATCCCAGCTACTCAGGAGGCTGAGGAGGGAGAACCACTTGAGCCCAGGAGGTGGAGGTTGCAGAGATCCTGCTAGTGCTCCTGTGCTCCAGCCTGAGAGACAGTGAAACTATCTCAAAAACAGCAACAAGAGTCTCAGTTTTGTGGCCATGACCATACACTTGAATGGTTCTCCTTAGCAAAGGAGAATACAGTCATACTTACTATGCATCTGTGTTAGATATAATTGTAGCAAAAATACTGAACTCACTTCATTACACAACAGTCAACAGTACTTGAAATACAGTTTATAAATTTGCAGAGAGGTATAACTGTTTCTAAATTCTCAGCAATTAGCATCTATCAGAAAATGTGCATGTAGATATACTCCCTCTGTAAATGCTCTGTTGCACTTTTTTTGGTTTTGGGGTTTTGTTTGAAACAGTCTTGATCTGTCGCCCAGGCTGGAGTGCAGTGGTGTGATCTTGGCTCACTGCAACCTTCATCTCCCAGGTTCAAATGATTCTTGTGCCTCAGCTTCCCGAGTAGCTGGGATTACAGGTGCATGCTGCCATGCCCAGCTAATTTTTGTATATTTAGTAGAGACAGGGTTTCACTATTTTGGCCAGGCTAGTCTCAAACTTCTGACCTCAGGTGATCTGCCCACCTTGGCCTCCCAAAGTGTTGGTGTTACAGGTGTGAGCCACCATGCCCAGCCCCACTTTCACTCTTAAAAATGTTCGGTTTAAGGTTGGTGGAAAAGGAAAAACAAATGCCCTGGTCTGGATGATGAGTTTATGGTCATCAGTTGAGACTGTTGTAAAATAGAAATTTTCTCTGTAGAGAGAGTTCTTCCTAGGTGAAAACATTAATCAAGCAAGAATAATCTTTAAAATTAAAGCTTAGTTCTAAATATAATTTTCGAGTACGAGCCTTTTTTAAGTGTTGAGTTGCTTCATTTACTTACTGATAAAATTGAGGAGTATTGTGCAGTGGTTAAGAGCACTGGTTCTAGAATTATACTTAGTTTTAAATTCTGGCTGTAAAGCGTACTATGATTTAGGGCTTGTGAGGAGGTAATGTGTATAGAGGGGTTAATTATTAGCACAATGCCTGGAATATAGTAAGCATGCCAGTTAGTAATTATAAGGGATCACAAATCCGATTGAATACTTACTCAGTGTCTGACCCTGCAGAAGGGATACAGCAATCATTTAATGTTTTTTTCCCAGGAACCTGACATAGAATACTGTTTTTTGTTTACTTGTTTTTGTTTTGGATGGAATCTCGCTGTCACCCAGGCTGGAGTACAGTGGCACCATCTCAGCTCACTGCAGTCCCCGCCTTCCAGGTTCAAGCGTTTCTTCTGCCTCAACCTCCAGAGTAGCTGGGATTACAGATTCCTGTCAGCACACCTGGCTAATTTTTGTGTTTTCAGTAGAGACAGGGTTTTGCCATGTTGGCCAGGCTGGTCTCAAGGACCTGACCTCAAGTGTTCTGCCTGCTTCAGCCTTCCAAAGTGCTGGGATTACAGGCGTGAGCCACTGCACCTGGCCTGCTGGGTTTTTTTTTTTTTTTTTTTTGGTCAACATTATCAAACAGTCTCCTTCTATGTACTGAATAATAGACATCTTTATAGAATTTAATTCTTCATTTAGGTTTGTGTCTGGCTGTTGCTCTGCTGTTTATAAATATTGATCATACAACTACTTTGGCATTGCCCACAGCTATTGAAGATAAGAAATGTGGTGAAGAAAGTGGTAGCTGCCCTCAGTAGAAGCTTATGAAGGCATTGTTTTTAGTTTTAAGGGATCAGTTAATAAATCTGCAACTTTTCATAGCGCATTCCTTGGTTTAGATCTAATATCCTGAAACTGGATAATACTTTATATTTTTGATTATCCAATTAATGCAACAAACATGGGTCTACAGCATTGGAAACAAAGCACGTTCACATTTACTCACCCAAACTTAACTATCCCTGCTGCTTTTCCTACCCACCCTCTCCTACTGGGCTTACCCCTGAAGAGCAGTAACAATTTATTTATTTGTTTTTTAATTTTAATTTTATTTTTTGAGACAGTCTTGCTCTGGCACCCAGGCTGGAGTGCAGCGGTGCAATCAGTTTTTCCTGCTTCAGCCTCCTGAGTACCTGGCTAATTTTTTAATTTTTAGTAGAGAAGGGATTTTGCCATCTTGGTCAGGCTGGTCTCAAACTCCTTGGCCCTAGGTGATCCGCCCACCTTGGCCTCCCAGAGTGCTTGGGATTACAGGTGTGAGCCACCACACGCAACCAGCAAGAACAATTTAAATGTAAGCCAGTCCATGCAGTGCATATATACTCCAGAGTCAGAGATTCACATGGGGATTATGAATCTGCATTTCCTTCCTGCCTTTCACAGTTTAAGCATCTTGTCATTACCTGGGATTTTAGTGTTTTTAAATGAGTATTCACACAATATGGCTTCTGAACCAACCATTTGTGTGTGTGTGTGTGTGTGTGTTGTTGTTGTCGAGACAGGTTCTCACTCTCGTCCAGGCTGCAGTGCAGTAGTGTGATTACGGCTCACCAAAGCCTCAGCCTCCCGGGATTATGTGATCCTCCCACATAAACCTCGCAAGTAGCCGGATACTATATGCACGCATCACCATGCCAGGCTGGTTTTTGTACTTTTTGCAGACATGAGGTTTTGCCGTATTGCCTAGGCTATATTTTGTCTGTCTATTTTTTTTTCTTTTTTTTTAATCAATGCGGGTTCTTGCTGTGTCGCCCAGGCTGGAGTGCAGTGGCGCGATCTTGGCTCACTTGACCTTCTGGGCTCAAACAATCCTCCCACCTCAGCCTCCTGAGTAGCTGAGACCACAGGCATGCGCTGCCATGCCTGACTAACTTTTTTTTTGTATTTTTTGTAGAAATGGGGTTTTGCCATGTTGCCTGGGCTGCTCTCGAACTCCTGGACTCAAGTGATCCTCTTGCCTTGACTTCCCAAAGTGCTGGGATTACAGGCATGAGCCACCACGCCTGGTGTATTGTATCTATTCTTAACTGAAATATTCATTATAATTCTGTAGAAAGAAATAGCTGTGTTGTACTTACAGAGGAAACAGTATGCTTATATCCAGTCTGGCATGCCTTCCTAAGGGATTTTCAGAGTAATATGACAATCAGAGAATTGAGCCAACTTTAGACCCTTGGTCTAAAGAGAAGTCAAAATTAGTAGGAATCTGAATCCCTTCCTTCAGGAAGCTTATAATCTAATTGGAGAGCACATTTATACTGGAAAGCACATCTATAAAACTGTTCACAGTGAAGAATGTAAGGAATCATGAGGCTAAATGGTAGTTGCACATCATAACGGCCTCAACTGCAGGCATTCTGTCCTGTTGTCCCCACAAATACAACCAACGTTGTCAGGCAACAAGTCTAGATTTTTGGTTTAGGAAAAAAGGCATCAGTATCATTAGAGGGTATGTAAAAGAGCAAAGATGGCTTTGTCCCAAAGGTTTCCTGGAATTATTGACTTGTAATTGAATAGGTGGCGAGAGATAAAAAGCACAAGGGTGTTTCAGACAGGTGGTTGTTGGGAGGATGAAGGTGTGAATGATCAAGCCAAACTGTTTATCTCTTTTCCTCTGGCCAGATGGTAGGGGACTTACGGGAGTGTCACAGGAGTGAGGATCATCAGGAGCATCACCAGCTGACTCAGGGATAATGATAAATTCTCTTGACCATCATCTATTCCTCATTCTCTTCACTGTCAGCCCTGAGGCCTTTTTCCAGTGTTTTCTTATGGTTAAAATGATGAATTTTATTGAAAATATCTGTTTTAAAATTTGTGTTTTTTTATCTAAAAATTGGAGTGGTTGTGGCTAAATGATTACCTTGTAAGCCCTTGTGGGAGCCAGCGTGATGTAATAGAGGCCAGAAACGGGAGTCAGGGACCCCAGGTTCTGGCACCTCGCTGTCATTTGTTAGCTCCATGACTGTAGGCAAGTTGCGTAACCTCTGCATCACCTCCAAAATGTTAGACCTGAATCAGACGTTTTTATGCTATCCTTTTTTTTTTCTTTTTTCTTGTTTGTTTTTTGTTTTTTTGAGACAGGGTTTTACTCTGTTCCAGGCTGGAATGCAGTGGTGTGATCATAGCTTACTGCAGCCTCAAATTCCCAGGCTCATGTGATCCTCCTACCTCTGCCTTCTAAGTAGCTAGGACTATAGGCATACTGTACCACACCCAGCTTTTTTTTTTTTTTTGTAAAAATGGAATCTCACTGTGTTGCCCAGGCTGATCTGGAATTCCTGGCCTCAAGTGATTCTTCTGCCATGGCCTCCCAAAGCATTTTTTTTTTTTCAATGAAATTTTTTATAAATGAAACTTTACTCAAAACCTTGTTATGGGCCCGAGGCAGTGGGTCACGCCTGTGATCCCAGCCCTTTGGGAGGCCGAGTCAGGCAGATCAGGAGGTCAATAGATTGAGACCATCCTGGCCAACATGGCAAAACCCCATCTCTACTAAAAATACAAAACTTAGGTGGCCATAGTGGCGCATGCCTGTACTTCCAGCTACTCAGGAGACTGAGGTAGGAGAATTGCTTGAACCCAGGAGGCGGAGGTTGTAGTGAGCTGAGATTGTGCTGCTGCATTCCAGCCTGGGCAACAGAATGATACTCCATCTAAAAAACGAAACAAAACAGACAAACCCCCCCAAAAAAAAAAAACCCTGTTATATAAAACAGAGCTGATCTGCCCAGTGGAGGGTAGGGAGCTAGAAGCCCCAGCTGCTTACCTAACTCTTCCTTTTCAGTTCTCCCAGGGGCCTTAGGCTCAGGAGAACACAGTGGGGAAAATCCCTGGACTAGATCCCTTAGGTCCTGTCTAGAATTTAATATTTTGTGAATCTTATATTGATAAGCAGAGTGGAATTTCTGAAAAACAATTTTGAGGAGGCAGTGATCTGCTAGATACAGTGAGGAACAGGAAAAGATAAACACAGCTCTTGCTTTAAGCAGCATTCTTGGAAGAAGAGTAAGAGGGGAACAAAAGAGCTATAACTTTCGTAACACAACTCATAGTACACAGAGATTGAAGTCAACAAGAATTTATTCCCTAAAAATAATTACAGAGATTATGAAGAGAGAAAGGGAAACGAATATAAGTGTTTTAATTTTGCAAAAAGGCGGGTGCGCTGGCTTAGGCCTGTAATTCCAGCACTTTGGAAGGGCCAGACAGAAGGATAACTTGAGCTCAGGAGTTCAAGACCAGCCTGGGCAGCATAATGAGTCCTTGTATCTACAAAAAAGATTTTTAAATTAGCCAGGCATGGTGATGAGCGCATGTACTCCCAGGTACTCAGGAGGCTGAGGTCGGGAGATCACTTTATTTCTGGAGGTCAAGGCTGCAGTGAGCCCCGATCACACCACTGTACCCCTAGCCTATGTAACAGAGTGACTGTCTCAAAAATAATAATATTTGTTAGAATAGCATGTCTTTGTATAACTGCCACATTGCTTGTATGAGGTGAAACTGACTCACTTTATTATCAGAAGTGTGATCTCATCAAAGCCCAAGCTGTCCAGCTGCCTTGGACTGTGGGTCATGTGTTGCCAGTACCTTGGAGCTGTGTACAAAAGCCAGGCTGAGGGGATCTTGTGGTTACCCCCATGAGACTAATAACTTATCAAGGGGGAAGGAACTTATCTCCTTTTTGGCTTCACCTGGTTCTTTCCAGAATGAATGGTGAAAAAATAATTCTGGGAAAAACTTTAAATTCTTAATTTTGTTTACTTTTTGGATGGGAGATAGGTGTATGCATGGTAAAATTCAAAAGTAACAAATGGAGACTGGGTGTGGTGGCTCACACCTGCAATCCCAGCACTTTAGGAGGCCGAGGTGGGCGGATCACTTGAGGTCAGGAGTTCAAGACCAGCCTGGCCAACATGGTGAAACCCTGTCTCTACTAAAAATACAAAAATTAGCCAGGCATGGTTGCATGTGTCTGTAATTCCTGCTACTCAGGAGGCTCAGGCAGGAGAATTGCTTGTACCTGGGAGGCAGAGGTTGCAGTGAGCTGAGATTGTGCCACTGCACCCAGCCTGAGTGACAGAGTGAGACTCCATCTCAAAAAATAAAAATTAAAAAAAAAAATGGCAGCAAGTGGGGCTCTGAAGGACGTTTACTTTTTCTGTTACACTTTAGTACTGATGGAAGTTTTAAGATCATGCATGTATTTTACAGTAAACCCACAAGAAATTATGCACTTAATTTTTCTGGGTGAATTGTGTTGTAGAGGCAATAGAGAATTATTTACATTTCTCCTTTCTCTTTGTTTCCCAGATAGCAGACCCCACGCTAGCTGAAATGGGAAAAAACTTGAAGGAGGCAATGAAGATGTTGGAGGACAGTCAGAGGTGAGCACTACAGAAGTGACCTGTTCATCGAGTTCAGCCTGCTGTGAAGTTGTTGGCTCTGGTTTCCTCCTGTTAAAGATACATCTTGTCTTCACAGTGTCACACATAGCTTCTAACTGACTTGAAAATTGGCATTTGTCTTGAGTAAAAGGTGCCTTGTAATTAAAGGATTTTGAAATTGAGAGGAAGGACTTAAAATGTTTAAATCTGTTAAGAGTTTCATTTACTTAATATATCGATTTGACTCTATAATTACTTGTTATATATTCAGGTCATGCAAAGCACCAAGTAAATAAGAAGTGGGTGGAACTTTTTGTTGCGTATTCTCATCTTTTCCAAAAACTCAAACTGTACCTATAACTAGAGGCAGGGAGATATGATAAATGTGTTTCAAATCCTGCCTCAATCACTAAGAGATTATAGGCAACATAGTCACATTTGCATGTTTAGGAGTTAGAAATTTGATATGATGAAACAAATGAATAGCTTTTTCTTTTCTTTAAATTAGAAGAACAGAAGAGGAAAATGGAAAGAAGCTTGTGTCAGGGGATATTCCGGGGCCACTCCAGGGCAGGTAGGTGACAATGAGGATCCATACCTTTAGTTAAGGTGTAAATTTTTGTTTGTTTTTAAGATGAAGTCTTGCTCTGTTGTCCAGGCTGGAGTGCGGCGGCACGATGTGGGCTCACTGCAACCTCTGCCTCCCCTGTTCAAGCGGTTCTCATGCCTCAGCCTCCTGAGTAGCTGGGATTACAGGCGTGTGCTGCCACACCTGGCTAATTTTTGTATTCTCAGTAGAGACGGGATTTCGCCATGTTGGCCAGGCTGGTTTCTAACTCCTGACCTTGACTGCAGGTGATCCACCCGCCTCGGCCTCCCAAAGTGCTGGGATTACAGGTGTGAGCCACCACACCTGGCCTACTTAAACCAATATCTTACCATCATTGATTTACGGTTTCAGTTTTAATGAACACGTAACAAATTTAAATAGACTTCTGTGCAGTGTAACATTAGAAAAGTGAAGTACCATTGGCTGGTTGGTGATATTGCTGCACCTGCTGGCTTTTCTCCCTGTCCCATTTGGAATTCAATACAGGCTGGGTACAGTGGGTAATACCTGTAATCCCACCACTTTGGGAGGCCAAGAGAGGAGGATCACTTGAGCCCAGGAGTTCAGTGTTACAGTGATCTGTCATTGTGCCACTGCACTCCAGCCTGAGTGATAGAGATACTCTTAAAAAAGAATTTTTTTTTAAACCAACAATTTCATGCAACCTCATGACTCAGAAATGATACATGGAGCCAGGCACAGTGGTGCACACCTGTATTCCCAGCTGCCTGGGAGGCTGAGGCAGGAGGATCGCTTGAGTCGAATTTGAGGCTACCCTGATGACATCATGAGACCCTATCCCTGAAATAAAATAAAAGTGATATAAAAATTCATCATTATGACTGGTATATCATACTTAGTTCATTCTCAAAACCTGTAATCTATTTGGTAGACTGAGTTTTAGTGTAAGAGGTATTTTAATTTGATAAGATTTATCGTTTTCATAATACAGTAAAGAAAAGGAAAATGTCAAATTTAATCACTTATTGTTTGGCAATTGAAGCAAATCTGTCATGTCTTCCTCGTTTGAGCTAGCAGGAAAAATAGCAAAAAAGTAAGTAGCTGACTAAAATGTTCCAAAGATATTAGCAGTTAATCTGGGATTGATGACCCAGCCCACCTTCCCTGATACAACTTATTTTTTTTTTCCTTTTTATAACCAGGAAACTGCACATAAGTAAACAGTACAACTCCCTTAAATATCCTTTGACCTGAATATAAATTGAACTAGGTTGCAAAAGAAAAGTATGGAGGAAGGATCACAGTGTGCCAGTAAATGTCACATCTAACACACTGAGAGACTACTAATACTTTATTTAAAACAGTCACTCCTATTCATAGCATAAATAATGCAGCGTGAAGCGAGGCAGGAAATGCTTTCTCAGGTCAGAACAGGAAGCAGGGCCTATAAAATCTCCCTCCAGGCCTACGGATGGAAACAAAAGGCTTTAATGTTTTAGTCTCCTGATTCCACTGACGTTTCCCCAGGAGAGATACTCCCAACAGCATCTGTAATTCTCAAAATGACAGCACGTTAAGCTACTCACTAGGAGGAATCACACTTAGGAATGCATTCAAGACTGGTAACCTGCCAGGCACGACTGAGTACCACACTTTCACTGTGTGAAGCCTCTCAAGTCCATAACGTCCAGCTTGACGAGTTGGAATAGCATGTTCAGGGTCATGTGGCGGGTAGCCGAGGGCCTCTGCCTGCCCTACTCTCTACAGTGTCCAGGGCCCAGAGCTCCTCTCACTTGAAGGGCAGCACCTTGGGGACAGTTGGTTTGGGGACATCGTTTTGATGGTGCTTCCTTTGTTGAAAGAGGACGCATTTTATTAGTCTGTTCTTGTTAATGGAGAGATAGCTTTATGTTATTCCTGTTGCAAGTTGCCTTGCCATTGGTTGCTACTTCAGCCATTTTAATTCTTTTCATAACTTTCCACCTCCTCGTGTAATGAGCATTTCATAGCAACGTATCTTGGATAGAAGTAAAATATTTTTACACTTTAATCAGATCTCAAGTTTTCCAGCTTGGGGAAGAGCTGGTAATGAATGAAGCTTACATTGTTAAAGGCTGTTAGTCCAAACAGACAAGATCCATAAGTGGAGGAAATTAGATATGCCAGTGTCATTGGAATAGTCTGACTGGCATTATAATATAATAAGGAGTACGCTTATTATATATTATAGGTACATATTATAAGGACTTCTGGGTCTTCTTACATGCTTATTAAATACTCTCTGTCTTATACTCCAAGATTCAAATGAAATGTGTAGAAATGTAGAGCAAGACTGGGTGGCTGAGCAAAGTGGCTCATGCCTATAATCTGAGCACTTTGGGAAGCTGAGGCAGGAGGATCGCTTGAGCTTAGTGGTTTGAGACCAGCCTGAGCAACATGGTCTGCCAAAACTACAAAAAGGCCGAGTACGGTGGCTGATACCTGTAAACCCAGCACTTTGGGAGGCTGAGGTGGGTGAATCACTTGAGGCCAGAATTCAAGACCAGCCTGGGCAACATGGTGAAACCCCATCTCTACTAAAAATATAAAAATTAGCCAGGTGCTGTGGTGCATGTGTGTAAATCCCAGCTACTCAGGAGGCTGAGGCAGGAGAATTGCTTGAACCCGGGAGGCAGAGGTTGCAGTGAGCCAAGATCGTGTCACTGCACTCAAGCCTGGGTGACAGAGTGAGACCCTATCTCAAAAAAATAAATAAAAAGACTGGTTACATTTGTTAAAATGAAACTCATATTTAGGTAGAAGACTTATTTAGCCACAAGTAAGTTAATATCAGAATTTAGTTTATAATTTGAGCTTTGTTTCTTAAAAAGCATAAAATATGTACCACCTTCTTTCTCTTATAGTTATTTAATTAAGGAAAAAAAAACTTTTTAGCAAGTCTAGTTAGATGAGAGCAGTAACAGGAGAGTGGTGGGGTATTTGTGTGGTTCCCACCGGCCTATCAACTCCTTTTATTCTGCAGTGGACAAGATATGGTGAGCATCCTCCAGCTGGTTCAGAATCTGATGCATGGAGATGAAGATGAGGAACCCCAGAGCCCCAGGTAATGAACCTGGCAGCTTTTCTTTTCGAGTGTATGTGTTCTTGATTTCAGTAGTGATTGCACTCTGACAAGTGGCTCAAATAAGAAGCTATATTTCATTGAGTTTCATATGATACTAAAATTTTTTTTCATAAAGACATTTATGTATAAGATATATTTTGTGAATTGAAGGCATTTACTGAAATTAGAACCCATAGTTTTTATGGTCTCGTGTCTTAGAGAGGGGCTGGCAGAAGGACTAAAGAGTAAGCACTGTTCTGCTGCTGTGCTTCTGCTTCCTAGGAATTGCTGCACCTGTATTAGTTTTCTCTTTAATTATTTTAATTTTAATGTTTTGAAATAAGTAAAATGTTCTCTTGGTTCAAAATTCTGACAATAAAAACCAATATACAAAGGGAATTTTCCTTTCTACCGTTTGTCCCTACCTGGTTTTCTTCTCTAGAGGAAGACATTACCAGTTTCTTGTGTATTCTTCCCGGGAGATTTTATATATATTATACACAAGGAAAGTGTCCATGCCCACCCTCTCTAAGACGTAATTACTACGCACATGTTCTGCACCTTGCATTTTTTCACTGAAGTCTTGGAGCTCATTGCATATTCATGCACAGGAGCTTTCTCCTTTGTTAGAGCTGTGTATTTTACTTGGAACTGATGAGCCATATTTTATTTTATTGGTCCCTGCCATGTTTCACTGTCACTTTTGACATGTGTTCCTTCTCACAGAAGCAAGTGTGTTTCGAGGACAAAGTCCTGAAGTGGGATTGCTGTCTCAGACAGTGTGTACTTCTGTAATTTGGGTCATCCTGCCAAATTTCCCTCCGTGGAGTTACGGCATTCAGCAGTCCCACCAGCAATGTATGAGAGGACTTTATTCCCATACCTTCGCCTGCAAAGGCGTTGTCAGACTAAATGATCTTTGATAAGTGATATTCTCATGAGAAATTTGATAAGTTTTTATTATGAACCAAGTGAAGTGTCTTTTTATATGTTTTAAGACCCATTTATATTTCCCTTTCTAGGAACTGGCTGTTGCCTGTGATCCTATTAGTCTGTTTTTTTCCTTATTACTTACAGTTAACAATTGTAAACTTTTTCCTCCTTATTTACAGTTTTTCTTTATAAGGGAAATTAGTTTCAATTATATACAAAACATTTTATGAAATCAATTTTAATTCTATATGAATCAATACCTAGTCCCCCTTGAATTTGCTGTATTATTGCAGTAAACAATTAATTTTTATTTAATGCAGAGACTTGGGATTTAATTCTTTAAAAAATGTTTTTGGTTCATTTTACCTTAGCCTACCCTCCGTAATTCTTGAGGCTGGTATTTAATCTTAAAAATATTTTAACAGGGCTGGTGCTGTGGCTCACGCCTATAATCCCAGCACTTTGGAAGGCCAAGGTGGGCGGATCACAAGGTGAGGAGTTCAAGACTAGACTGGCCAACATGGTGAAACCCTGTCGCTACTAAAAAATACAAAAATCGGCTGGGCATGGTGGCTCGTGCCTGTAATCCCAACTAGTTGGGACGCTGAGATAGAATTGCTTGAACTGGGACCAGGGAGGCAATTCTCCTGCCTCAGCCTCCCAAGTAGCTAGGACTACAGGTGCTCGCCACCTTGCCCAGCTAATTTTTGTATTTTTTAGTAGAGACGGGGTTTCACCATGTTGGTCAGGATGGTCTCGATCTGTTGACCTCGTGATCCGCCCACCATGGCCTCCCAAAGTGCTGGGATTACAGGCGTGAGCCACCGCGCCTAGCCTGAAAAAAAAATTTTAATAGGAAATTATTTTAAAACAGTTTGTAGGTACTCAATTTAAGAAGGGATATTTACTTCCTGGAACCTAAATTATGAAAATATTTTTCTGGCCGGGCGTAGTGGCTCATGTCTGTGATCCCAGCACTTTGGGAGGCCGAGGTGGGTGGGTCACCTGAGGTGAGGAGTTTGAGAGCTGCCTAACCAACATGGTGAAACTCCGTCTCTACTAAAAGTACAAAAGATTGGCTGTGTTTGGTGGCAGCCACCTGTAATTCCAGCTACTTGGGGGGGCTGAGGCAGAAGAATCACTTGAACCCAGGACGTGGAGGTTGCAGTCAGCCAAGATCACACCATTGCATTCCAGCCTGGGCAAGAGTGAGCTCCATCCTAAAAAAAAAAAAAAATATATATATATATATATCTGTCTCAAAATTTTCACCAAACTATCTATACCGTATATGCTTTGAATTTTCTAAATGTATCTGAATTTCTGCCTTCTGGGCCATTAAGTAGATTTCAAGTCTGACAGAAATTTCTGTGGAATACCGTCTCTATGTTCTGTGTACTTTTTTATGGTTTGACTCTAATTCTTTCTTTAAACTAATTTTGCTTAACAGAATCCAAAATATTGGAGAACAAGGTCATATGGCTTTGTTGGGACATAGTCTGGGAGCTTATATTTCAACTCTGGACAAGGAGAAGCTGAGAAAACTTACAACTAGGATACTTTCAGATACCACCTTATGGCTATGCAGAATTTTCAGGTAAAGACATGAAGAGTTTTTAGTTTCCAGTGAAGACTAGTATGAGTTGGGTATAGGCTGAAAGATCTTTTTTCTGGAGCTGTACTACTTGGGTTCAGATATCCTCCTTCTTGGAAGAGGTGCTTAACCTCTCCATGCCTGTTTCACTGTCTGTTAGATGGGGATAGTATTAATTTCAATTTCTTTCTTTTTTTTTTTTTTTTTTAATGCTTTAAGTTCTGGAGTACAGGTGCAGAACAAGCAGGTTTGTTCCATAGGTATACACATGCCATGGTGGTTTGCTGCGTCCATCACTCCGTCATCTACATTAGGTATTTCTCCTAATGCTATCCCTCCCCTATCCCCCACCTGCTGACAGGCCCCAGTGTGTGATGTTCCTCTCCCTGTGTCCATGTGTTCTCATTGTTCAACACCCACTTATGAGTGAGAACATGTGGTGTTTGGTTTTCTGTTGTTGTGTCAGCTTACTGAGAATGATGATTTCCAGCTTTATCCATGTCCCTGCAAAGAACATGATCTCATTCCTTTTTATGGCTGCATAGTATTCCATGGTGTATATGTGCCATGTTTTCTTTATCCAGTCTATCATTGATGGGCATTTGGGTTGGTTCCAAGTCTTTGCTATTGTGAACGGTGCTGCAATAAACATAGGTGTGCATGTGTCTATAGAATGACTTATAATCCTTTGGGTATGTACCCAGTATTGGGATTGTTGGGTCAAATGGTATTTCTGTTTCTAGATCCTTGAGGAATTGCCACAGTGTCTTCCACAGTGGTCGAACTAATTTACACTCCCACCAACAGTGTAAAAGCTTTTGTTTCTCTACATCCTCTCCAGCATCTGTTGTCTCCTGATTGTTTTAGTGATTGCCATTCTAAATGAAGTGAGATGGTATCTCAATGTGGTTTTGATTTGCATTTCTCTTAATGACCAGTAATGATGAGCTTTTTTTCACATGTTTATTTCCTGCATAGATGCCTTCTTTTTTTTTCTTGAGACGGAGTTTCGCTCTTGTGACCCAGGCTGGAGTGCAATGGCGCAATCTCGGCTCACCGCAACCTCCGCCTCCTGGGTTCAGGCAATTTTCCTGCCTCAGCCTCCCGAGTAGCTGGGATTACAGGCACGTGCCACCATGCCCAGCTAATTTTTTGTATCTTTAGTAGAGACGGAGTCTCACCATGTTGACCAAGATGGTCTCGATCTCTTGACCTCATGATCCACCCGCCTCGGCCTCCCAAAGTGCTGGGATTACAGGCATGAGCCACCGCACCCAGCCAATGCCTTCTTTTAAGAAGTGTCTGTTCATATTCTTCATCTGCTTTTTGATGGGGCTGTTTTTTTCTTGTAAATTTGTTCAGGTTCTTTATAGATTCTGGATATTAGCTCTTTGTCAGATAGGTACATTGCAAAAAATTTTTTTCGTTCTGTTGGTTGCTGGTTCACTCTAAGGATAGTTTCTTTCACTGTGCAGAAGCTCTTTAGTTTAATTAGATCCCATTTGTGTATTTTGGCTTTCATTGGCATGCTTTTGGTGTTTTAGTCAGGAAGTCCTTACCCATGCCTATGTCCTGAATGGTATTGCCTAGGTTTCCTTGTGGGGTTTTTATGGTATTAGGTCTTATGTTTAAATCTTTAATTCATTTGGAGTTAGGAAGGGATCCAGTTTCAACTTTCTGCTTATGGCTAGCCAGTTTTCCCAACATCATTTATTACATAGGAAATCCTTTCCCCATTGCTTGCTTTTGTCAGATTTGTCAAAGATTAGATGGTTGTAGATGTGTGGTGTTATTTCTGAGGCCTTTGTTCTATTCGATTGGTCTGTATCTCTGTTTTGATACCAGTACCATGCTGTTTTGATTACTGTAGCCTTGTAGTATAGTTTGAAGTCAGGTGGCATGATGCCTCCAGCTTTGTTTTTTTTGCTTAGGATTGTCTTGACTGTGCGGGCCTCTTTTTGGTTGCATATGAAGTTTAAGGTGTTTTTTTTTCCAATTCTGTTAAGAAAGTCAATGGTAGCATTGAATCTATACATTACTTTGGGCAGTATGGCCATCTTCATGATATTGATTCTTCCTAAACATGAGCATGGAATGTTTTTCCATCTGTTTGTGTCTTCTTGTATTTCATTGAGCAGTGGTTTGTAGTTCTTGAAGAGGTCCTTCACATCCCTTGTTAGTTGTATTCTTAGGTATTTTTTCTCTTTGTAGCAATTGTGAATGGCAATTCACTCATGATTTGACTCTCTGTTACTGGTGTATAGGAATGCTTGTGATTTTTGTACATTGATTTTGTATTCTGAGACTTTGCTGAAGTTGCTTATCAGCTTAAGGAGATTTTGGGCTGAGATGATGGGGTCTTCTAAATATACAGTCATGTCATCTGCAAATAGAGACAATTTGACTTTCTCTTTTCCTAATTGAATATCCTTTATTTCTTTTTCTGGCCTGATTGCCCTGGCCAGAACTTCAAATACTATGTTGAATAGGAGTGGTAAGAGAGGGCACCCTTGTCTTGTGCCAGTTTTCTAAGGGAATGCTTCTAGTTTTGCCTGTTCAGTATGATATTGGCTGTGGGTTTGTCATAAATAGCTCTTATTATTCTGAGATATGTTCCACTGATACCTAGTTTATTGAGAGTTTTTAGCATAAAGGGCTGTTGAATTTTGTCAAAGGCCTTGTCTGTATCTATTGAGATAATCGTGGTTTTTGTCTTGGGTTCTGTTTATGTGATGGATTACATTTACAGATTTGCATATGTTGAACTAACCTAGCATCTGAGGGATGAAGCCAGCTTGGTCGTGGTGGATAAGCTTTTTGATGTGCTGTTGGATTCGGTTTGCCTGTATTTTATTGAGGATTTTCACATCAGTTCATCATGGATATTGGCCTGTAGTTTTTTTTTGTGTGTGTGTGTCTCTGCCAGGTTTTGGTATCAGGATGATGTTGGCCTCATAAAATGAGTTATGGAGGATTCCCTTTTTGTATTGTTTGGAATAGTTTCAGAAGGAGTGATAGTAGCTCCTCTTTGTACCTCTGGTAGAATTTGGCTGTGAACCTGTCTGGTCCTGGACTTTTTTTGGTTGGTAGGCTATTAACTGCTGCCTCAATTTCAGACCTTGTTATTGGTCTATTCAGGGATTCAACTTCTTTCTGGTTTAGTCTTGGTAGGGTGTAAGTGTCCAGGAATTTATCAGTTTCCTCTAGATTTACTGGTTTATGTGCATAGAGGTGTTTGTAGTATTCTCTGATGGTAGTTTGTATTTCTGTGGGATCAATAGTGATAACCCCTTTATTGTTTTTTATTGCATCTATTTGATTCATCTCTCTTTTCTTCTCTATTAGTCTCTGGCTAGCAGTTCATCTATTTTTTTTTTTTTGATGTTTTGAAAAACCAGCTCTTGGATTCACTGATTTTGTTTTTTTTTGAAGGGTTTTTTTTGTGTGTCTGTCTCCTTCAGTTCTGCTCTGATCTTAGTTATTTCCTGTCTTCTGCTAGCATGAATTTGTTTGATCTTACTCCTCTAGTTCTTTTAATCATGACGTTAGGGTGTTGATTTTAGATTTTTCCTCATTTCTCTTTTGGGTCTTTAGTGTTATAAATTTCCCTCTAGACACTGCTTTAGATGTGTCCCAGAGATTCTGGTATGTTGTGTCTTTGTTCTTATTGGTTTCAAAGAACATGTTTATTTCTGCCTTCATTTTATTATTTATCCAGTACTCATTCAGGAGCAGGTTGTTCAGTTTCCATGTAATTGTGTAGTTTTGAGTGAGTTTCTTAATCCCGAGTTCTAATTTGATTGCACTGTGGTCTGAGAGACCATTATGATTTCCATTTTTTAACATTTGCTGAGGTGTGTTTTACTTCCAGTTATATGGTCCATTTTAGAATAAGTGGGATGTGGTGCTGAGAAGAATGCATATTCTGGGGATTTGGGGTGGGAAGTTCTGTAGATGTCTATTAGGTCTGCTTGGTCCAGATCTAAGTTCAAGTTCTAGATTTCCTTTTTAATTTTCTGTCTTGCTGATCTGTCTAATATTGACAATGGGGTGTTAAAGTCTCCCACTATTATTGTGTGGGAGTCTGAGTCTCTTTGTAGGTCATTAAGAGCTTGCTTTATGTACTGGGTGCTCCTGTATTGGCTGTGTGTATATTTAGGGTAGTTAGCTCTTCTTGTTGCATTGATCCCTTTACCATTATGTAATGCCTTTCTTTATCTCTTTTGATCTTTGTTGGTTTAAAGTCCGTTTTATCAGGACTGGGATTGCAACCCCTGCTTTTTTTGCTCTCCATTTCCTTGGTAAATCTTCCTCCATCCCTTTATTTTGAGCTTGACATGTGTCTTTGTACATGAGGCGGGTCTCCTGAATACAACACACTGATGGATCTTGACTCTTTATCCAATTTGCCAGTCTGTGTCTTTTGATTGGGGCATTAAGCCTATTTATATTTACGGTAATATGTGTGAATTTGATCCTGCTATGTTGATGCTAGCTGGTTGTTCTGCCTGTTAGTTAATGCAGTTTCTTCATAGTGTCAATGGTCTTTATAGTTTGGTATGTTTTTGCAGAGGCTGGTGCTGGTTGTTCCTTTCCATGTTCAGTGCTTCCTTTAGGAGCTCTTGTAAGGCAGTCCTGATGGTGATAAAATCTCTCAGCATTTGTTTGTTGGTAAAGGATTTTATTTCTCATTCGCTTATAAAGCTTAGTTTGGCTGGATATGAAATTCTGGCTTGAAAATTCTTTTCTTTAAGGATGTTGAATATTGGCCTGTACTCTGTTCTGGCTTGTAGGGTTTCTGCTGAGAAATCTGCTGTGAGTCTGATGGGCTTCCCTTTGTGGGTAACCCGACCTTTCTCTCTGGCTGCCCTTAGCAATTTTTCCTTCATTTTAATCCTAGTGAATCTGAGGATTATGTGTCTTGAGGTTGCTTTTCTCGAGGAATATCTTTGTGGTGGTTTTTGTATTTTCTGAATTTGAATGTTGGCCTGCCTTGCTAGGTTGGGGAAGTTCTCCTGGATAATACCCTGAAGAGTGTTTTCCAACTTGGTTTCATTCTCCCAGTCACTTTCAGGTGCACCAATCAAACATAGATTAGGTTTTTTCACATAATCCCATATTTCTTGGAGGCTTTGTTCATTTCACTATTTTTTCTCTAATCTTGCCTTCTTGCTTTATTTCATTGAGTGATCTGCGATCTCTGATATCCTTTCTTCTGCTTGATCAATTCAGCTGTTGAAACTTGCATATGCTTCATGAAGTTCTTGTGCTGTGTTATTCAGCTCCATCAAGTCGTTTGTTTGTCTCTGCGCTGGTTATTCTAGTTAGCATTTCATCTAACCTTTTTTCACAGTTCTTAGCATCCTTGCATTGGGTTAGAACATGCTCCTTTAGTTCAGAGAAATTTGTTATTACCTACCTTCTGAAGCCTGCTTCTGTCAATTTGTCAAACTCATTCTCCGTCCAGTTTTGTTCCCTTGCTAGTGAGCAGTTGTGATCCCTTGGAGGAGGAGAGGCATTCTGGTTTTTGCACATATCAGCCTTTTTGTGCTGGCTTCTTCCCATCTTTATGGATTTATCTACCTTTGGTCTTTGAAGTTGGTAACTTTGGATTGGGTCTCTGAGTGGACGTCCTTTCTGTTGTTGTTGAAACCATTTCTTTCTTTTAGTTTTCTTTCTAACAGGCCCTTCTGCTGCAGGTCTGCTGGAGTTTGCTGGACATCCACTCCAGACCCTGCTTGCCTGGGAATCACTAGCCAGGGCTGCAGAATATCAAAGATGCTGCCTGTTCCTTCCTCTGGTAGCTTTATCTCAGAGGGGTACCCACCACATGCCAGCCAGAGCTCTCCTGTATGAGGTGTCTGTCAACCTCTACTGGGAGTTATCTCTCAGTCTGGATACACAGGGGTCAGGGAGCCCCTTGAGGAGGCAGTGTGTCCCTTATCAGAGCTCAAGAGCTGTGGCAGGAGATTGTGGCTCCCTTCAGAGCTGCTGGGCCGGGAGGTTTAAGTCTGCTGAAGCTGAACCCATAACCGCTCCTTTTCCCAGGTGCTCTGTCCCAGGAAGGTGGGGCCTCTATATTTAAGTCCCTGATGGGCTGCTGCCTTTTTTCAGAGATGCCCTGCCCAGCAAGAAGGGAGTCCAGTGACAAAGTCTACCTGCAGAGGCCTTGCTGAGCTGCTGTCACCTCTGCCCAGTTGCTGTGTAAACTTCCCAGTGACTTTGTTTACACAGGCGGGGTTAAAACCACCTGCCCAAGCCTGAGCAATGGCAGATGCCCCTCCCTGCCCTGAGCTCAAACATTCCAGGTGGAGCTGAGACTGCTGTGTGTGCTGGCTGAGAGAATTTCAAGCCAGTGGATCTTAGCTTGCTGGTCTTCCTGGGGGTGGGATCCCACAAGCCAGATCACTTGGGTCCCTGGCTTCAGCCCCTTTTTCCAGGGGAATGAACAGTTCTGTCTGTCAGGAACCACTGGGGTATGAGGGGGGAAAAAACTGCTGTGGCTAAAATGGCTGCCCAGTTTTGTTTTTTTTTAAAAAGGGGTTTCACCATGTTGATCAGGCTGGTCTTGAACTCTTGACCTCAGGTGATCTGCCTGCCTTGGCCTCTAAAGTGCTTGAATTACAAGCGTGAGCCACCACGCCCGTCCGGCTGCCCAGTTTTGTGCTGGAAACCTGGGGCTCTGGTGTTGTAGGCACTGGAGGGAATCTCCTGGTCTTTGGGTTGTGTAGACCATGGGAAAAGTGCAGTATCTGAGCCAGAGTGATAGGAAAAGTCCCTACTGGCTTCCCTCGGCTAGGAGAGGGAGTTCTCTGGCCCCTTGTGCTTCCCGGGTGAAGCAACACCCCACCCTACTTTGGCTCTTCCTCCTTAGGCTGCACCCACTGTGTAACCAGGCCCAATGAGATGAACCAGGTACTTCAGGGGAAATGTGGAGATCAGATCCACCTTCTGCGTCGCTCTCACTGGGAACTACACCCCAGAGCTGTTCCTATTCGGCCATCTTGGCGGAAACCCTAATATCTATTTCATAGAAATGTTGTGAGGATTAAAGGAGCTAATGGACTAGTACATGTTAAAGGTGGAGAAAATAAGCACATACATGTTTGATAGTGTCAGCAGCTATTTATTTTTGAGCTAATTGGTACATGTCAGTAGAAGATAGAGCAATGATCTGGATTCAAGTACATTTGTCCCTTATAATTGGGTGTCCTTGGGGGATTGGTTCTGGACCTCCCACCCTCACCCCATGGTTAAAAAAAATCATTGTTGCTCAAATCCCCTATATAAAATGGCACAGTATTTGCATATAACTTAGGCACATCTTCCCATATACTTTAAATTTTCTGGTTATATATAATACCTAATACAATATAAATGCTGTGTAAATAGTTGTTACACTTTATTGTTTAGGGAATAATGACAAGAAAATCTGTAGATGTTCAGTACAGATGCAGCCATCTTTTTAAATTTCTGAAGATTTTTTTACTTGTGATTGGTTGAATCCACAGATGCAGAACCCACAGGTTCGGAGGGCCAGCTGTGCTTCAAAAACAATAGCTTGTGGCTGGGCGCAGTGGCTCACGCCTGTAATCCCAGCACTTTGAGAGGCCAAGGCAGGAGAATCACAGGGTCAGGAATTTCAGACCAGCCTGGCCAACATGGTGAAATCCTTCTCTACTAAACATACAAAAAATGAGCCGGGCGTGGTGGCATGTGCCTGTAATCCCAGCTACTCGGGAGGGTAAGACGCGAGAATCTCTTGAACACAGGAGGTGGAGGTTGCAGTGAGCCAAGATTGCACCATTGCACTCCAGCAACAGGGTGAGCCTCAGTCTCAAAAGAAAAAAGAAAAACAGAAAATATTAGCTTGTGTTTTATTAGAAAGGAATTTCTGTCATAAGATGAATATGTGTTATGAAATTGGAATCTGTTTTATTCTGTGATAATCCTGGCAATTTTTTTTTTTTTTAAGCATTTTGGTTATTTTTAAAGAAAAACAGCCTTCTCCAAGGGCAACAAAATGAACTGAAGGTCAGAAGGAAGCTGGGTACGGGCTTCTCACAAGTTCTTGCTCCAAAACCTGGAAGTGAGGCAAGAGGGCCCTCCCGGAGCTCTGGGGAAGGTTGGCACAGCACAGGGGTTCCTTTGGTTGGGGAGGAAGAGCCACCAGCCCACACGTGGTCACTGGATTGGTCTGAGTGGGCTCCAAGGTGACTGTCACGTGCCAGTCTGCTAACATGATCGACATTGACATTCTTGGGGGGCATTAAATTAAGGAATGACACAGGGAGTCAGGAGAGTGGCCTATTCGGTTGGATTCTGAATCACAATCAGGAAATAGTCTTTATCTGGTGCAACCATAATCTCATTTTTCTTGGAGCGAATTCGAAGGAAGGTGAGATCGTTCTGGGGGTCGATTTCACGCATGGTGCTCCGTGCCTTCAGGATGAAGCTGTGCATGAGGCTGGCATACTGGGTGGTGGTGGGGTTGTCCATGGTGCTCTTAATGGAAATGCCTTCTGTGTTCACCACGATGATTCCCTGCACTCCCTTCTGGCTCTGAAGTCGCTTCAGTGTCTCCTCTACCTCTGCCATTTCCGACGGATCCGGTAGCCCCGCGTAGCCAACACTCAGCCCCAATCCTGGCAATATTAAGGAATTAGAGCAGATTAAGGATTCAGTAGGAGACATAGGACCAGTGGTATTGGGTTTATGCTGTGACTTTATGGAGAAGGATTCTTTGCCTAACTTGAATCATTTGAGAGACCTTCACTTTCAGTGTTGGGAAAGAACTCGGCTGAGCAGGAGTATGTTTGCCTAACTTTATTAAGGGAGCAATGTTCTGTTGTTCTAGTGAAAATCTAACGCTTGTGATTGAAATTGTCCCCTGAGCAGAAGTATGTTTGCCTAACTTTATTAAGGGAGCAATGTTCTGTTGTTCTAGTGAAAATCTAACGCTTGTGATTGAAATTGTCTCCGTTCTTCTAGAAGATTAAGCCTCAGCAGATTATAGTAAAAGCAAAAAGTTAGCCTGACTAGCTTTTTTTTTTTTTTTTTGGTGACAGAGTCTTGGTCATGCTGGAGTACGTTGGCATGATCTTGGCTCACTGCAGCCTCTACTCCCAAGTTCAAGCGGTTCTCCTGCCTCAGTTTTCTGAGCTGGGAATACAAGTGCCCACCATCACAACCAACAAATTTTTATATTTTTGCAAAATTACAAAAAGAGACAGGGTTTCACCATGTTGGCCAGGCTGGTCTCGAACTCCTGACCTCAGGTGATACCCTGGCCTTGGCCTCCCAAAGTGCTGAGCCACCACACCCGGCCTCTAACTAGCATTTTTGACAGTTTTATTTACTTTGGATGTTTTAGGGCTGAAACTCTGCTACGAACCGGACCTGTGTTACCCATACCCAGTGCTGGCCTTAGTTCGTAATAAGCCCAGAACCATGATCTTCAGGCTTTTTGTATGTGGGAACTCCTGGTCTCTACTTGTTTTCCTAGTTTCTGCTCTTTATGGAATTGGGTATGGGTGGAGAGTTATTGTCTCGCTGCTTGGTAACCCCAGGTGTAATGAGTTGTCAGTCATCTATGATGAGGATGTCTCACATTCCTGTCCTCTTTGCCTGATCTAGGTGACAATTCCTAGCTTGAGAAAAGAATTGTTTCCTTGATTCTAAGATTGACTTATACAATTCTTAACTAGAAATAAGAACATATTAATATGTGTGTCTCTCTTAACAGATATGAAAATGGCTGTGCTTATTTCCACGAAGAGGAAAGAGAAGGACTTGCAAAGATATGCAGGCTTGCCATTCATTCTCGATATGAAGACTTCGTAGTGGATGGGTTCAATGTGTTATATAACAAAAAGCCTGTCATATATCTTAGTGCTGCTGCTAGACCTGGCCTGGGCCAATACCTTTGTAATCAGGTAATGTGGTATAAGGTGGCTATTTTAAAGACATAATGTCTTGTTTTATCCTGAAAATTTTAAAGTTGACCTGTTTCTCTAGTTGCTGTTCTTTTTGAGTGAAAGATGGTCTTACATGCTTTTGTCATATTTTTAAAAATTACTGAATTTAGAAATAAAGAATATGTGATAGATTACCCAAGGGCAACCACGGCCAACATTTTCTTTCTTTTTTCCCAGACTTTAATCAAAGCGTTTGTGTTTATATGGTTGTATTTGGCTCTTTTCACTGACACTAAAACAGGAATATATCATATTTTAATAATTATTCAGAGTATCGTTTATTTTTAACGCTTTCATGGTATTTCTTCAAGTGAATATATAGTAATTTAACTGTTTCCCTTTTGGATAATTAAGAGTGTTTGCATTCTTTTGCTTTTTGTGACCATTTTCAGGTCACAAAATAGCTCTTTGTGTAGTGCTGTTACGGACTTCTCTGTGCATAAAGCTCTTTCCATATTTTAGTTTTATTGCATTTTAGGTTTGGGGGTACATGTGAAGAACATGCAAGATAGTTGCATAGGTACACATGTGGCAGTGTGATTTGCTGCCTTCCTCCCCTTCACCTATATCTGGCATTTCTCCCCCTGCTATCCCTCCCCTATTCCCCCCAACAGATCCCAGTATGTAGTGCTCCCCTCCCTGTGTCCATGTGTTCTCATTGTTCAACACCTGCCTATGAGTGAGAACATGCAGTATTTCATTTTCTGTTCTTGTGTCAGTTTGCTGAGAATGATGTTCTCCAGGTTCATCCATGTCCCTGCAAAGGACACGAACTCATCGTTTTTGAGGGCTGCATAATATTCCATGGTGTATATGTGCCACATTTTCCCAATCCAGTCTATTATCAATGGGCATTTGGGTTGATTCCAGGTCTTTGCTATCATAAACAGTGCTGCAGTGAACATTCGTGTACATGTGTCCTTATAGTAGAACGATTTATAGTCCTTTGGATATATACCCAGTAATGGATTGCTGGATCAAATGGAATTTCTATTTCTAGATCCTTGAGGAATAGCCACACTGTCTTCCACAATGGTTGAACTAATTTACACTCCCACCAGCAGTGTAAAAGTGTTCCTATTTCTCCACATCCTCTCCAGCATCTGTTGTCTCCAGACTTTTTAATGATCGCCATTCTAACTGGCGTGAGATGGTATCTCAATGCAGTTTTGATTTGCATTTATCTAATGACCAGTGATGATGGGCATTTTTTTCATATGGTTGTTGGCCTCATGTATGTCTTCTTTTGTAAAGTATCTGTTCATATCCTTTGCCCATTTTTGAATGGGCTTGTTTTTTTCCTGTAAATCTGTTTTAGTTCTTTGTAAATTCTGGGTATCAGCCCTTTGTCAGATGGGTAAACTGCAAAAATTTTTTCCCATTCTGTTGGCTGCCGATTCAATCTAATGACTGTTTCTTTTGCCGTGCAAAAGCCGTGGAGTTTGATTGGGTCCCATTTGTCTATTTTGGCTTTTGTTGCCAATGCTTTTGGTGTTTTGGTCATGAAGTCCTTGCCTACTCCTATGTCCTGAATGGTTTTGCCTAGATTTTCTTCTATGGTTTTTATGGTGTTAGGTCTTGTGTTTAAGTCTTTAATCCATTTGGAGTTAATTTTAGTGTAAGGTGTCAGGAAGGGGTACAGTTTCTGCCTTCTGCACATAGCTAGCCAGTTTTCCCAACACCATTTATTAAACAGGGAATCCTTTCCCCACTGCTTGTTTTTGTCAGGTTTATCAAAGATTGTATGGTTGTAGATATGTTGTGATGCCTCCGAGGCCTCTGTTCTGTTCCATTGGTCTGTATCTCTGTTTTGGTACCAGTACCATGGTGTTTTGATTGCTGTAGCCTTGTAGTATAGTTTGAAGTCTGGTAGTGTGATACCTCCCGCTGTGTTCTTTTTACTTAGAATTGACTTGGCTATGCGGGCCCTCTTTTGGTTCCATATGAAGTTTAAGGTGGATTTTTCCAGTTCTGTGAAGAAGGTCATTGGTAGCTTGATGGGGGGGGATAGCGTTGAATCTGTAAATTACTTTGGGCAGTATGGCCATTTTCACGATATTGATTCTTCCTAACCATGAACGTGGAATGTTTCTCCATCTGTTTGTGTCCTCTCTTATTTCGTTGAGCAGTGGTTTGTAGTTCTCCTTGAAGAGGTCATTTATATTCCTTGTTAGTTGTATTCCTAGGTATTTTATTCTCTTTGTAGCAATTGTGAATGGCAGTTCGTTCTTGATTTGGCTCTCTTTAAGTCTGTTATTGATGTATAGGAATGCTTGTGATTTTTGCACATTGATTTTGTATCCTGAGACTTTGCTGAAGTTGCTTATCAGTTTCAGGACATTTTGGGCTGAGATGATGGGGTCTTTTAGATATACTATCATGTCATCTGCAAATAGAGACAATTTGACTTCCTCCTTCCCTATTTGAATACCCTTTATTTCTTTTTCTTGCCTGATTGCTCTGGCTAGAACTTCCAGTACTATATTGAATAGGAGTGGTGAGACAGGGCATCCTTGTCTAGTGCCGGATTTCAAAGGGAATGCTTCCAGTTTTTGCCCATTCAGTATGATATTGGCTGTTGGTTTGTTGTAAATAGCTTTTATTATTTTGAGATACGTTCCATCAATACCGAGCTTATTGAGGGTTTTTAGCATAAAGGGCTGTTGAATTTTGTCAAAGGCCTTCTCTGCATCAATTGAGATAATCATGTGGTTTTTGTTTTTGGTTCTGTTTATGTGGTGAATTACGTTTATAGACTTGTATATGTTGAACCAGCCTTGCATCCCCAGGATGAATCCTACTTGATCATGATGGATAAGCTTTTTGATGTGCTGTTGCAATCGGCTAGCCAGTATTTTATTGAAGATTTTTGCATCTATGTTCATCATGGATATTGGCCTGAAGTTTTCTTTTCTTGTTGAGTCTCTGCCGGGTTTTGGTATCAGGATGATGTTGGTCTCATAAAATGATTTGGGAAGGATTCCCTCTTTTTGGATTATTTGGAATAGTTTCAGAAGGAATGGTAACAGTTCCTCTTTGTGTGTCTGGTAGAATTCGGCTGTGAACCCATCTGGACCTGGGCTTTTTTTGTGTGGTAGGCTCTTAATTGCTGCCTCAACTTCAGATCTTGTTATTGGTCTATTCATGGTTTCGACTTCTTCCTGGTTTAGGCTTGGGAGGACACAGGTGTCCAGGAACTTATCCATTTATTCCAGGTTTACTAGTTTATGTGCATAGAGTTGTTTGTAATATTCTCTGATGATGGTTTGAGTTTCTGTGGGATCTGTGGTGATTTATCATTTTTTATTGCATCGATTTGGTTATTCTCTCTTTTCTTTTTTATTAATCTGGCTAGTGGTCTATTTTGTTGATCTTTTTGAAAAACCAGCTCCTGGATTTATTGATTTTTTTGAAGGGTTTTTCATGTCTCTATCTCCTTCAGTTCTGCTCTGATCTTAGTTATTTGTTGTCTTCTGCTAGGTTTTGAGTTTTTTTGATCTTGCTCCTCTAGCTCTTTCAATTTTGATGACAGGGTGTCAATTTTGGATCTCTCCTTTCTTCGCATGTGGGCACTTATTGCTATATATTTTCCTCTAGAGACTGCTTTAAATGTGTCCCAGAGATTCTGGTATGTTGTGTCTTTGTTCTCATTGGTTTCGAAGAACTTAATTTCTGCCTTCATTTCATTGTCTATCCAGTCAACATTCAAGAGCCAGTTGTTCAGTTTCCATGAAGCTGTGCGGTTCTGAGTCAGTTTCTAAATTCTGATTTCTAACTTGATTGCACTGTGGTCTGAGAGACTGTTATGATTTCTGTTCTTTTGCATTTGCTGATTTTGATTTACTTCCAATTATGTGGTCAGTTTTAGAGTAGGTGTGATGTGGTGCTGAGAAGAATGTATATTCTGTGGATTTGGGGTGGAGAGTTCTGTAAATGTCTGTCAGGTTTGCTTGTTCCAGTTCTGAGTTCAAGTCCTGGATATCCTTGTTGATTTTCTGTCTGGTTGATCTATCTAATATTGACAGTGGAGTGTTAGTCTCCCACTATTATTGTGTGGGAGTCTAAGTCTCTTTGTAAGTCATTAAGAACTTGCCTTATGTATCTGGGTGCTCCTGTATTGGGTCTGTATATATTTAGGATCATTAGCTCTTCTTGCTGTATCAATCCTTTTACCATTATGTAATGCCCTTCGTGTCTCTTTTGATCTTTGTTGCTTTAAAGTCTATTTTATCAGAGATGAGAATTGCAACTCCTGCTTTTTTTTGCTCTCCATTTGCTTGGTAAATCTTCCTCCATCCCTTTATTTTGAGCCTTTGTGTATCCTTGCATGTGAGATGGGTTTCCTGGATACAGCACACTGATGGGTTTTGGTTTTTTATCCAATTTGCCAGTCTGTGTCTTTTGATTGGTGCGTTTAGCCCATTTACATTTAGGGTTAATATTGTTATGTGTGAATTTGATACTGCCATTTTGATGCTAGCTGGCTGTTTTGCCTGTTAGTTGATGCAGATTCTTCATTTTGTTGATGCTCTTTATCATTTGGTATGTTTTTGGAGTGGCTGGTACTTGTTCCTCTATGTGTAGTGCCTCTTTCAGGAGCTCTTGTAAGGCAGGCCTGGTGGTGACAAAATATCTGAGTACTTGCTTGTTTGCAAAGGATTTTATTTTTCCTTCACTTACGAAGCTTAGTTTGGCTGGATATGAAATTCTGGGTTGAAATTTCTTTTCTTTAAGGATGAAATTTTTTTTCTTTAAGTCCGCCCTGCTGCCGTGTGAACTTCCCAGTAGTCCTGTTTATATGAGTGTGGTTAGAACTGCCTCGGCAAATGGTGGCTCCGCCTCTGTAATGTTGGACTCTCTGTTATGGTGGGTTGCCTCGGCAACAGCAGGCTGCCTCAGCAATGGCAGACTACCTCCGTAGGGGTGGAGTGCCTCGGTAATGGTGGACGTCCCTCCCCCACCGAGCTGGGTGGTTCCCGGTTCAGTTGTGCTTGCTGTGAAACTCTCAACACCGAGCGTTTCCAATTGCTCGTTTTTTTTGTTTGTTTTTGTGGGGGTGAGACCTGCCGAGCCTGATCACCTGGCTCCCTGCCTCAGAGCCTTTTTTTTTTTTAAGTTGAACGGTTGACTCTCTCCCAAGTGTTCCAGTCGCTTGCTGAAAGGGCGCTGGGATCTGTGTGATTTCCCGTGCGGCAACCCACTGTGCCGGCTGAAACAACTGCGCTGCTCGGGAATCTCCTGGCCTGGCTCCCTGTTTCAGACCCCTGTTTAATCAGATGAATGGGTGAATCTGCCTTCTTGGAGCTCCAATTGCCAGCTTAAAAGGGCAACCAGACCAGTGTATTTTGTACAGAGAACCGCCGTGCCAGGGCACCAGCAAAACAGCCACGCTGGCTGAAACAGCTGCACTGGCCAAAACAGCTGTGCTGGCGACCCTCCGCCTGGGAATCTCCTGGTCTCTGGGCAATAAAGATCCATCTGGAAATGTGGTGTTCACTCACCCTCTGCACTTTCACTGGGAGCTGCAATCCTGAGCTGCTCCTAAAGAACCATCTTGGATCTTCCTCTTCCATATTTTATTTAGAGTTATGGTCCTCAGATGGATTTTCAGAGTCAATCTAGAATTGCTGGATCAAAGAGCATGACCATTTTTAAAGTTCATGGTGCTTCTAGACCAAGTGCGGGGACTACATTGAGATAAGACATTGTTAACCCTCTTTACCTAGAACATTCGAAAGCAAAACCCATAGGGTTGGAGGGTTCCTCTTTTGTAAGCTGTAGGAGTCCCAGTGGGATGTATGGGAGACACTTGGTGACTTTTAAATTGATTCCGAGCTGTGATCACTGGTGGCAAGAAATCATGTCTTCTTGAGAGTGTACAAAATGGGGAGTTTAATAATAATCCTATGAAACATGAAATAAATCACTTAGTGTCTACTGCAAGCCAGGCTCTCGTGGACCCAAGGCTGTTTGGGGAGAACAGTCTAACCTTCAAAAGATGTGTGAGAGTGTTGTGTTGAGAAAGGCAGCCGGCAGAGCAGCATATGTAAGATGGTTATGTTCATGTTTCTTAAAGTGTGTATACCCTTTATACCTGTTTTTGTACCTAGAAAAATATATACATTTATACCTAGAAAATACCAGAAAGGTTGTGTATTAAACTGTTAACAGGGGTGGATTGGTGGTTTATAGGGTAGGAGGCTAGGCATTTTCACTTTTAATACCTGTATTTTTTTTATAATTTGTTTTACTTGGATGTCACGTTCATAATTTTTTAAAAATTCTTTAAGGAGCAAAATGTGCTTGTTAAATTTTTGGTCTTTGAATGATACCAAGTCTTAGTCACACTGCACAATATGCTGCAACTGTTTACCATTTCTAAATCTAGAAACTCCTCAAGGACTTGGAAGCTAAAAATGAAGAATATGAAATTAAGTTGACTGTCATTGTCTCCGTGCATAACACTGACTTCACTTCTCTTGAGAAATGTACATCTGCTAATGCATATTTATTACTTTTTAGGGGTGGGTGGACCCACAAATAAGATACTGTTCTTTGAATGCCTTTAGCTGGTGTTATTTACCAGTAATGCGTGGAGAAAGAATCCAAAACTACCCCCGCTGAAATACAACTCAGTTGTTTCTCTGTTTGCAAAAGTGTTTCTGTTATATTCTAGAATATACCAAAGATAGTTACTTGTCTCATTTAGAAAATTTTACGTTATATCCTCTTATGAGGCACTTGGAAATTCACCCTTTCTTTTTTGGCTTGGCTTTCTAAATGTATTTTAAGATCTATTTATAATATTAAGAGTTCCTAAGGAGAGAGATTTTTGAGAAGAATAATCATGGCTGTCTTAGAGCCACAGCTTTTTGCAATCCGAAGTGAATGGTGCAGAGAACTTTCTTGTCAGGTCGCGTGTTTCTTCTTGCAGCTCGGCTTGCCCTTCCCCTGCCTGTGCCGTGTACCCTGTAACACTATGTTTGGATCCCAGCATCAGATGGTGAGTTCTGCTTTTGGTTTGTAAAATAATGTGGGATTGTGTTTTGAAACTACCTTTTTTTCAAATGAAGTTCTGTTTGCTGGCCTCCAGATAATTAGTAGCTTATTCATTTATTGCTGGGGTCTTTCCAGTGTGTAATATATGCTGCTATTAATACGTGAATGTCCATGAAGGTTGGCTGGTATATAGGTCAGGAGCACCTGGCTTTTAAGGAGTCTTGTAATTACTGTATCACCTGCTTTAAGTAGAAACATGGCAACTCAATTAAGCACCAGAAGTTTCTTCTAAACCTCGTACTTTTAATGAGTTAGCACTGTTGCCTGGATTTATGAATGGGCAGATTTTGAAAATGAGGTTCTTCATTGTAATCATGAGATTGACTTCTGCTTATATTTGACATGTAGATGATAAATCTCTCTGTAGTAATTGTAGAAGGAAAAGGAAGAGATGGATTTTAGAGTTTTATATTTCTTTTGTCAAGGTCGTTATATTTTCTAGTTGAGGTGCATCAGTGAGTAATAGTAGAGATATATTCTTGGCTGTTTTAGGGGAGTTGAGAGAACATTTCATTTAAATGTCACTGTTTAAAACCAAAGATATGGGCCGGGCGCGGTGGCTCACGCCTATAATCCCAGCACTTTGGGAGGCCGAGGCGGGTGGATCACGAGGTCCAGAGATCAAAACCATCCTGGTCAACAAGGTGAAACCCCGTCTCTACTAAAAATACAAAAATTAGCTGGGCATGGTGGTGCGTGTCTGTAGTCCCAGCTATTTGGGAGGCTGAGGCAGGAGAATTGCCTGAACCCAGAAGGCGGAGGTTGTGGTGAGCTGAGATCGTGCCATTGCACTCCAGTCTGGGTAACAAGTGAAACTCCATCTCAAAAAACAAAAAAACAAAGAAATGTTCCTGCATCTGTACGGTTTTTACATTTAATCTTGTTTAACTGATTTTTCTAGTCTTCAAGGAAAATTGATTTTCACATCTATGATGACAGAAAACAGAAAAATTGTCAAGAGTAAGAATTGATTTGACTGATTACTTTTGAGAGTTATCTGCTTCTTTTGTAAGTCATAGTTTTTCATTTTATAGCTTTTATACTGGGCACCTCATTTTTTAATGGTTCGTTTTGGTTCCAGGATGTTGCCTTCCTGGAGAAACTGATTAAAGATGATGTAGAACGAGGAAGACTGCCCCTGTTGCTTGTTGCAAATGCGGGTAGGTAGCATGATGCTGAATCTACCATTTTGAATATATAGGAGTGAGGCTATGTCCTTAGCCAATAAAAGATAAAGTCTTAGCCGGGCGGGGGTGGCTCACACCTGTAATCCCAGCACTTTGGGAGGTTGAAGCAGGAAGATCACGAGGTCAGGAGATCAAGACCATCTTGGCCAACATGGTGAAACCCTGTCTCTTCTAAAACAAACAAAAAAATTAGCCAGGCATGGTGTCGTTCACCTGTAATCCCAGCTACTTGGGAGGCTGAGGGAGGGGAATCCCTTGAACCTGGGTGGTGGAGGTTGCATTGAGCTGAGATTGTGCCACTGTATTTCAGCTTGGCAATAGAACAAGACTTCTTAACCAGAAAACAAAAAGTCTTAAGGTATGTTTGTGTGCCACATGTTTAAGATAGTCTGTATCTACATTGCAGTAAAAACTATAATAGTAAAGTTGGCCCATTAGATTTTCTTTTTTTTTTTTTTGAGACGGAGTTTCACTCTTGTTACCCAGGCTGGAGTGCAATGGTGCAATCGCGGCTCGCCGCAACCTCCGCCTCCTGGGTTCAGGCAATTCTCCTGCCTCAGCCTCCTGAGTAGCTGGGATTACAGGCACGTGCCACCATGCCTAGCTAATTTTTTGTGTTTTTAGTAGAGACGGGGTTTCACCATGTTGACCAGGATGGTCTTGATTTCTTGACCTTGTGATCCACCCGCCTGGCCTCCCAAAGTGCTGGGATTACAGGCTTGAGCCACTGCGCCCGGCCGCAGGCTACAATTTATTGTAGAAATTGATGAGCTAATTCTAAAGCTTTATAGAAATACAAGGGATCTAGGAATAGCTCAAAGAATTTTGAAAAAGAACAAAATTGGAAGACTTATCCTGTCATACTTCAAGACTTTTTATAAAGCTACAAGTAAGACTCTGTGAGTAATCAAAGAAAATAGAGAATTCGGAATTAGACTCATATGACATCTATGGTCACTTCAGTTTTTTACAGATACCAAGGTAATTCAAGGGAGAAAGGACAGTCTTTTTCCATCAGCGGTCTTACAGCAATTTGATATTCATATGGGAAAAAACTGAATCTTAACCCTTATCTCATTCTTTGTATATATAAAAATTAAGTATAAATGGTTCCTCAACCTAAGCATAGACCTAAGACAATAAAATGTCTCAAAGAAAATACAGGAGATGTTTGTGACCTTAGGTTACATTTCTTAGGACACAAAACCTGTGAACCATAAATTGTACTTTATCAAAAATTAAAAGCATTTGCTGTTTGAAAGCCCCTATTAAGAAAATGAAAGGCAAGTTAAAGACTGGGAGAAATATTTGCAAAACATTTTTTCTTGTTTTTTTTTTTTTTTTCTTTTTAAATTTTTATTTTTTACTTTTATTTTTTGAGATGGAGTCTTGCTCTTCCAGGATGGAGCACAGTTGGGTAACCTTGGCTCACTGCAGCCTCCACCTCCCAGAATCAAGCAATTCACCTGCCTCACCCTCCTGAGTAGCTGGGATTACAGGCCATGCCTGGCTAATATTTATATTTTTGGTAGAGATGGGGTTTCACCATGTTGGTCAGACTGGTCTCGAACTTCTGACCTCAGCTGATTCACCTGCCTTGACCTCCCAAAGTGATGGGATTACAGGGGTGAGCTACCACACCACCACACCCAGCCAGCCACTGTGCCAGGCCTGTTTTAAATTTCATTTTCAGTCTTTCCCTGAGAAGCTACAAAACATTTTTTGACAACTTGTATCTAAAATACATAAAGAACTGTTAATAACTCAATAAGGAGACTAGCAATACAAATTTTTTTTTTTTTTGAGATTGAGTCTCATTCTGTTGCCCAGACTGGAGTGCAGTAGCCCAGTTTCGGCTCACTGCAACTTCTGCCTCCCAAGTTCAAGCGATTCTCCTGCATTAGCCTCCCAAGTAACTGGGATTACAGGCATGCACCACCACACCTAGCTAGTTTTTTTGTATTTTTAGTAGAGATGAGGTTTCACCATGTTGGCCAGGCTGGTCTTGAACTCATGATCTCAGGTATCCATCCACCTCATCCTCCCAAAATGCCAGGATTACAGGCACAAGCCACTGTGCCTGGCACACTTTACGGTTTTTTAAATGAACAGAAGATTTGAGCAGATACTTCACTAAAGAAGATGAAAATGTGTAAGCACTTGAAAAGATGCTTAACATTGCTAGCCATTAGAGAAATGCAAATCAAGATCGAAGTGAGGTACTACTACATGCCTGTTAGAATGGAGAAATTAAAGGTGACTCATTCCTGTCATCCCAATACTTTGGGAGATTGAGACGGCAAGATCACTTGCTTTCAGGTGTTCGAGACTGGCCTGGGCAATGTGGCAAAACCCTTAGGAAGTCTTACAAAAAAATACTAAACATTAGCCAGGCAGTAAATAGAACTACTGATACACAGATTAGCATCGATGAATTTTAAAAACAAAAAGCCAGACAAAAAGTTACGTAATATATGATTCCAGTGATAAGAAATTCTAGAAAAGGCAAAACTACAGTGACAAGCACATCAGGATTTTCTGGGGCCAGTGAGGCGTCAGGAAAAGGGTAATTGGAGTGGGGATGAGGGATTTGGGGGTTGATGGAAGTATTTGAGAGGTGATGGCAGTATTCTGAATCTTGATTATGTTGGTGGTTACATGCTTGATATATTTGTCAAAACTCATTGGACTGTACACTTAAGTGAGTTTTATTGCATGTAAATCACTACAGTAAAACTGCTTATTTAGTCTGGCCCTGGTTGCTCATGCCTGTAATCCCAGCACTTTGAGAGGCCAAGGCGGAAGGATCACTTGAGGTCAGGAGTTCGAGACAAGCCCGTTCAAAATGGTGAAATCCTGTCTCTGCTAAAAATTTAAAAATTAGTCCAGGCATGGTGGCTCACACCTGTAATCCCAGCACTTTGGGAGACTGAGATGGGCGGATCACAAGGTCAAGAGATCGAGACCATCTGACCAACATGGTGAAACTTTGTCTCTACTAAAAAATACAACAATTAGCTGGGCATGGTGGCCTGCGCCTGTAATCCCAGCTACTGGGGAGGCTGAGGCAGGAGAATTGCTCAAACCCAGGAGGCAGAGGTTGCAGTGAGCTGAGATTGTGCCACTGCACCCCAGCCTGGCGACAGAGCGAGACTCCATCTCAAAAAAAAAAAACAAACAAAAAATGCGTGTGTGTGTGTGTGTGTGTGTGTGTGTGTGTGTGTATTTATTTAGCCAGTGTGGTGGCAGGTGCCTATAATACCAGCTACTTAGGAGGCTGAGGCAGGAAAATAGGTTGAACCCAGGAGGTGGAGATTGTAGTGAGCAGAAATCATGCCACTGCATTCCAGCCTGGGCGATAGAGCGAGACTGTCTCCAAAAAAAAAAAAAAGCCACGTAGATATTCAGTTTATTGCCAGCAGGAAACCATCACTTCCTGCCTGACTTACTACTGTTTAAAAACACAAATTCACTCATATTCAGTCAACATGATAAACTGGAGGGCTGCAGTTGGCATGTGACCGAGTGACTTGCCAGTATGATTATGCTGCAGGTGCCAGAAGACACATCTCAAGGGTTAGTCAGCAGACATTGCCCAGAAATATGAAAAGAGACTCTGAATGCAGTCGAGGCAGTAACGCACAGCAGTACACGCTTTTATTTTGCTGGAAGGGCCTTTGGGCACAACCCATGCATTGGCGTTCGATCTTGTTTCACCTAAACCAAATGCGTCTGTTAAGGTTTTTTTTTTTTAATTTGAGGTAGATTTAGGTGTGAGGGGGAAAAGGTTTTAGCCCTTTTCCTGTTATAGACCTTACAAAAGAACCACTTTGTTTACCTGTGTTTGTTGAGGTTGTTGGTGAGGGTTTGAAATCTTTATTAGTTGGCTTGCTGCTAACTGAAAATTGAGGACGGTTGGGGAAATGTATGACTCCACGTTTCACCTAAGCTTTCTCTGTAAAGGGATCTCCCCAGCAAAATCTTCAGTGCAGTCAATTACCAAGGGAGTGGCTTAAAGGGCTTAATATGCGTCAGCTGGCTTCAGACAATTGCATGTTCTGTATTACAGAAATCCTGGGTGAAGTAAAACAAATTTACCTGTATGTTTTTATAAAGGGCATATCTAAATCAAAATAATCCAGGAAGTGACAATAAAATAGAATGGTAGAAAAGTTTATCTTGAACAAATGCTGACAAAATGAAAGTACCATAGCAATATTAGTGTGGGATAAAATAGACTTCATATTGATGAAAGATGTAATCTCCTAAAAGAAATAACAGTTAAGAATGCTGGTGAACATAACTTTGAAATATATAAAGGAAAGCTAAAGGCAAAGTCTGGTGGAATACAAGTATAGATTGACAAACTCACAGTCTTGGTGGAAGATTAGAATATATTTCTCATGGGTCAGCAGATCAAGTAGATAGAAAAGTATATAAAAGATTACAATAACACAATTAGATACATGTAATAGAGTTTACATGCTCTTCAAAACTTGTAATAAATCAGCTTGCAAACATTTATTTTAAGTCCTTCCACAAAGAAAAGCTCAGTAAAATAGGGATATAATAAGTCACTTCCCTCCTAGGTAGGTAATATGTATAAAAGTGCTTAAGGTATAAAACCTTAGAAAACGTTCGTTCCTTTTATTTGTTTTATCCTAGGAACTGCAGCAGTAGGACACACAGACAAGATCGGGCGATTGAAGGAACTCTGTGAGCAGTATGGCATATGGCTTCACGTGGAGGGGTAAGCCGGCGGTGAGGGTGGTGGCTCCAGGCGGGCCTGCAGAGTCCTCGTGAGGACTGGACAGCGAGGCTCTCACTTTGTGGTGATGTTTGTCACAAAGGGCTCTTTGGGCCACAGATTACAAAATAACCCAAATTGGCTTAAGCACAAAGAGATTTTATTGGCTCACATGACTACGAAGACCAGTGTTAGGGCTGGCCTCAGGCATGATGTCAGCCAGGATTCAGTGTCTTCCTCCCACCTCTGCTCCCCCAGTCACAGGCACTGTTTCCTCTGTCTGTGGACAGACCTTCCTGTTACAGTGCAAAATAGGTGCAGAAACTCCAGTCTTCTTTCTAGCTTCATGATCAGCTGGAAGTCCCAACTGAAGGCTCATGCTGAACTGGCCACTGTGGCCAGGGAGAAAGAATCCTCTGATAGTTCAGGTTCTTTGCCCTCCTCTGGAGCAGGTAGCGCTGTCTCCTCCCCACAAAGCTCATGTTCCGCTAGAGGAAATGGGGGTGGTGCCGCAGAAAGCTGTTGGAGGGCCATTAAGAGAAGCAGGGGGAACGGAAGTGAGGCAGCCAGAGTAGGCCATATCCACCACATCACACAGGGAGGTTTGTTTTTTATCCCTAAATAAAGAATGATGACTGGAAAATAGGATCTGTGAAAGAGAATAATAGTCCCCTTATACTAAATGAGCAGGGGTAATTCCTGAAACACATTTTCATTAAAGTGCATTTTCAAGATTTTCTTGAATTTGTATAAACCACATCTTCTGTTGCTGTTATAAAAGCTAATAACACATTTAAAATATACTTAAATGTCACCTTGCAACAGCACAGCCTTTATTTTTTTAAGTACATAGTGAATAAGCAACAGTAAATAATTAGTTCTTAGACTTGTGTTTTTCTTCCAGCGTGAATCTGGCAACACTGGCTCTAGGTTATGTCTCCTCGTCCGTGCTGGTATGTTGTTGATTACTGAATACTGGTGTTTGTAAGAAGGAATTTAAAATCACTCAATCCATGGTGGCTCTTCACAGTTTTTATGAATGGAGGAGGGTGTTGGGTTTATGTGTTCTGATAATCTAACAAAGAGTTATTCTTGTTTTGGTAGGCTGCAACCAAATGTGATAGCATGACGATGACTCCAGGTCCGTGGCTGGGTTTGCCAGCTGTTCCTGCGGTGACACTGTATAAACACGATGACCCCGCCTTGGTACGCTTCCCCTCACTGGGGAGGGAGCACACGTGGCTAAGTACATATAATTGGCTGTGGGGGCCAAATACAGAAAAATGCAGGAAAAAGTGAAAAATATTCTTAGTTTCACTTCTGTTTCATTTTTAAAAAAGAAATTTGTAGTGTGAAACTTTTTAGTGACATTTTATGATTGTATAATATTCTGTCACAATTTATTTTCCATTTATGAAATTTTAGGATGTTTTCAGATTTTTGTTATTGAAATAATGAGGCAGTGAACATCTTTCTGTGTTTCTGAGTATTTCCTTAGAATAGGTTCCCAGATATGGAATTACTGAGTGGGGGAATTTTAAGCCTCCTGATCCACATTGTCCAATAGGTTTTTTTTGGATATGGAGTCTCGCTCTGTCGGTCAAGCTGCAGTGCAGTGGTGAGATGATCTTGGTTCACTGCAACCTCTGCCTTCTGGGTTCAAGCAATTCTTCCGCCTCAGCCTCCCAAGCAACTGGGATTACAGGCATGTGCCACCACACCTGGCTAATCTTGTATTTTTAGTAGAGCCAAGGTTTCACCATGTTGGTTTGGTTGGTCTCAAACTCCCGACCTCCTGATCTGCCCACCTTGTCCTCCCAAAGTGTTGGGATTTCCTCGGATGATTTCCAGGGAGTGGCCAAAGCAGAGACAGAAAAACATCTCATTCTGTACCTTCCATCCTGAGCCACTGCGCCTGGCCACATGTTTTTTTTTTTTTTTTTTAATCATAGTTGTGGGCTGTGTGTGGTGGCCCTTGCCTGTAATCCCAGCACTTTGCAGGGATGAGGCTGGCAGATCACTTGAGCCCAAGAGATTGAGACCAGCCTGGGCAACATGGTGAAACCCCATCTCTACAAAAAAATACAATAGAATTAGCCAGGCATGGTGGTGTGAGCCTGTAGTCCCAGCTACTCAGGAGGCTAAAGTGGGAGGACTGACTGAGCCCTGGAGAGCAAGGCTATAGTGAGCTGTGATTGCACCACTGCACTCCAGCCTGGGTGACCAAACGGAAATGAAACCCTGTCACAAAACAAACAAACAAACTCATAGCATGGTTCTTGATAATAGGTCAGTGTGAAAATCAGGTTTAAGTGATTTCTGCCATGTTGCTCAGCCAATAATGGCCAGCTATTTGAGGATGTGCAGAGGTACCATCGAAGTGGGGAGTCTCTTGAATGGCTAGGTTCTGGGATGTGACCCATCCGGAGTTTTACCCTGGCTTTGCCACTCCCGAGCTGTGAATCCTTGGACAAACCAAGGTCTCTGAGTGAAGTTACATAGAATACTTAACTCAGAGTTACTGGAAGATCGAATGGGTAATGCAAGCCAAGTCACTAGTATGGGATCTAGCTCATACTAAGTCTGTAGCAAGTGGTAGCTGTCTGGTTCTATTTTGAGATTGCAATGGCTTTAACCTCTTTTGGCTTTTTTAGACTTTAGTTGCTGGTCTTACATCAAATAAGCCCGCAGACAAACTCCGTGCCCTGCCTCTGTGGTTGTCTTTACAATACTTGGGACTTGATGGGATTGTGGAGAGGATCAAGCATGCCTGTCAACTGGTGAGTTAGAAGCCTGACTTTTAAAAGAGTTAGAAAGACTCCTTGGCCAAAGCAGAGACAGAAAAACATCTCATTCTGTACCTTCCATCCAGAGCCTCACTGTCTGGTGAGGCAGTGACTAATCACCGTGCATGTATATCTTTTTTTTTTTTTTTTCAAAGTTCTGGGAGAAACTGCTGGGTTGTCCCAGCATTTGTGTGCAGATGAACTAAGATGAAAAGGAACAGCATTGTCAGCATGGGATCAGAAGAGAAGCCTCAGATGATTTCCAGGGAGTGGAGAAGGGTGCGAAAGGTGGGGGGTGGGGAATGAACATTCCCCTTGATGGACCGAGTCTCTGTGTGAGGGAATAGGAAGGTTAGAGGGTAGTTATGGAAGGCATGGATTTTTTGAAAACCAGCTGGCTCGGGTTCCCAAATTGCAGGGCTCTTGGGAACAATTCTAATTCTCTCTCCATTTTAGGTGTGTTCTAACTGTGAAAAATCCATAATTATGCTATAGTTCAGTGTCTTAGACCATTCGGGCTTCCATAACAAAATACTTTAGACTGGGTAATTTATAAACAACAGAAATTTATTGCTTACAGTTCTGGAGGCAAGAAGTCTCAGATGAAGGTGCCAGGAGATTCCGTATCTGGTGAGGGCTTGTTCCTCATAGACAGCACCTTCCATGTGGCCTTATGTGGCAGAGGGGATGAATGCACTCTCTTGAGCCTCTTTTAGAAGGTCACTAATCCTATTCATGAGGGCTCCATCCTCATGCCCTAATTACCTCCCAGTGGCCACAACTCATTTGGGAATGGGATTAGGTTTCAACACAGGAATTTTGTGGGGACATAAACATTCAGACTATAGCATTTAGAAAACAAAAGAACAAGGTCATGTGTACTCAGGGTTAGAGCTGAGCCTTGCCTAAGCTCAGAAGTGTGTCACCTCCATTTTCTTACCTGTGAAGTAGAAATCATGTGACACAGGATTGCTAGGAGGGCTCAAAGAGCAAATACAGGGGGAGCTTTTGCAGTAGCGTGTGTTCATATAGTAAGTTATGCATAAGGGTTGAAATCTTTGTTTTAAATATATTCTTGGTGAGTTGGCACTTCTTCAAGTATTATTTCTTTATTTAAGAAGAATAGGCCAGGTACAGTGGCTCACGCCTATAATTCCAGCACTTTGGGAGGCCGAGGTCAGATCACCTGAATCAGGAGTTCGAGACCAGCCTGGCTGACATGGTGAGACCTCTGTCTCTGTTAAATTAGCTCGGCATGGTGGTGGGCACCTGTAGTCCCAGCTACTCAGGAGGCTGAGATAGGGAGAATTGCTCAAACCCAGGGGGCAGAGGTTGCAGTGGGCCAAGATCACGCCACTGCACTCTAGCCTGGGCTACAGAGTGAGACTCTGTCTCAAAAAGAAAACCCACAAGAATAAGTAATTTCATACTATTCTAGCTGTAGTCCCTTGGTTCATGATAAGTTAGGATAGTTTAACAGTTTTAAGATTTATGCACCGGTCCAGGCAGGATGGCTCGTGCCTGTAATCCCAGCATTTTGGAAGGGCAAGGCAGGTGGATCGCGTAAGCATGGGAGTTCAAGACCAGCCTGGGCAATGTGGCAAAACCCTGTCTCTACAAAAAAATACAAAAATTAGCCAGGCATAGTGGCGCACACCTGTGATCCCAGCTACTGAGGAGGCTGAGGTGGGAAGATCACTTGAGCCCAGGAGGTCAAGGTTGCAGTGAGCCCAAATAGCACTACTGCACTATTCCATTCCAACCTGGACGACAGAGTAAGACCTTGTCTCAAAAGAAAAAAAGACTGATGCTCATGTTCACAAAAGCACTGCATTTTTTGAAAACTGTCTCACTGTGCTATTAGCTCAGGTCTTGAGATGTGGCTATTAGGAAAGAGAAGCCTTTATTGCCATAGTACTTTAGTTTAGAGATGGTTTAGGCGCTCAGGGGAGATTTTTTCAATTCCCCTTGGCTGTGGAGTGCAGGAGAATAATAATGCCATTAATTACCGAACACTTGAGGTCACCACAGCTCTGGCATCTTCCTTTAGGCAGAACTGTATACTCACGAGGATTCGAAATCTGCCCTGCTGTTGACTCACAGGCTAAATGCATGTTAAAGTGCATGGACATTTACCAGACATGGTGATCTGTATATAGCTATGCCTTATAGTCCACAGTAGGGCATACATTCTCTGAGAGCAGAAATCAGCATTCTCTCCTCATCCTCCTCCTTCCTGTTCTTCTCCCTCTCTCTCCTCCTTTCTCTTCTGTAGTAGTTATTGAACATTTTCCTCAGTGTCAGGCACCATGAAGTACTTTCATGCAGCATCTCATTTGATCCCTGCAAATTCACTAGAAGGTAATGTCCACTGATGACAGTATATTTAGAATTAGTTTTCTTTTTTCTTTTCTTTTTTTCTTTTTTTTGAGACGGAGTCTTGCTCTGTTGCCCAGGCTGGAGTACAGTGGCACAATCTTGGCTCACTGCAACCTCCGCCTCCCAGGTTAAAGTGATTCTCCTGTCTCAGCCTCCTGAGTAGCTGGGACTACAGGCACGTGCCACCACACCCAGCTAATTTTTGTATTTTTGGTAGAGACGGGGTATTTTTGTTGATCGGGTTGATCTTGAACTCCTGACCTTGTGATCCACCCACCTTGGCCTCCCAAAGTGCTGGGATTACAGACATGAGCCACAGCGCCTGGCCAGAATTAGTTTTTTTCAAGAAAAAGAAAAAAGGAAAAAGAGAAAAAAGGAATTTTTTTGAGTGACTTTCTACTGTCCAGTAGTCAATATCTGCTGAATTAATGTACTCCAATCCCATAAGTTAGATACGATTAGTGATGAGGGACTGGGATTGAAACATTAGTCTAGTGATACTACATTCTAGACCCTGTTTCTAAGCACTTACTGTATTGTATATTATTGTATATCAGCTCATTTCATCCCTACAGCCACATGAGGTAGATACCATTCTCCCCATTAATACCATTCTCCCCATTTTATAATTGAGGGAACTGAAGCAGACAGGTTAAATAGCTGGTGACTGGCAGATGGAGTGACTTACCTGTGGTCCTGCAGGTGGTAAGTGGCAGCCTGTGATCTTATTGCCAGCTCTTGAGCGTGCTGTGGCCTCTCATTTTTCATTGGTCTCCCCCAGTGTTCAGTACTGTGCCTTGCACATGTTTATACTCATTATACTTTTGAATGAAAGACAGACTTACATTGCAAATACAACAGATTCCTGTGTCTTACTAGAAGCTACTTTTCTTGAATTACTACATGTAACTTTTAAATGAAAAATTGGGGAATATTTATAGATGTTGAAATACAAAAACGGGTGACTGAACTTAGAAACCAGCAAGTCGCATTTGACTTTTTTGTCTGAGATCCGCATTTGCAGACCTCCACAGCCCCTCGTAAAAACTGCTGCTTCGTGTGCTGTGTCCATCTAAGGAAATTACTATTTTTTGTCATTTGCAGAGTCAACGGTTGCAGGAAAGTTTGAAGAAAGTGAACTACATCAAGATCTTGGTATACTATTATCATTTCATCTGTTTTCAAAACAAACAACCTTTTTTAAACTTCAGTAACTTAGAATGATTTTCTCCACATTTGATACATTTCAGTGCATTTGTGGTAGCTCCAGTAAAAAAAACAAAAATTGTGCCTCTATTTATGACCTAATTATACAGTGAACCTGAAGTGAAGAAATTTGTACCAGTGTTTAATTCGTACAGTCATTTTCATATACTTCATTTATTGTGTTAAAGTTTAGAATTGCACAGAGATAAATACCACTGACTTCAGATGCCCCAGGCCTTTGGCACACCCATCTTCCCGAAATGAAAACTCACTTTGTGCTCTGGGCTTCTGTTTCTGAAACCTTCTGCCATCAGAGTTTTCCTTTGCACGAAGCAAGAGAAAGAGAAAAGCACGTGGTCCTGCCCTTGTCTTCTGCTGTATCTTCCCGAAGTGAATCCAGCAGAGATTGCTCCCTAGGCATAACTAGACAAGGAAATAAGGATTTAGGAGAGGTAACCACGAGAGTGAGGATCAGTTCAGGTTTGAATGTTTCCGTGTTTTGCTTAATTGTATTTTAGGACTTCAGGAAATAATGTCAAATTCTGATTTAGATAGGTTCACTCAGTGTTTCTTTGACAATTCTACAACGTATGGTTAAGTTTACGAGTATTTGAGTGTATTTGGGGTTCAAGTTAGTAGAGTTTCTTTTTCTTTTAGAACGTGGTTTGGTTTAAATACAAAAAGTAGCTGGACATGGTGGCACATGCCTGTAGTCTAAGCTACTGGGGAGACTGAGGTGAAAGAATCGCTTGAACCCAGGAGGTGGAGGTTGCAGTGAGCAGAGATTGTGCCACTGCACTCCAGCTTGGGTGACAGAGACCCTGTCTCAAGGAAGAAAAATTTTAAAAATGGTTTGATTTAAGGGGGTGGCTACTCTGCACTGCCTTCTGAGTTAGAGAGTCTTGAGCCAGTTGACCCGAGTTGTAGCTGGGTTTGGGGTTCTAGCCTTGGATGAGGAAGTGGAATGCTGGAGAAACAAGGAATGAATGTAGGAGGCTTGGGCTCTGCTTCTAGCACTGCCACAGGTTGGCCCTGTGACATTTTGAGTCATTTTCTTTCTGGGCCTACGAGCTCCGCTGTCAAAGATGTTGGTTGGTCTCCTCTGATTGCAAACAGAAACGCAAATTATGGCCTAGATTTAGCAAGCTGTTAGGAATGCAGGCAGTGCAGGGCCTGTCAGCTTTCCCGCCCCTGCTGTGCTGAGCCCACTCGGCTCTTCCTCAGTCCTCGCTGCTCCCTCGTTCTCATGTCGGGGGAGCCAGTGGTGCTATTTAATCACCAGCCATTTTGGTGCATCTCTGTAGACCACACTGGCCCAGGCAGAAGGCCTGCTCTGTCCCTGCTTTCAGTGGCTATTTTTTCAGTAGAGCATACAGTAATTGGCAAACACTATGAAGCACTGTGGCTTGTCATCAGCAGCAGCATCACCACCATCCTAGCTGCTACTTGTGAAACGTGTACGTGGTACCACATGCATATTTCATTCAACCCTCCCAACAGTCGTCTCCTTTGTACATGGGGTACACCAATTCTTCTAATGACTGGTTTCTTATCTTTCAGATCCTGATTCAAATCTCATCTCTTTAGAAAGGCCTTTCCTGACCCCCTGAGATAACTTCCCACTGTCAGACATCACTCCATCCCCTGGGTCTTCTTCATCCACTTTTTACTATCTGAAATCAAATGTTTGTTTTTTCCTATAGAACCTTTGTCAAGGCCTTACTCAAGACCCTTGCCCTGAAAGCCTAGCGCCAAGCCCCAGACATGCTCCCCACCCCCTGCTGTTCAGCTTACAGTCTTTCTGTTCCTTCTTGGTGGATTCACCCTTTTTTGTGTGAGCCCAGCAATGCTAGCCTTTTTTTGGGTTCTTGGTTATATTTAATCCAATATTTTGGATATTCAGAATTGAAAATTTCAGTATTGGCTCAGTCTACCATATTGCTAGAACTGGAAGTGCCTCTAGCCCTGTGTAATATTTCTTACACATGTCGACATTTTAGACTACTGAGTTTAAAGAAAGAAAAGATGATCATGGTATTCATCAAAGTCTTGGCACTGAATTCATTCTGCCTTCTCCTAACTAAGGACGGGAGAATGGGTGGTTTATTTTGGTGCCTTTTTATTCCTACTTGCTTATTGGTCTTGCTCCCCTATTTAAATATTAAGCCCTGGCCCATACTTTTTAAAGTATCACGTTTTATTTGTCTCTGTGAAAGTTAAAGATGATAGATGTGAAGGCACTTAGCACAGGAACTGGCTCCGTAAATAACTGAGACATTAGAATACGCATCCTGCTTGATCTGAATCCTGTACACATGGTCCTTTGAAAAGTTAGGAGAAAATATCCTGGGCCACCACTTCCTGTCTTTCCAAGTTAGCGTTTCCTGTTGTGGCCCTGCTAGTGAGTCATCACACTCAGAGCCTTGGAACAGAAGCTTTATGACTAGAGTTATAGTACTGGGATTGTTGGATGCTTAGAGATCTTCTCCTCCAGGGCTACCCACACGCCCCTATAGCACCACAGAGCCTGCCAAGGACATGGCTGCTCACGGTACCCTGACCCCATGATCAGGGTTCTGCTTGATGCAGAACAGGAACTTGGTGCCGGGTTATCATAATGCAGTGAAGATTTTCGTCTGTTAGGAAACTCACTAATGAAGTTAGTCATCTGTGGCCTGTCTTAATAAGCACATATATTAGAAAATACATAGATCCACTTCTCAGCTGTGCTTGTCTACATTGCCAGCAGGATTTGCATCTTGTTCCGAAAGTTTTACAAAGGCGAATAAAGTACTTGTTCTCCCCCTTTTTTCTATAAATATAAAAAATTCTAGTTGGTCAGGCCTGGTGTCTCATGCCTATAATCCCAACACTTGGAAGGCCAAAGTAAAAGGATTAATTGAGGCCAAGAGTTCAAGACCAGCCTGGACAACATAGCAAGACCCCATCTCAAAAAAAAAATTTAAGTTTCAATAAATCCTGCGTAATTTCTGGGATTCTTGAAAGCCTGGGCTCTCTCAACACTGAGTCTCATGTCGCTGCTTCTTACTAGTTATAATCTTTAATGTTAGACCTGTGTTTGTCCCTTACTAAAATTTCCTCCTGCTTTAATTTCAGTGTACCTGTGTCACAAAGCTTATAATTCACAGTAGACTCAGGGCTGCTTCATGGTTATTTTCAAAAATTTGATTTTTGTTTCTCTAGCAACTGAAATATATGAACTTTTTAATGTGTTTATTTACAAATAGAGCATCTCTAACCTATTTTTCGAACCCAGCATTTTGTTTTGAAGGTGTCTGGAGTTTAATATGAGACTTCCATTCTTCCAGGTAGAAGATGAGCTCAGCTCCCCAGTGGTGGTATTCAGATTTTTCCAGGAATTACCAGCCTCAGGTAGGTGATTTTTTAAAAGAGGGTTATTTTCTTTCTTTCTTCCTTTCCTTTCTTTTCCTTTCCTTTCCTTCCTTTCTTTCTTTCCTCTTTCTTTCTTTTTTTTTTTAGATGGAGTCTCACGCTGTCACCAGACTGGAGTACAGTGGTGTGATCTCAGCTCACTGCAACCTCTGCCTCCTGGGTTCAGGCAATTCTTGTGCCTCAGCCTCCTGAGTAGCTGCGATTACAGGCACATGCCACCACACCCAACTAATTTTTGTATTTTTAGTAGAGACAGGGTTTCACCACATTGGCTAGGATGGTCTCGATCTCCTGACCTCATGAGCCTCCCACCTCAGCCTCCCAAGGTGCTGGGATTACAAGCATGAGCCACTGCACTCAGCCAAGAGGGCTATTTTCATATCTGTGTTAAAGGCTTTGAATTTGATACCATTTCAAGTTAAATAGATAGTTGAAAATATTTTTATTCCTAAAATCTTCAGTCATCATTTCAGAAAAATGTAACAATTTTTATGAAAACCAGCTCGAAATGCCTTAGCACTTTGCCGATAGTTTGCGGTTTGCGGTGATTAAACAATCAGCAAATAGTTTGGGGTTCCCAAATGCCAGTCCCTGGACAGTCCTGGAATGGACTCTTAGCTTTTGGGTCTTAGCTGGGCGCGATAGCTCATGTCTGTAATCCCAGCACTTTGGGAGGCTGAGGTGGGCTGCTCGCCTGAGGTCAGGAGTTTGAGACCAGCCTGGCCAATATGATGAAACCCAGTCTCTACTAAAAATACAAAAATTAGCCGGGGATCATAGTGCACATCTGTAATCCCAGTTACTCAGGAGGCAAAGGCAGAATTGCTTGAACTGGGAGGTGGAGGTTGCAGTGAGGCAAGATCACACCACTGCACTCCAGCCATCTCACACACAGAAAAAAAAGTTCCAGGTGCCACCAACGTAGTCCAGGACACCACTCTTTTTTACCTGGATGGCCACTGTCCCCTCTCAGACTCTCCTACATTCTGCACAGCCCATTCCAGACCATCTTCCACCTGGCAGAGTGAGGGTTGTAAGCAGAAGTGACACAGTGTTGAAGCAGGAAAGGTTCCCTTGTCCCCCTCACAGGGCATGCCATGGGGGTGTGGCTTCTTCACTGCCCCGCTGCTGCTCAGACCTCTAGGAGAGCATAGAGACAGGCAGGCTGTGGGGCTCCGACCCCACATAGCATGTAGGGTCGAATGTTTACAGTTCCTGAGGCCCCCATGGGCATGTTACAGGGTGCTCTTTTAATTTAGCCATCTTTAGGTGGCTCGTTTTAGTTGGCTCAATTAGAACCCCTTCCTTATCACAAGGACAGAGGGATTCATGTATCGCAGGTTCTTGCCTTGGTGTACCAGAAGAAGCGGATCACACTTGGGCTTGGAGAATGAGTGCCAGGTTTTATTGAGTGGAAGTGGCTCTCTGCTGATGAGGAGGTCAGAAGGGAGCTGGTTTTCCCCTTGAGTTTGGGTGCTTGGTGGCCCTGGCCAAACTCCACCTCGTTTCGCTGGTCGATGGCTTGGCCTGCCGGCGTCTGTTAGGGTGCTCTTCTGCGGGCCTGCTCTGCATGACCAGCCTCTTGGTCTTTGTCTACCAATGTGTTCCTCTCATCGTCCAGCCGCTTCTATCTGGCCGCTAGGGTCTCAGGTTTTTATAGGCCCAGGATGGGGGTGTGGCAGGCCAGCGTGGTCTTGGGAAATGCAACATTTGGGGAAAAGCAGGAGTGCCTGTATGTCACCTAGGTCCATGGGGGTAGAGCCCTAGCCAGGGACTGACCTTTCTCTCCCCAGCACTTCCCCACTTTAGTGTCATTTAAAAGGACCACGCTCTTCCCTTCCCAGTACTCCCGTATCAGTGTCACTTCCCTGGCCAGAGCCCATGGGTATCTTATTGTTTCAGTCAAACAAAGGCCAGGCTCTTCACCATGCCCCGTGAGGCCTGGCACCCTGCCCCGACTTCCCCTCTGCCATTCTCCCTCTTGTTCATGTGCCTCAGTCAGACCAGTCTTCTTTGTGCTCCAGGAACACTCTGCCGTTTTCTACTGCAAGGTCTTCAAACTTCGCGTTCCCTTTGCCTCACACACATTTCTCTTGGTGTCGGCTCTTCCTCACCATTTGAGTCTCCTCCACTAAGTGTCAACTTCCTCAGATCCTGTCCTGCCTGAGGGGACTGCATCATACTCTGTCAGAGCCCCCACCGTCTCTAGTGGCACTAGAGTGGTTTTCTTTCTTTATGGTCTGTTTCGTCAACTAATATAAGCTCCAAGATGACAGAAACCTTATCTGCCCTCCATCCCATGTGCCTGGCATGGGTGGCACCCACGCCAGAGCCGAGTTGGATGATCCTGGCGCTCTCACAGACCTTGCACAGTGCTCGGTAGACTAGCTAGTAACTTACAGCAAAAATGGCTGTTTTCTCTTGCAATCCCTTGAAAGCAAACCTTTAAAAATGAACTTAATAATTCTGTTTTATGTGAATGTATTCAAATGTTACGTAGGTCATGAGGAAAAAAGAAAGGAAATGTAACCCTTCTGTCAGATACTACATTTGAATTGAGTAACACAAGTCTGTTCCCTTGGGTTAATATTGGGATGGGAATGATGTGGGGTTGGGATGGTGTTTGTTTCGGTCGGCCACATTTCTGGAAGTGACTCCCTTTCTGTGTTTTGGTGTCAGATCCGGTGTTTAAAGCTGTCCCAGTGCCCAACATGACACCTTCAGCAGTTGGCCGGGAGAGGCATTCGTGTGATGCGCTGAATCGCTGGGTGAGAAGTGTAGCCGCCTGCCTTTCCTTTCAGGTCCCAAGGCATCCCTGTCTGACCTGCTGGTGAGGGTGACACATGCTCATGTATGGGATCTGAGGCCTACAGGAGGAGCCACCCAGCGGTGCTGGGCCTGCTCTGGGGTTCTGTTCCCAGTTCCGTCACCGCTTCATGAGCTGGGTCATCTCTGGCCAGTCCTTCCAGCATCGTCCCCTCAGTTTCCTTGCTGCCGTATAAGGCTGTGAGACAGCATGCCAAACGTGGACTGCAGGGCAGCTGCCATGGGTCTGGTGAGCCGGGCAGCACAGCCAGGACCCCCAGGCGGAGTCTGCTGAGCATCTGCAGCTGGCAGTATGGAGCCAGGCCCTGTGCTTTGGCAGCTTTTTGGGCCCTGAATAGCAGCTGTAGGATTTGAGTCTGAAGCGTGCTGTGAACAGTGAGGGGTGGCGGCAGCAGCAGCAACAGCAGCAGTCCTAGCCAACGCTGGACACACCCCGCCTAATGGGATTGGCAGATAAGTCATGGCACATCCATGCTGGAGCTGAGCCCAGCCGTGAGAGACCACAGAGCTGAACATGTCAGGCAGAAGGGAACTGGTCACCATTAAAGACATGAAACCGGCCGGGCGCGGTGGCTCACGCCTGTAATCCCAGCACTTTGGGAGGCCGAGGCGAGTGAATCACGAGGTCAAGAGATCGAGACCATCCTGGTCAACATGGTGAAACCCCGTCTCTACTAAAAATACAAAAAATTAGCTGGGCACGGTGGCGCGTGCCTGTAATCCCAGCTACTCAGGAGGCTGAGGCAGGAGAATTGCCTGAACCCAGGAGGCGGAGGTTGCGGTGAGCCGAGATCGCACCATTGCACTCCAGCCTGGGTAACGAGAGTGATACTCTGTCTCAAAAAAAAAAAAAAAAAAAAGACATGAAACCATGCAGGTTACTAAGCAGTGTCAAGTAGTGTGTTTTATGACAACAAAAAATACAGCCCCTCCCGCCACTCGCACAGAGAAAATACACTGGGGGTAGACAACATGGCAACAGTGGGTGTCGCTTAGCAATGTATTGTAGGCCATTGTTACTTTCTCCTTTTGATTTACCTGTATTTCCTAGGTTTTTCTACAATGAACTTGTATTTATTAATCAGAAAAAAAAGTAAAATTTACTGTTTTTAAAAAGCTGCTCTAAGTATTCAGAGACAGTCAAAAGATGAGGAGCCAGCTCTCTGGGAGCCTCTTTGGTCTGGGCTGACTGGATGAGGGTGGGTCCTGAAGTCTGAGTCCCTCGTTATAGGTGTTGATTCTGTCGTCCTCCCCACAGCTAGGAGAACAGCTGAAGCAGCTGGTGCCTGCGAGCGGCCTCACAGTCATGGATCTAGAAGCTGACGGCACATGTCTGCGGTTCAGCCCTTTGATGACAGCAGCAGGTGAGCAGGCTCAGTAGATGCCCTTTGCTTTGCTGTGGGGCTGCTTGCCCTTAGGGTATTCCGTTCTCCTAGAGTTACCAGCATCTCTTTTTGGAAGGGCTTTTTCTCTTTTGGGCTAAATTTAGGTAGATTAGAGTTCCCATGTAACTTCTCAAAATCAAAATGAGACTTAAGAAGTCAACTGAATTGGCTAGATGCGGTGGCTCATGCCTGTAATCCCAACACTTTGGGAGGCCGAGGCAGGTGGATCATCTGAGGTAAGGAGTTCGAGACCAGCCTGGCCAACATGGCGAAACTCTGTCTCTACAAAAAATAAAAAATTAGCCAGGCGTGGTGGTGCATGCCAGTAGTCCCAGCTACTTGGGAGGCTGAGGCAGGAGAATCACTTGAACCTGGGAGGCGTAGGCTGCAGTGAGCCGAGACTGCTCCACTGCACTTCAGTCTAGGCAACGGAGGAGACTCCATCTCAAAAAAAAAAAAAAGGTAATCACCTGAATTCCCTTTTTTTGTGTTGAGACAGGGTCTTGCTTTTGCCCAGGCTGGAGTGCAGAGGTGGGGTCACGGCCCACTGCAGCCTGGACCTCCTGAACTCAAGTGATCTTCCTACCTCAGCCCCTGAGTAGTTGGGACCACAGGCATGAGCCACCACACCCACCTAACTTTTGCATTTTTTATAGAAATGGAGTTTCGCCATGTTGCCCAAGCGGAATGACTGTATTTTGATGTCTTATGACCCTTGGTTTTCCACTGCAAGGGCTCCTCCTCCTAGCGGTACATCACAGTTACCTGGGGAGCTTTAGACACAACCAACGGCTGCCCATCTCCAGAGATTGTAGAATGGAGCCTGGGTATCTGTGTTTTGGTTATTATTACTTTTTTTTTTTTTTAGAAACAGGGTCTCACTTGTCACCCAGGCTGGAATTCAGTGTCTTGACCATAGCTCATTGCAACCTTGACCTCTGGGGCCCAAACAATCCTCCTACCTCAGCTTCCCAAGGAGCTGGGACTACAGGCAAGTGCCACCACATTTGGCTAATTTTTTCATTTTTTATTTTATTTACTTTTTGGGGGACTGAGTCTTGTTCTGTCACCCAGTCTGGAGTGCAGTGGTGCTATCTCAGTTCACTGCAACCTCTACCTCTTATGTTCAAGTGATTCTTCTGCCTCAGCCTCCTGAATAGCTGGCATTGCAGGCGCACACTACCACGCCTGCTTAATTTTTTTTTTTTTTGAGATGGAGTGTCGCTCTGTCACTCAGGCTGGAGTGCAGTGGTGCAGTGTCGGCTCACTGCAACCTCTGCTCACTGCAGTCTCTGCCTCCTGGGTTCAAGCAGTTTTCTGCCTCAGCCTCCCAAGTGGCTGGGATTACAGGCACCTGCCACCACGTTTGGCTAATTTTTATATTTTTAGTAGAGACAGGGTTTTGCCATGTTGGTCAGGCTGATCTTGAACTCCTGACCTCATGATCTGCCCCACTCAGCCTCCCAGAGTGCTAGCATTACAGGTGTGAGCCACCGCGCCTGGACTAATTTTTTTGGTTTTCATAGAAATGGGTTCTCTATGTCATCCAGGCTGCTCTTGAACTCCTGGCCTTAAGTGATCCTCCTGCCTTAGCTTCCCAAAGCACTGGCCACAGCTCTAGAGGCTTAGTCTCTCACACTGCAGAAGCAAGCCAGTGAGCCCGAGGCCCGGTGTTGTCACCATCTCCCTGTGCTTCCTGTGTGGGGACACCAACCCACCACAGTACTTCCCTTCTCTCAATCATAGTAATGTATACAGAGAACCTGTGGTGTGATGTTTGCAGCCTGCCAGAAGTGGGCTTTCTACGGGAAGAGTGATTTCTAACACTGGAGTGTGTCATTGTGGGCCACATCTGTGAAAAAAACAGTCCACATCTGGTACAGCCAGCGGTGTCAGTTTCTAACCCTAGTTCTTACATGTCGGGGTTGAATGGCTTTTTAAAAAGTCTCCACAGCTCTGGGTAACTGGAGTACCTTGAGCTTTTGACCTTTGCAGTAGTGGAAGAGGTAGCCCTGCCCTCTTATCGTCGACCATCTCGAGCGTTTCTCTGACATTTTGTGAACATCTTCAGTTTTAGGAACTCGGGGAGAGGATGTGGATCAGCTTGTAGCCTGCATACAAAGCAAGCTGCCAGTGCTGAGCTGCACGCTCCAGTTGCGCGAAGAGTTCAAGCAGGAGGTGGAAGGAACGGCAGGTCTCCTATATGTTGATGACCCTAACTGGCCTGGAATAGGGGTTGTCAGGTAAAGTCTTGGCCTGCCACTTGATGTTAGAGACTTTGCTGTGTAAAGAACACGGGTGGGTCATTTTCTCAACCAGCTTAGAAATCCAAGATGAATGTGTAGTCACAATATGCTTGTTTAATGAAACTGCAGCTTGATTTTCTGGGCATTTACAAAAGCATAGTGCAAGCAGGCAATTCGGCCCACCATGGCACTCAGGGAGGGGGAGTTGCTGAATGTTCTGTCTGTAAGAGCTGACTCTCGACTACCTAGGAGAAGGTGCGGACGGGTATGTATCACTGACAGTGGTTACTCACCCAGGCATAATGAGAACTGCAAATCAGTAAGAAAAAGGACCAGCTCTCCGGGAGACAGAACTCCCCTGTCCTTTCTTGTTCTGTGGGTACAGTCCTGTTGCTGCTTTCTGTGGCGAGGCAAGTTTTTTTGTGTTCCACGTGAGACTTTCAGACCTTGTCTTCCCTATCTACATGGACCTAAAGACTTTGGCTTTCAGCTGGGCATGGTGGCTCACACCTGTAATGCCAGCAGTTTGGGAGGCTGACAGGAGGATGCATTATTTGAGGCCGGGAGCTTGAGACCAGCCTGGACAATATGGCAACACCGCATCTCTACAAAAATATAAAAATTAGCCAGGGGTGGTGGTACACACCTGCAGCCCCAGCTACTCGGGAGGCTAAGATGGGAGGATCAGCTGTGCCCAGGAGATGGAGGTTGCAGTGATCCAAGATCATTCCACTGCACCCTAGCCTATGCCACAGAGTGAGACCCTGCCTCAAAAAAAAAAAAAAAAAAAAAAAAAAAAAAGACTCTTCTTTACTCCTAGCAAGCTGTAAACCTGTGGCATTCTTGAAAGGTTGTGGTCTGGAGACACAGTAGCTCTCTGCCCATTGGTTCTGCTCTACTGTCTTGCTAATTACTATCTAGAGGTTTCTACACCACCTCTAATCCTGTGTCTGAAGAGACATTTGATCTTTTAGGCTGAAATGCTGTCATTTGATGTTGTTTTAGGTATGAACATGCTAATGATGATAAGAGCACTTTGAAATCAGATCCTGAAGGGGAAAAAATCCATGCTGGACTCCTGAAAAAGTTAAATGAACTGGAATCTGACCTAACATTTAAAATAGGTAATTATTTACTTGTATAAGTCAACTGTGACCTTTGGAAGGACATTTGCTAACTGGCTTTAAGGAAGGTGGCTCATCTCTTGGAGGGTTAGAGTCTCCGGCTCTGAGACCTCCCTCCTCTTCTGCAGCCTTGCTGCACCTTTCCCTCCATCATCAGAATCTCCATGGAGGAGACCCCTTTGTGCGTGGTCAGGCCACTCAACAGGAGAGCAGGCCCACATCTCACCCATGACAGAGGACTTGGGAACCAAGTCTGTTTCGTTTCCTCTGCAGGCCCTGAGTATAAGAGCATGAAGAGCTGCCTGTACGTGGGCATGGCGAGTGACGACACTGATGTTGCGGAGCTGGTGGAGACCATTGTGGCCACAGCCCGGGAGATAGAGGAGAACTCGAGGGTCTGTGGTTCCCTTCAGTGTTCATTCCTTTTCTAGGTTTTGCCCCAGCAAACAGCAGGGGTCTTGAGGAAAGGAGCTGCTTTCAGGATGTCTGCTCGTTCTCTGTCAAGTGTTTACTGTAAGCTGGGCCTTGGGCCAGGCATCAGTGATGCCAAGTGGGTTTGACCCAGCCCGTGCCCCAGTAAACACACAAGCTCAGGGGAAAGATCTACATAGCCACTCTGGGTAGTAACCGTGCCTCGGAGAAGAGGGCGGGTGGCTAGACACACAGGCACATTCACCCCTGCCTGCCAAGGTCAGGGAGGACTTCTCCTCTGGAGCTGGGTCCTGAGGGTGAATGAAACAGGTGCTGCTTTGTGTGTGGTTTCCCCCACACCCCTCCCCACCTGGGATAGACCTGCTTCTGTGGGTCCCTTAGGGTGGAGGGCTAGGCAACAAGGTTGGCAGGGTGTCCTCCAAACAAACGATTACTTCGCTAAAAAAACATCGAAAGGCGATAAGAAGGGAACAAGGTAAGACTGTTCAAACAGGAGAGATGCATGCCATTGGAAATGTGGCTGAGAGCCAGCTTTGTTCATTCTTGGGTGGGCTCAAGGTTTCTTCCCAGCCTGACTCTGACATCTCTGTTTTGAAGAATATTGTACAGTGCTTGTTTTCTGTTGTTTTTTAACCCGATATGCCATTTGGGTGATAAACAGTTATTTCTTCTCTGTTCCCAGCAAATGAGGCTGGTCACCAAGCTGTCTGCCTGGGCCTCTGAGCATGTCATCTGCTTGTCTGTTTTCTATTTTCTTTTTACACTGGCGTTTCAGTGCGGGATTTCACTGACCTGCTTTTCAAAATTCCCCCCGTGCCTCGTTAGTAGCTCTTCTGGGCCCCAGGCAAGAAGCTTAAAGTAATGTCTTTCTTGGTCTTACCACAGCTTCTGGAAAACATGACAGAAGTGGTTAGGAAAGGCATTCAGGAAGCACAGGTCGAGCTGCAGAAGGCAAATGAGGAACGGCTTCTGGAAGAGGTGAGGCTGCCGGTGGCAGCAGGCTAGGGGTGCCGCTGCAAGGCCAGGCAGCCCAGAGCCCCGGTCATGTCTTTCTTGCAGGGGGTATTGCGGCAGATCCCCGTCGTGGGCTCCGTGCTGAATTGGTTTTCTCCAGTCCAGGCTTTGCAGAAGGGAAGAACTTTTAACTTGACAGCAGGTAGGACAGCGTAGCCTCCGCCCAGGTCTTGTTGACCTTGGGAGGTTTCACCGAATGCCCTTGGGTTCCAACATTCCTCCCGCTGAGAAGCCTGGCCTGGTTCCTGTTCTTCATCGCTGGGTACAGGCTGGGCGTCTGAGGAGACACGGTCTGGCTGGCCCTGTGCCCCGTTCTCCTCCCCGCACATCCTGGTGGCTGAACCAGTAGGGAAGCAGCTACCCATTCACCACAGCTGCCACCACCACGAGGCCATGAGGACACGCCCACTCAGCTGTGCAGATTCTGAGGGTGCTGTCTTGGGCATTTTAGTTCGGGGCTCATACTTGTCCTCATATATGTTTTGCCCCAGCAGGCCTGCTTTTGAAAGCAGCAGTGCAGAGACTGAAGCGTGGAGCACTGGCATGGTTTATTCTGACCTGGGCAGCTAGCAGGCTTTGCAGCTGCTGGAGTAGGGAGGATGTTATAGTCCAGGACCCCTCCTCTCCTCTTCTAACACGGAAGTAATTTCTTCCACCCAAGGCCCGCCCGCCCTTCTTCCCCAGGAAACGACAACTACATTGTCATGAAAGCAAAAGATAATCTGATTTCTCATCTGCTAAGCCTTAGCTTTCAGCAAAAAGGCACCCACTTCTTGTGGCTCCAGTGCATTTCTGTCGGGCCTGGCTCCCCCAGTGCACTTACGCCGCCCTGCCGGCCCGTGTTTGCAGTACTGGCCCTGGGAGCTGGACTTCTCTGGGCATATTTGTAGGTGCCTGCGTCTACACCAGTCTGTGGCAGGCTCAGTGGCTGAAAGGTTATTGGGGAGCAAGGCTGTGTGAGGGCAGGTGGCGTCTTCCAAGGTAGCCTGTGCCTGCAGCTTCCACCCCAGCTCTCTCCTCTCCTGTAGGCTCTCTGGAGTCCACAGAACCCATATATGTCTACAAAGCACAAGGCGCAGGAGTCACGCCGCCTCTGACCCCCTTGGGCACTCATACCAAGCAGAGGCTTCCAGGTATGTGACACCTCCACGCAGAGTTCAGGTAACAGGTTTCCCCTGTTGGCTGTTACTTGCATTCCTTTGTTTTCTGGATTCTTTAACTCCAGAGGTCTGTTTATCTTCACTTAAGAACTACTACTACCATCTTTTTAACCATTTCAGTAGCCAACAAGTTCAGCCTTGGAAAAATGCCTTGGTAGCACCCCAAGGGGGAAGTTGGAGTCTTGAAAGATGACATTGTCACTGTGGTGTTTCCCTCCTGGGCATTTCCTAGTGAAGATGGCTGCAGAGATGCCTGGCCTGGGGCACGTATCGGTGTCATGCTAGGAGCTCCCGGTTTTCTCTTCAAACACTTCAGAGCCAGTAGCTACAGGATTTCCACTGAAGCTGTGTTGTAAAATAAGGCAATTATTTGTTGCACAGACAGCCTGTGTGGCAGAATCATACTCACCGAGCTTTCAGCACCATCCCTCTGCCCTTTCTCTAGGCCAGAAGCCTTTTAAAAGGTCCACGCGAGGTTCAGATGCTTTGAGTGAGACCAGCTCAGTCAGTCACATTGAAGACTTAGAAAAGGTGGAGCACCTGTCTGGCGGGCTGGAGCAGATGACCCTCGAGGCCAGCAGCACTGAGGGACACTCAGGGGCTCCCAGCCCTCGGCACACTGACCAGACCGAGGCCGTCAAGAAGGGGGCCCTGCGCCCAGAAGTTGACCATCCACAGGTAGAAGGACTGGAGAGCTTAAGATAAGATTCAGTGTGCGGTTTGAGATTGTACTGAGTACTGTTTCAGGGAAGAGGAAGTGATACTGGAAATGTGAACTGTGCCACATACTAATACAATAGAAATTACTGTTATTTGTGCTTCACTGGGATTTTTGCACAAATATGTGCCTGAAAAGTAGGCTTTCTAGGAGGACAGTCAACTTGTCTAACTTCTTGTGTGTGTAGAATCACCAGGAACCGTATTCTGTCCTATTCAGCTGTAGTCATACCACTTTTTCCTAAGTTACCGTAAACACTTTTTATTCACAGAAAACACTTAGAATTTCAAGTGTCTGCCACTTGAACCTTTGCTCTTTCTAAACGTAAGCAGAAGTTATGAGGTTGCACATGGCAACTTTTTGGTAAACAGCTTTTCGTTAGCACTCTCCAGGTTCTCTGCGACACTTCAGAGAGGTGAGACTGGCCGCATCCTTTGTTGTCTATGTTAGTCGGTCTCTAGTGTGATGAAGTTATAATATGCAACTAGACTGCAAGGCTTGAAGGAGCATGGGTGCTCTCGGGATTGTAAATTAGAGCATCAGAAGCCCTCTCCAACCATCCCCCGCTGCTGCTTTTCCTGGAGACTTAGTAAGGACTGTGTCCACTTGAGCTGTGGCAGGGCTTCTATCGGAGACTGTCCCCTGCCACAAACCCACTTTTACCTTTGTATACTGTTTGTAAACAAATTTAAGGACTGATCTGTTCAGAGAAACTGTAAAGTCTCCTCCTGACCGTATACGTGTATTTTTAAATACTGGTAAAGCTTTTAAATTGGCACACAAGTACAGACTTTCTCATTTTTATGTTTAGTATCTAAAAACCTGATAGATGCTACCCTTAGAGCCTGCTATTCCAGGTGCTGTGAAGCACCCACCTCGGTTAAGATCTGAAAGCAAGTACCCCTTTGACCATCCCCTCCTGAAGCTTCTACTGCCCTGGCAGCCCACCTGGGCCCAACTCAGACACAAGCCAGCAGGGCACTGTCTCATGCTGATCCAGCCAGGCTCCCTGCTTAAGTCAGTAGAAGCTCACTCTTACTGCCCGTTACTACTCTTCCGAAGTACTGCATCGCTTTGTCGTAAGTACTGGCCCCTGTGCCTTCTTAGTCCAGCAGTCAAACTTTTGGGAGACCTGAAAATGGGGAATTCACACTGGGTTTGTGGACAGTAGTACTGGAAGCCTTAGTTATACCACATTCAGCCTATAATCACACTCTGATTTGATGGGATTTTTGACATTTGGCACTTGTCCAAATGCAGTTTTTCTTTTTTGGTGCAGATTATTAAACAAAGTCTTCCCTGTTTATTTGGTGCAATGAAGTATAGCAGATAAAATGGGGGTGGGTAAATTATCACCTTTAACAAGATTAAATGTTTTTATATATATTTGGAATTGTTAAATTGGTTTTGCTGAGACATTTCACCCTTGAGATACTATTTGAATGTTGGTTTCAATAAAGGTTCTTGAAATTGTTACCAGTGGAAGATAGATTCTTCTCTGCTGACCAAAAAAAGCTAGTTAGAGATCAACTTTTTAGTAAAGCAAAGTCTCAACAAATGCCTTTGCCAAAATAAGGTTTTATTTTGAAAGTCATTTGAAAGACACTGAGAAAGGAAGGAGACCTAAGACCCAATGGATGTAGGTTCCAAATTCAGATTCTTGCTAGCTCCACCCATGGTCTCTGTCAGGCCAAGAAGGTGCTTTCTTTGGTAATTCCTATTTTTTAGTTTCCTGAAGAGATCTTTTCCCACAAGCCATCTTCATTTTTTTTGTAGAGTAGGGCTTTATTTCCAGGAAACAGTGTATTAGTTGGAGATGGGTATTTTTTTAAAAACATCAAGGTAGATCTAATATGTTCAACAAAGTGGGGTGGCTCGGCCAGAGGCGAAGTGGAAAGATTCTGAAAACACAAGATGGTGGGTGTAAGTCACCTTGCTCGGCCCTGCTTTGATAAAGATGTCAGAGTATCTTTGTTCCTGGACACATAAATATGTACAGTAATATACGTAAGAAATGGAGTGGCGTCAGTTAGGAAGAAAAACGTTGCTTACTGCTTTACCCACACAAATTTCCATCCAGGACTTGACATATGCCCAGTTGATACACAAGTTAAATGGGGTCTGTCAGTGGCATCCAAAAAGTAACTACTATATGCCGAACGGAAAGCAGCTATGACCTGGTCTAAACCCTTTTGTCTTACAGATGGGAAAACCAGGGTCCAGAGATTTAAAACTTAGCCTGTAAAGTCTCACCTCTAGTATCTGCTTGTCATCTTGCTGCAACCAGAAATCCACATGTGGAAATGGCGTCCAGGAGTACGGTCCTATACGAATTTGTTCTGTCTCTGCATCGTAAATGCTAATCATCTAGAAAAGAACGTGTCAAGGATAGAATTTCAGGAATGTCACCCACTTTTCAAACCCTCCCAGCAACACAAGTTCCAGTGTAGTCTAGCACTTTCAGGCATTTATCTTCCCAATAAGCTTCTTAAAAATGGTCTCTAATACCAAAAGCTGCCACCTACTAAACACATCTAGTGTATCTGCTACTGCAGGCTGTGGGTCACATACATGGCTGTTTAGTGCTGACAACAGTCCTGCAAGACAAGGGTATTTTTTCCCCATTTGGGGTGAAAACTTGAGACTCAGAGAAACGGGGCCCATTTCCCAGGTTGCCCGTCTGGTAAGCCTCAGAGCTGGACCTCAAAGCCAGGTGCATCTGACTAAAGTCTGTGTTCCTCATTGCCACAGAAAACACTGCCTCATTATTTATACCCCAAGCAACTGATCGCTTTGCAATTTAAAAGCATACAGTGCCCGGTGCCCCAAAAAAATAAAGACGCTAATTTGCCAAATGATCCATTCCCTGAATTCCCAAATTTGCCAGTGGTAGTCTTACCTTACCCAGCAATATTCAGCTTTGAATATCAATGAAACTAGGGCCATTATGCTCCTTGAGAAATCCTAAAAATGTTAGAAGCATTGGCAAAACAAATCGCTCTGGATCCCAACACATTTTCCAGTGAAAATGTCAGCATTTCATAAATGAGCAGATTTCTTTGGGGTAGACTGAAGGAGATTTCTGGTTTTTTCACACTTTGAGCATTTTTAAACAATTCTTTCACCCATTATAAACCTTGGGTTTTCAAACTTAAAATTGCAATGTAATTTAATTAATTTGATCATTGTGTTGAGTTAATTAAATTGTTCCAGCAAACTGCTCTTGAGTGACCTGATCCAAAAAAAACCACTCTCCCGCTTCCCAGGTCTCCTCTATTTGCAGGAACTTTACAGGAAAGCTCTTACTAAGTCACAGAAGTTTGTTCTCTTTGAATCTGGATGCTTGGATTCACACATACCTCCCGCACCTTTTAGGCAGAGAACTGGAGTCTGGAGCTCATGACCTGAAGACTCATTACTGAGAGAGTGTGGGGAGGGGGTGTATATGTGTGCTGGTCCTCGATAATTTACAGCTATAAAGAAGCTGACATACAACATAAACTTTTCTAAGATTGATAAAACTTAAGGCCTTGGCATTTGATACCTTTTTAAGATTCCTAACATAAAGATGATTTCAAACTCACTGGTCCTCCTGCTAAAGCTCGCGCGGCACGCAGCTGCTCCTCTGGACCTCGATCTTGAAAGGAGGCTCTGTAAATCTCTGCAGTCTTAATGTTGACAGCTGTGAGGGACAACAGGATGACTGAATTGACAAAAGACCAAATCGGAAAGCCTGCACAATCTTACATTTCTCCCACCACTCCTAAGAGAAAGATAGGAAAGTGAACAGAATGGCTTCAAAGTGTCTGGAGCTGCTCCTCCCTTTAGAGGGAAAATGCTTCCCTTACCGCACACATTTCAGTGAGGCCTGAGCTGTACTCGGTGAGATTCTGTTCTAAACTAAGAGTGGCTTTCCACATGGGAAGCAGCCATTCCTGAAGTTGGACAAGTAGCAAAACCTCTCTGGTCAGCCCTACTGGTGTATGGCCAGGGGTAGGTGGGTGAACTGTTATCGTTCTATTGGAATCTTCGCAATTTCGTATACATGAAGTTAAAGAGAATAAGACAGTGAATACCTGTGTACCTACCACCTGCTAAATAAATATCACCGATACAGCAGAAGGCCTCTGAAATATAGCCAATCTCATGCCTTTTCCACAGGAGTCCTAGGGCTGTCAAGCAGGGAGGATGGTTCTAGGTTTTCTTCAGCCTGATAAGTTTCACACTTTGGACAACTTCTGTTCTCGAGCAAAACTTTCCTTGGTTCCGGATGTATAAAAAGATTCCAGAGCCTGCCTGCCTCCCCCAGAGCACTGGCAGCAGACAAGCATACCTGCCTGACGTGCTGGGGAGAGGAGGAAACAGAGGCCAGGTGCTCCCCAGCTCCTGGGAAGGATGGGCCTGGCCTATGCTATTTGCTCCCACGCTGCTTCTTCAAAGTCTTAAGACATGAACATTATCTCCGTTTTGTAGGTAAAGCTTACAGAAGTTAAGCTACTTGCCCAAGGTCTCACAGCAGATGTTCAGAGGAGCTGGGATCTGAACCCAAGCCTGTCCCATCCTGTCAGCAGTGGTTTGCTGAATTAGATTTAACCGAACATATGACCAAGCCTCCAACCCACAAAGCTGCACACTACTTACCAATGCCATATATTATTGGAAAGTGGTTTTCGTTTTCTTCCCGGTCATTTAATTCTACAAAATAAAAATGTTTAAGAAACACTTTTTAAACAAATACCAAACAATTATTTTTATTTTGTATGATAAAGGCCAAGGAGAAACCCCTTACTGCAGAAAGGGAGGAAAATCCCAGAAAATGAAAGGGACTGTGACCCTGTTTCCCTGTCCTGCCCCAAGGCGGGTGGGTTTATATTGAACAAACTGGCAAATACAGAATAGGTCCCTAATCCCACTCCACCTCCGTGCACACCCTCTGCCACACAGGTGGCAGCTGTGAGATCCAGTGCCCTCCCTGGGAGACGAAGTACATGAGGGGGCTGCATTGGAACTGACACTGCACAGCATGGCGACAGCCTTCCCACCACAGCAAGAGCTGGAACAGACGCCAGCCAAGCAGTGACAGCAGTGTGTGCCTATGCTTGGTCCCGCTGCAAGGCTGGGGGCAAAATGGTCCTGAAATGCACAGCTTCGCTTTGGGACAAATAGCAGAACTTACCTGTCACACATAATGTCACTAAGTGAATGTCATCTTCTTGCCTGTCAAATTCACCTATGATGAAAATTTTAAGACTGGATATCAGAAAAGTTCCTCTAGTTACCAGAACAAAAAGCTGAACAAGCCAAGGACAGGGAGGGACAGCAGCCAGCTGAGTGCGCTCTGCCTCACACCCCCGTGCCCACGCCCAAACAGCCACAGCCCAGCCTCTGGGGCCGGACCCGAGGGAGCTGACGTTGCAGAACCCTGACCACCACAAGACGGCCACATTCAGCCTCAGGCTCCAAGGAGCTGGGGCTAAGCCTTCCCATTTTTCTCATCGTTCTGAGAGTTTTGCAGGGACCCATCAATTCATAAGATTTTTACTTTTCGCCTAAGTAGCCTGTTTTCATGATTATTGGAGTTGTAAACAAAAATCTGGCCTCTGTAACAGATTTGAAAAGTACAGGAGAACATAAGTAAGTCAGTTTTCAACATCTATAATCATAGTACTGTTAATACTTAATTTTCTTCCATATTTTTTTGTGCTCAGCAGAGCTGACCACAGAGACAATGTTATATCCTTTTGTTTTGTTTTGTTTGAGATGGAGTTTCGCTGTTGTTACTCAGACTGGAGTGCAATGGCAAGCAATTCTCCTGCCTCAGCCTCCCGAGGAGCTGGGACTACAGGCACACACCACCACACCCAGCTAATTTTTGTATTTTTTTTAGTAGAGAGGTTTCACCTTGTTGACCAAGATGGTCTCGATCTCTTAACCTCGTGATCCACCCGCCTCAGCTTCCCAAAGTGCTGGGATTATAGGCGTGAGCCACCGCGCCCGGCCCCCTTTTTTTAAAAAAAAAACATGGATTCTCACTCTTTTGCCCAGGCTGGAGTGCAGTGGCCCCATCTCAGCTCACCGCAATCTCTGCCTCACGGGTTCAAGCGATTCTCCTGCCTCAGCCTTCCAAGTAATTGGGATTACAGGCGTGTGCCACCATGCCTGACTAACTTTTCTATTTTTAGTAGAGACAGGGTTTCATCATGTTGGCCAGGCTGGTCTCAAACTCATGGCCTACAGTGATCCACCCACTTTTGCCTCCCAAAGTGCTGGGATTACAGGAGTGAGCCACCAAGCCCAGCTGACAATTTTACATCCTGATTTCTTGTGCATAGGTATTTTCCCATGTAATTCACACCTTCATCTGTGTTATTTTTTAGTGACTACATAATTACTGTTCTGATAACATCAGATTTCCTGTTGTAAATAATGTTCTGCTCATCTTCAGACATAAATCTCTATGCAGATTATTAGCATATATTTCCACAAGGGGAATTACTGAGTGAAAGTATATGAACTTTTTATTTTTTTAAGATGGAGTCTCGCCTCTGTCATCCAGGCTGGAGTGCAGTGGTGCCATCTCGGCTCACTGCAACCTCTGCTTCCTGGGTTCAAGCGATTCTCCTGCCTCAGCCTCCCGAGTAGCTGGGATTACAGGCATGCACCACCACACCCAGCTAATTTTTGTATTCACACCCAGTTAATTTTTGTATTTTCAGTAGAGAGAGGGTTTCACTATGTTGGCCAGGCTGGTCTTGAACTCCTGACGTTAGGTGATTCACCTGCCTTGGCCTCCCAAAGTGCTGGGATTATGGCCACTGCACCCAGCCAGGTATAAACCTTTTTTAAGAGTTAAGTCAGCCAGTTGTGGTTGCTCATGCCTGTAATCCCAGCACTTTGGGAGGCCAAGGCAGGTGGATCACCTAAGGTCAGAAGTTCAAAACCTGCCTGGCCAACATAGTGAAACCCTATCTCTACTGTATATAAAAAAAAATTAGGTGTGGTGGCCTGTGCTTATAATCCCAGCCACTCAGGAGGCTGAGGCAGAAGAACTGCTTTAACCTGGGAGGCGGAGGTTACAGTGAACTGAGACTGAGCCACTGTACTCTAGCCTGAGTGACAGAGTGCGACTCTGTCTCGGGCAGGGGGGTGGGGTGGGGAGGAGAGAGTTAAGTCATGATTCCAAATTGCTTTCTGGACAGGCTGTTCCACTGTATGAGTAAGCCTACCTCATGGTCTGGTGGTTAGTCAACACAAAACAATATCAACTTTATTTTTTTGAAAATATTTGCTAATTTAGGCAGGGTGCAGTGACTCATGCCTGTAATCCCAGTACTTTGGGACCTGAGGCAGGAGGATCACCTGAGGTCAGGAGTTCAAGACCAGCCTGGCCAAGATGGTGAAACCCCGTCTCTACTAAAAATACAAAAATAGGCCGGGCACAGTGGCACAAACCTGTAATCCCAGCACTTTGGGAGGCTGAGGCAGGCAGATCACAAGGTCAGGTGATCGAGAGTATCCTGGCTAACAGTGAAACCCTGTCTTCTCTACTAAAAGTACAAGAAAATTCATCAGGCATAGTGGCACGTGCCTGTAGTCCCAGCTACTCGAAAGGCTGAGGCAGGAAAATCGCTTGAACCCAAGAGGTGGAGGTTGCTGTGAGCTGAGATCGTGCCACTGTACTCCAGCCTGGGCAACAGAGCGAGACTTTGTCTCAAAAAAAAAAAAAAAAATATATATATATATATAAAAGTTAGCCAGGCATGGTGAGCGCCAGTAATCCCACCTACTTGGGAGGCTGAGGCAGGAGAACTGCTTGAACTTGGGAGGCGGAGGTTACAGTGAGCCGAGATCACGTCACTGCACTCCAGTGTGGGCGACAGATCAAGACTCTGTCTCAAAAAAAATTGCTAATAGGGAAAAATGGTATCAGTATTTTAATTTTCTGCAGATTAAAATGGACATTTTTGCTAGAAGGGAGGGTGGTTCTGTTTCCAAACAGTTCAGAGCACTTATGATTTTGGAATGTGTCCACTGCTATTTTAGTAGAAAATCTTGTCCCTTTACCCCCAACAAATGAGCACCATGCTATTCCATCTGTGAAATTCCAAGCTGGGCCAGTCTGTTTCTCTGTGCTGCTCCAAATGGGTGTGTCCTCTAAGGTTTAGAACCAGTTGGGATTTTGAACCCAAGCAAAAACAGGTACAAATTTGTGTCCAATATTGGAGGGAAAAAAACTGAACTTACTAAGAAGCTGATGAGTCAGTTTTTGTGACAACTGCCTGTCGTCGTTGAAGCCTCCCACGAGGTGCACTTCCAGCCTGGCAAAGAGATGGGACAGGGGTCAGAGCGCGTGGGGTGGTCTCACTTTGAACTTTCACTCTCAGCTTCTGTGAGCCCTTGTTCTACAGCAGGGCTTCCAGGCTGTCTGCGTGCCACCGCAAGAGAAGGTATCTGCAGCATGCTACCAAGGCCAATAGGAAGTTTCCGGGGACCCTGCCGAGGCCCCGATGACTGAAGGGATCCATATCTAAACACAAACGTGATGCCACCTCCATGCAGCAATGAGGAGCTCCGCTCTAGAAGAGTACGAGCACAGGACAGGTGTGGTGGCTCACACCTTTAATTTAGCACTTTCGGAGGCTGATGTGGGCGGATCACTTGGGGTAAGAGTTTGAAACTAGCCTGGCCAATGTGGTGAAACCCTGACGCTACTAAAACTACAAAAAAAATTCAGGCGGCATGTGCCTATAATCCCAGATACTCAGAAGAATCACTTGGACCTGGGAGGTAGAGGTTGCAGTGAGCTGAGATCTCACCACTGCACTCACTACTGCCTGGGCGACAGAGATTCTGTCTCAAAAAAGAAAGAAGAGGCTGGCCACGTCACTCACCTGCCCAAAGCAGGACACTGTCAAAACCTACCTCTCAGTGTCCTGCCCAGGAGCAAGTACGGTAAGACAATGGGAGGGGCCTGCTGTTAAGTAGACATTTCAGGTGCCGTCTCCTCTAACATCCACCATATCTTAGTGAGAGAGGGATTATCAGCTCCATTTTACAGAGATACATGTTTACCAACCACTACACCTGATTTTCCTAAATTGTATTTCCCACTAGCCTCATGAGATGGGGATGAAGTTAAAACAAAAGTTTGGGGCCAGGTATGGTGGCTCATGCCTATAATCCTAGCATTTTAGGAGGCCAAGGCAGGCGGATCACTTAAAGTCAGGAGTTTGAGACCAGCCAGGCCAACATGGTAAAACCTCATCCCTACTAAAACTACAAAAAGTAGGGTTGGTGCAGTAGCTCACGCCTGTAACCTCAGCAGTTTGGGAGGCTGAGACAGGTGGATCACAAGGTCAGGAGTTTGACACCACCCTGGCCAAACCCCATCTCTACTAAAAATACAAAAATTAGCCAGACATGGTGGTGCATACCTGTAATCCTAGCTACTCGGGTGGCTGAGGCAGGAGAATTAATTGAACCCGGGAGGTGGGAGGTTGCAGTAGGCCAATATTGTGCCATTGCACTTCAGCTCTGGGCCACAGAGCAAGACTCCTTCCGGGGGAGGAGGAATTAGCTGGACAGGTGATGGGTACCTGTAATCCCAGCTACTTGGGAAGCTAAGGCAGAAGAATCACTTGCACCACAGAGGTTGCAGTGAGTCAAGAATGCATCACTGCACTCCAGCCTGGGCAACAGAGCCAACACTCTGTCTCCCCCCACCCAAAAAAAAAAGGTTGGGGTGGCTCTGAGAAAAAAATTCGGAAAAAAAAAAACAAGACGGGGCCATCTTGCCTGTTGGTAGTCCTCCTTAGAAGAGTCCCACTGCCATTAGCACAGTGAAGTTCTGATACGTCCCGTGATTGAAAACACTCCAACTATGTCTGTGGAGCCCAGTGTTTCCCACTCTCATCATCTACTAACCCCCTTTCCACAGCCCCTGTCAACCGGGGGAATTCATGCTTGGCAAAGTGCTGCCAGACTTCACACTGCCTTCTGGGACAAAAAAATCTTCCTAAGGGATGAACCAGGACCATGCATGTACCCAATATAGGTTACAGCCTCAAGTGGCCTCATGATAAACTCCCAAGTAGTAAAGAGAGCTGGACCATCATGCTCTGCTAGCAACAGGGTCACCAGGTTTGCCTCTGACTCCTGAAGCTAGCAAAGCTGTTCGACAGCAGACCAGGAAAAAGTGACAAGCATGTTCTTTAGAACCAAGGAGTGGAGTGTGTGACAACATAATGGCATTGATTATGTCCCGCTATGGGGGCCAAGATGATAGGAAAATGAAAAGGCCATTTTGGGCCTGCATGGGTCACATGGCCATGAAGCAAGCCCAGCTGTGGCATGGACTGCAGAAGTGGCATTTAAGAATCGATCAGTATTGCACTAGCAAAACTCTCCCAGAGAACTCTTTTTCCTTTTTTGACTCTTGGGATTCTAAGCTCTTGTATATGATGGGCATAGCTCACTCAATGGCTGGTTGAGACTTCAAATAAAATGAGAGCAACGCTTGCCACGTCTACACAATGACAGAGAAAACAGAGGGGACAGGTGTGTGAACATGAGTCTGGACAGCGGGCCTGTGTCCTCGGCCTCCACTTAGCTAGCTGCATGCTCCAGCATGCTAAGCCTCAGCGCCTGCCTCTGTCAAATGGAGGCAGCAGATACTTTACTGTGAGAAGAGAGGATGAGGTGCTGTGGGACAGCCAGGCTGACGGCTGCTTCTTAACCAGCCATCGATGGGGAAACTACCAACTTGCTGGAATTTTAAAACACCCCCCTCAGCTGGAAGGATCACTTGAGCCCAAGAGTTTGAGACCAGACTGGGCAAAATGGCAAAACCCTGTCTCTATAAAAAATACAAAACACTAGCCGGGCATGGTGGCACACACCTGTGGTCTCAGCTAGTTGGGAGGCTGAGGTGGGACAATCACCGGAGCCTGGGAAGTCAAGGCAGCAGTGAGCTGAGATCGCACAACTGCGTTCCAGTCAGGGTGACTGAGACCCTATCTCAACAACAACAAAAAAGAGAATAACAAAACACATGCCTTACCCCCTAGCGGTCCCCACATCTCCCTGGCCTTGTTTTCTCCACAGCCTGCCTCACCCCTGAACACCCTGTCTTGTGTACTGTCTCTCAGCTTAAGAATCCGAACACCTTGGGGCAGGCTTTGTGTCTACTCTGTTCACGGCTATGTCCCTGGAAACTACAAGGTGTAGGTGAGAGGAAGCAATTAACAAGTAAATACTGGGGGAACAACTGCATGAAGAGCTACCACACCCGCGGTGAAAACCTCAAACTCAACATTCCCAAAAGGACGTCAAGTTCAAAGTCCAGCCTTCCATCTCAAATCCAGCACGGACTCCTTGCCTGTGCCCGGCATCCACTCATCCACTCAACCACTGCTGACACAGCACCCATGCCATGCTAAGTTCTGCTCCAGCGGAAAGAGACAGACACCGCAGTGATGGCATCCTGTGTTGCCGTAACAGCTTCCGTGACTACATCCTCTATTTAAGGGTTCAGATACCCCAATTCACCTATTAGAGCAGCATCGATCTCACCTTCCACATTGAGCGTGGTCAGAAAAGGATTTTATGGAGTTCATGATCAAGGGGACCTCAGCTTTGGTGTCGGTTCCATCACAATGTGTCAAGCAGGTGGCCCCATTACCTGAAGAACAAGGGTGAAAGGACTCAAGTTATTCCCGGTGCGAGCGCAGTAGCAGGCCGAGACTCTACTCCTGTCCCTTCGGACCGCCTCGTCTCTGAACATCCTGTAGGGAAAAACAGAAAGGGCTGTGCTGCCCAGCCAACCCATTCTGACCAGGACACCAGGGAGACACCATGCAGACCAGAAAAAACGTAAGCAGAGTCCGTTTCCAACAAGACACCAGGAAACTCAACTCGAGAAATTCAATGGTCCCAAAGGTTGGGCCACTTTAAGTAACGGTTTCCTTCACCTCTCTCATCATACCTGTGTGCCTCAGGACCACAATGTGACAAGTAGTGGCATCATCAGAACCCAGAATGGAGATGGAGCCTGTTTAAAAAAGAAATAAAATAAAATATCCAATTGCCTTTTGGGATAACGCCCAATTCACTGCTTCCTAACCTACCATCCTTTGGGGAGGTCACTGCAAGCTCTCTTTGCTGAACATACAGAAGGCCCTGGGGTCCCACTTGTTGAACAGACTGACCTCTGAGAAGTCTGGCTCTTTCCTGTTTAATTAAAAAAAAAAATAAAATAGTGATGTAAATTAGTGAGGATGGAAAAACTGAAGATGTGGAGAGAGCCGAAGCGGGCTCTGCGTGGGCGGCACACTAGTGTGCTGGGAGTGTGTTAGTGACAGAGAGGCTCAAAGAAAAACGCAGCAGCCACAGTCATTGGGAACAATGCGGAGAAAATGATGAGGTTCTGGGCGGTGGTTTTGTAACCTATGAAATCAGATGTTATAGTAACCTATTAAATGAGATGCAAAAATCCTTTATTACTTTTTTTTTTTTTTTTTAAAGAGACATGTTGCCCAGGCTGGTCTTGGACTCATGGGCTCAAGCAATCCTCCTGCCTTGGCCTCACCAAGTGCTGGAATGACAGGCGTGAGCCACCACATGGGCTATCACAGTTCTTTACTAAAGAGTGTGAGACTCTTAACAATTTGACAGTTGGCCGGGCGCAGTGGCTCATGCCTGTAATCCCAGCACTTTGGGAGGCTGAGGTGGGTGGATCACGAGGTCAAGAGATTGAGACTATCCTGGCCAACATGGTGAAATCCCATCTCTACTAAAAATACAAAAATTAGCCGGGCGTGCTGGCACGCGCATGTGGTCCCAGCTACTCAGGAGGCTGAGGCGGAAGAATTGCTTGAACCCAGGAGGTGGAGGTTGCATTGAGCTGAGATTACACCACTGCACTCCAGCCTGGCAACAGAGCAAGACTCCATCTCAAAAAACAAACAAACAAACAAAAAATAATTTTACAGTTGTAAAGAGAATGAGATTACCTAGGAATAGAGATAGAGGGTGGGTGACTCTGAAACCACATCCACTATTTTTTGAGACAGTCTGTCATCCAAGCTGGGGTGTAGTGATGCAACTTCAACTCACTGCAGCCTCCACCTCCCAGGCTCAAGCAATCCCCCCACCTCAGCCTCCCAAGTAGCTGGGACCACAGGCATGCACCACCACACCTAGCTGATTTTTATACTTTTTTTAGCGACAGGGTCTCCCTGTGCTGCTCAGGATGGTCTAAAACTCCTGGGCTCAAGCGATCCACCTGCCCCGGCCTCCCAAAGTGCTGGGAATACAGGCGCACACCACCACATCCAGCTGATTTTTATACTTTTTGTAGAGATGGGACCTCCCTATGCTGCCCAGGCTGGTCTCAAACTCCTGGACTCAAGTGATCCACCTGTCTCAGCCTCCCACAGTGCTGGGATTACAGGCGTGAGACACCGTGACCAGCCTCCTCTTTACCTTCTTTAAAGACCAAGAGGAGTTAAAAACTTTCTTATTCCCTAACCTAGTTATTTCACTTCTGGAAATCTGTCCTAAGGAAATAATTCAAGATGTGTTCATCCCTGTGTAATTCGTTTTGTTTTATTTTTTGAGACAGAGTCTCTCTCTGTCGCTCTGTCGCCCAGGCTGCAGTGCAGTGGTGTGATCTTGGCTCCCGATAGCCTCCACCTCCCAGGTTCAAGCAATTCTCATGCCTTAGCCTCTCCAGTAGTTGGGATTACAGGCATGCACCGCCATGCCCAGCTTTTTAAAGTAGAAACCAGGTTTCACCATGTTGGCCAGGCTGGTCTCAAACTCGCAGCCTCAAGTGATCCATCTGCCTTGGCCTCCTAAGGTGCTAGGACTGTAGCATGAGCCATGGTGCCTGGCCCCCTGTGTCATTTGTAATGGCAAAAAGCTGGGAGCAGGAATGGAAAAGGTAAGTAGATATGCACAGAACCAAGTCACAGCCACTAACTGCAGAGTCATGAGAAATGAAAACTATAGAAAAAATAGTTTTGAAATGCTAACTGAAGAGCAAGATACGAAAGTATAAAAAATGTTTTAAATAGCTATAATGTGCTGTTAATACAACAACGATTAAATTCTTATACCCACCACAGAGAAAAATACTGGAAGCAAATTTCACCAATACAACCAGGGCTGTGCCAGAGCAAACACGAGTTAATATTTACTGGTGCTGTTGTCTTTTCTCTCTTCTCTAAATGTTCTATCCTATAGTTATTATCAGAATACAAAAACAAAATGGGTAAGACAAATTTATGAAAGATGTGTTAATACGAAGTGTCAATAATCTAATTGAATATTTGTACAAACTCAAGCCTGTAAAAAAAAAATTTTACAAGACCTCAGGTGGTTTTTTTTAATGAAAACAACTTTGTCAAAAGCATTACATTGATAGAACACTACAATGTATCTTAATTTTCTTATTACTTGCAACAAATAAACTCCTTGATAAACAAACTCTTGCTCAAATGTCTAGAGATGTATGCATGTATCGCCTACACTGGAGAACGGTCTGTATCTTAGTCTATCGGCTTCCTGCCATTGCGCATGACTGGAGCTAATTTAGGTTAGTGCTCACTTAATAAAACATAAGAGCAGCTGGGTGTGATGGAGCTCAAAGGTCATCCCAACACTTGGGGAGGCTAAGGAAGGAGGACTGCTTGAGCCTGTGAGTTCGAAACCAGCCTGGGCAACAAGGGAGACTCCGTCTCTACAAAAAATATAGAAACTAGCTGGGTGTGGTGGTGCTTGCCTGTAGTCTCAGCTACTCTGGAGGCTCAGGTGGGAGAATCACTTGCAGCCAGGAGGTGGAGGCTGCAGTGAGCCATGATTATAACACTGCACTCCTGCCTGGGTGACAGACCAAGATCCTGCCTCAATATATATATATATATAATTAAGCTAAAAGAAGAGATGTTATAAACATAATAACGATCAGCTTGATCACTGAGACGGCATTTTCTTCTGCTGATAAACTTCCATTAACTGGAAGCAAGATGCCAATGAGAATGAGACAAGCCCCTCAATTTAAGAAACAAACTAAACATGAAATGAACTGCAGTGTAAAATTAGATTGGCCAGACAGCCTTGCTTGCTCCAGAAGTCAGTAAGAAATAGGTGTTACTGCCTGTTATAAAACTCAGAACCCCTCTATCGGTGAAAGCCTCTCATTTTCATTCCACTTCTCACCTCACCTTAATTCAGAATTACATAGGGGAGAATTCACAATCCCCTCTTCATTACTCCTAAAATACTTACCTTCTGCTTTGTTCTTTGAGGGAAGGGAAGGGAGAGCGCAAAGGCGATTTTTTAACACTCATTTTCACAATTGGGTCACCACTCAAAAGCAAAAGCTATTTGTGAGAAATCAATTACTGCTTTCACAAAGACCAAAACTCATGTCTCTCTTCAACACAGCTCCTACGATTTCCCAAAGAAATAAAAGCAAAAATTATCAGAAATAATGCCAGAAAACTAAAACAGTATGCTGCTTTATTCTTTTATTTTTTAATTTCTTTTTTGAGACAGGGTCTCACTCTGTCTCCCAAGCTGGAGTGCAGCGGCGAGATCACAGCTCACTGTAGCCTCTGGCCTCAAGCAGTCCCTCCCACCTCAGCCTTCCACGGAGCTGGGACTACGGGCGTGAGCCACCCACCTGGCTAATTTATATATACACATACATACATATTGTAGAGATGGGGTCTCCCTGTGTTGCCCAGGCTGGTCTTGAACTCCTTCCTGGCCTCAGGTGATCCTCCTGCTTCAGCCTCCCAAAGTGCTTGCATTAGAGGCATAAGCCACTGTGCCCAGCCTCTACTTTATTTTTTATATTTTAGAGACAAGGTTTCACTCTGTTGCCCAGGCTGAAGTGCTGTGGCCAGATCTTAGCTCACTGCAACCTCAAACTGCTGGGCTCAAGCAATCCTCCCACCTCAGCCTCCTTTGGAGTAGCTGGGACCACAGGTGCATGCCCCCAGACTTGGCTAATTTTTGCTTTAAGTTATGAAACGAGTTTAACCAAACGACTGTTCTTTGGGAAAACACACAGTCCTACTTTATAAATTCAAACTTTCAGAAATAAAAGCAGCCCCAGTTTTCTTCTAATATTCTCTAGACACTAATATTTGCTTAAAAAACAAACAGAAAAACACAACTTTTCCCTCACTCCCTCATCCTTACTTCCCAATTCCTATTCAATGGCAGTATTCTCTTAACCCAGGGGTCAGCAGATTTTCTGAAAAAACCAGACAGTAAATATTTGGGGTTCTACAAGGCTGCAGTCTCTGTTGCAATTGCCCAACTCTGCTGTTATGGAGTGAAAGCAGCCACAGACAATATAAATGTGGGTGCATTCCAAAAAAAACTTTATAGGTGACACTGAAGAGTTAATTTCAATACAATTTCACATGTTACACAATATTATTCTTTTGTTTTCAACCTTCGAGAAACATAAAGACCAATCTTGGCCTACAGACTATACATAAACAGGGTCTGGCCTATGAGCTGTGGCTTGCTGACCTGTGTCTTAGCCAGTCACCTACCTGTGGCCTAGGGGATGATCATGTGACCCTCACCCCTGCTGTCCTGTCAGTTCTTCCTTTATAAACAGGAGAGTGGCATAAAAGTGATTTGTGAACTGTAAAGCATAATAGTATACAAGAAATTATGGGGCCCAGCTGGGCATGGTGGTGGTGGCTCCCATCTGTAATATCAGCATTTTGAGAGGCCGAGGCAGGCGGCTCACCTGAGGTCACCTGAACTGAGATCCTGCCATTGAACTCCAGCCTAGGCAACAAGAGTGAAATTCCGTCTCAAAAAAAAATTATGAGGCCCAATGCAGTGGCTCGCGCCTATAATCCCAGCACTTTGGGAGACAGAGGCAGGAGGAGAGCTTAAATCCAGGAGCTCAAGACCAGATTGGGGAATATAGCGAGACTCCATCTCTACAAAAAATTTACAAATTACTCAGGAGGCTGAGGCAAAATGATCACTTAAGCCTAGCAGTTGGAGGCTGCAGTAAGCTATGACTGCACTGCTACGCTCTAGCCTGGGTGATATAGAGATGCTGTCTCAAAAACAAAAAAAAAAAATTACAAATAGGTATAGCTCTCAAAACTAAGCCTTATTTCCCAAACAATTAAAAAAAAATCCCCTCCCATACTATACTTCAGTCCTTCCTTGTCTTACATCTAAATTACTGCAATATGGCCAGGAGCAGTGGCTCATGTCTGTAATCCCAGCACTTTGGGAGGCTGAGGCAGGAGGATCACTTGAGGTCAGGAGTTGGAGACCAGCCTGGACAACAGCAAAACCCCATCTCTACTAAAAATACGAAAATTAGTTGGGCATGGTGGCGCATGCCTGTAGTTCCAGCTTCTTGGGAGGCTGAGGCAGGAGAATCGCTTAAACCTGGGAAGCAGAGGTTGCAGTGAGCAAAGATTGCACCAATGCACTCCAGCCTGGGCGACAGGGCGAGATTCTGTCTCAAAAATAATAAATTACTGCAACATAATACAATACAATATAGAGCAAGACATTCCTCAGGTTGGGCACATGCTGCTAGGCCTCTGTGCTTCTGGTTCCTCCTCTGGCAAATGCATGGGCATGGTGATGCCCACCTCTGTGGACTGGTTGAGAATTAATTGAGAGGACACTGTGTAGAGGGCATACACTGCGCCTGGTCCCAGATGAGGGCTCACTGAAGGGGGCTGTCACCATTCCCATCTCTGCTTCCCTGTCTCCCTTGACCAGTCTTTTCCTACCTGATGACAGGCAGCATCATTACTTCAAAACACTGATTTAGTTACATCATTTTTCTGCTAAAAAAAACTTGAGTCCAGGCCGGGCGCTGTGGCTCACGCCTGTAATCCCAGCACTTTGGGAGGCCAAGGCGGGTGGATCATGAGGTCAGGAGTTCAAGAGCAGCCTGACCAACATGGTGAAACCCTGTGTCTACTAAAAATACAAAAATGAGATGGGCGTGGTGGTGGGTGCCCATAATTCCCAGCTACTCGGAAGGCTGAGGGAGAGAAATGCTTGAACCTGGGCGGTGGAGGCTGCAGTGAGCTGAGACCATGCCACTGCACTCCAGCCTGGACAACAGAGCGAGACTCCCTCTCAAAAAAAACCAAAAACCTGAGTCCAGCAATTTCACTTGTATGAATAATTACGGGGGTTTATAAAGAGCCCTTAGAATATGCATATCAGCCTGGGTGTAGTGGCTCATACCTGTCATGCCAACACCTTAGGAGGGTGAGGTGAGCAAGCTGTTTGAGGCCAGGAGTTCGAGACCAGTCTGGGCAACAAAGACAGACCCCATCTCTACAAAAAATAGTTTAAAAATAGTCCCAGCTACTCCAGAGACTGAGGGGGACAACTGCTTGAGTGTAGGAGTCTGAGGCTGCAATGAGCTATGACTGCACCACTGCACCCCAGCTTGGTGCAGACTGAGACCCTAACATTAAAAAAGGGGGTGGGGGTAAAGAATGTGCATACTGGTGAAACAGCATAAATATCTTTCATGTTTAAAAGCAGTAACTGGCTGGACGCGGTGGCTCACACCTGTAATCCCAACAGTTTGGGAGGCAGAGGCAGGAGAATCACCTGAGGTCAGCATTCGAAACCAGCCTGGCCAACATACAGTGAAACCCCGTCTCTATTAAAAAATACAAAAACAGCTGGTCATAGTGGTACACGCCTGTAGTCCCAGCTACTTGGGAAGCTGAGGCAGGAGAATGGCATGAATCTGGGGGCAGAGGTTGCAGTGAGCCAAGATCACACCACTGCACTCCAGCCTGGGCCACAAAGCAAGACTCTATCAATCAATCAATCAATCAATGCAGGGCCAGGTGCAATGGCTCACGATGTAATTCCAGCACTTTGGGAGGCCGAGGTCAGGATCACCTGAGGTCAGATCACCTCAGGTAAGGAATTCAAGACCAGCCTAACCAGCATGGTGAAACACTGTCTCTACTTAAAATACAAAAATTAGCCGGATGTGGTGGTGCACACCTGTAATCCCAGATACTCAGGAGGCTGAGGCAGGAGAATCGCTTGAACCCAGGAGGTGGATGTTACAGTGAGCCGAGATCAAGCCACTGACCTCCAGCCTTGGCGACAGAGCAAGGCTGTAAATAAACAAATAAATAAATAAATAAAAGCAGAAAGTAAACTATGTTGCCAGCATCTTGTAGACTCCATGGAACCATGTTACCCAAGACATTGCAGGACTGGTTACTGAGTGCCCAGTGACTGGTTAAGAGTGACTAAGGGAGGGCTCTAAATAGCTCTATCCAAAGGAACTTTATGCAGGGATGGCCCCCGTCTATATTCACTGTCCCCTTAGTAGCCACAGTGTCTCCTCAGCACTTGAAATGTGGCTAGTGCAACCGAGGAAACGGAGTTTTTTATTTTATCTAATTTTATTTAATTGTAATCAAAATGAAAGTAACCACATGGCTGGTGGCTACTGTCCAAATAGCGCAGCTCCAGAGTCAAGGGCAGACTGCCGGGTTCCCATCCTGGCTTTGCCACTCCCAGGACGTGGAAGCTGGGGCCAGTTTCCCAGCCTCTCTCTACCTGACAGCCCTCATCTGTAAAATGGGAATAGCAGTAACTCTTGCTGTGATGCCTGGCGGCTTCCACTGTATTACTGTTATTGCCGTTATTTGCTAGTCAGCTATGCATAGGCTTCCAACTGTTGGTACTCCATACTCAACACTTCATTACATGAAAAAAAAACAATATAAAACAATATATAGTAAGCCATCATTTAAAAAGTAAATCATATACAAAGAAAAACCTCCATTAGTACTTTCAACAAATTTAAAAATAGTTGTGGTCACACATTATTTTTCTTCTCTCTAACGTTTATATTTTGCTTTCCTACAAAGAGGACACCCTCCTTTATTATATAAAAATAATCCAGGCCAAAGTGCTGGGATTACAGGTGTGAGCCACTGCACCCGACCTGGATTATTTGTGAGGCCAAGACTGGCAGATCACTTGAGGTCAGGAGTTTGAGACCAGCCTGGCCAACATGGTGAAACCCATCTCTACTAACAAAAAACTTGGCTGGGTTTGGTGGTGTGCACCTATAATCTCCCAGCTACTCGAGAGGCTGAGGCAGGAGAACTGCCTGAACCCGGGAGGCGGAGGTTGCAGTGAGTTGAGATCACACCACCGCACTCCAGCCTGGGCCATAGAGTGAAATTCAGTCTCTAAAATAAAAATAAAAAAATCCAACCTTTAATTTCTCCGTGTTGCTAAGCAGGTGAAAGGTCCATCTAAGCCCTTTGGTCATCTTGGGTACAACCCACCTCTGCAGGTTTACTTTTCATGCTTCCCCTCCTCACCCTGGCTGCTCCCGGGAAACTGGCCAGGCCACCCGCCCACTGGTGCCTTCCCCTCCTGCCTGCCGCCCCGGGCGGCCTGCCCGCCCAGCTGCGATGCCCTAACCCTTCTTCTCCTTTTCAAATCTCTCTCGTGCCTGCATCCTTCTTCACTTACACTGCCGCAAATCAAAGTGATCATCCCCCTTCCAATGTTCCTGTAACACAAATTGGTCCCCAACACACAGCCTTTCTAGGACATGTCCTCTTAAATAGGCCAAAACCTTACTTCGAGAGGAGCCGCCGCAGTAGGTCACCACATTCCTCCCCTCCACGCTTAGTGTGCGTCCCAGGACACTCATCTCGCTTTCTATTACGGACATTCTCAAACAGACGTAAAGGTAGAGCGTCCCCGAAATTCTTCAGGCAGCTGACTTTTTTTTTCCTTGGTGAGTCCCACGCCTGACTTCGCTAGTTAACAGTAGGGCAGTGACACAGTGCAAGAATAAAGTGACACAGCACCACGCCTAGCTCAGTGCATGTTGGCCAACAGGATGTTGGTTGTCCTGAAATGCAAACTGAGAATCATATGGATCTGTCTGCCTTCTTCTCCCTGTCAGTGTCCTTGTCATCCTTCAGATCACGTTCAGGGGTCATTCTGTGCCCTCATTTACGCAACACATCTTTACTGAGCGCCAATTCTATGCCAGGGACCGTCCTAAGCTCTGAGGATACAACAGCGAAGACCCTCTTTTCTGTCTTCAGGAAGCTTACATTCTGAGGACAGATCAAATGCAGAACAAAACAAGCAAACAAGATAAACACGAACGGTCCAGCTATGACAGATGAAACCTCTAAACGCCTTCCTCAACCCCACACACTCGGTCAGGTTCCTGTGCTTCGCGTCTCAGAGCGAAGGGAACGCTTTTTCTTTATGGCACTTTACCGTTGATAGGATCTAACCGTTGATAGGATCTAAGCCTTCTTCCATCAGAATCCATTCTCCTTTCTAGACTGTAAACACTCTGAAGGCAGGGACAGGGATCAGTACGGGACCCAACAGATACTAGGAACTCTCAAATCAACAAACTCTCTAACAGGATCTATGGCAAGTAGGACGTTTGCCGCCCCCCCCCCCGCCTCTTTTTTAAACACTAAGAACTCCCTTGCCAACAGTCCCTGCAGAAGCCGTGGACAAGAGTTCGGAGCGGAGATCTATTTGAGCACAAAAGCAGAAAAAACAAAACCCGTGCATCAGGGCGTGGTCCCATGGCCCAGCTGGGGAAACCAGGGCTCTCTCCCGGCTAAAAATAACCCGGCGCCCTACGCCCCGTGGGTAGGGTAGGGAGAGGAGAAAGGACTGGGGGTCCTCGCCAAGACCCCCCGGCCCATAAGTTCTCCGAAGCCCACCCTGGAATAACCCTCTGCTTCATGGGGACCCAAGGAGGAGGCAATGCTCACTAGAGGCTGCGGGTCCCCGAAGGCAAGCGCCCGGATTTGCCTAAACGGACCGAGCCTGGGTTGGCGGGTGCAGCCGTCCAGTCTGGGAATGGGGGTTCCCGGCGTGTCCCCGAGTCGCGGTGCTGTGAGACCTTGGGCAAGTCACCTAACCTCTCTGGGCCCCGGTCCCCTCCCCTGTCAGAGAGGGGCCTCCGCGGCAGCCCGCTGAAGTCTAAAGGCAAAAGCTCCCGGACCCCTCAAGAAGACTCGAGCCGACTGCTGGGGCTCCGGATGCGCCGACAGCGCCAAGTTTCAAGTCTGTGTCGCGTGAGGCGGGCAACGGCGGGGTGAGGAGGGCGCTCGTCCGCCCGGCAGCTTCCCCTCGGGCCCGCCCCGAAGCCCCGCGCAGCGTCCCGCTTACCTCCAGAGGCGGGTGGGCTCGGACGAGGTCCCCGGCGGACTGTGGCAGCCGCACTCGCCGCCCCTCGACTAGCAGCGGCATAGCGGAGGCGGCAGCCCCGGCAGGCCCAGGGAGGCGGCGTCCCGCTCCAGCCCCGGGCCACCCGCCGCCCCCGCCCCTCGGGCCGCGCGTCCCGCCCCGTCCCGCCTCGACGCGGGCGCTGCCGGGAAGTGGAGTCCAGGCGGAGACTGCGTTAGCCGGAGACTGAAGAAATCCAGGACGGGGGCGGCAATGCCTCATGGGAAATGTAGTCCAAACCAGGAAGCAGCCCCGGAAGCAGCCCGCGGCCCGCCTCCTCTGCAAGGGGCGCTGGGAAATGTAGTCCCAAAAGCGTGGGAGGGAGCTAGGGAGAGGTTGGGGAAAGGGGAGAGGCCAGGGAGCAGCTGCGCAAGCCAAGAGAGCCTCAGGGCAAGTTCCCCGGACGCGGTCTGGCTCAGGCTTCTGCGCTTTAGGTTATTCTTCCATCACGCTTCTCAGGTGTGTGACCTTCCTCAAGCTTGAGTTTGGGACCCTGCTGTGCTGCTCCGTAGGATTGTATTCAATGAGTAGTAAATCTAATCAGGAGGACACGCTGGCTCACGCCTGTAATCCTAGCACTTTGGGAGGCCGAGGCGGCAGGATCGCTTGAGGCCAGAAGTTCGAGACCAGCCTGGGCAACACAGCGAAACCAACCCTCCTTCATACCCTCGTCTCTGCAAAAAGTTTAAAAACTCAGCATGGTGGCATGCACCTGTAATCCCAGCCACTCTGGAGGCCGAGGCAGGAGGATCCCTTGACCCCAGGAGTCGGAGGCTGCACTGAGCTATGTTTGCACACTGCAGAGGGAGACCCTGCCTCTAAAAATAATAAAAACAAACGTCAACAGTTTGTTGTGTTTTTTTTAAGAGACAGGGTTTCTTCACCATGTTGGCCAGACTGGTCTCAAACTCCTGACCTCAGGTGAGCCGCCCACCTCGGCCTCCCAAAGTGCTGGGATTACAGGCGTGAGCCACCATGCCCGGCCTAACATCAACAGTCTTAAATTGGGAAACTATATCCTGAACTGTGCTAGCCTCACCTATTAAGAGATCATCGATAACACTTCGTGATTGGAATCCAACAGGCCACTCCCAGATGGGCTGGGAACCATGGGGGAAGGATCTGCAGATACTGACTGTACCCACCCTACTCTGAAGACAGGTCTCCAAGGTAAGAGGCGTCTCACCGTGGAGCTCTCTTCTAAAAGTTGGAGACATTGCTCAAATACATCCGACTCTGCAGCACATTAACAAAAAGTAATTTTACAAAAGATATAGTGGTGAGTTTAAGAAGAGCCACATGATAGAGCCAAAACTTTATTAGAATGTTATCTGTATTCGTCTTCTGTCATAAATCTCTTCCTCAGCTTACACATCCCATTCAACAAAAATATCACGAAATTTACTACAGTAAAGAAGTGACTGTGGAAGATGGTGTCCCCATCGCCAGCTTACCCAACTTCTCACCCAAAATAGCTCTATTTCTAGCTACTAAGAAATTATTTCTCTGTATTATTACACCTACATTTCTCACTTGCTCCTCACAAATGTAGGAGCCAGTACCAACACCTCCGTTATCACGGAGTAACTTGCTCAAAGTGGTAGAAATACATCGTAGAAGAAAGACTGAGCCCAGCTTTGTGTGATTCCAAAGGCAGTGCTCTCCATCACTATAAGATGCTCCTAGACTGTAAACAACTCATTGTAATGCAGGTGAAATTAAGTTAAGTCCCAATTAGGAAGCCCGTGGCTAAAAACAGGGCTTGAATCCAGGGTGATCAATGACCAGCAGGCTGGCCTGGAGCAAGTTACTTAACTTCCCTGAGCTGGTTTTCTCACATGTAGAAGAATGGTCATAGCCTCAGTTTGTTTCATCTGGTACATAGTAAATCCTCTAAAGATAGCTATTATTGGAATTGCAGAGCAAAGAATAGTCAATAAAAGTGGGGCATTTGGGAAGGGCAAAGGTGAAGAACAAGGTTCTGTGGGTTCTGCCTGGGGCTAGTGCAGTTTGCCTTAAACTGGTTTTTCACTATTGGGTGATATTTTTTCAAGTAATCTCAGATTATCAATCTCCTAGGCTGAATCCCGTGTTAAAGAACTAAGCGAGCCACAACAAGCAGAAAGCCCGTCCCCTACTTCTTTTCCCATCTCATCCCCACCAATTTTGGTCTACAGCCAATAAGGAAGCAAGAGCAGCTGTGTGGCCAGCACTGTGGCTCCTGCCTGAAACCCTAGCAATTTGAAAGGCCAAGGGAGGACTCACTTGAGCCCAGAAGTTTGAGACCAGCCTGGACAACACAGGGAACCCCGCCTTTCCAACAAATAACAAAAATTACCTGGAAATGGTAGCGGGCCTGTAGTGTCAGCTACTCAGGAGGATCAAAAGGGCACCCCTGCCTGGGTGATAAGAGATTCGGTCTTTTAAAAAATTTGTTTTTCAAATGTTTTAATGTAGAGATGGGTGTCTCACTATGTTGCCCTGGCTGATCTCAAACTCCTGGCCTCAGGAGATCCTCCTGCTGGCCTCCCCTAGTGCTCATTTTACAGGCATGAGCTATGATCTGTATTTTATCATCTGTATTCATCTGCTTTCATAAATTTCCCCCTCAGCTGTCTCCAACTCCTGACCTCATGATCTGCCCACCTCAACCTCCCAAAGTGCTAGGAGACCCAGGCCCCAAATTATTATATACATTATAAATGCTACTCAATGATCCACAAGTCAGAATGAAATACACAAAAGGAAAGCATTTAATGGAAGAAAGTATGGTGGAGCTTTGGATGTTCAATTAGTTGACAATTTAAAAAAGTATGCAGTTGCAAACCAATGAACAGTTCTCAATGCAGCCCGCACCTGTGAATCACCAGGGGGCTTTAAAAAACATCAATGTAGCTGAGCCCAGTAGCTCACACCTGTAATCCCAGCACTTTGGGAGGTTGAGGTGGGCAGATCACGAGGTCAGGAGTTTGAGACCAGCTTGGCCAACATGGTGAAACACTGTCTCTACTAAACATACAAAAATTAGCCACACATGGTGGTGAGCGCCTGTAATCCCAGCTACTTGGGAGGCTGAGGCAGGAGAATCTCTTGAAACTGGAAGGCGGAGGTTGCAGTGAGCAGAGATCGTGCCACTGCACTCCAGCCTAAGTAAAAGAAACTCCATCTCAAAAAAGGAAAAAAAACCCATCAATGTCCAAACTCCTCCTCTGGAGACTGGTTCAATCAGAGAGGATGAATTAGTGTGTGATGTGAGCCTGGGCATCCTTAGCTTCTCAGTGCCCCCTGAGGGATTGGATTCTAGGGCATAGCCAGGGTTAAGAACCACCATCATAAGCACTGCCCAACAATGGAAACACACTGGTCCCTCCTCTCCAGTTCAGATCTTAGTTGGTACCACGGAGCGAGGTATTATGGAAGAAACGAAGTTATCTTTAAGTGAAAAAAAGCTTCCCATGAAAGTGCTTCCTTTCTCACAAGAAAACAACGGCCCATTAACTTTTACATGCATCTAATCCTTAACGCCTTACACTAGTATATTATTCCCATTTTACAGTTTAATTCGTGCTCAGAGGTTATATAATTTGCTCAAGGCCAAACAGCTGGTTAGGAAAGGAAGCCTGTGGCACTCTGTAGTTGCTAGTCCTTTCACATTTGTATAAATTCAGCCACTTCTCATCAAGGAAGATCCAACGAGAGCACATAGACAAAAGGACGGACCCTGGAGACTCCTAAAACTGACAGCTTGCTTTTTAATGAAAGGGAAAATTCCCATTGTTGGCATGTATTTATGAGACTTCACAATATTTTTCCCCAGATGTCCTTCAAAGCATGTAAGTTTTTGAAAGAAGTGTCTGCTTCCCTGGGACCTGTTCAAGCCTCACTCACTCTCAGCTGGGTGTGATTAGGGAGAGTCATGGATACTTGACACAGTGCACGTGGACGCCATCCTCAGCCTGGCATGCCATGAATTTTATCAAGCTCCCCACCACACCAGCACTATTCCTCCCTCTTCAACAGCGATGCCTCAGGAGTTTTCCACTGCAAAATGCTTTAATACATTAAATTAAAAAATAACAAAAAACAGAAATAAAGAACATGTATCGAGGTACCTCCTTTTATTGGTATAAGAATGAAAGTTCCAGAAAATTAACCATGTCATTGTTTTATTTTCACCATGGATCTTTTTTTCACAAACTCCTTTGAATTTAAACAGACTTATTTGTAAATATCTTTCTACATTAAAACTACTTCCCAACCCACAAAGACCCCACTTACTATTAACTTCTGGGAAATTTCATTTAGTAATTAGATAAAATTACTCATTTTATCTAATATACAAAAATCCACATTGTGTCAGCAGTTAAAAAAGAGAACCTTAAGGTTCTCAAATGACTTTCCACCAAACCACCAAAAGAAAACCACCGATATCCAAAACTTTAAATCAATAAAAATTTCTTTTTTCCAAAAAAGTATTTACAGACTGAAATTCACAAACTATGCATTGCCATCAATGTAATTATACAAGATCATATAAAGCCCTGGGAAAGAGGAAGTATTTCATTACAAACATTTGTCATCTCTCAACAAGCTTCAACAATGAGACTGGGCAAAAAAGGAGAAAAAAAAAAAACCCAAAATATTTGTGATCAAGAAAATATTGCTTGCCTTTAAATAAATATAAGTGGCAGAAAAATAAATATGCTTAAAGATGGCCATTTTCAGGGGCAGAGGGTAAAAAAAAAAGATGGCCATTTTAACAAGTAAACCAAAAAGGTACACATGTAAGAAACAAAGCGAAATGCTTGAGCTTCAGAATGACTCTAGCAGTGTCTGCACAAATTTGTTATAAAGTGAGGTCTTCTGAAGACCTCTTTTTAGTTATAAAAATACAAAAAGAGGCTTTGGAGAAGGATTCCACCAAGCCGAATCTATGATATGCACAGCCACAGACGAAGACAGCACTAGGAACTTCACCTACTGTTGTGAGCAAAACCATTCCACCAAACAATCTAAACAAATTTTTCCTGTTGGAACAACGAAATTTTCAATAACCTACTGACGCAGATCTAACTAGATGCTTGAGAGCCAAGGGGTAAAATATGATCTCATGTGTTTCACACAAGCCCAAGCTCACTTTCAGTCTGTGTGAATTACAACTACCTGGACCTCCATTTTTCTTTGTCTTTTAAGTCCATTTTTACGCTGTGCCAAGTATGTTACACATCTGATTCTGTTTTCCTAAGTCTTTTTTTTTTTTTTTTGTGAGATGGAGTCTTGCTCTGTCACCAGGCTGGAGAGTGCAGTGGCGCAATCTCGGCTCACTGCAACCTCCACCTCCTGGGTTCAAGCGATTCTTCCGCCTCAGCCTCCAGAGGAGTAGCTGGGACCACAGGCGCGTGCCACCATGCCCAGCTAATTTTTGTATTTTTAGTTGAGAGGGGGTTTCGCCATGTTGGCCAGGATGGTCTCGATCTCTTGACCTTGTGATCTGCCCAGCTCGGCCTCCCAAAGTGCTGGGATTACAGGTGTCAGCCACCACGCCCAGCCAATCCCCTCTCTTTTTTATTGGTTTCTGAAGTCCCTGGAGATCTCCTTCAGTGCCAGCTCCAACTCTGTGTGGCAGACCACATCAGGCCAGCTCTATGCTCTCCTATCTTCTCTACACTCCCTTGAAATCCCAACACACAAATATCAATACAGCAGAAGGTAAACAACATAGCCAAAATAAATTTCCTAGTTAAAGTCTTTTACTTTTTTTTTTTTTTTTAAAGAGACAGGGTTTTACCATGTTGCCCAAGCTGGTCTCAAACTCCTGAGCTCAGACAAGCTGCCCGCCTCAGCCTCCCAAAGTGCTAGGATTATACATGTGAGCCACCACATCCATCCAAAGTCTTTAAATAGAAGTTTTATCCAAGAGGATTCTTCATTGAAAGCTGATCAGCAAAGTCCTGTGACCACGGATCTGACAAAAACCCATGTTTAAAGAGCCATCATGAAAACAGTCTGTGCCTATATTAGAAATTACCCAGTAATTATGTCAAAAAGCTGTTAAAAAAATGTACATATTAAGCAAAGCCTTCCAAATTTATCATCAACTCCACTGTAAAATATTGCACATGATATTCAGTCTTTTCATTTTGTCTGTAAGGGGAACAACAACAAAAAGCCTTCAGATGCTTGACTGAGTCTAACCTGGAGTGCCACAGCTGAGGCAGGTGCTCACTCGAGTTCAATGCAGTCAATGCTCAACGGCACCAGCTGGGTGCTGAGGGGGTGATGAGTGATGGGGTATCCGGAATGTCACATCTCGGTCACACCTCTTTGAGGTCAGAGGGGACTCGGTTGCATGTACAACATGGGTGGGGAGCCCATGCTACTTGAGGGACTTCGGGAATGTGCGTCAAGGGAGCTCGGTGTGATCCCAATCACGGCGTCACTCTGCGGCACTTCGCCTTTCAGAAAATCATCGTCTTCATCTTCCATTATCTCCTGTATGAACATCAGAAATCATTAGTAAGATCACCAGTGCTGACTGAAATGTTTTCCAGAATTCTTTCCAAAGAAAGGTGCTACGTCTGTAAAGATGGAAAAGACAATCTTAATTTCAAAAGAAAGCCAGTGTAGTGACACATGAGTGTAGTCCCAGCTACTCGGGAGGCTGAGGCAGGAGGATTGCCTGGGCTCAAGAGTTCCGAATCCAGCCTAGACAACATAGTATGACCATGTCTTTTGTTTTTTGCCTCATCCAGCCCCAAAATGTCAGCGAGACCAGGTCTCTTAAAAACAAACAAACAAACAGAACAGAAAAGCTCCTTCTGATAAGCACTTCCTTCTTACCAACACACCCACATAACTGCTTGCTCATCACACATTGTAATCTTTTTTTTTTTGAGACGGAGTTTTTCGCTCTTGTTACCCAGGCTGGAGTACAATGGTGCCATCTTGGCTCACTGCAGCCTCTGCCTCCTGGGTTCAGGCAATTCTCCTGCCTCAGCCTCCTGAGTAGCTGGGATTACAGGCATGCGCCACCATGCCCAGCTAATTTTTTGTATTTTTAATAGAGACCGGGTTTCACCATGTTGACCAGGATGGTCTCGATCTCTTGACCTTGTGATCCACCCGCCTCAGCCTCCCAAAGTGCTGGGATTACAGGCGTGAGCCACCGTGCTCGGCCTGTAATCATTTTTTTAAAAGTCTGACTTGCAAACAGATTTGAAGCTGAATGGGGACAGGAAACATGATGACTCATTCTTGCCCAGTGTTACAGCTCTTGTACCTGACACAATGTGAATGAATTACAGCCCTTCAACAAATGCAAAACATAAAAAGATAAAATGAGCTTTCCAATGGCTACTTATTAACAACAAAAATAGATATCTTGAAGCCGTTTTTAATGTGAAAACAAATGTGCTACCAAGTAAAAGAGCAGCAAAATTCTTTTTTTTTTTTTTTGGAGACAGAGTCTGGCTCTGTCACCTAGGTGCGATGTTGGCTCCCTGCAACCTCCACCTCCCAGGTTCAAGTAATTCTCTGCCTCAGGCTCCCAAGTAGCTGGGACTACTGGCGCCTGCCACCACTCCCAGGTAATTTTTCTATTTTTGGTAGATAGAGATAGGGTTTCACCATCTTAGCCAAGCTGGTCTTGAACCCCTGACCTTGCAATCTACCAGCTTCAGCCTTTGAAAATTCAGGGATTACAGGTGTTAGCCACCATGCCAGAACAGCAAAATTCTCTATTACTGGATTCTAACTTTTCTCTCCAGCAGTAACTGTCTTAACTCCACCTCATGTGACCTGGAGGGTATGCTACCTATAAAACTAATGTAAACTGCTGGGGCAATTTCAACATGAGTCAACTGGAGATTGCTACTTGGTGAGAATGCTCAAGTGGCAAAGATCATTTGTTCAGCTAATTTGTAATTAACCTTCACTTCTCACATGTTAGTATGTTAAGTGTCTGGTTTAAGCAATTTATCACAAAAAAAAAAAGCCACAGACTCTCTAAATAACAAAACTTGGGCTTGGAATTTTATAAAGGCAGAAGGAATAAGACAGAGTTGTGGTGTTGCCTTTTTTTTTTTTCTTTTTGAGACACAGTCTCACTCTGTCACCCAGGCTGGAGTGCAGTGGCGAGATCTCAGCTCACTGCAACCTCCACCTCCTGGGTTCAAGCAATTCTCCTGCCTCAGTTTCCCAAGTAGCTGGGATTATGCGCCCACCACCACGCCCAGCTAATTTTTTGTATTTTTCGTAGAGACAGGGTTTCACTACATTGGCCAGGCTAGTTTGAAACGTCTGACCTCAGGCGATCCACCCATCTCAGCTCCCAAAGTGCTGGAATTACAGGCCTGAGCCACAGTGCCAGGCCTTGGTGTGCTTTTTTGAAAGAAGACAGTCTTGCTCTGTTGCCCAGGCTGGAGTGCTGTGCTGCGTTTACAGCTCACTGCAGCCTTGACCTCCCACCTCGGCCTCCAGAGAAGCTGAAACTACAGGTGTGCACCACTAAGCCCAGCTAATTTAAAAATTTTTTGTTTTAAAATTAGTCTACGTTGCCTAGGCTGGTCTCAAACTCCTGGGCTCAAGCAATCCTCTGCCCTTGACCCTCTAAAGTGCGGGGACTACATGCGTGAGCAACTTGTAGCTTACTATTTGATTGCGACCCAAAACCAGAGAGGGGGTTCCAAGAACGTGTGCTGAATCACAAACTTACCTTTTTAATGGGTTTCTTGAACTCCTGCAGTTCTTCAGCACTCATGTCTTCCCATATCTGATAAATAGGATCAATGAATTTCTTTGACCTGTCAACAAAATCACATTTCGAAGTCAAGTTAAATACTTCAGCACAAGTCAAAACTGGTTTGGATCTTTTCTCACAAGACCTATTACCCAAAACCTAGAAGTGAAAACTATAGCTCAAATAATCACACCAAAAAACCCTCTATGTAGGCCGGGTGCAGTGGCTCACGCCTGTAATCCCAGCACTTTGGGACACCATGGTGGAAGGGATCACTTGAGGTTGGGAGTTCAAGACCAGCCTGACCAACATGGGGAAACCCCATCTCTACTGAAAATACAAAGTTAGCCGGGTGTGGTGGTACATGCTTGTAATCCTAAGCTACTCGGGAGGCTGAGGCAGGAGAACTGCTTGAACCCAGGAGGCGGAGGTTGCGGTGAGCCAAGATCACACCATTGCACTCCAAACCGGGCAACAATAGCAAGAAACTCCGTCTCAAAAAAAAACCACAAAAAACTCTCTCTATAAATTTACGCTGTGACTAAGCGGCTCTTGCTGTGTGAGACTTCGTTCACTCATGTGGATGGAGTACTGCACCTACTGTTTTCCATGTTTTCGTTTTCAAGTAAAATTGTTTCTGCACTTGACAAAGACTGACAAGTCAGTTATATATAGTATATCCAAATGAAAATGAAACTATAATATTCTGGAACTCTCTATTTTATATTTCTATACTAATTTGCTGAGAAGTAAGTCTAGGAAAATAACTAATCCGGTTTCAGCCAATCAAGACTTCAGGGACCAGACAATCCCAGATGGTCATGCAGTTATTATAGAAACCATAAGGAGCAAAAATCCTGCTTCCTTATACAAGTTACAAGTTAAGGCTGGTTCAGAACTCAACTAGATAAATCTTTTTTTTGAGACAGAGTCTCACTCTGTTGCCCAGGCTGGAGTGCAGTGGTGCAGTCTTGGTTCACTGCAACCTCCACCTCCTGGGTTCAAGTGATTCTCCCACCTCAGCCTCCTGAGTAGCTGCAATTATAGGTGCCCACCACCACGCCTGGCTTTAGACAGGGTTTTACCATCTTGACCAGGCTGGTCTCAAACTCCTTACCTCAGCCACCCGCCTTGGCCTCCCAAAATGTTGGGATTACAGGCCATGTGCCACTGCACCCAGCCAATCGTTTTTTGTTTGTTTGTTTGTTTATCCTGTACAACAGAATGGGACGTGGTCTCCAGAGGAAGGAACAAGGCACTTGGCAGAAAATGATGAAGCAAGCAAAGACAGCACTCTCCCCTATCCTGGCACTGTTATCCCCATAACTTTACACATTTAAACGACAGTTTAAAGAAAAAAACCCGTGGTGTCAAACTGGCTCCTACCAAGGCAAAGATCTACCCACTCTGGGGTGCCTGCACCACTCAGCAGGTCCTGCTAGGCATCCTCTACTTTGTGTCTGTGAATATATGCAGGGAGACCACGAGACGCTCATCAACAGCAAGGAAGGGCCACTTCCAGCAAAGAGCCCTAAATCCCAATCTTGGGAAAAGCAAATATGTTATCACGTTTCAACCCACCTCTTGTCAATGTTTAAAAGTACCTACCTCTTAAGCACACAGGGATCAAAGGGGAAGAAAGTGTCCAGCGGGTTTGTGCAGGTCTGCACTGAGTCCCCTCCAGCAGTGCTTCTAATGACTGGCAGCATCTGGCGATTGTTCCTCTCAATTATGGTGTAGCAGAAGACGAGCTGGTACTTACTGTGAAACAAAAAAACAACACAGACAAAGACATTAACATGCTGGAATGACTCCCTGCAGATGTGACCTGTGGGTGATAACTGTACCTAGGACAGAGAAATCGCTGAACATAACAAGTGCTAATAACAATTACAACATAAAGCAGAAAAATAACACTTTTAGGGTACCATTCTCTGGATCTTCTATTCACAAGTTTGCTAAGGAGAAAGAAAATGTGGCTATCACTCAGAATGTGAAACTGGGCTTAGGTTTCAATGGGTAATAGATATTATTCATTAAAAATGAATGTTTGCAAGGCAAAACTCTTAGTTTATGTAACTATAGGTGTTTTTATTTTTACTGATTGCAAAATAATTAGAGGGTTGGTGGAAAAAAGATTCTGGAGGCATTCAGTTACTCAGGAGAAAACGGTTGCTGAAGAGGCTTGCTCAAGAAGAAATTAGGCCTTTACTGAAGGAGGGACATGGGGTTGACTAAGTCATGACCTCAGAAACAGGCACAGAAAGGACTAGGCATGGTGAGTGAGAACAGTTAAATGCATAGAAGAAACGATAAAATTTTTAAAAAGGCAATTATGTTGTTAATTTTTCTGATAGTTGTCTCTAAATGATTTAGCAACTTAAAAAATCATTAATTAAACAGCTTCTCCAAGACAAGGATTTAGATCTCACTTCTGTCACTATCCACCTCAGGTTCTCAGGTCACTATGGCAACTTCAAGCCACATACTTGGATTTCTGCCCCATTACTGAGGCTTGAAGCACTTAACACCTCACCCCTCCTCCCAGTGGAGGACGCATCAGCAACAGGACACTGGAGGGTGGTTTGCACTAATGGGTAAAGTTGAAGATCTGCATCTCCTACAGTGCCACAGCCGACCACGCTTCCGGGTATGTGACAAGGAAGCATGTGCCCACACACCAGGACACTCACACAACAATGTTCCTGAACACTGAAACACTTAACACAGCCAGCTGAGCAAGGTGGCTCATGCCTGTAAATCCTAGCACTTTGGGAGGCTGAGGCAGGCAGTTCACTTGAGCTCAGGAGTTTGAGACCAGCCTGGCCAACATGGTGAAACCCTGTCTCTACTAAAAATAAAAAATTAGCTGGACGTGCTGGTGGGCACCTGTATTCCCAGCTACTAGCAGGGCTGAGACAGGAAAATCACTTGAACCCAAGAGGTAGAGGTTGCAGTGAGCCAAGATCACACCACTGCAATCCAGTCTGGGCGACAGAACAAGACCTTGTCTCAAACACAAAACTAACAGCTGAAATCCCAACAAAGACTCAATAAGAAAGAGTCGCAGAACATTACACAGCAGTTATAATCAAAATTAAGCTTTGTGTCAATATGGTTGAATCTCAAAACCAACAAGCAGACAAAATCAACAGCTACAGAATGGTACACACCATTATTTGCCATATCTGTACCTATGCACAGACCTTTATTTCAAGCCCCCACTCCTAGTTTCCTATCGCGGTGTGCCTCCAATGCGCATGCTGACCTCAAATCGAGAGCCCCCGGACCAGCCAGCTCACAAATGCAGCCCTTTGTCCCCACCCTGAGAATATACTAGGGGCAGCTGCCTTTGCCTCTTCTGACCTCACTCTTCGAGCTGCTCACCATCTTAACCAATGTGCTGAAGGCTCCACCCACTCACCGCCGTTGCTTGCTGGTCTCTTCAAGCCTTTTCCTAATCCTTTACTATCACTGCTGAAATCTCACAAGAGAGGATACCTTGACCCAGATGCCTAGCAAAGGAGAAATAAAGAGGGTGAAGGAGCTCAGCAACCTCCAGCTCTGACTTGTTGAAGACTGTAAGCTACAGCACGGCTGAATATCCTCATTAAATACTCAATTCTCCAATGCGCTTTCTCCATAAAGCGGAAGAACTTAGTGAAATCTTACAAAGGAGCCAGACTCCATTTGCATCTGCTGCCAGTCCGGCTCTGACTTTAGGCAAGTGCTTTTACCTCTTTGTACATCCACCTCTCTGTGGATAAACAGGGTTTCACCCTAGAGGGCTGTTCGAGGATCAAATGAGCTCTATGTAAAGTGCTCAGAACTGCCTGGCACAGAGGAAAGGCTATGTATTACCACAGCTACCAGACCTGAGCGAACAATACTCTCAAAACCACTATCCTACTGGTCAGCACTTACCTCACTTCCAGCTGATTTCTGTTACTATGATAGGAGTCACTCCAGTAAGTATCTATGGCTTCCCCCTTCTCAGCTAACTGGTTGCCTTACTTATTTTGAAGTGCGTAGGCTTCTGCTGAATTATGCCCTTGGATAAGAAGTAGCAATTTCTCCATCCTGGCCAACATGGTGAAATGCCATCTCTACTAAAAATACAAAAATAGCCGGGTGTGGTGATGGGAGCCTGTAGTCGCAGCTGCTTGGGAGGCTGGAAAATCGCCTGAACCTGGGGGGTGGAGGTCACAGTGAGCCAAGATGGCGCCACTGCACTCCAGCCTGGTGACAGAGCGAGACTCTGTCTCAAAAACTAAACAAGAGCTGTATTACAGTATTTCCTGCAAGGGCTTGGCTGTTTTTGTTTAAGAAACAGGGTCTCATTCTGGAGCTGACACTGGAGTGCAGTGGCACATTCAGGGCTCACAGCCTCCTTGACCTCCTGGGCTCAAGTGATCCTCCCACCTCAGCCTCCTGAGCAGTTGGGACTACAGGAACATGACACCACCCCCCAGCCAATTTTTAAATTTTTTTTGTAGAGACAGGGTCTCAAGATGTTGCTCAGGCTGGTCTTGAACTCCTGGCCTCAAGCAATCCTCCCACCTCAGCCTCCCAACATGTTGAGATTACAGGCAACAGCCACCACGCCTGGCCTTTTTTAATGTTACTAATTTCCAAAAAATTTAATGGAACCTTACAATACCAGATAAACATAAATATTTTAAATAATTCCCATCAAGAAAGTGTTAAATAACTTACTTTGTGATTGCAGCAAAAAAGTTAACCACCGACGGCAGGCAAATCTTCAGGGGATTTAGCTGGCTCATCACTATCCGCTCAAAATTCAGACTCTGAAGATACTGCAAACCTTTAATTTAAAAAAAAATTTTTTTTTAGGTACAAATTTAAAAGTGTAAGACATCTTTAAAACCATAAATTCACACACATTAAGAAAAAAACGTAAACAATTATTTGCAGAAATGCTTTAAATAAAGGTCCATGCAGACACAGTCACATAGTGTATGGCCCAGGAGAGTGTGACTAGTCTAAACATTCACTGATCACCAAGGTGGCTTCGCTAAAGAATGCTTAGGAAATAGCAGGCTGTAACACTACATGACAATGTGAAGTTCATGTTTGTAAGCTCAGTGTATGCTGAGTTTATACAGAAGGAGAAAAAGACCTTGTGATTTGATTTCAGCTAAGAATCACGACAGGCAACCAAACAGAACAGCAATTTGATTCTAGCTTGTGTGTCTTAAGTTGTTAGTGAGGCTGAGCACTGTTTTCAGGTGCACAGTAGTTATTCGCAGTTTGTATTTTTCTAAACAAGAAACTCTAAATTTGCCTCTGCCTCTGTGGAAGGCAAATTTAGACAGAAACCTCTTTCTCAGAATTAATGAATACAATTCTCTCCTACATGAGTAAAAAAAAGACACTTCATTTATTTTAAGAGGCAAGCTGACCAACTTGTACTTAAGAATATGTTCTTAGGAGTTTCTCTGATGCATATTTTGATAAAAATTACGTAAATGGGATGTCACAGCTTAAAAAGTATCTTTACTTCAGATTCCTGGCATTAATTTATACAAAGACCAGCAGAGATACTTACCTTGTGATAAAACCTTGTCCTACTAGTCCATACAGTGTCTTTGTAGAAGCATGTAGGATGTGTAGGATGTAGGTAAATGTATATAATGCAACACATACAACTTTCGGTTCAGAGCTCTGGCTGTTAACCCAAGGGGACTGAGACCCCCGCAGAACACGTGGCAGTGTCTGAAGAGAGTTTTAGTTGTCCCGACTGGGGGTGGTCAGGACTGCAGTTGGCAGCCGGTAGGTGGAGGCTGTTCAACATCCTACAGGGCAGACAATAGCCCCCAATAATGAAGGATGATGCAGCCCAAACGTCAACTGTGTGAGGCTGAGCACTGGTTTAGAGACAGTGGCTCATGAAACCACGTGAATTATTCATAAACATCAACAAAACAATTTACAGTGACTTCTAAACTATGTTCTCGGAGACTCTCTTCAACTAAAATACACTAATCTAATAAACGAGTTTCAACTGATAGATAGGAATTATAAATAACTCTCGGAAATTAGCAAAAAAATACCGCTCAATGAAATCTCAAGGCTTCAGGCAGAGATGAACCTGAATAAACTCAAACTTTCCAGTCAGCCGAACCTGGCTTCAGTTTCTAATCTTGCCAGTAATTATGTGATCTTGGGAAAATGACTGCCCTTTGCTTTGCTGTCTGTGAAAGGAGAATATGTGCCATTTACTGGGCTGTTACAAGGACAACAAAGAGAGGGTGTATCCACCTGCAGCTTTGTACAGGATGCTGGCACAGCCCAGGGCTCAGCCTCGCCTCTGGAGACGTCTTCACATTTCAAACCCTCTTTCTTAACCTCAAATCCATCTTGAGGGATTTGTAGGGTTCTCAAGCTCAAATCCATCTTAAGGAGTCTGTGGGGAAGTATGAGGTGCTTGAAATTATTGTTAAAAGTATGAGTGTACATGCAGTTTTCTGAATCCATAGTTTTTATTAAAATCTCCAAAAGAGTAAAGAATCACCATTCTAAAGAGCGATAAGAACAAGGAAAATCCAGTCCAGCACTCCTACAACACTGACCTTCTTTCAGGTTTCCACTCAAAAGCTGCTTGTGTCTAAAAACAAAGGTGTAGAACACAGCTTGGCAGGCTGAGTAAAACGGTCCATGGAGAGCAACGTCGCAGAATGCCTTTGTTCCTGAATCCTGGTTATGAAGGTATATGTGCAGCCAGTTAACCATAAGATCTAGGCATGATTTTACAGTACTAGAGAGAAGAAAAATTCAGGTCAACTTTATACTTCATAAAAAACAAAAACAGAGTAACATAACACACAACTGCCTTTCATTACAAACCACACTAAGTAAGTTCACAGGATTCTTTAAATAATACCCATGGACACAAAGGAAAAGCAAAGGAAGGAAGGATAAGGATGGGTTGGTAGGAAGACAACCTTCCAGTTACAGGGCAGAGGAGCTCTGACCTTCTAGGAACAGGTGAGCCCCTAAGAACGTCCCAAGGGATGGAAAGCAGGTTCTCCTAACCATCTCAAAAGCAGCCCTCTTAGGGTGATTGGCCAGACAGGAAAGGTTCACCAACTCCTAAGAGAAAGACAGTCTGGTGGACTTTAGTATTTCCTGATGGAGCCTAGTGAAGTCCTATGGTCAATGATTTTGTGATTGGGGAAGGATTTCAACAGCATCCTTGTCCAAAGATACCTTCATGGACCACTGGAAGAAACTGGCCTCTTAGATAGCTCTATTACCTTTAAAAGGTTTTTTCTTCAGCTTTATCAGATACAATAGATTCGGAATGTAAATGAAAAAAGGACAAACCTACAAAAAGAATCAAAACAGAATACAACACTGTGCTCTATCCACAAAAATAAATGCATCTTCAAATGCAACCACACAGAACAGATGACAAAAGCCTTTCATATGGGGTTTCATAAATATATTTTAAAAGACACTTTATTCTAAAATCACTGCTTAGAAATATAAACATCTTGCACAGAGTGGGGATTTTATTCACTTAAATAATCATACCAAAAAAATAAGGCAGATATTTTTGACTTAAGACAATGCTACACTCTTTTTAAAGCATGATATTAAAAAGTACTTGAAAAATTAGGCTACTTACATAAGAGGAATAAATTTAGCTCTTGCCAAAAAGCTTCCGATATAATTTCCAGCAGCCTGCCTGATGATGGCAGGATTACTTGGATCCTGTAGTTTTTTCCAGAGATGTTCCAGAAATGCCTCTGCAAACCCCTATAAAGAGAATGTGTCGGTGTCACATTTTTTTAATGCCTAAGATAATCTGGCTATCAAAATCCTAAGATTTTTACTTCACCAATGTGGCGAAAAGTTCTAGCATCTCACAAGTACTTCATGGTCTTCATTTTTTAAACACTTTGAGAGAATACTATTAAAAACAAAAAGCATCTCATGTGTTAAATAATTCAATGGATCCCAAACAAATCAACCCGTGGCCGGTGCGGCGACTCACACCTGAGATTAGGAGTTTGAGACCAGCCTGGCCAACACGGTGAAACCCTGTCTCTACTACAAATACAAATATTAGCCAGGCATGGTGGCGGGTGCCTGTAATCCCAGCCACTTGGGTGGCCGAGGCAGGAGAATCGCTAGAACCCGAGGCAAGGACTGCAGTGAGCCAAGATCACAGCACTGCACTCTAGGCTGGGCAACAGAGCGAGACACCGTCTAAAAAAAAAAAAAAGCCGGGAAGGTACAAATTCAATAGGTTTGTGACAGGGCTTTGGAATCCACATATTATAAAAGCTCTTCACGTGATTCCAATGTCAGCCAGAACTTGTGACCAGCAATAACTCATACCCCATGGAGCTCCACATGGGCACTCCTGTGAGCATGAAGCACCCTTCCCGTCTCTGCACACCCTGAATCAACCATCAACGGAAATACGGTCTAAAGTTTAGCTGGTATTTGAGTAATTATGCCAATTATGGAAAAAAAGAGACACAGCTTCTTAGTAAAGGGTGTAACTTCCAACTTCTCCCAAACAGCGCTTTTCTGAAGCTAGGCACGTCCATGTGGGCAGACTAAGTTCAACCTTCTTTCCCATGACAAGCACCCTCCTAACCTCTACAAAGCCACAAAATCGTTGCAGAGAAGAGCCTTCCCCAACAACAACAAAAAAGAGCAAATGCCTAAAGTTTTAAAACTCTAGATTAAAAAGTTGGTTTGGGGTAGTTACAACTCAACCCTTGGAAAGAACAAAGGAAATACAATTAATTACCCCATATGAGATTTTAAGCAAAAGGCTTAAGGGAAGAACTCCACCTAGTGACCAAAAGGCAGGATGACATTTTCGCAGCACCTAGCTAGGCAGGCAGGCAGCAATTGTTTTCTCTCCAAGTGTACAGAGAAGGGAACGTGGGCCAGGCGCAGCAGTTCATGCCTGTAATTCCAGCACTTCGGGGGCCAGGGAACGGGCGGATCACCTGAAGTCTGGAGCTCGAGACCAGCCCAGCCAACATAGTGAAACCCTGGCTCTATTAAAAATACAAAAATTAGCCAGGTGTGGTAACCCGTGGTCCCAGCTACTTGGGAGGGTGAGGCCTGAGAATTGTTTTGAGCCCAGGAGGCGGAGGTTGCAGCAGTGGGCAGCAGAGCAAGACTGTGTCTCAAAAAAGAAAAAAACAAAGAAAAGAGAATGTGATTTTATTAAGGGGACAAGCAAAGTAAGCTCAAGGAAAATACTTACCTCATGGTCTCTGTCCACCCCAGTTTTTAGGGAAAAGTTGCGGGCAAGAACAAAATAAGCTAAGATAATGTCAATGGCATTCTTACTCACCAATTTGAAGCTACAGAGGTAAAACATTAAGAACTGTACATGGCAGGAGGCATGGGTGGGCAACAGGAGTTTGTCAAAGATGTTTATCAGGTTGCGATACAGATCCTTCGTTTTGCCGTTATCAACCTTTCCTATGGAGAAAATAACGCATTTTAGTTTTTATAAAGACATGTTTTCAAGTTTCATCTGCTGGATTTTTTTTTTTATAAAGAACACACACCATTAAAAAAAAAAACATTATGAGAACAATCCAAGATGGCCGATCGCTAACATCCCGGGATTGCAGCTCTCAGGGAAGGCGCGGAGAACTAGAGGACGCCACACTTTCAGACAAAGTCTGGTCGCTCACGGAGCAGAAGATCCCCCAGTGGTGGAAACACACGGGTCGCCAGGGCGACTCTCGTGGTCGGCGCAGCGGTTCCGCCGGCACCTCGGCGCGGCAGCGCTAGGCTCAGAGTAAACAGGACCGGTTCCCCTTCAGACTGAGGTTTGGAGCCCCGGGAAGGCAGAGTCGCCTACTACAGAAACAAGAAGGAAGCCCGACAGGAGAATCCTGGGCAGAAAAGCACCATCAGTTTTAACGCCGCTGCTCTGGCCCTGGGAACTAACAACCTGGACGTCCACTCAAGAGACCTAATCTGAAAGTTGGTAATTTCAAAGACGACAGGAGGATAAATTTACAATGGTGGGAAGAAACCAGCGTAAAAAAGCTGAGAATACTTAAAGTCAGAACGCCTCTCCCTCTAAAGATGATCACAGTTCCACATCAGCAATGGAACAAGGCTTGATGGAGAACGAGCGCATCCTGATGACAGAATCACTCTTCAAGGAATGGATAATAACAAACTTCGGTGAGTTAAAAGAACATGTTGTAGCCCAACGTAAAGAAACTAGGAACTTTGAAAAAAGGTTTGATGAAATCCTATTGAGAATAGACAACTTAGAAAGGAGTATGAGTGAATTAATGGAACTGAAGAATACAATACAGGAACTCCGAGAAGTATGCACAGGTTTAAACACTCGAATTGTTCAAGCAGAAGAAGGGATATCAGAGGTCAAAGTCCAACTTAATGAAATAAAACGTGAAGAAAAGATTAGAGAAAAAAGGATAAAAAGGAATGAGCAAAGTCTCCAAGAAATGTGCGACTATGTGAAAAGACCAAATTTACGTTTGATAGGTGTACCTGAATGCGACAAAGAGAATGAATCCAAGCTGGAAAATACCCTTCAGGATATTATTCAGGAAAATTTTCCTAAACTAGCAAAGCAGGTCAACATTCAACCCCAGGTAATACAGAGAACACCACAAAGATATTCCTCAAGAAGAGCAACCCCAAGGCACATAATCGTTAGATTCACCAGGGTTGAAACGAAGGAGAGGATACTAAGGGCAGCCAGAGAGAAAGGTCAGATTACCCACAAAGGCAAGCCTATCAGACTTACAGCAGATCTCTCGGCAGAAACTCTACAGGCCAGAAGAGAGTGGGGGCCAATATTCAACATCCTCAAAGAACAGAACCTTCAGCCCAGAATTTCATATCCAGCCAAACTAAGCTTCACAACTGAAGGAAAAATAAAATCTTTTATGAACAAGCAAGAACTCAGAGATTTTATTACCACCAGGCCTGCTTTACAAGAGCTTCTGAAAGAAGCATTACACACAGAAAGAAACAACCAGTATTAGCCTTTCTAAAAATACACCAAAAAGTAAAGAGCACCAACATAAAGAAGAATTTACACCAACGAATGGATAAAACAGCCAGTCAACATTAAATGGCAGTAACCCTAAATTTAAATTGACTGAATTCCCAATCAAAAGACACAGCCAAAACCCAACGGCATGTTACATCCAGACCTGTTTCACATGCAAGGATACACAAAGACTCAAAACAAAGGGATGGAGAAAGATTTACCAACCAAATGGAGAGCAAAAATAAATAATAAATAAATAAAAAGCAGGAGTTGCAATTCTTGTATCAGATAAAATAGATTTTAAAGCAACAAAGATATAGTGGTAAAAGGATCAATGCAACAACAAGAGCTAACGATCCTAACACCCAGATAGGAGACTTATATTCAATGAGACAGAAAATTAATAAGGATATCAAGGACTCGAACTCAGATCCAGAACAAGTAAACTTAATAAATATTTATAGAGCTCTCCACTTTAAATACACAAAATATACATTCTTGTCAATACCACATCACACCTACCCATTAGTTTAAATGAAACATTCATTGGCCATTATTAATACCCAATTTTTTTCCAAAATAAAGCAATATTTCCATTTACTCTCCCTCTTTCTCTTCTTCTTTCTTCCTCTCCTTTACTTATTTTTTTTTTTCTTTACTTCTCTCAAAAAAAAAAGAAATCAACTTGTAAACCCCTAGATCCAGGTCGGCAATGTCTCGTTCATTGCTTGATTTCCTTTCTTCCCTTCCCTCCCTCCCTCCCTCCCCGCTTCCTCCCTTCCTTCCTCCCTACCGTCCTTATTCCCTTCCTTCCTGCCTTCCTCCCCCACAAAAAAAAAAAAAAAAAAAAAAAAAAAAAAAACAACATTATTAAGCCAGGCTTGGTGAACTCTCATGCCTGTAATCCCAACACTTCGGAAAGCCGAGGCAGGTGGATCACCTAAGATCAGGAATTCAAGACCAGCCTGACCAACATGGGAGAAACCCCGCCTCTACTAAAAATACAAAATTAGCTGGGCATGGTGGCACATGCCTGTAATCCCAGCTACTTGGGAAGCTGAGGCAGGAGAATCACTTGAACCTGGGAGGCAGAGGTTGTGGTGAGCCGAGATCACGCCATTGCATTCCAGCCTAAGCAACAAGAGTGAAACCACCAGCTCAAAACCAAAACCAAAACCAAAACCGTTATCCAGCCATGCACAGTGGCTCCTGCCTGCAATCCCAGCACTTTGGGAGTCCAAAGTGGGAGGGAGCTCAGGAGTTCAAGGGTAGCCCGGGCAACATAGTGAGGGTCTGTCTCTACAAGTAAAAATCAAAAAATTAGCCAGGTATGGTGGCACACCTGTGATCCCAGTTACATGGAAGGCTGAGGCAGATGAACAGCTTGAGCCCAGGAGGTCAAGGCTGCAGTAAGCCATGTTCATGCCACTGCATTCCAGCCTGAGCTACAGAGTAAGACCGTGTCTATTTACAAAACAAACAACAAACAAAAAAAAACACTTTGGGAGGCCAAGGTGAGTGGATCACAAGGTCAGGTGTTTAGACCAGCCTGACCAACATGGAGAAACCCTGTCTCTACTAAAAATACAAAAATTAGCTGGGTGTGGTGGTGGGCGCCTGTAATCCCAGCTACTCAGGAGGTTAAGGCAGGAGAATCGCTTAAACCCAGGAGGAGGAGGTTGCAGTGAGCCAAGACCATGCCATTGTACTCCAACCTGGGCAAAAGAGTGAGACTGTGTCTCAACAACAATAAAGACACTCATTAAAATACAATTAAAACAAAATGCTACTTTTTAGTTTGCACACATTTTCCTCTGAGTATAATAACCTAACCCCTGCAAGGAAGCAGACCCTCACCCCACACACTGTGGCAAAGTCAGAAATACAAACCCTTCTGAAGGGCAATTCTGCAATTCGTGTAGCAAAAGACCTCGGATCCAATAACTCTACTGCTAGTAAACAACTGAATATATAGGCACAAGAATGTTCATTATACTGTTACTTATAATGGTGAAGACAGTAAGAGACAGTTAAACCCATATGATCAATAACATTTGTTATTACAGTTGTTTTTTTTGAAGAGATGGGGTCTTGTTATATTGCCCAGGCTGGTCTTGAACTCCTGGCCTCAGGTGATCCTCCCCCGCAGCCTATGTGTTGGAATTCAATGACACTTATTTCAAAATAGGCAATGATATGAGAAAATGTTCACCTTCACCATCCATGTAAAGGGCACATTATAAAACACTTAGGTTTAGTGTGACCCCCTGAATCCACTAAAAAATACACTCCTACATATACACATGCTAACAAAAAAGAGAAAAAAGGCAAATTTCAAAATGCTCCTAACAGTTCTTTGAATAGCAGAAATGTGGCCATTTAAATTGTTTTTATCCTTTCCTGTAGTTTCCAAATTTTCTCTAATCAACGTGTATTATTTCTACAACAGCCAGATCGTAAAAATAGTAATGCAGTTGGGCCGGGCACGGTGTCTCAAGCCTGTAATCCCAGCACTTTGGGAGGCTGAGGCGGGTGGATCATGAGGTCCAGAGATCGAGACCATCCTGGTCAATATGGTGAAACCCCGTCTCTACTAAAAATACAAAAAATTAGCTGGGCATGGTGGGGCGTGCCTGTAATCCCAGCTACTCAGGAGGCTGAGGCAGGAGAATTGCCTGAACCCAGGAGGCAGAGGTTGCGGTGAGCCGAGATTGTGCCATGGCACTGCAGCCTGGGTAACAACAGCGAAACTCCGCCTCAAAAAAAAGGTAATGCAGTCAACTCAGATTCCAGTTCTATTATTCTGACTCACTGAGCTCATCTTAAATCTTAGCAATGTGAAAAGAAAGAAATTCTGTTTTGCATTGGCAAAGGTTTTAGTAGATTAAAGTTCCTTGAAGGTGCCAAGCAAAGGCTCTCTAAACTCAATACATAACAGAGCACCACATACCAGTGCCCTCTACACTGTTCTTAAATGTATTCAGCAACCTGAGCATAATTTGATATGACTAAACCTGGCCAAATTCCATATATAATCTTTTAACACAACAATCACTGAAAAGACCAAAGACAAGTATGACTCAGCCAGAATCCCAGTCCCATTTTCAAGCAATGTGACTGACAAGTAACTTGACTTCCTTAAACTATCTTAAACTCATACTCAAGAGGGGTTTTTACAGGATTTTTATTAGTACTAGAGATACTGTATGGAAAATGCCCAGCACAGACTCAGGTAAATTGCAGGTATTCAATAAACAGTCACTACTGTGATTTACCGTCTACATAGCAGACATCCTTCATGTAGGACAAAAGCAAAGACATCAGGATGTCCAGGCGCTCGGCTACAGGATGCACCATTTGGTCAAGCCGTTTGGGATCAGCCCTTGTTTCGTGTTCAGTTTCTTCATCTTCATCCTTGAAAGAAAAAAAGTAAATGCTAACATTAAAAAATTCAGTGTGAAAGTGGTTTAGTAGAAAAATCGTCCTAAGTGATTATTTCTGCTAAAAGATAAAACAAAGAGGCTGGGCGCAGCGGCTCACACCTATAATCCCGGCACTTTGGGAGGCTGAGGCAGGAGGATCACTTGAGGTCAGGAGTTCAAGACCAGCCTGACCAACATGGTAAAACCCAGTCTCTACTAAAAATACAAAAATTACCCAGGCATGGTGGTACACACCTGTAATTCCAGTTACTTGAGAAGCAGAGGCAAGAAAATAGCTTGAACCTCAGAGGTGGAGCAGGCTGCAGTGAGCCTAGTTCATGCCACTGGACTCCAGCCTGGGTGACAGAGTAACATTCTGTAGTGGCTCCCGTCTATAATTACCAACACTCTGAAAGGACACAGATCACTTGAGCTCAGGAGCTTGAGACCAGCCTGAGCAACATAGTGAGGCCCATCTCTAAAAAAATATTTTAAAAGTAGCCAGGTGTGGTGGCACTGTAGTCCCAGCTACTTGAGAGGCTGAGGTAGGCAATCACTTGAGTCCAGGAGGTCGAAGCTGTAGTGAGCCAAGATCACATCACTGCTCTCCAGCCTGGGCAACAGAGCAACACCGTGTCTCAAATTAAAATAAAAAGAAAGAAAGAAATGTAGACATCTTTCCAGGGTCTCATTCAGGGATGTGAATCAGAACCACCTGCGAAATTTAAAATAAAAGCCAAGACTCAGAACACCAGCTTCCAATTCTCATTTAGAAGACCCAATGAGAGCTAGCCATGCAAACATTATAGGTGCCCCCCACCTCTGCTCCTGGAGGGTGCTGTTGGAGCCAGGCCCCCTTTTCCAGGTCAGGATATCATCTCCCTGTAGCTGTGAGTACCAGAGCCAACAGCTCAAAGCTACCTTCCCCAGAGCTGCCCTGAGCAGAAAGGAGCCAGGACCACCCTTGCATTCTTTCCGGCCCCTCCCACTAGAACCAATGACTGATTGGCAAGGTGTCAGAAAGGGTATTTCCTTGGTCTCAAACTGACACCAAACTCTGTAGAGCAATCTATGCCCCAGAGTGCCTAGAGGGATCAGGCTGTAGCGACCTCCCAAGTGAGACCCAGCCCTGGCTTAGTTCCCCTGCCCTTTTCTGCTCCCTGACATCCTCTGTCCCAAGGGCACCTGAATCCCTATCTCAGAGACACCACCCAAAGAAGTACTGCTATAAAGTGGACAAGTGGTAAAATGTAGAAATTAAACAGGTATGCTTTTCTATATACGACAGCCTCACAAACAGCATCTGGCTTACAAAGACAAACACTGAAAGTTATAAGCACGAAAGTGAAACACAGTTCACCAAACCCAAATTCAAAGCCCTGGAAATAAACCAGTTACACCAAGTACTAAATGACACGGCAGAAAATGACTCATATAAGGACTTGTTTTCAAGTTTGCTAAACTTTTTAATTACTTCAATCTAAAGCTGTAACAAAGATGAGCAGCACTAGAGATTTCCACGCTTTGAAATGATAAACTGTATGTTTGCTTTCATTGAAAAAATGCTAACCATATTAAACAATCCTTCTGTGGAATCTGTCCCACCACAAGTTTGTGCTGCTGTTTCCTCAGCATCTTCAATATCCTGCCGGGATGCACTCACCTACAAAAGAGGGGGGAAAAAATAAAAGGATTTTAAAAATACAACTATGTTATTTTGGGACTGGAAATTCATCTGATACACACACATTCAAGGTGTCCAGATGAGTACCTTATATCGCACTCCAACACAATACACAATTATGGTGCAAGCCTGTAAATTGACCTAGGTCATGAAGGAATTTAAATTTTATAAACCAAGCCCCTTTTACTACACACTTACATAAAATCAACAACTATCACAGGATGCTCTATGCCAGGCAGCCTCAACAAATTCAACATTTATTCTATCTCTGATATGGTCTGGCTCTGTGTCCCCACCCAAATTTCATCTTGAATTGTACTCCTGTAATTCCTATGTGTTGTGGGAGGGACTTGGTGGGAGATAATTTGAATCATGGGGTCAGTTTCCCCATACTGTTCTCATGGTAGTGAATAAGTCTCATCTGTTGATTTTATAAGGGGTTTCCGCTTTTACATCTTCCTCATTTTTCTCTTGCTGCCACCATGTAAGAAGTGCCTTTCATCACACCATGATTCTGAGACCTCCCCAGCCTTGTGAAACTGTAAATCCAATTAAACCTCTTTTTCTTCCCAGGTTCAGTTATGTCTTTATCAGCAGCATGAAAATGGGCTAATAAAGTACACACAAGACAGTCACTGACATATTGTGCAAAATAAACATATCGTCTATCAACGGAGCAGAAAAATGATGAACCGCAACCTGAATGTGAATTATTTTTATTTTGGTATATCATCCTTCAAATATCTTAATACCACTCAAACCACGCCTTTTTAAATTATCTATGCTTGACCTTCTTTGTAAACATTCTAAAATGTTGTTTCACTATATACCAGAGAAAAACTACAAGGAAAAGACACACAGTTGGCCAGAGGGGGGCAACTGCAAGTGAGCAATGCACCAGTGGACCCAAGCTCCAGCTCCTCTAAGACCTCATTCCATCTTCCTGCTTCCCTACAGAATCAATGCTTCCCTCCACCAAAGTTCCTCTCCACTCAGTCCACAAACATGCTGTCTCCTGACTCCTGAACCACGCAGGCCCCTAGCCCTGTTCCACCCCTCCTTCCACCACAACCCTGCACCAAGGTCTCTAACAGTCCCAATTCTGCTTCCCCACCATCCACATCCTCTCCTGAAATGCAGCTTCTGCCTCTTCACTGACTTGCTCCTCTAGAAAGGAAAAAGATTACCTTCTAACCACTAAATCCAAGGACTGTTGCTCTTTTCATCCTTCTAAAAAATGACAGCGGTATCTGATGCTGCTGACCAAACTCCTTCCTGCAGATCCTTCCTGAGCATCCAGACTCTTATTTTCCTCACACCTCTGATCACCCTTCTCCTCCCTTGTCCTACTGTATCTTTCCACAGGTTTATGCTCAGGTCCCCACCTCCAGCCACGACTGCCTGTGCGTATTCTCTGGTAGGCCGCCCACCAGCAACTCAACCTGCCAAGATGGAACTCCTCTCCCAACAGCCTCCTGTTGAGATTTCTAACTGCCATTAATGGCAGCACCAAGAGTCTATTCCACAGGGAGCCATCTTTGAAGGTTTCCTTTCCCTTGCTGTCTGCCTCTCCTCCTCCAAACCAGTCTCAAGCACCAGGTCACTTTTCCTCACAATGTTACTAGAACCACTTCCTTTCATTCCTACTGCACCTTAGTGCGGGCCTCCTTAAAAAAAGTTTTAGCTGTTTACAATTAAAATCTGCACTTGTTAAAAAAGGCCAAGCAGGAAAAATCACTTCCTTTGGAATGCCTTCCTGACCCAACTGTGATTCTCTCAAGTTGTTTAACTCAAAATGTTGCATACACAGCATTCTTCACAACTGTACTTTTACATCTTGGTGACTACTTAATGCCTTGTTCCCCAATCATGAGAAAGAACAGTTTATAACTCCCAGCACATACACAGATGGAGCTCAAGACACATTCAAAGAAAGGAAGCAAAGAATGGTGCAAGCAGATTCTTTTCTATCACTGACTATTGTTTCCACATACTGTGATTATACCAAATTCAAGTCAGTAAATGAAAATAAAAATAGATTACTCAATACTTACATCCAACTTTAGTAACTTTTCAATAATAAGCTCCAGAATTTCATGCCTCAAGGTTGGAAAATAAACACTAATCCTTAGTAAGTTATGAACATAACATTCCTAAAGCAGAAAACATAAAACATTTCAACAGAGAATAAATATTTTTCATAATTATGTAGGCAAAACATCAACTACAGGACCTTTAGTTTCAAATATTTAAATAGAGAAAACAGACTCTCAAGCAATACAAAAACTGTACTGTTTCTACATATGTATTATGTTCGGTATAATCATTTCAATCATCCCCAGTAAATAAAATTTTTAATTTGCATAACTAGTTTTTTTAATAGCTGAATTAATAAAACTCATATATCTGGTTTTTGTAATTTTCAGTAAAAAGAAAAAAACAACTCGTATCACACAATTACCAACTTAAAGTATACAATTCAAGTTTTTCATACATTCAGTTATGTGACCATCAACATAATTTCAGAACATTTATTTTTCTTTAAGAGACAGGGTCTTGGGCCAGGTGCAGTGGCTCATGCCTGTAGTCCTAGTACTTTGGGAGGCCAAGGCAGATGGATCACAAAGTCAGGAGATTGAGACCATCCTAGCTAACATGTTTTGTCATCTCTTCACCAGTTGACAGACATCTGAGTTGCTTCTAAATGAGGCTATTATGAATGGAGCTGCTTTGAACATCCATGTACACGTGTTTTTCTGTGAAAATGTATTTTCATTTCTCTTGTAAAAACGCAGCAGTTTAGTAGGCCAGGCGCGGTGGCTCACGCCTGTAATCCCAGCACTTTGGGAGGCCGAGGCGGGTGGATCACGAGGTCAAGTGATCAAGACCATCCTGGTCAACAAGATGAAACCCCGTCTCTACTAAAAATACAAAAAAATTAGCTGGGCATGGTGGCACGCGCCTGTAATCCCAGCTACACAGGAAGCTGAGGCAGGAGAATTGCCTGAACTCAGGAGGCAGAGGATGCAGTGAGCCAAGATCCCACCATGGCACTCCAGCCTGGGTAACAAGAGCGAAACTCCGTCTCAAAAAAAAAAAAAAAAGCAACAGTTTGCTGATGCTTAGGACCCAACAAATAAAAAACCAAAAACCAAACCCAGCAGTGGAACTGCTGAGTCAAATGGTAATTCTACCTTGAAGAAATGCCATGCTATTTTTCAAAACAGCTGTACCATTTTACATTCTCACTGGCAACACATGGCACTTCCCATGTTCCCATTTCTCCACATCCTTGTCAACACTTGTTACTGTCTCGTCTTTATTATAGTCATCCTTGTGGGCATGAGTGAAACCCATTTCCCTGATGACTAATGTGTTGGGCTTCTTTTCATGTGCTTTTATTGCAGAAATGACTTTTCAGATCCTTTGCCCATTTATTATTGAATTATAAAAGTTCTTTACATGTACAAGTCCATTACCAAACATATAATTTAGAAACATTTTCTCCCATTATTTGGGGATTGTTTTCCTCTTCTTTAAGGTGTCCTATTTTGTACTTCAAAATTAAAAGTCAAACACTTTTAATTTTGAAGTACAACTGATGTAGTTTTTCTTTGGTTGCTTCTGCTCCAGCCGTCAAATCTGGAAATTATTGCCTAATCCAACATCATGAAAATGTACCAATTTTCTTCTAAGAGTTTTATTGCTTTTACTCTTCATGTAGGGCTTTTATTGATTTTGAGTTCATTTTTGTATATGGATATCCATATACCTCATTTTTTTGCATGTGCATAACCATTTGTGCCACCGGCATTTGTTGAAAAGACTATTCTTGTCCCTTATTCAATTGTCTTGGACAGCTGGGGTATGTTGGTCTTCTGTCCCATAACCATGCTGAACTCATTTATTATCTCTACAGTTTATTTGTGGGCTCCTTAGGATGACATATAAAATAATCTTACAAAAGAGTTTACGCCTTCTTTTCCAACTGGATGCCTTTCATTCTTTTTCTTGCCTAACTACATTGGCTAGACAAGCAGCAAGGGTGGACATCCTTGTTCTGTTCTTTATCTTAGGGATAAACTTTTGGTCTCTCACCATTGAATATGATGTTATCTGTGGGTTTTTCAGATGCCCTTTATCAGGTCGAGAACATTTCCTTTAGTTTTTGTCACAAAAGGGTATAGTTGTTTGTTAAACACTTCTGCATCTACTAGATCATCATGTGGTTGTTATCCTTTGTTCTATTACTACAAAGTATTATATTAATTGATTTTCAGGTATTAAATCTACCTCGGCTGGTCATGGTGGTTTGAACTTGTAATCCCAACACTTTCCAAGGTTGAGGCCAGTGGATCACTTGAGGTCAGGAGTTCAAGACCAGCCTGGCCAATGTGGCAAAACCCCATCTCTACCAAAAATACAAAAATTAGCTAGGTGTTCTGCCCCATGCCTGTAGTCCCACCTACTCGGGAGGCTGAAGTGGGAAAGTCGCTTGAACCCTGGAGGCAGAGGTTGCAGTGAGCTGAGATGGCACCACTGCACTCACTCCCGCACTCCAGCCTGGGTGATAGAGAAAGACTGTCCCCCACAAAAAAAAAAAAAAGTCTTGCATTCCTAGCATAAATCGCACTTGGTCTTGACACATAATTCTTTTCGTATGCTGCAAGATTGAGTTTTCTAGTAAGGCAACCGACCACTATTATTAAAAACTACCCAGATGGTCTAAACATTGTACAAAAACTAAGCAGATTTCATCTATAGAAGGCTTTCCTTTCAGGTTAAAATAAAGCATGTTTACAATTAGTCATACATGAATTATTATTGTCTAGTAATTCTTATCTGTATGAGCATGAGGCCTCTACAGATATTTCTGAAATCGACTCAGACCTTGACTTGCACATAGTAATAAGAGAAAAAGGCACTGGGAAGCCCCAAGAGCCACTTGGTAAGAAAGGAATCTGAGTCAAATTCTTAGACATCAGTTTAAAGTCTAGAAGACAAAATAACCTTTCAGAAAAAGACCTAACATCATCTAAAATGAAATCACACAAACAACTTTCCCATGATTTTCTCAATGAAAAGATTTCTTACCAGTGTTCTCTCTGATTTTCGAACAAATGGAAATTTTTCTACCAGTATCGGCATAAGAAACCATGGTGTCCTATTTAAAAAAATTAAATCAAGCCATGTTAACTTTACTTTCTAGAAAAGTAATATTACCATTCTAAAAGCAAACATGGATAGACACAGGAGGCAAATAGGAACCCCTACCTCAAAGAACTGAAACTTTTTTTTTTGAGACAGAGTTTTGCTCCTTTTGCCCAGGCTAGAGCGCAGTGGCATGATCTTGGCTCAATGAAACCTCTGCCTCCTGGGTTCAAGCAATTCTCCTGCCTCAGCCTCCTGAGTAGCTGGGACTACAGGCATGGGCCACCACGCCAGGCCAATTTTTTTATTTTTAGGAGAGGCAAGGTTTTGCCATGTTGGTCGGGCGGGTCTCAAACTCCTGACCTCAGGTGATCTGCCCGCCTCAGCCTCCCCAAGTGCTGGGATTATAGGTGTGAGCCACCATGCCTGGCCAGAACTGGAACTTAAAATGTATAGCTTCTTGGCTGGGTGCGGTGGCTCACACCTGTAATCCCAGCACTCTGAGAGGCTGAGCAGGGAGGATAATGAGGTCATGAGATCAAGACCATCCCAGCTAACAGGGTGAAACCCTGTCTCTTAAAAAAAAAAAAATGTATAGCTTCTGAGAAAATCTACAATAACTTAGGGAAAATAAGTTCCTGTTAACTCTGATATCAACAGCAAATCAAAGGGAGAGCTTCTCTCCTACAGAAGCATAATAGCAATTCAGCTGACATTTCCCACTACACATGTATATTATTTTTAAAAGAAGAAAAAATTATCAAGTTGGATTTTTTTAAGATAACAAATAATCAATGGGCAGTGGGAACTAAGTCCATCCCTCCAAAAGAAATCTACAAACCTGAAAAGTATTTCTTAGAAGTGCAATTTTTATTCATATGGCATGACACAAATACACACAGGGGTTTCTCACTGAAAATTTTGGAGAGCATATCTGTTGAAGATAAAAGCAAAATTCCAACCACCATACAAAACTGGGGAAGAATCTGCAGACAAACTTTGAAAAATAATTAAAGACAATGAATAGAAAATGGAAATGCCACTTGTTATTGAATGTAATGTTTCTTCAACTGGATACCAAAAAAAAAACATGTGATGTAAGACTCAAGTTTTAACGCTATTAACATTTTATAATTTTATTGATTACAATTTTATTGGGAATTGAGCATTCAAAATAAGCAGAAGTATACTCACGATGGTACATATCTTGCTATTATTTGCAAGGCTCTGTGACATGTGTCAAAATTTGCAGGAAGATCTGCAAGGAGAAAAGTTGAGTATAAAGATCAAAATAAAACAGAAAGGTAACACACATGAAGCTAAAAATATATGCTGGCCAGGCACAGTGGCTCATGCCTATATTTCCAGCCATTTGGGAGGCTGAGGTTGGGGATCACCTGAGGTCAGGAGTTCAGGACCAGCCTGACCAACATGGTGAAACCTCGTCTGTACTAAAAAAAAAAAAAAAATACAAAAATTAGCCAGGCATGGTGGCACATGCCTGTAGTCCCATCTACTCTGGAGGCTGAACCACGAAAATCACTTGAACCTGGGAGGTGGAAGCTGCAGTGAGCCAAGATTGTGCCATATTGTACTCCAGCCTGGGCAAGAGAGTAAGACTCTGTCTCAACAAAACAAAACAAAACAAAACAAAACAAAAATGACATACTTGAAGGTAAAAACATATGCTAACCAAAATAGAACTATTTATTGGAGAAATAATAATTTCAAGATTTTTTGCCACAACCATCAATGAAAACTGAATGGACTAATTATATAAATAATGCAACAAATGACTGTATATGAATGCTAAATGTAACAAAAAGATTATATCAAAGGTTTTGTCATTTGTTGTAGTCTACTCATTAGAATAGGTGCCAGTGTATTTTCTCATTCATCATGCATTCTCTAAGACACAGGAGGTATTCTGTGCTTTACTTCGAGAGATAGGGTTTTGCCATGTTGCCAAGGCAGGACTTGAACTCCTGGACTCAGGCAATAAACCCACCTAAGCCTCCTAGGTAGCTGTGACTACAGACACACGCCATCCTGCCTAGTTCTACTTTAAGCCTCTTTTTAAAAAAATTATTGAAAAAAAATTTTTTTTGTAGAGATGAGGTCTTACTACGTTGCCTTGAGGCGGGTCTCAAACTCTTGGCCTCAAGTGATCCTCCCATCTTAGTCTCCCAAGGTGCTGGGATTGTGGGTGAAAGCCACTGTGCCCAGGCTTTAAACCTTTGTGTACTTACTATCATCTTCATCATCAGAATCTGAAACATCTACGTTGCCGTCCTTAATGATCACTCGGGCTTTTGAGGGAAAAAAAAAAATATGTTAGTCTGTCATTGACCTAGACAATGAACAGCTATACAAAAAAGCTATTTTTCCATAATCCACAATCAGCACAATGACTAATTAAATGTACCATCTGAAAAAAAGTTTTTAAACAGCTAAAAATTCCTAGATGAGTTCTAAGACTTCATCAGAAGTTCAAAAAAGCAAATTACAATTCATAAAAATCACAGCAACAAATGAATCGAGACACCGCCACAGGGGTTATTATGGGAAACATATGTCTACCAAACCTGGTGCCAATATGCATCTGGAATCTTTTTCATTTTTTTTGAGACAAAGTCTCGCTCTGTTGCCCATACTAGAGTGCAGTGGCACAATCTTGGCTCACTGAAACCTCTGCCTCCCAGGTTCAAGTGATTCTCCTGCCTCGGCCTCCCGAGTAGCTGGGATTACAGGCGCCTGCCACCACGCCCGGCTAATTTTTGTATTTTTAGTAGAGACAGCATTTCACCATGTTGGCCAGGCTGCTCTCGAACTCCTGACCTTGTGATCCACCTGCCTCAGCCTCCCAAAGTGCTGGGATTACAGGTGTGAGCCACCGCGCCTGGCCGCATGTTAGCAGTATCTCTCATGTATAAGGGGAAAGCAGTATTTTAGTAAGTATTTTAAAAGAGAGAGAGAGAGAGAGAGAGAATGGATTCCAAGCAAGCAAAGGGTGGTGACTTACGAGGCACAAAATGGGAAGCAATCATGCTGAGACATGGTCTGAGGAAAACAGTCTGTGCTGATACAAGATTACCAAGAAAAGCCAAATACTCTTCCACTACTGTCTGACTTCTGTTCAACCAAGGCAATCTCTAGAGTTGGGGAAGAAAGATAGAAGCGGCATGTTATTAATATAATATATACTATTACCAAAGTACTCAATTACATACTAGTCAGTGAAATAAATGGTGAACTTACCAATATAATACCAATAAGCTGCTCAAAGTCTTTTGTCAAGTACGTGATAGAAGAACGAAATTCTAGCAGCCAGTTGATGATCTGGTCATCCTTAAGTTAAACAAAGAGTACTTTCAAAACCACAAATCCTCTAAGATAACAGAAACTTACAGCTATCTTATATAAATCATTTATCAAGAATATTTAGATGGGGCGGGGACGGTCACAAACTTGAAAGGAAATCAAAACTGGGTACCAAAACAGAAAAAGATATTATAATAAACTTACCTGTTTTTAAAAAGTAATCTAGTAACTCTAATATACAGGAAAAAGACTTAAGTGCAATACTTCAGTGTGATCACTTTTGTTTGCCCTTAAAATCACCTCAAATGTTGACACCTGGGACTTTTAAAAACTACAGAGTTCTAGCAGACTCAAATATGAAAAGATAACAAAGGATCAATAGCTACCTCTATTTCCTCTATATTCACATTGACCAGAAAGCATGCTGATAAAACTCAGTCTAGGCTGATCAACTGCGGTCATAAATAAACATAATTTTCGAAACCAAAACTGTGGATGAGTTAAAATATATGATGTTTTTTGTATAAAGAATGGCTCCATTCCTCCATTAAGTATTTTTCAGACAGGCTGGGCGTGGTGGTTCATGCCTATAATCCAAGCACTCTGGAGGTCAAGGCAGGTGGATCACCTGAGGTTGGGAGTTCAAGACCAGCCTTACCAACATGGTGAAACCCCGCCTTATAAAAAATAAATAAGTAAAAATAAAAATAAATATTTTAGGCGGGTGGATCACGAGGTCAACAGATCAAGACCATCTTGGTCAACATGGTGAAACCCCGTCTCTACTAAAATTACAAAAAATTAGCTGGGCATGGTGGTGCGTGCCTGTAATCCCAGCTGCTCGGGAGGCTGAGGCAGGAGAATTGCCTGAACCCAGGAGGCGGAGATTGCGGTGAGCTGAGATCGCGCCATTGCACTCCAGCTGGGTAACAAGAGCGAAACTCCATCTCAAAAAAAAAAATAAATAAATATTTTTCAGACAATCAAGTTACTGTTCATAGTAGTGACATGAGAACTGCTAAATTTGAAAAGCAATGTACAAACTACAGTGTCAATTATGTAAAATATTAATATATTAATTATATTCATGCATATATACTACACAAGAAAAAAAACCATTACAAAAAGCCCCTAATTTGTGAAAGAGTTAGACATATAAATAAAAGCAACACAAAGCCACACCTACAGGGATATTCATAGGGAGTTATCATTTAGCGAGAACACACTATATGCTAGGTGTGGTGTCTGACACTACATATGTATCTTTTTCTAATCCTAAAAACTCTGCAAGATGTTTAGTACTCCCATTTTGCTGTTCAGGAAGCTGAGACTAAGAGAGATTAATAAGCAATCTGCCCAACCAAGAAGCCAGTAAAGAAGCAGGTCCAAACCTGTCTGTCTCAGTCAAGGCTATCCTCCGTCCATTCTCCCACACACTTCCCTCCATGCAAAGAAGGAGCTGTCACCTTCTCCCCACTTTAATTCAGCTACTGAGTGCTTAGTATGCCGTATCTATGTGACAAACTCCCACAGATCAACCATTTTCTGATGAAATCCCAAGAAGCCTGGCAGTAAAATAAACCACAACTCATTTGTACTATGGTAATTTCATAATGTTCACAACTGTTAAGGATAACATTCATGGTAGCTCACTAAAGCCAAAGGCACAAAGAAAACAAGCTAAGTTAGTGCGCAAATAAAAAAGATCTATCCTATCTCCTTTTCCACTAAAAAGACTGCAACAAAACTACAAGGATAACATCTACACTGTTCCATTTTAAAAGTCAATCAGTCCCAGACTTTGGTGCTTTAGTACTGAACTATTATTATTTCTACTAGTAGCCAGGAACAGTGGCTCATGCCTGTAATCCCCGCACTTTTGTGAGGCCAAGCCAGGAGGAGACTGCTTGAGCCCAGGAATTTGAGATGAGCATGGGCAACGTACGGAGACCTTATCTCTAGAAAAATTAGCCAGGCATGGTAGTACACACCTGTGATCCCAGGTGCTGGGGAGACTGAGGCGGGAGCATTGCTTGAGCCTGGGATGTTGAGGCTGCAGTGAGCCATGATCGGGCCCATTACACTCCAGCCTGGGTGACAAAGCAAGACCCTGTCTCAAAAAGAAAAAAGGTCTACGTGCAACACTCCTCTGAACTAACAGACACACAACTAGTGCACTTCTTGATATGTCAAAATACCAAGAATGAGAACTGCTGATACAAAATATAGTGAAACACAAAGAAAATGGCCCTTTGTATCTGGGAAAAAAAGCAGGGGTCAGGAAAAGCTTTAAAGAGAAAGTGATGCTTCAGCTGTCTTTAAACAGTAACAGAGTTGAGTCTTTTCTGGAAGTTCTTCTTACAGAGGGAAAAGTCTGTTTTCAGAAAACTGAAAGTTGTTTAGTATGGCTGGCGTGTATAAGAGAGCAAGCCAACAGAGAATAAATCTGGGGAACAAAGCAGCAGCAAATAGACCACAGAGGGCCTTGTAAACCAGATCTATAATTAGAGAGATCTGGAAATTTGAGAAATGGACTGAATGAAGGAACAGCCATCTGCTTAGAGAGAACCAGGGAAAGCTCCATTAAAGATGACTTTTCAGTTCAAAGAATGAGTAAGAGTTTTTAAAACTATAGTAATAATGGTCCAGGTGAAGGTCACCCCCTAAAAAGGAAGAAGAAGAAAAAAACTATAGTAATAATGATAATAATAATAACAGTGAACACTAATATCGCACTTACTGTATGCTAGGAACTGTTCTAAGACTTTAACATTTAGCAACTTATGAAGACTTTAACATTTAGTAACTCATGTCATCCTTACTCCACGAGGTACATACTTCTATCGATTCCCACTTTACAGATGAGTAGACTATAACAGAAATGAGCAACTTGTCCCTGGTCACACAGCTAGTAAGGAGGCAATGTAGCTACAGCCCATGCTAATACAGGCAGCAAATAAAGTGCATACAGGGGACCTCCTTCAGCCAGAAAAAGGCACATACAAAGGCATAAAGATGAAAAGTGGCAAAATCCAGGAATAAAGTATCTAGAGAAAGTAAACATAAAACAAGTTGAAGGCCACGTTGATCTTCATTTTCCATAGGCATGAAGTTTTTCAGTAGGGGAATGACATGCCTGGACATGTGCATTCTGGAGATAATTTAGGCTACACTGTTGAGGATACATGGGGGTTGAGGGAGCCACAGAGGTAGGAGATAGAGGAGGACTGGGAACATAGAGACTGCTAAAGAGGTTATTGGAAGAATCCGGACAAGAGAGAACCAATGAAACAGGAAGGCTTCAGAGATTTTTTTCCCGAAGGACTTGATCCAGTGAATGGACCTGAGGGATAATAAAATTCAAGAAGACCCCAAGGTGCCTACCCTAATAATGTGGTAAGCAATGAACAGTTAAGCACACAAGTCTGCAGAAAGGGTGGGTGTGAGAGAAAGATTAAGAGTTTATTTTAAGACGTGCTAAGTTTGGAATACACATAATGATTCTGAGTAAATGCACCTAACAGACACGAAACAAGTCTAGGCCGGCTCACACCTGTAATCCCAGCACTTTGGGAGGCAGAGGTGGGTGGATCACTTGAGGTGAGGAGTTCAAGACCAGCCTGGCCAAAATGATAAAACTCCAAATCTACTAAAAATGCAACAAATTAGCTGGGTGAGGTGGCACAGATACTCGGGAGGCTGAGGTGGGAGGATGGCTTGAACCTGGGAGGCAGAGTTTGCAGTCAGCCCAGATCATGCCACTATACTCCAGTCTGGGTGACAAGAGCGAGGCTCTATCTCAAAAAAATTAAAGTCCACTGAAATCAGTGTGTAAAAAAAAAAAACACACACACACATACATACAGGTAACCTCTGTCAGGGTAATTACTACAGTGATAAGAAGAATGGGCTTAAATGTGAGTGAGAAATGATAAGGTGCAGAGAGCAGGAACAAAAATATCAGCTAACAATCACTGCCCTTACTTTGAGTCAGAGAATGTTCTAAATGCTTCTTGTATATAAGCTCATTGAATCTTTGTTAAATATTTCCATGTAGGTGCATTCCACAGTGGCATGTACCTACAGTCTCAGCTACTTAGGAGGCTCAGGAGAAAGGATCATTTGAGGTCAGGAGTTCAAGGCTGTACTGTACTATGATACCACCTGTGAGAAGCCGGGGCAACACAGCAAGACCCCATCTCTTAAAAAACAAAACACTCCATATTTTTAAAAATCTCTATTGTTTTCTTGGTTTACACAGTGGAAAATAGAGGCAGAGAGGTTAAAACAATTTGCTCAAGATCACATGCTGGATAACAATTAAACTGAAATTTTATCCCAGGCAATCTAACTACCATTGCCATGGTAATCAACTATTCTTTTCAAAATTGGCAGTAAAGGAAGAACAGTGAAACAAAATGTATTGAGTTTTTACTACATGACAGGTAAATTTTGAACTTGAAACAGTAGTTTTTGTTTTGTTTTAGCTTTAAAGAGACAAGAGAGTTGCATGCAGCATGAAGTCTAAGAGAAAGGAAGCACTAGAGCAGGGTTTCCCAGCTGCCACACGGGTGTCAGCTGGGGCTGGATCAGTCTTGGTTATGGGAGTCTGCCCTGTGCACTGTGAGATGTTCAGCAGCATCTCCGTCATTCACCTGCTAGATGCCAGTAGCACCCCTTCCTCCCAAATAAAAACATCTGCAACCATCACCAAATTCCTAGGGGGTAAAACTGTCCCTGGTTTAGAACACCAGATGAAAGTAGGAGAGGACCTCGGAAAGAGCAAGTTCTGGAGGACATAATGGGACCCAAAGAGCAAACTAATGTCCATATAAAGTGGCAATAATTTTGTTAATGATTAAACACAAAATTAATTACCTTTATGTCCGGATCTAACAGCTGGTTCTTCAGCAACTCAAAGTCATTTGTTTCACCCTTAACAAGACGGGGAAAGAATTAAGTTATGTTTGCTTTTGTTTCCTGTTTAGTATCAACAGGACTTTTAGCCATAGTTTAACATCAGATGAAATTATAAAAGGAACACTAACTTTCACACATCAGCCATAATGATCTAATTCAGGAAGATCTAAGAAAGTATGCACTCAAATGTGGATACAAATGGATATTACGTATACACATCCAGTCATTTCCCTCTACTGCTGAGATTTAGCAGAAATGCTTCTAACCTACCACAAAAACAAAAATATCTATTCCGAGAACTGGCTTACCGTCCCAAAGTTGTATTAAGTTCCTCAAAAAAAATAAAATGCTGTAATTGTTTTTAACTCTAGCACTTGCTAAAGTTAAAAGATGCTATGTAAGTAAAGCATGTGAAAAGGTGAAACCTCAGAACACATTATTACTCTCACCTATGAAATGGGCCACGGTGGAGGGGAAAAAAAGGACATTACTACTTTAATTTTGAACTGCCAGCATCAAACTATTATGAAATATTTGATTTCAACTGGTATCTAAACTCATCTTACATTTCTATTGGTCTTCAGTATAACAGCAATAGTTGTATTCTGACCTGACCAAAAGCAAATTTCATACATTACCTCCTCTTACCTTTTTGTACTTCAGCAAGACTTCTGTCACGGTTCCACCAAACCGAACAGTTTTTCTTGGGGGAGAATTGAAAAAATCGTTTTCTAATGCAAGCATACTTGAAATCCTGTGGAACCAAGATTAACAAGCTATTAAGTTCATGAAAATAATAAGAATTGTAATAGCCAACATTTATTGAGCCAACATCATTCAATGAGGCTGTTTTTAAGGGCTCTTTACTGCTCTCCCTGCTTCCACTTTTCTCCAACAATCCCTCCTTTGCTCAGCAACCAAAAACTGTCTTCCCACTGCACTTATACTAAAAATCCAAATTTCTTAGTGTGGTCTTTAAGGTCCTACATTAATCTGGCCCCTGCCTACGTCTCTGACCCTATCTATCTCCCAATAACTTGTTTTACTACAGCCATAATGTCTTTCCTGCTCTTCAAATATGTCAAGCTGGTTCTCATTTCACTTACTGTTCACTCTATTGGAAATACTCTTTTCCCAAATCTATATGGCTGGATTTTTGTTTGTCTGTTTTTTGCTTTTGAGACGGAGTCTTTCTCTGTTACCCAGGCTAGAGTGCAGTGCGGTGATCTCCACTTACTGCAACCTCCATCTCCTGGGTTCAAGCACTTCTCCTGCTTCAGCCTCCCACAAAGCTGGGATTACAGGCACCCACCACCATGCCTGGCTGATTTTTGTATTTTTAGTAGATATGGAGTTTTGCCATGTTGGCCAGGCTGGTCTTGAACTCCTGACCTCAGATGATCCACCTGCACCTTGGCCTCCCAAAGTGGCTGGATTACAGGAGTAAGCCACCACACCAGGCCTGGATTTTTGCCTTCATTCAAGTTGAAGCTCAAATGTCAGATGTTTTCCCCACGAGAAATATCAAATATTCATTTTCTCCCTTCTCCCTCCCCTATTACCCTGTTGTACAACTGAAATCATCGTGTTCATTTGTTTACTGGTCTCTGTACTGCCTTCCCCCCCGCCCCAGGCTGTAAGCTCTGTAGAAAGCAGGGACATTCGTGTCTTTGGATAAACTACTCGTCCCCAGTATTTAATACAGTAAGCAGGAGCTCAAGAAATATTATGAATCAGGCCGGGCGCAGTGGCTCACGCCTGTAATCCCAGCACTTTGGGAGGTCGAGGCGGGTGGATCAAGAGATCAAGAGATCGAGACCATCCTGGTCAAGGTGAAACCCTGTCTCTACTAAAAATACAAAAATTAGCTGGGCATGGTGGTGCGCGCCTGTAGTCCCAGCTACTCGGGAGGCTGAGGCAGGAGAATTGCTTGAACCCAGGAGGCAGAGGTTGCGGTGAGCCGAGATCGCACCACTGCACTCCAGCCTGGGTAACAAGAGCGAAACTATCTCAAAAAAAAAGAAAAGAAAGAATCTTATTACGCTAAATGTTTTACAAGGTCTTCACTTGCACAGAGTAAATAAATGAAAAAACACAGCATCTTAATGACTCTGAAAGTTAAATGCCAACTGTGCTATGTGGGTTAGGGATTTTAAAAGTGGAACAAAATAAAGACTGCTAAACAAGTTATGTGTCGAAACAAATTTCAAACCAAAAAAATTGTAATATTTTATTAGCCATGACTGACAACATTGAGCGGATAAACCAAACAGCCCAGAGATTCCCTTCCAAGAAGCGGGAAGGAAGAGGCGTCAAGGCGCAGAAAGCAGTACCCAGGCCTGGGAAACCACCAAGAAACATATAGTAGGGAAAGGGGGCCAGAACAGAGAATATACTTACTTTTCCAGCCCCCTCCTATGTCTATTACCCACTTAGAGGAATGAGCTCACTCCTGCGAACGTGAGATGGCCCTCGATCCCCTGCTCCTACCTAACCATTAGCTTTGTCCCAGACCCTTTCAATCTGCTCCCCAACGCCGTGTCCTGAGCTTTGGTCCGGACGCGCAGAAGGAAGCGGCCTGGATCTTACCCGGTCCTCGACGTGCCCAGCGTGTTGACCGTAGAGGCCGAAGCGGCCGTATCTCCCGGCAACCGCGTGTGAAGCAGCGGCGCCGCCATTGGGCCGAACCAACGCGACTTCAGCACCTCCCGCCGGATGCGCGGTGCCTTCCAGCCCTCTGTCCCGGAAGTCGCGCGAGCCAGCGCAACCTTCAGCCAATCAGAGCCCCCGCTTGGGGAGAGTGAATACTCTCGGCGGGCTAGAGCGCCGCCAAAGTCATCCCCTCATTCTACTTGGAGGACTTGTACCGCCCAACGAGAAAGCGGGAGTGTAGAGACTTGAACTGCCGGCTCCATCCAGCCCTGAGGATTCCAAAGAAAGGGTGAAAGCACCCTGGAGGTGTTAAGCTGTGGCCGAGTACACGCGATTGTTAATGTTTTGGAGTCAAAGCGTCCGTCAGTCTAATCGAAGAAGCTGAAGCCCTGTGATTAACCCAGATCCTCACGGAGGAAACGGGATTCAAACCCCGCTGACCCAGGAGCCTGGGCTCTCTACTCGATGCAGCATCCTCACAGATACTCAAGATAACGTTATCTTCACGGAAACGAGGTCGACGAAGTGACCTTCCCCAAAGCCTCAAGGCTGTGATGATGCTGGAATGAGAAATAACAGGAGTTTCCAAATGTCACCCCTTGACCTTTTTTTTTTTTTTTTTTTTTTTTTTTTTCCTTTTCCAGATCGAGTCTTGCTCTGTTGCCCAGACTGGAGTGCAGTGGCGTGATCCAGCTCACTGCAGCCTCCGCCTTCCTGGTTCAAGCAATTCTCGTGCCTCAGTCTCCTGGGTAGCTGGCATTACAGGCGCATGCCACCACACCCGGCTAATTTTTGTATTTTTAGTAGAGACCAGGTTTCACTATGTTGTTCAGGCCGGTCTCAAATTCCTGACCTCAGGTGATCCACCTGCCTCGGCCTCCCAAAGTGCTGGGATTACAAGCATGAGCCACTGTGCCAGGCCAAACTTAAGCTTTTAAAAGAGAATCACGAATTAGGCCCACCAACAAAATAGCAATGGATGTTCTAAGCAGAGGAAACAGCAGAGGCCAAGACCTAGGGACTGTGGGGGATGTAGAGGGAGAACAGGGGCTGCCCCTACCCTCTGGGAGGGGAAGAGTTTGCAACTTTGGAAAGTGTACAGGCCTATCAAAAATACCCAGCCTGCGGCCAGGCGTGGTGGCTCATGCCTGTAATCCCAGCACTTTGGGAGGCCGAGGCGGGTGGATCACGAGGTCAAGAGATGAGACCATCCTGGTCAACGAGGTGAAACCCCATCTCTACTAAAAATACAAAAATTAGCTGGGCATGGTGGTGCATGCCTGTAGTCCCAGCTACTCTGGAGGCTGAGGCAGGAAAATTGCTCGAACTCAGAAGGCAGAGGTTGCAGTGAGCCAAGATCGTGCCATTGCACTCCAGTCTGGGTAACAACAGCGAAACTCCGTCTCAAAAAAAAAAAAAGAAAAGAAATACCCAGCCTGGATGACACAGTGAAAGCTCATCTCTATAAAAAATTTTAAAAATGAAAAATAATAAAAATTATATGGGTGTGGTGGCACACACCTATGGTCCCAGCTACTTGGGAGGCTGAGGATTGCTTAAGCCCAAGAGATAGCACCACTGCACTCCCACCTGGGAAACAGAGCAAGACCCCATCTAGAAATAAATAAATTTAATTAATTAATCAATTTTTTAAAAAAATGTATATGAGTGGGCCAAGCCCAGTGGCTCATGCCTCTTATCCCAGCACTTTAAGAGGCCAAAACAGGTGGATCACCTGAGGCCAGGAGTTTGAGACCAGCCTGGCCAACATGATGAAACCCTGTCTCTACTAAAAATACAAAATTAGCCAGGCGTGGTGGCGGCACCTGTAATCCCAGCTACCTGGGAAGCTGAGGCAGGAGGATTGCTTGAACCTCGGAGGCAGAGGTTGCAGTGAGCCGAGATCAGGACACTGTACTCCTGTTTGGGCGAGAAAAGCAAAACTTCATCTCAAAAAAAAAACTGTGTGTGTGTGTGTGTGTGTGTGTGGTGTATCTCCAGGAGTTCAAGACCAGCCTAGGCAACATAGGGTGGCACATACCTGTAGTCCGAGCTACTCAGAAGCTGAGGCGGGGGGATTGCTTAAGCTCTGGAGTTCAAGGCTACAGTGAGCTATGATTGCACCACTGTACTCCAGCCTGGGCGATAGAGCTATACCCTATTTCACAAAATAAAACACAGCGATTTGGTTTGGTTTTTTTTAAGATGAAGTATTGTTCTGTCACCCAGGCTGGAGTGCAGTGTCATGATATCGGCTCACTACAACCTCCATCTCCTGAGTTCAAGCAATTCTTGTGCCTCAGCTTCCCCAGTAGCTAGGATTACAGGCATTTGTCACCACATCCAGCTAATTTTCGTATTTTTAGTAGAGATGGGGTTTTACCATGTTGGCCAGGCTAGACTGGTCTTGAACTCTTGACCTCAAGTGATTTGCCCACTTTGGACTCCCAAAATGCTGGGATTACAGGCATGAACCACCTTGCTGAGCCAGCAATTTGTTAAGCAAGAACCATAGTTCTGTTTTGTAACAGTGTAAAATCAGTAGGTGTCAGTCTTGAGTCTCCATTTGGTCCTTACTGAGTTCCTTGGGAATGCTGGACAGGAATCATCTATATGTCTCAAGGATAGAAGAAATTATTGCACCCCAGCTCACAAGGCAAAGGTGAGTGGATCACCTGAGGTCAGGAGTTTGAGGCCAGCCTGGCCAACATGGCGAAACCCCATCACTACTAAAAAATAAATAAAAATTAACTAGGCACAGTAGCAGGTGCCTGTAATCCCAGCTACTTGGGAGGCTTAGGCAGGAGAATCACTTAAACCTGGGCGGAGGTTGCAGTGAGCCAAGAATTCATGATTACACTTCAGCCTGAGAGACAGAGCAAGACTCCATCTCAAAAAAAAAAAAAAAAGTCTGAGTCTGGATATGGTGGCTTCTGCCTGCAATGCCAGAGCTTGGGGAGGCTGAGGCAGAAGAAGAACTGGAAGCCAGAATGAGACCAGCAGGGCAACAAAGCCAGACTCCATCTCTACAAATAATACTTTTTAAAAAGTTACCCAAGCATGGCAGCACATGCCTGTAATCCCAGTTTTTTGGGAGACAGAGCTGGGAGAATCACTTGAGCCCAGGAGTTGGAGGCTGCGATGAGCTATGACTGAGCCACTACACTCTCCAGCCTGGGTGACAAAGCAAAATCTCATCTCTAAAAAAAAAAAAAAAAAAGGAAAAAAAAGTGTGACATGTACAAAAGAATATATTAATGTAAGTTATAAAAACATAATGAGGCTGGGCGTGGTGGCATGCATGCCTGTAATCCCAGCTACTTGGGAGGCTGAGGCAGGAGAATTGCTTGAACCAGAGAGGTGGAGGTTTTGGTGAGCTGATATCGCACCATTGCACTCCAGCCTGGGCAACAAGAGCGAAACTCCGTCTCAAAAACAAAATATAAAAAATAAACATAACGAACCATATCAAAAACAAAAAATAAAAAATAAACATAACACCTGTGAATGTACCACCCAATTAAAGCAGCCGAACATTAACCAGGACAATTGAAGCTTACCACGTGTTGCTCTGGGATCCCACCTTCCACCTGCTTTCCTCCCAAAAGTAGTCACAATCATGATTTTTAAAAGTCATTTTGGCTTTTCTTCCTGTAGCTACCATATTTATACTCCTAAACAATGCACTATATTTACTTTTATTTCTTTTTGCATTTTATAAAGTTATTTCCCTGCTGTATTATACTGCTGTTTGTTTTCAACACGATGCTTTTTTTTTTTTTTTTTTTTTTGATGGAGCGTCCCTCTGTTGCCCAGGCTGGAGTACAGTGTCATGATCTCAGCTCACTGCAACCTCTGCCTTCTGGGTTCAAGCAATTTTCCTGCCTCAGCCTCCCAAGTAGCTGGGATTACAGGTGCCCACCACCATGCCCAGCTAATTTTTTGTATTTTTAGTTGGCCAGGATGATCTCAGACTCCTGACTTCAGGAGATCTGCCTGCCTCGGCCTCCCAAAGTACTGGGATTACAGGTGTAAGCCACTGTGCTTAGCCAACATTATGCCTTTGAAATCCCTGTTGAACATAGTTGTGGTTTATTTTCTTTGCTACACAGCATTCATTATATGAATACATCATTCATTACCAATTTTCCTATCACAAACATTTAAATTGTTTCCTTTCTTTTCTCCCTCCATTATGTAAATCACTACTATGAATAGTCTTTTTTAAAGTTTTTTTTTTTTTGAGACAGAGTTTCGCTCTTGTTGCTCAGGCTGGAGTGCAATGTCCAGGTCTCAGCTCAACTGCAACCTCTGCCTCCCGGGTTCAAATAATTCTCCTGCCTCCCAAGTAGCTGGTAATACAGACACCTGCCACCACACCTGGTTCATTTTTGTATTTTTAGTAGAGATGGGGTTTCATTATACGCTGGCCAGGTTGGTCGAGAACTCCTGACCGCAAGTGATCTCAGCCTCCCAAAGTGCTGGGATGACATACGTGAGCCAGCATGCCCAGCATTTTTTTTTTTTAAATAGAGAAAAGGTCTTGCTATGTTGCCCAGGCTGGTCTCAAACTCCTGGGCTCAAGCGATCCTCGCACCTCAGCTTCTCAAAGTGCTGACAATACAGGAAAGAGCCACTGCGCCTGGCCTGAATATTCTTGTATAGTTTCCTGACGCATGTGTACCAGCATTTTTCTAGGGTGGAACCACTGGGTTGGAGGGGGCACAAAAGGCTTTTGGGAAAGGAGAAGGGAACAAATTGGATATCTACGATTGGTTTTCCTTTTCTTTTCTTTCATTTTTTTTTTTTTTTTGAGATGGAGTTTCACTGTTGTTACCCAGACTGGAGTGCAATGGCACGATCTCGGCTCACTGCAACCTCCGCCTCCTGGGTTCAAGCAATTCTCCTGCCTCGGCCTCCCGAGTAGCTGGGACTACAGGCGTGCACCACCATGCCCAGCTAATTTTTGCATTTTTAGTAGAGACAGGGTTTCATCTTGTTGACCAGGATGGTCTCGATCTCCTGACCTCGTGATCCACCCACCTCGGCCTCCCAAAGTGCTGGGATTATAGGCGTGAGCCACTGTGCCCGGCCTGGTTTTCCTTTTCTTTTTTGTTTTTTGAGACGGAGTCTTGCTTTGTTGCCCAGGCTGGAGTACAGTGGTTCCATCTCAGCTCACTGTAACCTCTGCCTCCCGGGTTCAAGCAATTCTTGTGTCTCAGCCTTCCAAGTAGCTGGGACTACAGGCACCCGCCACCATGCCCAGATAAATTTTGTATTTTTAGTAGAGATGGAGTTTTGTCATGTTGCCCAGGCTGGTCTCAAATGCCTGACCCCAGGTGATCCGCCCACCTTGACCCTCTAAAATGCTGGGATTACAGGTGTGAGCCCTCGTGCCCATCTACTGTTTTCTATTTAGAAGTTGTTAATCTGGATCCTCCCTACCCTTCAGCCATTTACAATACATTTGTGGAGCACAAAGAGCAACTTTCTTGGCCGAGTACAGTAGCTCATGCATGTAACCCTAGCACTCTGGAAGGCCGAAGTGGGCGGATCACCTGAGGTCAGGAGTTCAAGACCAGCCTGACCAACATGAAGAAATCCTGTCCTATTAAAAATACAAAATTAGCTGGGCATGGTGGCATGCGCCTGTAATCCCAGCTACCCCAGAGGCTGAGGCAGGAGGATCTCTTGAACCCGGGAGGCGAAGGTTGCAGCGAGCCGAGATCGCGCCATTGCACTCCAGCCTGGGTAACAAGAGTGAAACTGTCTCAAAAAAAATAAATAAATAAAGAGTGACCTTATCCACAGCAAAGAGGTCACTGGAAGCCATTTGGTGCAATATGACCTCATCTCTCTAGCCAGTGTTGATTGGGTTGCAAGAGGGTACCAAGAAGCTTTCCAAAGGCTGTGCCAATGTACACTTCCAGCAATATCTTCTCCATTTTCTTGATACAGTCTTGCTCTATTGCCCAGGCTGGAGTGCAGTGGCAAGGTCTCAGCACACTGCAACCTTTGCCTCCCAGGCTTAAGTGATTCTCCTGTCTCATCCTCCCAAGTAGCTGGGATTACAGGCAAATGACACCACACCCGGCTAATTTTTGTATGTTTATTAGAGACAAGGTTTCACCATGTTGGCCAGTCATTCTGGTCTCGAACTCCAGACCTCAGCTGATCCACCCACCTCAGCCTCCCAAAAAGTGCTGGGATTACAGGTGTGAGCCACTGTGCCCAGCCCTAGCAAGATCTTCTTAAGCTTGAGTACAACTCCTTATTTTCCAAAAGCGCAGCTAAGACTAAGGGTTCCAAGTTTTTAAAAAGATTAAATGAAACTCTGAGCATAATACAAGAAAAATACTGGCTGGGTGCAGTGGCTCACGCCTGTAACCCCTGCACTTTGGGAGGGCAAGGTGGGTGGATTACTTGAGGTCAGGAGTTTAAGACCAGTCTGGCCAACATAATGAAACCTCATCTCTACTAAAAAATACAAAAAATTAGCCAGGTGTGGCAGCAGGGGCCTGTAATCCCAGCTACTTGGGATGCTGAGGCAGGTGAATCACTTGAACTGGGGGGGCAAAAGTTGCAGTGAGCTGAGACTGTGATACTGCACTTCAGCCTGTGCAGCAACAGAGCAAAACTCTGTCTCAAAAAAACAAACAACAACAACAACAAAAAAACAAAAGGAAAAACCTGAAACTAAATAGCCTAATTTCCTGTTGGGGTTCTTTGGTCACGTCCATTCTTTGTGGAGCCTCTATTCAAATTGTCCTGTGGGCCAACTCATCTTGGCAGGAAAAGCCTCATTATCTAGTTTTGCCTTTCCCCAGAGAAAATAAAGTGGGGGCGGGGGCGTCTAAGAAAATAAAGACCCTCCCTCTCCAAAAACAGAAACAACAAAAAGCAAGCAAGAATTAATGTGCTACCTGCAAAGTCACCACCCTGCCCCAGGGTGGCCTTTCAATTCACTGTTCATTGTATTGCTTGTAATCTAACAAACAATATAATGAGCTTCTTGATTCCAGAATGAAAATGCTTTACTATCATCATATACCCAGAAGACCCATTAAACTGTTTTTCCAAAAGAGCAGTCTTTCCCTAGAGATAAATTTTATAACTACTTCTAGAGTAGCTCTGTTGGTTAAAGCCTCTTAGCGTGTAGTGACAGAAACTAGGTCAAGCCAGCTTAAGCAGAAAAGGAGAATTTGTTCTAAAGATACAAAGATATAGTAAGGTACCAAAAAAGAATTTCTCATTGGACAATTTGGATAAGGTGCCCTTCGGTAATCCAGTCAACCCTGGTAGAGAGATGAGGTGACAGTATATCAGATGGCTTTCCATGAATCTTTGCTGTGAACAAGAAGGGATTAATTTATGCTCAAGTAATGTTTTGCAAATGGCTGAATAGTAGGGAGGATCCCGATGAACAAATTCTAAATAACAAAATGAATAGCAGATATCTCATTTGTTCCATTTTCCTTTCCAAAGAGTCAACAGTTATGAGTTGATTACCTTTATAAAAACTACATTCATTAACTATATATCTTTAGTTATATACACATATATGTGTGTGTGTGTGTATATATATATTCTTCTCAAAGACAACAATTCAGAGTCCTCCTTATCCCAATCTCTCAGAGAAATACAAAGCAGTTTCTTAGACTTGGCATCATTGAGATTTGGGGCCAACCAGACAATTCTTTGTTGGGGCAGGGGGCTGTTCTGTGCACTGTAGGATGTTTAGCAGCATCCCTGGCCTCTACCCTGTAGATGACAGTAGCACTCCCTTCCTCCCCATGCAAAAATATCTCCAGATGTTGCCAAATGTCCCTGGGGGGACAAAACTCTTCCAAAAGAACCACTGGTATAAACAAATCAACTGGAAGTGGTGGCACACACCTGCAGTCCCAGCTATTTGGGAGGTTGAGGCAGAAGAATCACTTCAGCCCCGGTATTTGAGACCAGTCTAGGCAACACAGGTAGATCTCTACAGAAAAATACAAAAATCAGCTTTGAGTGTTGGTGTGCACCTATAGTTCCAGCTACTCGGGGGCTGAAGCGTGAGGATCAATTGAGCTCAGGAGGTTGAGACTGCAATGAGCTACAATCTCACCATTGCATCCTTCAATGGGACCCTATCTCAAATAATTAACAAATAAATGGAAGGAAGAAAGAAATCCCAGCTTTGTCATTTACTCTATTACTTTGGGCAATTGTCTTATGTTCCCAGAACTTCAATTTCCTTATTTACAAAATGGGAATAACTTTTTGAGATCATTTTAGAGCTATTGCAAGGACTGGAACACATAAGCACAAACCACAAAATATGTCACATTGTACAGCACAGAGCAGGTTCTCTGTAAATAACCGTATTTGCCAATTTATTTTTCTGTAAATATGAGATATATGGGACACTTGATGTGGTTACAGTCAGGTAGAAACTGACCTATGAGGGAGATAGACAGATAGGTACAGTCTATCTGTTTATCTTCTATCTTGCAGATATAAGAAAGTACCTGAGACTGGGTTATTTATTAAAAAAAACAAAACAGAACTTTTGGCCAGGCACAGTGGCTGATATAAGAAAGTGCCCACTATAAGAAAGCACATGAGACTGGGTTACTTATAAAAAAAACAGAACTTTTGGCCAGGCACAGCGTCTCACATCTTTAATCCCAGCACTGGGGAGGCCAAGGCAGGCAGATTATGTGAGCGCAGGAATTCGAGATCAGCCTGGGCAACATGGTAAAACCTAGTCCCTACAAAACAACAACGACAAAAAACAGCTGGGTGTGGATGTGGTGGTGCACACCAGGAGGTAGAGGTTGCAGTGAGCTGAAATTGTGCCACTGCACTCCAGCCTGGGTGACAGAGACGCTGTCTCGAACAAAAAAAATACCCCAGAAATTTCTTTCTCACAGTTCTGGAGGCTGGGAAGTCCAAGATTAAGAAAACAGCAGGATGGTATCTGATGAGGGCATGGTGGCCACTTCCAATATGGCACCTTGCTGCTATGTCCTCCCAGGGGGACCGATGCTGTGTCCTCACATGACAGAGGTATGTAAAGACAATGAAAAGGACTAGCTTGTTCCTGTCAGCCTTTTTATGAGGTTGCTAATCCCATGCCCTCATGACTTAATCATGTCCCACCTCTTAATACTACCAGACTTGTGGCTAAGTTTTAACATACGAATATTGGGGATACATGCATACAACAGTAGATATACTGTAGAAAAGAATAGTCCATAAATTGCCCAGTAGTAACACTTTGCATATTTTACCTCTTACTACTGGGAATATACTTTGTTTCATAAGGCTTTTATATTTTTCAAAACTGCAGCAAGCACCTGATTACTTAGGACTTGTTTATCTAGTGGACTATTTACTTCATTAATCATATGCTGTACAACAGAAAAAAGAGAGACGGGAAATTACTTCTGCAGAGACTGAATCATCTTTATGCCCCCTATAGTAGTTGGCACTTAGTATATACTGTTACATAAATAATAGGCTGGGTGCAGTGGCTCATACCTTTAATCCCAGTACTTTGGGAGGCTGAAGCAGGTGGATCACTTAAGCTGAGGAGTTCAAGACCAGCCTGGGCAACATGATAAAATCCTGTCTCTACAAAAAATATAAAAAGTTGCAGGATGTGTTGGTATGTGCCTGTAGGCCCAGCTACTCGGAAGGCCAAAGTGGGAGAACGGCTTGAGCCCGGGAGGTGGAAGTTGGACCGAGCCGAGATCCAGCTGCAGCCTGGGCAACAGAGGCAGACCCTGTCTCAAAACAAACAAATAAATAACAAACCAAAAAATCTCCCTAAGTCCCAAAATGAAAAGTTCTCCAAGATATATGTTAAGTGAGAAAAGCAAGGTGCTGGCTGAGCACGGTGGCCCATGCCTGTAATCCCAGCACTTTGGGAGGCTAAGGAGGGTGGATCACCTGAGGTCAGGAGTTTGAAACCAGCGTGACCAACATGGAGAAACCCTATCTCTACTAAAAATACAAAATTAGGTGGGCATGATGGCACATGCCTATAACCCCAGCTACTCAGAAGACTAAGGCAGGAGAATTGTTGGAAACTGGGAGGCAGAGGTTGTGGTGAGCCGAGATTGCGCCATTACACTCCAGACTGGGCAACAAGAGCAAAACTCTGTCTCAAAAAAGAAAAGAAAAGAAAAGAAACCACATCTTTACTAAAATATAAAAATTAGCCGGGCATGATGGCGTGAACCTGTAGCCCAGTTACTTGGGAGGCTGATGCAGGAGAATCACTTGAACCTGGGAGGCGGAGTCCAGTGAGCCAAGATTGCACCACTGCACTCCAGCCAGGGTGACAGAGTGAAACTTCGTCTTAAACAACAACAACAACAAAAGAAAAGCAAGGTGCTGCATACTGCACAGTAAATAAACACTGGAAACGTACACTCTTCATATAGATATGATACATACAGTGAACATAAGTAGGGAGATTTCACTGTTTAATTTTATGCTCTTTTTGAATTTTGTAGTATAGAAATATATGGTCAAAGAATTACATTTAAAAATTCCTCCCTCACAGGTTGGAACCTGAAAAAAAAAATCCTTCCTCCTAAAAAACGTATTTTAGGCTGGGTATGGTAGCTCATTCCTGTAATCCCAGCACTTTGGAAGGTTAAGGCGGGCAGATCACCTGAGGTCAGGAGTTTGAGACCAGACTGGCCAACATGGTAAAAACTCGTCTCTACTAAAAATACAAAAATTAGCCAGGCATGATGGCATGCACCTTTATTCCCAGCTACTCAGGAGGCTGAGGCAGCTACCCGGGGAGGCAGACGTTGCAGTGAGCTGAGATCACGCCATTGCACTCCAGTCTGGGCGACAAGAGCAAGACTTTGTATCAAAACGAACAAACAACATATATTTTAAAACATGGAAAGAACAAGCCAGAAAATTTTAAGTGTTTTTTTTTTTTTTTTAATTTTTTTGATCAGGCAGTCTCCTGAGCCAGAGCAGACTCAGAGAGACTCCCTACTGTTTTTCAAGTACACAACCAACTAATTCATTAAGAAAACTGGCTGGGCATGGTGGCTCATGCCTGTAATTCTGGCACTTTAGGAGACTGAGGTGAGAGGGTCTTTTGAACCCAGTATTTGCAGATCAGCCTGGATAACATGGCAAAACTCCACATCTACAAAGAAAAAAATAAGAAAATTAAAGTAGTTTGTATTTTTCTCTCGAGGTAAGCATTTTCTGCTTCTGGGCATACCATAGTAACCATTTGAAACTCACTAATCACAGTTCTTTTTTCTTTTTTTTTTTTTCTTTGAGACGAAGTTTCACTCTTGTTACCCAGGCTGGAGTGCAATGGCATGATCTCGGCTCACCGCAACCTCCTCCTCCTGGGTTCAGGCAATTCTGCCTCAGCCTCCTGAGTAGCTGGGACTACAGGTGTGTGCCACCATGCCCAGCTAATTTTTGTATTTTTAGTAGAGATGGGGTTTCACCTTGTTGACCAGGATGGTCTCGATCTCTTGACCTCATGATCCACCCACCTCGGCCTCCCAAAGTGCTGGGATTACAGGCGTGAGCCACCGCGCCCGGCCCACTCACAGTTCTTAAAAATGACCTCTACTCACCCAAGATAAAATCCAGTAATATGGCCAGGCATGGTGGCTGACGCTTGTAATCCCAGCACTTTGGGAGGCTGAGCTGGGCAGATCATGAGATCAAGAGATTGAGACCATCCTTGCCAACATGGTGAAACCCCATCTCTACTAAAAATACAAAAATCAGCTGGGCATGCTAGCATGTGCCTGTAGTCCCAGTTACTCAGGAGGCAGAGGCAGGAAAATTGCTTGAACCCAGGAGGTGGAGGTCAAAGTGAGCCAAGATTGTGCCATGGCACTCCAGACTGCCATCTCAAAAAAAAAAAAAAATCCAGTTATACTAGTATCAATTAGCCAGTACATGATAACAGGCTTTTTGTACACTGCTTCTGCAAATATGAACATACCATCCTCTACAATGTCTCTGTTCTATTCTGCATTAAAGTTGATTTTTCTCTAAGTTCATAACCATAGTTCTAGAGTTATTAAAACAACTGTGCTCACCTGTTACACTTTGTATGTACAGAATCTCAACTGTTGCATGGAATTATAAAAAAAAAAACTTTTTTATTTTTTGAGACAGAGTCTCAATCCTTTGCCCTGGCTGGCCTGTGTGGTGTGGTCTCAGCTCACTGCAACCTCCATCTCTCAGGTTCAAGCAATTCTCCTGCCTCAGAACCCTGAGTAGCTGGGATTACAGGTATGTGCCACCATGCTCAGCTAATTTTTTGTATTTTTAGTAGAGATGGCGTTTCACCATGTTGGCCTGGCTGGTCTTGAACTCCTGACCTTGTGATCCACCCGCCTCGATCTCCCAAAGCACTGGGATTACAGGTGGGAGCCACTGCGCCCAGCCTAGAAAGAAATGTGTAAGGCTGGGCATGGTGGCTCACAACTGTAATCCCAGTACTGTAGGAGGCCAAAATGGGTCAGGAGATCAAGACCAGTCTGACCAACATGGTGAAACCCTGTATCTACTAAAATATAAAAATTAGCTGGGCGTGATAACGGGTGCCTGTAATCCCAGCTACTCAGGAGGCTGAAGCAGCACAATAGCTTGAATGTGGGAGGTGGAGGTACAGTGAGCCAAGATTCTGCCACTGCACTCCAGCCTGGGTGACACAGAGACTCAGTCTCAAAAAAAAAAAAAGACATTTATAAATGTTACATGGCTTATAAATTGCCAGTTTAACCCCCCCCCTTTTTTTTTTGGTAGTAAGATATACATAACATAAAATTTAACATCTTAACAATTTGTTTTGTTTTTGGTGACAGAGTCTTGCTCTGTCACCCAGCCTGTATTTTTAGTAGAGACAGTGTGTCACCATATTGGCCAGGCTGGTCTTGAACTCCTGACCTCAAGTAATCCACCCAACTCGGTCTCCCAAAGTGCTGCTATTACAGGCATGAGTCACTGCTCCCGGCTCTCATCTTAACCTTTTTAAAGTTCAGTGGTGTTAAGTAAATTCACACTGGAAGCACATCATAGCTAGAATGACTCCAGCTGAGGAAACTGACCACCTCAACCTTCCAAGTAGCTGGGACCAGAGATGTATGCCATCATTACCAGCTACTATTCTAGAGCAATCTTACACAAACAATCCACAGATGTGAAGAAAATCAGAAGTGGAGGGCAGTCCCAAATGAAGTTTATAAGATTATCATTAAGATATGCAACCAAGTCAGATTTTAAATATTTGATAAAATGGAAACTCAAAAGTTGTGAGCATATAAATATCAACTATAGCAGATTAGAATGTACTGTGTTAACTGTTTCTAAGAGCTGTTTCATAATGAGTTCAAAAAATACCCTTAAATACATGGAGTTGCATTTTTCAGTGTCTATTTCTATGGGAATATTATTTCGGTACACTCCGCCCAGAGTCTGTGAGACATTATTTTCCATGGGAATGCTGGAATGCTTTCACAAAAGAATTCTGGTTGTTTTTGTTTTTTCTTTTTGAGACGGAGTTTCACTCTTGTTACCCAGGCTGGAGTGCAATGGCGCGATCTCGGCTCACCGCAACCTCCACCTCCTGGGTTCAGGCAATTCTCCTGCCTCAGCCTCCTGAGTAGCTGGGATTACAGGCACGCGCCACCATGCCCAGATAATTTTTTGTATTTTTAGTAGAGGCATGTTGACCAGGATGGTCTCGATTTCTCGACCTCGTGATCCACCCGGCAATAAGTGGGTTTTTAAAACAGAATTCTGGCCAAGCGCGGTGGCTCAAGCCTGTAATCCCAGCACTTTGGGAAGAGGAGGCGGGTGGATCACGAGGTCGAGAGATCGAGACCATCCTGGTCAACATGGTGAAACCCCGTCTCTACTAAAAATACAAAAAATTAGCTGGGCACGGTGGCGCGTGCCTGTAATCCCAGCTACTCAGGCGGCTGAGGCAGGAGAATTGCCTGAACCCAGGAGGCGGAGGTTGCGGTGAGCCGAGATCGCGCCATTGCACTCCAGCCTGGGTAACAGTGAAACTCCGTCTCAAAAAACAAAAAAAACCAACTTATTTTAAAACAAGGTTCATTTGGAATAGCACAGTTTATTACGGCTTAAAAGTCTGGCAATGAATAATTTTATCATTTGAAACTGGAACACTGTCCCAACACAGAAACAGATACACTTGGCAGAAGCAGTCTTACTAAGACCACTGGTCTGAGAGAGGTCAGGACTCCACATGGAGGTTCCCAAAGCACGATGAAGATAAGGATTTCAGCTTTTATGAAGCTGGCAGTTAAATCTATAGAAACAAATACTGGTGAGTTCTGTGGAGGGTGCAGGGGAGGCAATTTCTGAGATGCTATTTATAAACATGATAATCTAGAGTGAAACAAGAAAATGGGAGAATTGCTGATTCTCATTCTCTTTCTGCCAGTAAAGCTTTAAATAGAGAAGTTGCCCATAGATTGATCTGGTATATTACAGCTATAGGAACAATCAACAGGCCTAAGAAAAGACTCATTAACAACTTTAATTTGGAAGGAAAGCTTAAAACATATACCAGAGAAGTGCGGACAGAAGATGGCGTCCGCCACCCGTATTGTCCAGCGGCTGCAGAACTGGGAGTCCGGGCATGACCTGCAGGCGAAGCTGCAGCTGCCCTACCAGGAGATCTCCAAGAGAACTCAGCCTCCTCCCAAGCTCCCTGTGGATCCCAACCACAAGCTCTCCAACAATTACTATTGCACTCGCGATGGTCGCTGGGAATCTGTGCCCCCTTCCATTATCATGTCCTCGCAGAAGGCGCTGGTGTCAGGCAAGCCAGCAGAGAGCTCTGCTGTAGCAGCCACTGAGAAGGCGATGATTCCAGGGCCTCCCATAAAGAGGTGGGAGCTGTCCTCGACCAGCCTTACCTGTGACACTGCACCCTTAGGGACCCTGACTGCTTTGCCTCCTTGGATTCACTCCAGCGAGACAGTGACCTAATTTATGACAAATACGTAGAACTCCAGTATCGTTTCCTGTTTTACTTTAAAAAATTAAAAAATTGAGTCTCAAAAAAACAACAACACATATACCAAAAAAAGAAAAAAGAAAGAAAAACATATATTATACCTTGTAACATATTACACTTCAACTATATGACTATTCCAGCTCTCCATTTGTCTGACACTGGAAAAACTACCACTCAATATCAAATCTACTATCCTTGAAGTGGAGATAATAATGGTATCCAACTCTGATTACTGTCACAAATGCCTGAAAATCATATAGTACCATATGCAGCATTTTATAAACATCCAATAATTGTTAGCTATTATTATTAATAAATGCACCATGTGTGTGTTGACTCAAAGATGATACAAACTGGGGATACAAAGAATAAAGGAAAGGTGAGTAAGATTTTCGTGGTCCAGTGGAGATATCATCACTATCTAAGAGGGAATGAGTCACCTGAAGGTCAAAAGAAAATCTGTTAAAGTATCTCACTATGGAGCAATTTTTTTTTATTATTACAGATCAGGGTTTCTCTATTTTCTTTTGGAAGTGTCTCTGAGTCACAGAGATCAGGGTTTCTGGGGGTCAGATAATCCTGTGCTGTGGGGAGCTGTCCTATGCATTGTAGGATGTTTAGCAGTATCTCTGGCCTCTATCCATTAGATGCCAGAAGCATCCCTCCCCACCCTGCATTTTTGTACTGCTGTGGACTTCCAATGTCAGCCTCAAAGACCAAGCTGGGATATGAGTTTCTATTCCTGATCTTTATAACAATCCCAGCGCCTGCTTCTTCTCTGGCCATCAGTTTGCCCAGGACCTGGGCATCATCACCTATACAATGGGAACTCCACTGCTGGCAAATGTCAGGCACCAAAAAGGTAGACTCTCAATTTGCAAGTTGGAAACTTAGCAAAGCAAACTGCAAAGATTGAGCTTTTTTTTTTTTTGAAATGGAGTCTCGCTCTGTCACCAGGCTGGAGTGCAGTGGTACAGTTTCGGCTCACTGCAACCTCAGCCTCCCAGGTTCATGCAATTCTCTTGCCTCAGCCTCCTGAGTAGCTGGGATTACAGACATGTGCCACCATGCCCAGATAATATTTGTATTTTTTTTTAATTCCTGTGGGCACAAAAACAAAATTTTTGTATTCTTAATAGAGACAGGGTTTCACCATGTTGGCCAGGCTGGTCTCAAACTCCTAACCTCAGGTGATCCACCTGCCTCGGCCTCCCAAAATGCTGGCATTGCAGGCGTGAAGTCACTGTACCTGGCCAAAGGTTGGATATTCTGGGAGAAGAATACTGGGCCAAGATCTGGGTGTCACTGGGGCAGAGTGAAACAGACTAAGTTAGCTGCAGGTCTGCTGGCTAGGCCCCTCTCCCTCTGACCGGTTGCTCTTGATCAGGTCAATGACTCCAGCTGATGAAACTGAAATCAAATGAACTGTATGGCCTATTCCATGCAAACAGAGCAGGAGTTTTCTCTTTTTTGTTTTTGCTTTTTTTTTTTTTTTTTTTTGAGACAAAGTTAGATTCTTGTTGCCTAGGCTGGAGTACAATGGTGCAATCTTGGTTCACTGCAACTGCTACCTCCCAGGTTCAAGTGATTCTCCTGCCTCAGCCTCCTGAGTAGCTGGGATTACAGGTGTGCACCACCACCCCAGCTAATTTTGTATTTTTTTAGTAGAGATGGGGTTTCTCCATTTTGGTCAGTCTGGTGTCAAACTCCTGACCTCAGGTGATCATTCTCCTCGGCCTCCCAAAGTGCTGGGATTACAGGGGTGAGCCACCGTGCCCAGACTCCCTCTCTCTCTCTTTTTTTTTTAACGCATGGAGTCTTGGTATATTTCCCAGGGTTCTTGAACTCCTGGCTTCAAGTAATCCTCCTGACTTAGCCTTCTAAGAGTTTTCTCCCATGTAACATTAACCACATATTATCAATTTTGCCTTTGGCTCATAAGGTCTTAAATATTTACTATCTTGACCTTTATAGAAAAAAATCTGGGCCAGGCATGGTGGCTCATGCCTGTAATCCCAGCACTTTGGGAAGCCAAGGTGGGCAGATCACCTGAGGTCAGCGGTTGAAGACCAGCCTGACCAACATGGTGAAACCCCATCTCTACTAAAATACAAAAATTATCTGAGCATGGTGGCGGGCACCTGTAATCCAGCTACTTTGAAGAAAAAGAAAAAAAGAAAAATATCTGTTGACCCTTGTATTTATTTATTTATTTATTTATTATTTTTTGTAGGGTCCACCCCTACTAGGATCGTAGGGTGTCCCCATCACTGTACTAAGGTGCTGGATCCAAGAAATAAAGAGATAAGGCACACAAAAAAAAACAAAGAAAGCGCAGCTGGACTCGGGGGGCCAACGCCACTTAAGTGGAGACAGGCGAGGCCCCAAATGCCCAGGAGCGTCTGTACTTACTGGATATAGGTTGGGGGCAGGGTGGTGAGTGAGGTCATCTTAAGAACAGTGACAGGGTCAAGACAATCACAGATTCGATAAGCAAAGGGTCCACCTCCATTAGGTTACCAAGGCAAGAAGGTGGGCCATGTGCAGCAAGGGGTCCACCCCCATTAGGTCATCCAGGCAAAGTGGGCTGTATGCAGTGAAGAGGGTGCACTGTGCAACATCTCTTACCTAGGGGCAAGCTACTTCTAAGGAATTCTATAGGAGGATGCTTTGAGTCAGCACAGTAGCTAAAGAGCTGACAGGGTATACAGCTACCTGCTAGCAGCTTCTAATGATTTCTATAGGAGAACGCTTCGAGTCAGTACATAGCAACAGAGCTGACAGGGTTCATAGCCATCAAGACGCAATTATACTGGAGGGGTTTTAAGCCCTCAGACAGTCGAGGGATTGCCTGCCAGAGGCCAGCTTTCCACAAGAACTGGACGCAAGATACTACGACTCCCTTATAGGAGGAGCAATTCTTGCTCCAAGCCTGCCATACAGCGGGTATCTTTACCATACTGAACGCTGCCGCCTGGGCCAGCCTGCCATGTAGTGCATGCCCTTTCAAGCAGGGGCACTACTGCCTGGGCCACAAATTGTTGTCCTGGTATGGCTGTTTTTCCCTAGTACATGCTCTGCACCCTGTCTGCTCTTGACATTCCTCCGACTACAAACTAAAATATGATTATATATATAAAGAACATATAGAGAAATAAATTCATGAGCAGTAAATTATTCTTCAGGCATTAATTTTGCCGGAGGTCTGCCTAACTCTCCTTCCTTGGTGCCCAGAAGGGATGTTACCCACAGTTTTTTAAGATGGAGTCCCTCTGTCACCCAGGCTGGAGTCCAGTGGCATGATCTGGGGTCACTGCAACCTCCACCTCCCGGTTTCAAGTGATTCTCCTGCCTCAGCCTCTTGAGTAGCTAGAGTTACAGGCATATGTCACTACACCCAGCTAATTTTTGTATTTTTAGTAGAGACAGGGTTTTGCCATATTGGCCAGACAGGTCTCAAATTCCTGGCCTTAATCCCAAAGTGCTGGGACTACAGGTGTGAGCCACTGGACCTAGCTGGCCCTTGTTTTAGGTAAGTACTTACCTAAACCACCAATCACCCAGGAATTTGGGTGTCCTGGCATTTGATGTTTATTCCACATGATATCATCTATGTAGCAAAAAATGTTAACTATAAGTAAGCAAATAAACACTTGAAAGATGTTTCCAACATAAATACCCATGGAGCCTAAGCTTGGGTTAGAAACTGTTGCCAATGTCTAAGAGGACAGTTTTCAGCTTAAAACTATATGAGACCTAGGCCGGGCGAGGTGGCTCACGCCTGTAATCCTAGCACTTTGGGAGGCCGAGGTGGGTGGATCACCTAAGGTCAGTAGTTCAAGACCAGCCTGGCCATCAGGGTGAAACCCTGTCTTAAAAACAAAAAACAAAAAACAAAACTAAACTAAATGAGACCTTAGCAATTAATCACTAATAATTGGCCTACTGCCATTACTTTACAGCAGTGGCCACAGGTAGAAATGGGAACATGAATTACAACTCTACCTTGCTTAAAAGGGCTTCATAGGTATCCCAATGCTTGCAAGGATTAATGGGTTTTTTATTCCCTGGAAAGACTCACTATCCAGGCCTATCTTACCCTGCTTACTTCACCTTCGGACACTCCATATTTCTCTCTCTCGCCCTCTGAGTGGGAAGCACCCTTAACTATTGATAGCATCAGGCTACCCTTTCCCAAATGTGTCCCCAACAAGCTACAGTCTGTTACACCTCTGGACCTTTTATTGATTGACTGATTGATTGAGACAGAGTCTTGCTCTGTTACCCAGGCTGGAGGGCAGTGGCGAAATCTTGGCTCACTGCAACCTCCGCCTCCTGGATTCAAGCTGTTCTCCTGCCTCGGCTTCCTGAGTAGTTGAGACTACAGGCATGTGCCACCATGCCCAGCTAATTTTTTTCTTTTTTAAAGTAAAAACAGGGTTTCATCATGTTGGCCAGGCTGGTCTCAAACTCCTGATCTCAGGTGATCTGCCCATTTTGGCCTCCCAAAGTACTGGGATTACAACAGGCATGAGCCACTGTGCCCGGCCCTGGACTTTTTAGTTGATGCTTTTCCCTTTGCACAGAATGTTCTTCCCATCTTCTTTTCCCGATGTAACACCTACTTTTGGATCCAACTCAACATCCTTCACCCGGACTATGCCTATATCCCAAACACTTGAGTAGATTTCTGTTACACTACATTGTGGTAGTAATTTCTGTATTTCGCTCTCTCTATTTCTCTCTCTCTTTTTTTTTTTTTTTTTTTTTTGAGATAGAGTCTCACTCTGCTGCCCATGCTGGAGTACAATGGTACAATTTCAGCTCACTGCAACCTTTGCCTCCCGGGTTCAAGCGATTCTCCTGCCTCAGCCTCCCGAGTAGCTGGGATTACAGGTGTGTGCTACCATACCTGGCTAATTTTTTCTATCTTTAGTGGAGATGGGGTTTCAACACATTGGCCAGACTGGTCTTGAACTCCTAACCCTGTGATCCACCTGCCTTGGCCTCCGAAAATGCTGGGATTACAGGTGTGAGCCACTGTGTCCAACCTTTTTTTTGGGGGGGGACAGAGTCTCACTGTATTGCCATGGCTTGAGTGCATGGCATGATCTCAGCTCACTGCAATCTCTGCCTCCCAGACTCAAGTGATCCTCCCAAGTAGCTGGGTCCATAGGTGTGCACCAGCACACCCTGGCTTATTTGTGTATATTTTGTAGAGATGGGGTTTTGCCATATTGCCCAGGCCAGTCTCAAATTCCTGGGCTTAAGCAATCGACCCACCTTGGCCTCTCAAACTGTTGGGATTACAGGTATGAGCCACTGTGCCCAGTCTGTATCTGTCTCTATTAATAGATGGTGAGTGCTTGGAAGGCACAGACATTGTATTTAGGTATGAATCTCCAGTACCTAATGTAATGCCTAGCACTTCATAGAAATTCAGTAACTGACTTGTCAATTAATTAAGCATTTGAAGGGTACTGTGTGGCTCTTCCTGTCAGAAAGATAATTCTTCCACTGGACTGCTAAGGAGCCTACCCCTTCTCTTTCACTGCCTCAAATTCTTTCCTCTTTAACATTATTCCTTTGATTTAGAGAATAAAGACTACAAAACTTTCTGCTGGCAAGGTCTGATTCCTTTCATCTTTGTTTATGTTTACCTTATTCCTGGCACTTAGCTCAAGTCTTCAAGAATTGCTTAGAGAATTACTTCAATCATATATACTACTTGAGAGAATAAAATGAAGAGGAAAAACTGATTTCTTGGAGTTCCACTAAGTCATTTCCCTCTGCAATTGTGATTTTTTTTTGGTGTTTTACTCTTTTCTGTCTTTTTGAAAAATAGAAATAACTATAAATCATTGAATATATCTTATGTCAAATCCAAGTGTTCAAACTGTACAAAACTAAAGTAGCCAAAATGCTTTGCCCCTACAGATTATCTATAGAATACATGAATGGACACATCTAGACAGAGAATGTTTACACGTTCTCTTAAAGGAGATTTGGAGAACATTAGTTTTTGTTTTTGCTTTAAATAAAGATGGGGTCTCTGCTGGGCATGGTGGCTCACACCTGTAATCACAGCACTTTGGGAGGCCAAGGCAGGCAAATCACCTGAGGTCAACGGTTCAAGACAAGCCTGGCTAATATGGTAAAACCCAGTCTCTATTAAAAATACAAAAATTAGCCAGCAACGGTAGTGGGCACCTGTAATCCAAGCTACTTTGGAGGCTTAGGTGAGAGAATCACTTGAACCTGGTGTAAGGCCGGTTGCCTCGCTGGGAGCTCGAACACGCCCATCCCTCACCGCGCCTGAAAACTACGCCACCACTCTGTGCTCGACATCAAGCTCTGCACTTGGCACCTAGCCCGCCTTTGGAAGACCCTGCCAAAATCTGCCCAATAGCTCAGCCCGCTCACCAGAAATCCCACCTACCTACCAATAGCAGCTTACCCCGTCCACGTCCTGTTTCTCCACAGCCAATCAAACGCCTTCACTCCCTATAAAACCCCCATGCCCGAGAGAAGTCAAGCGCGACTTCTCTGGCCCCTTTCCCCAGGACCATGGAACCTCACCCAGGAGCCGATTAAATTTCTTTATTTCAATAAGTGGCCTCAGTTGCCTCATTTGAACCCTTACATTTGGTGCTGAAATCTGGGAGGAGTTGTAAGACCCCTCCTCGGGGAAACTGACTCCTCCACCGGAAGCCAGACCAGGGAACCACTCCGCCACAAGGTAAGACTTCTGTTGCCCACAGCCTCTCCCGCTGCTTGCCTCATGGACTCTCTGCTCCTAATCGCGGCCGTGTCAGGGACTCCTTCCCATCTCACCATGGGCCAGGCCCTGGCCTCGTCCCAAGGACCTGAGTATAGAGGAGACATCCCTACACTCTTGGCTTCTCCCCGTAAGAGGTTTTCCGGGGGTCAGGAATCTGAGGGAGACATCCCCATCTTCCTGAACCCTCTTCGGTGTTTGGTAGTACAGTCCAGGACACCTTCCAATCATCTCCGCAGCAGCATCTGGGGTTTGGGTACTCAGAAGCCCCGCCTGCAAACCTGGGCCCTGCCCAGGAGCAGGACCAAACCCCTGGCTTAACAATCCTAAACTAGACCTTTAGCATACAAACTCCCATTAATGGAGTAACTGACTTTCAGTTTCTCTTCCTAACCTCGGCACGAGTGAGTGAGTGAATTCTAAGCAGCAAATCCAGATTCGGCTGTATTCTCGGCTCCTGTTTCTGCTCCTATCCTCTAACTCTCTCTCTCTCTTTCTCAAGATGGCGGCCATTTCCTGTTTCTAATCCTGCCTATTCTCTCCCTCTCTCCCTCCCTTCCTGTTTCTCTTCCTGTCCTCTTGCGTCATAGCCATCCTCCTTCTATACTGCCTCTCAACCCTACACCAATTAAATCCTAACTACAAATCCTCCACCCTATGTGGAACCCCAGCCCCGCCTGGCTCTGCACTCTCCGAAAACCTGGAAGACCTCTCCTGCCCTGCCAGCTTTAACAACACTCCTCCTTATGTGGGGCCTCAACTCCCTCCTCCCTCTTCTCCTTCTCCCCAAAGCCATAATATGACTTTCCCTGCCAGTGCTCATACCCCCTCTCACGACCCCCCACTCCTCTGCCCTTTGCATGAGGTAGCCAGGGTTGGAGGAGTTGTATGGGTGCACATTCCGTTTTCTCTCTCTGACCTATCAGCTGTCAAGAAGTGCCTAGGGTCTTTCTCCACTAACCCGACTGCCTACACCAAAGAGTTCCACTATCTTACCCAGGCATATGACCTAACCTGGCATGACACATATGTAATCCTATCCTCCACCCTCACCCCAGACGAGCGGGACCAAGTCCTTACAGCAGCCCAGGCACACACTGATCAGGTACATCTAACCAACAACCAAATGTGGGTGGGGGCAGCAGCAGTCCCTGAGGCCAACCCGAATTAAAACTATCAAACTGGTCAAGATAGCCGCCGCCGCAGAGACCAAATGCTACAATGCCTCCTAGCGGGTATGCAGAGCGCAGCTTAAAAAGTAGTTAATTATGACAAGTTAAGGGGGAAAAAAAAAAGAGAGAGAGATCCAAGATGGCTGATGGTTAACAGCTCAGGATTGTGGCTTCCAGTGAAAGCGCAGAAAACGAGAGGACACCATGCATTTAGATGAATTTTTATTGCTCATGGACCAGGAGATTCCCAGCGGAGGAGCCCCATGGGTTGCCACCATGACTCTTGTGGCCGGTGCAGCAGTTTTGCCGGCGCCTTGGCACAGCAGAGTCAGAAAAGCACCATCAATCTTAATGCCGCTGGTTTAGCTGGCGCAGTGGGTTGCTCAGATTCCGGAGCTGGGAATCAATAAATTGGACGTCCACTCAGAAACCTAATTAGAAAGGCAGTAATTACAAACACGACAGATGAATAAATTTATAATGAAGGGAAGAAACCAACCTAAAAAGGCTAAGAATACCCAAAATCTGAATGCCTCTCCCTCTACAGAGGATTTCACTTCCTCATCAGCAACGGAACAAGGCCTGATGGAGAAAGACTGTGTTCCATTAACAGAGGCAGGCTTCAGACGGTGGATGATAAGAAACTTCTGGGAGTTGAAGGAACTTGTTCTAACCCAATGCAAAGAAACTAAGAACTCTGAAAAAAGGTTTGATGAAATGCTAACAAGAATAGATAATATAGAGAGGAATATAAATGAATTAACGGAGTTGAAAAATACAACATGAGAACTTCGCGAAGTATGCACAAGTTTTAACAGCTGAATTGATCAAGCAGAAGAAAGGATATCAGAGGTTGAAGATCAACTTAATGAAATAAAATGAGAAGACAAGAATAGTGTAAAAAGGATAAATAGGAATGAGCAAAGTCTCCAAGAAATATGGGACTATGTGAAAAGACCTAATCTACTTTCAGTAGGTGTACCTGAATGTGACAAAGAGAATGAATCCAAGCTGGAAAATACTATTCAGGATATTATTCAGGAAAACTTTCCCAACCTAGCAAGGCAGGACAATATTCAACTCCAGGTAATACAGAGAACACCACAAAGATATTCCTCAAGAAGAGCAACCGCAAGGCACATAATTGTTAGATTCATCAGGGTTGAAATGAAGGAGAAAATACTAAGGGCAGCCAGAGAGTAAGGTCAGGTTACCCACAAAGGGAAGCCTATCAGACTCACAGCAGATCTCTCAGCAGAAACCCTACAAGCCAGAAGAGAGTGGGGGCCAATATTTAACATCCTTAAAGAAAAGAACTTTCAACCCAGAATTTCACATCCAGCCAAACTAAACTTTACAGTCGAAGGAAAAATAAAATCTTTTGTGAATAAACAAGTACTCAGATTTCATTACCACCAGGCCTGCTTTACAAGAGCTTCTGAAAGAAGCATTACACATAGAAAGGAACAACCAGTATTAGCCTTTCTAAAAACATACCAAAAAGTAAAGAGTATCAACATAATGAAGAATTTATATCAACTAATGGGCAAAATAGCCAGCTAACAATGGCAATAATTTAAATTTAAATTGACTAAATCCCCCAATCAAAAGATACAGCTAAAACCCATCGGTATGCTTCATCCAGACCCATCTTATATGCAAAGATACATAAAGAGTCAAAACAAAGGGATGGAGAAATATTTGTCAACCAAATGGAGAGCAAAAATAAATAAATAAATAAAAAGCAGAAGTTGCAATTCTCGCCTCGGATGGAATGGATTTCAAAGCAACAAAGATCAAAAGAGGACATAATGGTAAAAGGATCAACGCAACAAGAAGAGCTGACGATCCTGGATGTGTACGCACCCAATACAGGATACATAGGACTTGTAAAGAGACTTGGACTCCCACACAGTAGTAGTGGGAGATTTCAACATCAATATTAGATAGATCAATAAGACAGAAAATTGAGGATATCCAGGACTTGAACTCAGATCCAGAACAAGTAAACTTAATAAACATTTACAGAACTCTCCACTTTAAACACACAAGATATGCACTCTTATCAGTACCACATCACACCTACTCACAGGTTTAAATGAAATATTGGTTGGCCATTATTAAGCACAATTGATGGCATAAGGGAGGTTTTCAATACCCATTTTTAGACTGCATTCTAGCCTGGGCAATTAAGCAACACTCCCATTCTCTCTCCCTCCTCCTCTTCCTCTTTTTTCCCCTTCTTCATTCCTTTTTCTTTTTTTCTTTCTTTATTTCTAAAAAAAAAAAGGGAAATAACTCAGGGTCCTGATGAAAACCCAGCTGCCTTCCTAGACCGATTAACTAATGCTATGATCCTCCATACCTGGCTGGATCCGGCCTCCTTAGGAGGGGCTACAGTCCTAGCCACCCACTTCATCTCCCAGTCAGCAGCTGATATAAGGAGGAAACTTAAAAAAGCTAAGGAGGGCCCGCAAACTCCCATATGGGACCTGGTGAACATGGTATTTAAAAGTTTTCAATGGCCAAGAAGAAAAGGCTGAGGCCACTCACCAGGCCCATTTACAGCAAAAGGTAAGCCTCCAAACCCGAGCTCTTGTAGCAGCCCTGAGGCTGGCAGCCCACCAAACATCCAGTGGAGGGGGTCCATCAAAACCCTCACAAAATTCTTCAAAGGTCCCACCTGGGCCCTGTTTCAAATGTGGCCAGGAGGGACACTGGGCACAGCAGTGCCCCTGTCCTCGTCCACCTCCTGGACCCTGCCCAAGCTGCAAACAGACTGGACACTGGAAGGTTGACTGCCCGTCCTGGGCTGCAGGCTCACCCCCAACACCTCTATGTGGAGAGCAGGCCGGTCTGCAGGAAGCAGCTTCTTCGCTTGAACTTCTCGGCCTTCTGGACGACTGACACAACCTGGACTCAAGGACCCCCATCACCCTTGCTGAGCCCAGGGTAATGCTGCAGGTAGCAGGTAAGTCCATTTCCTTTTTAGTGGATATGGGGGCTACCTATTCTGTACTGCCTTCCTACTCAGGACCTAGCATACCTTCCCAGGTTTCAGTCATGGGGATTGATGGAAAGCCCTCCTGTCCTAATCAAACTCATCCCTTAGCCCGTGTCCTTGAGGGACACCCCTTCTCCCACTCCTTTCTAATCATACCCTCATTCCCAGTCCCCCTTTTAGGATGAGATAGTCTCCAGACTGTAGGGGCCACCCTCCAATTCACTGGCCCCCACATTCAAGCCCATCCTCCACCCACCTCCTATTGCTACTCCTAGCTGGTACTACACCCTGTCTTGACCCTTCGCCTCAATCCCCTATCCCTCCTAATGAAGTTAATCCCTTGGTATAGGATACCTCCAAGCCTGTGGTGGCCCCACATCACATGCCAGTTAAAATACTTCTCAAAAAACCCTACCCACTTTCCCTCACATCCTCAGTTTCCCATCTCAAAAACCCACTGCCAGGGCCTAAAGCCTATCATCACCCGACTTCTGGCCCAGGGACTCCGTATCCCCACCGGTTCTCCTTGTAATACTCCTATCTTACCGGTCCAAAAGTCGACCAGTAACTACCGCCTAGTTCAGGACCTGCGCCTCATCAACAAGGCAGTGGTACCCCTCCACCTGGTTGTCCCCAACCCATACACTCTATTATCCAACATTCCCTCCACTACTTCTCATTTTACAGTTCTTGACCTCAAGGATGCCTTCTTTACTATTCCCCTTCACCCAGAGTCTTACTTCCTCTTTGCCTTCACCTGGACCGATCCTGACACCAACCTGTCAGAGCAGCTCACCTGGACAGTCCTGCCCCAGGGATTTAGAGACAGCCCCCATATTTTCGAACAAGCCTTAGCAGCTGATCTTAGCTCCTGCTTCCTCCAACCCAGTCTCCTTCTCCAATACCTTTTCTGGATGGATTGAAGCCTTTCCCACCTCCAGGGAAACTGCAGACATGGTGGCCTCCCTCTTAATTCAGGAAATCATCCCTTGTTTCGGCTTACCTGGAAACATCCAGTCAGACAACAGTCCAGCATTTATAGCTCAGGTGGTCCAGCTGGTCAACAAGTCTCTCAACATCTCCTGGAAACTACACATTCCCTACCACCCTCAGTTGTCGGGTAAAGTTGAACAGGCTCACGGCATCCTCAAAGACCATTTGGCCAAACTTACCATCGAGGTAAAACTCTCCTAGCCCACACTCCTGCCTCTTGCTCTAGCCCAAGTCCGGGCCACCCCACAGGGGCCTATGGGCCTCAGCCCCTTTGAATTGCTGTATGACCGGCCCTTCCTGGTCTCCAATAATCTCCTGGTACAGCCACCTCCCCTAGCCTCCTACCTCCCCTATCTCTCCCTCCTCTGCCACTTACTCAGGGAGCATGCAGACTGCACCCTCCCAGTTACTACAGAGAGGAGAGAGAAGACAGAGAGGAGAGAGGAGACAGAGAGGAGAGAGGAGACATTCTCAAAATGTCTCTCTCTTCTATAAGACAACCAGCAGCCCCAGCCTCAAGTGCAACACCACACTAGAAGTATACGGGCAAACTGAGTTCCTATCCCTCATCGCACCAACCCCTAATCACTGGAGCAAATGAGCAGTCTTCCTCCCAATAGTGGTTGGCCTCTCCTTAGCTTCCTCTCCAGCAGCAGCTGGAATAGGGAGTGGTACCCTGGGCTACAGTGTCACTTCAGCCACCCAACTAGAAGACAAGCTCCATGTGGCCATTGAGGCATCAGCTGCCTCTCTGGCCTCCCTCCAGTGACAAATCACGTCGCTGGCCCAGGTAACTCACCAAAACCGATGGGCCCTAGACCTGCTAATGGCAGAAAAAGGAGGTACCTGTCTGTTTCTTCAGGAACAGTGCTGCTACTATAGCAATGAAACAGGCCTTGTAGAAGAGAACGTCAACGCTCTCTATTGCCTCCAAGAAGACCTCCGAAAAAAACAGAATGCACCAGTCTCGCCTCTCAACTGGTGGCAATCCCCCTTGCTTACCTTGCTTACCCTATTATCACCCCCATCATTGTTGTTCGCATTCTATTTTTGTTAGCCCCTTTTTTCCTCAGGTTTTTACAGGCCTGCATAAGGGAAATTTCCAGGGTGGCCATAAACCAGATGCTGCTTCACCCCTATGTTCGACTCCCAACTGAGGCACCAGCCAACTGACCCCTCCCCCTCACTCTGCCCCTATTCAGCAGGAAGTAGCCAGAAATAAGCGGTGTCCTATATAATCAAAACGGTCGGAATGTAAGGCTGGTTGCCTCGCGGGGAGCTGGGACATGCCCATCCCTCTCTGTGCCTGAAAACTACGTCACCACTCCACGCTCGACATCAAGCTCTGCACTTGGCACCTAGCCCGCCTTTGGAAGACCCCACCAAAACCTGCCCAATAGCACAGCCCGCTCACCGGAAATCCTGCCTACCTACCAATAGCAGCTTGCCCCGTCCACGTCCTGTTTCTCCACAGCCAGTCAAATGCCTTCACTCCCTATAAACCCCCACGTCCGAGAGAAGTCAAGTGCAACTTCTCTGGCCCCTTTCCCCAGGACATGGAACCTCGCCCAGGAGCCATTTAAATTTCTTTATTTCAATAACTGGCCTCAGTTGCCGCATTTGAACCCTTACACCTGGGAGGCAGAGGTGGCAGTATGCTGAGATCACACCACTGCACACCAGCCTGGGTGACAGATGGGACTCCATCCCCCTGCCAAAAAGAAAATCAACAACAACAAATGCACAAAGATGGGGGTCTTACTGTATTACCCAGGCTTGAACTCCTGGGCTCAAGCAATCCTGAGATTTGGAGAAAATCGGTAGAGTTTAAACAATACAGAACATAGCATATTGCTCTGCCTCATTCCCTACAGTGGGTAATTTTTGAAACAGAAGTGGTGAAAGACCAGGAAATTAATACTCAGCAATGTACACTATTATGATGCATTTAACCCACAGTAAAGCAGGGTCGCCAATTCTGCCCTTCACATGACCTTTTCTACCTTTTTTATTGACAAGAGGTTGGGGAATTAAGTGGAACTCGTTTTTAAGAGATTTACCTATAAATTCATTAAGCAGGTTGGCACCAGGGGTCTTGCCATTTAGTAGACAGCTCCTGTAATAATATAAATAACCAAATGTTTCACAAACCTCAGAATCATCCAAGTTTTACTTGTACAATTTTTACCTATATATTGACTCATGTAAAATATAAATACATATATTTCTTTTATTTGTTTATTTGAGACAGGGTCTTACTCTGTTGCCCAGGCTGGAGTGCAATAGCACCATCTCTGCTCACTGCAACCTCCATCTCCCAGACTCAAGTGATCCTCCACCTCACCCTCTCAAGTGACTGGGACTACGGGCACGTGCCACCATGCCTGGCTAATTTTTATTTTTTTTTGGTCGAGACAGGGGTTTCACCACGTTGCCTAGGGTGGTCTCATGCTCCTGGGCTTGGCCGGGTGTGGTGGCTCACTACTGTAATCCCAGCACTTTGTGAGACCAAGGCAGGTGGGTCACGTGAGGTCAGGAGTTCAAGACCAGCCTGCCCAACATCGTCAAATTCCGTCTCTACTAAAAATACAAAAATTAGCCAGGCATGATGGTGAGTGCCTGTAATCCTAGTTACTTGGGAAGCTGAGACTGGAAAATCACTTGAATCCAGGAGGCAGAGGTTGAAGTGAGCCAAGATTGTTTCACCGCATTCCAGCCTGGACAACAAGAGCAAAACTCCTCAAAATAAAACAAAACAAAAAACTCCTGGGCTCGGCCAGGTGCAGTGGCTCATGCTGTAATTCCAGCACTTGGGAGGCCAAGGAGGGCAGATCACCTGAGGTCAGGAGTTTGAGACCAATCTGGCCAACATGGTAAAACCCTGTCTCTACTAAAAATACAAAAAAATTAGATGGAAGTGGTGCTGGGCACCTATAATCCCAGCTACTCAGGAGGCTGAGGCAGGAGTATCACTTGAACCTGGGAGGCAGAAGTTGCAGTGAGCCAAGACAATGCCACTGCACTCCAGCCTGAGTGAAGAGCAAAACTCTGTCTCAAAAAAACAAAAAACAAACATACAAAAAAACTGGGCTCAAGCAATCCACCCACCTCAGCCTCCTAAAGTGTTGAGATTACAGGCATGAGCTACCTCGTGCAGCCAACAAATGTATTTTTAAAAGCAGCCATCACTATTGTAAAAAGAAAACCAGGATCACTTGGCACAAGTATAAGTTATCCATTAAAATAAGTTTTTAGATACAGATGTTATTACATTCTAGCTGGGTGCAGCTGTTTTGCCTACTGTAACATTAGCGAAGGGTTTTTTCTTTTTTTTATCTTAAGATCTGCTGGTTTCATAGGGAAGTGTTAAAGATCACTAAGCCTGGAATAGGACACCAAAAAGATTAAAAAAAAAAAATCGGCCAGCATGGTGGCTCACGCCTGTAATCCCAGCACTTTGGGAGGCCGAGGTGGGTGAATCACTTGAGGTTAGGAGTTAGGCACCAGTGTGACCAACACAGAGAAACCCCTGTCTCTACCAAAAATATAAAAATTAGCAGGGTGTGGTGGCAGGAGCCTGTAATCCCAGCTACTCAGGAGGCTGAGGCAGGAGAATAGCAAGAACAGGGTAGGCGGAAACTGCAGTGAGCTATCACGCCACAGCACTTCAGCCTGGGTGACAGAGTGAGACTGTCTCACAAACAACAAAAAAAATTACCGCCTGGCATGGTGGTTTATGTCTGTAATCCCAGCACTTTGGGAGGCCAAGGCAAGCGGATCACAAGGTCAAGAGTTTGAGACCAGCCTGGTGAATATGGTGAAACCCTGTCTCTATGAAAAATACAAAAATTAGCTGGGTGTGGTGGATTGTACCTGTAGTCCCCACTACTCAGGAGGCTGAGGGAGAAGAACTGCTTGAACCCAGGAGGTGGAGGTTGCACTGAGCCAAGATCATGCCACTGTACTCCAGCCTGGGAGACAAGAGCAAGACTCCAACTAAAAAAAAAAAAAAAACAAAAAAAACCTCACTAACTCCAAACAAAAGACATTCTTCCTGATAAGATAAAAAGCACTAAAAAAAGACTTGAAAAGCCAGTAACTTTCCCTCTCTAGGACTCAATGGCATTTAATGCTTGGCCCCTGTACCATCTGAAATCACTGCTTCAGAAACCCTGCAGAACCCAAACCCCCCACCCACTCCCAGACCTTATATTAATAGCTCCCAAAAGAAAATAATCAACACTTTGTCTCTCTCTCTCAAGTCTAAATAAAAAAGAACAGATTTCATTATCTAGTAGAGTAGGCAAAACCTTAATAACATTCATCCATGCAGAGAACTAGGTTTAAAAACCTACCAATGTCCAAAATGGCTAATCCCCAAGACAGGGCCACTTCGCTTCCATTAACTTTATATTTTTGGACAAGAGGAGTTGAAGAAGCCACCAGAACACAAATGGGGAAACCACTAAGGACAAATATAGGTGACTGTTCTTCCAAAGGGACTTACATGGTAAAGGTTTGAGCAGCCACTCCAATGGCTGGGGTCTGGTCCCTACTAGAGAGGGTGACTTTTATTCGCTGCCACGGAGGCTGGAACATTGACAGCAGAGACGGACTGCTGGGTCTCAGTGGCTGAAGCTGAAGCCTCAGAGGCAGATGATGCAGTGGCCAGGGCAGATGGTTCCTGATGTCGTTTCTGGCTGGGTAGTAGCTGTGGAGCCTCAATAGCCTGAGCAACTGGCATCTCAGGAACCTTCAGGACACTTGAAGACTGACTTAAGGAACTCTCCTGCACTACAGACGTGCTGGGGATGGCCTGCTGCATTTGAAGTAGGGCATGCAGGTCCTCGACAGCCTGAGAGGCCTGTGGATCCGCAATAGGAAAAGGCTGGGCAGATAGAGACTGCCCCACATGGACCCGGGTAGCCAGTGACTAGGTTACAGAAACCGAACTAGGTGGTGGAGGCTGAGTTTGAGAGGACTTAGGAAGATTCTGCAGCGGGTCCTGTGAGGGCACAAGCACCAGGGGCTGGCTGAGGGAGACCGCAGGGACCTGGAGGTGGCTCTGAGAGGCCATGGGGACAGCAGGTTGGCTGTTAGAGGACCAAAAAACCAAAGGCTGGCTCTCAGAAGTACAAATGGCTAGAGGGTGTGTAGCAGAGATGGAGGGGGCTACAATCAGGCTCTTAGAGGGCTGGAGGATGGAAGGTACAGAAGGTACAGGCTGGTGAAGAGGCAACACAGGCCGCTCCGGATGGGTGGGGGGTAGTTGATAGATGGACGGCGGCTGGGCATCCGAGCCCGGGGAGCCAATAGTCTTTGAATTTTTGTCACCTTCAGGCTCGGCACCAGATCTTCTTTGCCAAAGTCTTGAGAAACATCACTCCCCTTGACCCTTCCTCTCCATCTTTGTCCCTGCTCTTTTTTCCCAGCTGTTCTTCTATGTGGATGGAGACAGGCATGGTCAGGAACGCCTCTTTTTGAAAGGTCCTCCGATGGCGCCGCCGCTGCATCAGCCAGTTGGCGGAGATATTCCCGATGCTCACAAAGAGGCAGTGGCTGGCGCTCTGGCGCAGAGCCTCCACCACGGAGGCGGAGGCATGCAGGAGTCCTTCTTCAAAGTCTCTTCCGAGAGCAGCTCGATGTTGCCGGTGTACCAGGAGGCCCACCAGAGGAGGATGAGGAAGATGATGATGGAGCCCAGGTAGACCAGCATGTCGTAGAAGGCCAGGTCCAAGAAGACGCCGGTGAGCAGCACCCCCAAGCCCACCGTGTCGAAGACGACGCCCAGCCAGAAGAAATGCCGGCAGCGGCCCAAGCTCCACTGCTTCCCGGCCGTATTGACCGTCTTTACTGGAAGTTCCATAACGCTTCCACTCTCGCCGCCGCAAGGCCCAAAGAGCCCCCTAGGCGGACGGCGCCGCCACAGGCTGGCTGCAGCCGCTGGGTCCCCATGGCAACGCCGTCGAGGCGCGTCGCTCAGAGGGCGGGAAAATTAGGCCACTTCTCGCCCTCCTGTCGTATGCGCATGCACAGTAAGCCCCGTCGCCCGCGGGGCCGCTTTCTGCGCATGCTCAGCGATCTTTACGGTGTTGTCCGGCAAGTCCGCTTCTACGGGCAGCCTGGGACTCTCAGGCTCTGGGTCTTGATTCCAGGCGTGTTTGCCCTAGTGACGATTATTAACATACTTCTGCTAGTTAATAGCTAACCTAGAGTTGAATTGTCTTTAGTTTCTTCCCTTTTGTTGTTTCACAGTTTTTTTTTTCCTTTTGATCTGTTTATCCAGAACACTAGAAAGCGGGGGCTGCTTTTCCCACTGCTCGCAAACGCGGAAGATTGGAAAAATGTGTCAAAAATAGAAAAACTGGGTGGAACCGGAAAATTAAATGGCTTAAAAATGAGCTCATTTTGGCTGGGCGCGGTAGCTTATTCCCATAATCCCAGCACTTTGGGAGGCGGAGGAGGGCGGATCGTTTGAGGCAAGGAGTTTAAGACCAGCCCGGCCAACATGGTGAAACCCTGTCTTTACTAAAAATAAAGAAGTTAGCCGGGTGTGGTGGCAAGCGCCTATAATTCCAGCTACTTGGGAGTCCAAAGCAGGAGAATCGCTTGAAGCAGGGCGGCGGAGATTGCAGTGAGCCGAGATCGTGCCACTGCACTCCAGCTAGGGTGATAGAGTGAGACTGTCTCAAAAGAAATAAAAATAAAATAATTAGAAAATAATGCTCGATTTTTTTTTTTTTTTAACCACCCTCTGTTTCAATCAGAAAGTATAGTTATCTCCCTGGCCCTGGCCTGGTGGCTCACGCCTATAATGCCAGCACTTTGAGAGGCCAGGGCAGGTGGATCATTTGAGGTCAGGAGTTTGAGACTAGCCTGGCCAAAATAGTGACACCCCATCGCTACTAAAAATACAAAAAAGTTAGTCAGCCATGGCTGGGCACGGTGGCTCACGCAAGTAATTCCAGCACTTTTGGGAGGCTGAAGCGGCCGGATCACCCGAGGTCAGGGGTTCAAGACCAGCCTGGCCAACATGGTGAAACCTGTTCTCTACAAAAATACAAAAATTAGCTGGGCATGATGGCGGGTGCCTGTAATCCCAGATACTTGGGTGGCTCAGGTGGAAGAATTGCTTGAACCCGGCAGTCGGAGATTGCAGTGAGCCGAGATTGCACCATTACACTCCAGCCTGGGCGACAAAGTGCAACTCCATTAAAAAAAAAAAATTAGCCAGGCATGGTAGTTCATGCCTATACTCCTAGCTACTCTAGAGACTGAGGCAGGAGAATCACTGGAACTCAGGAGGTGAAAGTTTCAGTGAGAGGAGACTGTGACACTGCACTCCAGACTGGATGACAGAGCAAGACTTCATCTCAAAAAATAAATAAAGTATAATTATCTCCTCATTTGGTTTCATGTGATACTAGTTTGATACAAGAGCCACTTATAATGAATGCTATTTCTTAGCTATTGCATTAGCTCAAAGTGCAGTCCCAAAGCAGCAGCAGCAGCAGCAGCACCTGGGAACATGTTACAGATGTAAATTACAAAGTGCCACCCAGACTGCCTGAATCAGAAACTCAGGACTGGGTCAGCCCTTGGATTTTGTTGTTGTTGTTTCGTTTGGTTTAGTTTGAGACAGAGTCTCCTTCTGTCACCCAGGCTGGAGTTCACTGGTGCGATCTTGGCTCACTGCAATTTCTGCCTTCTGGGTTCAAGCAATTCTCCTGCCTCAGCCTCCCAAGTAGCTGGGTTTACGGTGCGCGCCACCATGCCCAGCTAATTTTTGTATGTTTAGTAGAGATGGGGTTTCACCATGTTGGTCAGGCTGGTCTTGAAGTCCTGATGACCTCAAACGATCCACCCACCTTGGCCTCCCAAAATGCTGGAATTACAGGCATGAGCCACTGCGCCTGGCCAGCCCAGTTTTAATAAGCACTTTAATACAAGCTCGAGTTTAAGAACCACTGAGCTACTGCAGTACTTTAGGGCTGTCAGGTTAAATACAGGCTACTCAGCTAAACACTGAATTATTTTTTAGTATAATTGGAACCTAAATACTGTCTGAGATATGCTTATACGTTAAAAATTCAGAGTTTATCTGAAATTTAAATTTAAGTGGGCACACTTAAATTTTTTTTTTTGCTATTTTTATTTGCTAACTATGGTAATGCTATTTAAATCCTTCTCATGTAGTTTTAAATTTTTGACTTATAAGAGCATAAGATGAATGCATCCATTTTTAGGTTAACTGCTTTTTTTCTTTTTTGTTGAGATGGAGTCTCACCGTGTCGCCCAGGCTGGAGTGTGCAGTGGCACAATCTCAGGTCACTACAACCTCCACCTCCCGAGTTCAAGCGATTCTCCTGCCTCAGCCTCTGGAAGATTACAGGCATAGCTGGGATTACAGGCATGCACCACCATGCCTGGCTAATTTTTTGTATTTTCAGTAAAGACAAGGTTTCACCATGTTAGTCAGGCTAGTCTCAAACTCCTGACCTCTAATGATCCATCCATCTCGGCCTCTCAAAGTACTAGGATTACAGGCGTGAGCCACCATGGCTGGCCTGCATTTTTCTTTACATGAGTAATTTCATAAAGAAAATCTGAAAAAGATGACAAAGTTGATTAAAAAAAAAAAAAGAAACACTGTTCACTGAAAAAGCAGTATGAGCCAGGTGCAGTGGGTCATGTCTGTAATCTCAGCACTTTGGGAGGCCGGACAGGTGGATAGCTTGAGGTCAAGAATTCGAGACAGCTTGATCAACATGGTGAAACCCTGCCTCTACTGAAAATACACAAATTAGCTGGGCATAGTGGCAGGCCACCTGTAATCCCATCTACTTGGGAGGCTGAGGCAGGAGACTCGCTTGGACCTGAGAGGCAGACGTTGCAGTGAGCCAAGATCGAATGACTGTACTCCAGCCTGAGCAACACAGGAGTCTCAAACTCCTGACCTCAGGTGATCCACCCACCTTGGCCTCCCAGAGTGCTGGAATTACAGGCTTGAGCCACTGTGCCCAACCAGGACACACTTTTGTTTCTTGAAATACCCACTCTTGAAACAGTCTTTCCTAACCCACTTGCTAGGCCAACAGAGCATAGGAGGAGCCAGAGTGTTTATATTTGACCCCAATACCTCTGAAGGTCCTTCAGTGGAGCCTGAATAAAGGTGTAAACAAAAATCATGGGTGTCTCCTTTTTTCTACTGGTTATAGGGCCGTCGCAGAATCCTGAGAAGAAGAATGTCTTCTACATGTGATTTAGGTTGTCTTGATTAAATAAGAGTAAAACATCTAAACTCTTTTTTTGTTTTTTGCTCCTATAACAGAATACACACACTGGGTGATTTATAAAGAATAGAAGTTTAAGGCTGGGCGTGGTGGCTCACTCCTGTAATCCCAGCACTTTGGGAGGTCGAGGTGGGCAGATCACCTGAGGTCAGGGGTTCGAGACCAGCCTGGCCAACATGGTGAAACCCCATCTCTAGTGAAAATACAAAAATTAGTTGGACGTGGTGGTGGAAAGCTGTAATTCCAGCTACTTGGGAGACTGAGGCAGAATTGCTTGAACTCAAAAGGCAGAAGTTGCAGTGAGCTGAGATCCCGCCATTGCAGTCCAGCCTGGGTGACAAGATCAAGACTCTGTCTCCTGAAAAAAAAAAAAGAAAGAAAGAAAATATTTGGGCTGGGTGCAGTGGCTCATGCCTGTAATCGCCACATTTTAAGCAGCCAAGATGAGAGGATCACTTGGGCCCAGGAGTTTGAGACCAGCCTGAAAAACATAGTGAGATCCATCTCTATTAATTTACTTTCTTATTTATTTATTTTTGAGACAGAGTCTTACTCTGTTTTCCAGGCTGGAGTGCAGGGGCATGATCTCGGGTCAGTGCAACCTTCGACCTCCCAGTTCAAGTGATTCTACTGTCTCAGCCTCCTGAGTAGCTGAGATTACAGGTGAGCGCCACCACCCCCAGCTAATTTTTGTATTTTAGTAGAGATACGGTTTCACCAAGTTGGTCAAGCTGGTCTCAAACTCCTGACCTACCAAAGTGCTGGGATTACAGGTGTGAGCCACTGCACCCAGCCCTCTAATAATCTAAACATTGTTAATAAATATAAGAAAACATTTGTTAGGTGTATAGTAGGTAACAGAAAGGTATCTGAACATAAAATGAAGAAACACCATATTGAATCCAGAAGTACATTAAAAAACACAAAATGAAACAGCAAAGTGGCCAGGCCCCGCTGAGTCGGGGGACTGGGTCTGGGATGGGTTCCCTCCTCATCAATAAGATGCGGGAGGAGTACCCAAACAGGATCATGAACACATTCAGTGTGGTGCCCTCACCCAAGGCGTCAGACATGGTGGTGGAGCTCTACAATCCCACCCTCTCCATCCACCAGCTCGTAGGAAACAGAGACGAGACCTACTGCATGGATAATGAGGCTCCCTATGACATCTGCTTCAGAACCCTAAAGCTGCTACGCCCACCTGCGTAGCAGGTGGTGTCTGCCACCATGAATGGAGACACTACCTGTCTGTGCTTCCCAGGTCAGCTCAGTGCTGACTTCAGGAAGCTGGCTGTGAACATCGTCCCGTTCCCCCACCAACACTGCCTCATTTCCAGCTTTGCCCCCCTGACCAGCAGGGCAGCCAACAGTCCTGGACTCTGAAAGTGCCCGAGCTCACCCAGCAGATGTTGGATGCCAACAACATGATGGTGGCCTGAGACCCCTGCCACGGCCACTACCTGATGTTTGCTGCAGTGATAAGGGTCCACATGTCCACGAAGGAGGTGGACAAGCAAATGCTTAATGTCCAAAACAAGAACAGCGGCTACTTTGCTGAGTGGATCCCCAACAATGAGAAAATAGCTGTCTGTGACATCCTGCCCCGAGAGCTAAAAATGTCCAACACCTTCACTGGCAACAGCAGGGCCATCCAGGAGCTGTTCTAGTGCATCTTGGAGCAGTTCACAGCCATGTTTCCACACAAGACCTTCCTGCACTGCTACATGAGCAAGAGCCTGGATGAGATGGAGTTCACCCAGGCCAAGGGCAACATGAATTACCTGGTGTTCAAATACCCACAGTACCAGGACACCATGGCCGAGGAGGAGGGCGAGTTTGAAGAGGAGGTGGCCTGAAGCCTCCAGTCACCGAGGAAAGCAGGAAGCGGTGTGAACTCTTTATTCACTTCCAGTGTGTCCTCTGACCTGTGCCTCTGTGTGTGCACTTGGTTTTCCCTATCCATGTCCCATGCTGTACACACACCATTACTGAACTATTTTCATAGTGACCAAAAAATTTTTTGGTTTATCTTCATGTGACTTTTTTTTTTTTGCCCAATATACATTTTGTCTTCTGTAAAATTCCTGTGCCCCTACTGAATACTTCTGTGTGTGGCTGCATATGTGTCTGTATGTCATGAAGAATAATTATCTACAGATCACAGATGCAGATCTCAGAGTTTCAGTGTGTATGCATTCCTATAATCTCTTCAACTCGTAAGAACCTGAATTTTAATCTTGGAGACAGAGGCTATCTCTTATCTTTTGAAAGATTGGAAATCCAAGGGCCTGAGCTGTTACACCCTAACATTAATAAACTTCAATGAACATCTCATACTGATCTTCTGAGTGGGAATGTTCTCATGTAACCAGTGGGAGGGAGGAGGTCCTCCCTTTTAGCAGCTATTTTGCAAGATGCTTTCCTTGTGGGCTTGGTCTCCTTGTCCTCACCATGACCTCATAACCACATCAGTCCCAGCTCATTTCTGAGAAAGCTGGGGCTCTGAGCCCCACTGAGAATTGGTGTCTGGGCTCAGGCAGCAGGAACACAGCAAAGGGGGAGGATTCTACATGCCAAGGTTGGGAGAGGCAAAGCTGGGAGTCGCAGGGGGAGAGAGAGGTTGCTGGGGAGAAGATGACGCCAGAACAGCTCAGGACTGGCTTTGAGTTTCCTGCCAGAGTCGACCTGATTCTCAAGACCAAGGCGCAGCTCCACTAAACCAGACCCATCCTCACTGTTAGTCTCCCGGCACCACAAACAGTAGGGCAGACAGGGCCCCTGACAGAACCAAGTGAAACTTCCCAGAGCTCTAGGCATTCATTCACCCTGATCCAGAGACTTCACACACCCAGGGAAAGAATCATCATTCCTAGAGATAATGGACTAAGGGCAGTAGGGCAATGAGCAAGTGCTGGGGGCATAATTCCCTGTGCATACCAGGCTATCTGAGCTCTCCCGTGGCAGCTCTATGGGGCCCGCATGCAGCCTCCATGCTCCTACTCACACTGTTTACCCAGCCAGGAGCCTTCCAGCTCCACCTGAGTTACACAGACCCCCAAGTGAAAATCAACCAGCTCCATCTGTCTCATTCACAGCCTCCTGCTTGTTCCTAGGAGATTCGGTCTCTTTCTTTTGCACCCTGGGTCCCTTCACTTGTGCTTCCACTGTGGGTGGCTGGTCACAATCTCTGTGCCCTTTAGTGTGGATCTCTCTGCTGGAGGAGACAGGACGCCCTGCAAGTCAGGGACGGGTCTCATCCCTCACAGAGTCAGCCATGTGGCCCAGGTTTGATGCACACCTGCAGAATTGCTATTTCTTGCTTCTATACACAATCTCTGGCTGGGCTGGTAGCTCAAGCCTGTAGTCTCAGCACCTTAGAAGGCCTCAGTTGGCAGATGGCATGAGTCCAGAAGTTTGAGACCAGTCTGGGCAACATGGTGAAACACAGTCTCTAATAAAAGGTTAAAAAAAAAAAAAAGAGAGAGAGAGAGAGAGAGAGAAAGGCATGGTGGCTCATACCTGTAACCCCAGCACTTTGGGAGGCCGAGGTGGGTGGATCACCTGAGGTCAGGAATTCAAGACCAGCCTGGCCAATATGGTGAAACCCTGTCTCTACTAAAAATACAAAAATTAGCCAGGTGTGATGGTATGCACCTGTAGTCTCAGCTACTCAGGAGGCTGAGGCAGAAGAATCACTTGAACCCGGGAGGCAGAGACTGCAGTGAGCTGAGATCTGAGATCGCACCATTGCACTCCAGCCTGGTGGCAAAGCAAGATTCCATCTCAAAAAAAAGAAAAAAAAAAAAAAGAAAGGCTGGGCACTGTGGCTCATGTGTGTAATCCCAGCACTTTCAGAGGGCAAGGCGAGCACATCAAGAGATCAGTAGATCAAGAATGTCCTGGCCAACATGGTGAAACGCTGTCGCTATTAAAACAAAAAATTAGTTGGGCATGGGGACATGCACCTGTGGCCCCAGCTACTTGGGAGGCAGAGGCAGGAGAACTGCTTGAACCTAAGAGGCAGAGGTTGCAGTCAGCCAAGATGGTGCCACTGCACTGCAGCCTGGCTACAGAGTGAGACTTCATCTCAAAATTTAAAAAATAAAAAGAAGCCAAATGTGGCGGTGCGTGACTGTAGTCCCAGCTGCTGCTCTGAAGGCTAAGATGGGAGGATCACCTGAACCCTGGAGACAGAGGTTACACTGAGCCAGGATTGCACCACTGCACTCCAGCCTGGGTGACACAGTGAGACTGTCCCCACAAAAAACACAAAATGTGTCTTTATCTACAAAAGATACCTGCTACTAAACTCATGATGAGGAAATACTGCAACCGACTGTGTACTCTCAGAAACCTGAGAAAAGTGACCAGGATCTCAGCCAGTGTCACCTTGTACTGCAAAGCCCTGCAGGACCATCTGTGCCGTTTCTTTCTATTCACTCAAAAAAGAAGAGATGAATTTTTTTACAAATTACTTTATACCATTCAAATCAACACATCAAGTGGTGCATTTAGAGGTGTTGGTTGAGGTCTCAGAGGCCGCATGACTAGAGGAGGGGGTGAAGTCCGAGGGGACAGTCAGGTGAAGGTTGAGTGTCGGTTGAGACAGCAGGTCAGCCAAGTGAAGGAGGTGGTCGAAGTACGAGAGAAAACCTAGGAAGGAGGTGTCTGAGGGCTGAGAGGTCATGAGGAGATTCTTTAGGTCCTAGAGGAGACTCACGTGAAGGTGATAGCTAAGGGAGGCCACCAAGGTAGAGAAGGTGGCCGAGGTACCAGTGGCCACTAAATGGAACAGTAGGCTGAGGTCCCAGAGGCCACACTGCTGGAGGAAGAAGATGAAGTCCCCCAGGAAAGAGAGCTGGATGAGGTGGATGGGGCCCCCCAGGACAGAGAGATGGATGAGGTGGATGGGGTCCCCGAGGACAGAGAGACGGATGAGGTGGATGGGGTCCCCCAGGAAAGAGAGCTGGATGAGGTGGATGGGGCCCCCCAGGACAGAGAGATGGATGAGGTGGATGGGGTCCCCCAGGACAGATAGACTGATGAGGTAGATGAAGCCCTCCAGGAAAGACACCTGGATGAAGTGGATGGGGTCCTCCAGGACAGACAGATGGATGAGGTGGATGGGGTCCTCCAGGACAGACAGGTGGATGAGATGGATGGGTTCCCCCAGGACAGACATCTGGATGGGGTGGATGGGGTCCCCCAGGATAGACAGGTGGATGAGGTGCATGGGGTCCTCCAGGATACACAGGTGGATGAGGTGGATGGGGTCCCACATGACAGACTAGATGGATGAGGTGGTTGAGGTACCTCAGGACAGACACCTGGATGAGGTAGATAAAGTCCCATAGGAGGTGCAGCTGGAGGAGGTGCTAGAGGTCCCACAAAACAAATAGTTGGAAGACATAAAGGAAGTCTCAGAGGACACTCAATTGCTGGAGGTGTCTGTGGTTTCAGAAGATCACCAGCTGGAGAAGATGGTGGAGATACCAGAGAGCACTTGACTGAAGGAGGTGACTGTGGTCTCAGAGAACCTTCACTTGGAGAAGATGGTTGAGGTGGCACAGGACATTCGAGTGAAGTAGGTGGTTGAAGTCCCAGAGGACACATGACTGAAATAGGAAGTTGAGGTTCCAGAAAATGCTCAAGTGGTGGAGCTGCCTGTGGTCTGCCAGAAAGTCATTAGCTGTAGAAGATGGTAAAGGTAACAGATTCCACTCGGGTGGAGGAGTGTGGGGCTCAGAAAGTCTTCAGCTTGAGATGATGGCAGAGGTATCAGAGAACACTCAAGTGGTGGTGTGTGAGGCCTCAGAACATCTTCAGCTGGAGAGTGGTAGAGATACCAGAGGACACTCACGTTGAGGTGTGTGGGTGAAGATTTTCTTAGGAAATCTTCAGCTGAAGATGGTGGGAGAGGAACTAGAGTACACTCAGGTGGAGGTGTCTGTGGTCTCAGAAGATCATCAAGAAGGTGAAGAGATACCAGAAGACACTCTATTGAAATACGTAGCTGAGGTCCAAGGGGACACTCAAATGGTGGAGCTACTTGTAATCTCAAAAATTTTCAGTTGGAGAAAGTGGTTGAGGTCCCAGAAGACAATGGATGGAAGCTGTGTGTCGTCTCAGAAAATAATCAGCTGGAGATGATGGTAGAGGTATCAGAAGATACTCGAGTGGTGGCGTCTGTGGTTTTCAAAGATGATCATCTAAAAAAGGTGGTAGAGATGCCAGAAGACACTTGAGTCGTGGTGTCTGTGGTCTCCAAAGATTATCAAACAGAGGAGGTGGTAGAGATGCCAGAAGGCACTTGAGTGGTGGCGTCTGTAATTTTCAAAGATGATCATTTAGAGAAGGTGGCAGAGATGCCAGAAGACACTTGAGTGGTGGTGTCTGTGGTCTCCAAAGATGATCATCTGGAGAAGATGGCAGAGATGCCAGAAGACACTTGAATGGTGGCGTCTGTGGTCTCCAAAAATTATCATCTGGAGAAGGTGGTAGAGATGCCAGAAGACACTTGAGTGGTGGTGTCTGTGGTCTCCAAAAATTATCATCTGGAGAAGGTGGTAGAGATGCCAGAAGACACTTGAGTGGTGGTGTCTGTGGTCTCCAAAGATGATTATCTGGAGAAGGTGGTAGAGATGCCAGAAGATACTTGAGTGGTGGTTTCTGTGGTCTCCAAAGATGATCATCTGGAGAAGGTGGTAGAAATGCCAGAAGACACTTGAGTGGTGGTGTCTGTGGTCTCCAAAGATGATCATTCAGAGAAGGTGGTAGAGTTGCCAGAAGACACTTGAGTGGTGGTGTCTGTGGTATCCAAAGATTATCAACCGGAGGAGGTGGTAGAGATGCCAGAAGACACTTGAGTGGTGGTGTCTGTGGTATCCAAAGATTATCAACCGGAGGAGGTGGTAGAGATGCCAGAAGACACTTGAGTGGTGGCGTCTGTGGTCTCCAAAGATGATCATCGGGAGAGGGTGGTAGAGATGCCAGAAGACACTTGAGTGGTGGTGTCTGTGGTCTCCAAAGATTATCAACCGGAGGAGGTGGTAGAGATGCCAGAAGACACTTGAGTGGTGGCGTCTGTGGTTTCCAAAAATTATCATCTGGAGAAGGTGGTAGAGATGCCAGAAGACACTTGAGTGGTGGCATCTGTGGTCTCCAAAAATTATCATCTGGAGAAGGTGGTAGAGATGCCAGAAGACACTTGAGTGGTGGTGTCTGTGGTATCCAAAGATTATCAAACGGAGGAGGTGGAAGAGATGCCAGAAGACACTTGAGTGGTGGCGTCTGTGGTCTCCAAAGATGATCATCGGGAGAGGGTGGTAGAGATGCCAGAAGACACTTGAGTGGTGATGTCTGTGGTCTCCAAAGATTATCAACCGGAGGAGGTGGTAGAGATGCCAGAAGACACTTGAGTGGTGGCGTCTGTGGTCTCCAAAAATTATCATCTGGAGAAGGTGGTAGAGATGCCAGAAGACACTTGAGTGGTGGCGTCTGTGGTCTCCAAAAATTATCATCTGGAGAAGGTGGTAGAGATGCCAGAAGACACTTGAGTGGTGGCGTCTGTGGTCTCCAAAAATTATCATCTGGAGAAGGTGGTAGAGATGCCAGAAGACACTTGAGTGGTGGTGTCTGTGGTCTCCAAAGATTATCATCTGGAGAAGGTGGTAGAGATGCCAGAAGACACTTGAGTGGTGGTGTCTGTGGTCTCCAAAGATGATCATCTGGAGAAGGTGGTAGAGATGCCAGAAGACACTTGAGTGGTGGTGTCTGTGGTCTCCAAAGATGATCATCTGGAGAAGGTGGTAGAGATGCCAGAAGACACTTGAGTGGTGGCGTCTGTGGTCTCCAAAGATGATCATTCAGAGAAGGTGGTAGAGTTGCCAGAAGACACTTGAGTGGTGGCGTCTGTGGTCTCCAAAGATGATCATTCAGAGAAGGTGGTAGAGTTGCCAGAAGACACTTGAGTGGTGCGTCTGTGGTCTCCAAAGATGATCATCTGGAGAAGGTGGTAGAGATGCCAGAAGACACTTGAGTGGTGGTGTCTGTGGTCTCCGAAGATGATCATTCGGAGAAGGTGGTAGAGATGCCAGAAGACACTTGAGTGGTGGTGTCTGTGGTCTCCAAAGATGATCATCTGGAGAAGGTGGTAGAGTTGCCAGTAGACACTTGAGTGGTGGTGTCTGGTTTTCAAAGATGATCATCTGGAGAAGGTGGTAGAGATGCCAGAAGACACTTGAGTGGTGGTGTCTGTGGTCTCCGAAGATGATCATTCGGAGAAGGTGGTAGAGATGCCAGAAGACACTTGAGTGGTGGTGTCTGTGGTCTCCAAAGATGATCATCTGGAGAAGGTGGTAGAGTTGCCAGAAGACACTTGAGTGGTGGTGTCTGTGGTTTTCAAAGATGATCATCTGGAGAAGGTGGTATAGGTGCTGGAAGGCACTCAAGTGGTGGTGTCTGTGTTCTTGAAGTATCATCATCTGGAGAGGTGGTATAGGTGGCAGAAGACACTTGAGTGATGGTGTCTGTGGTTTTCAAAGATTATAATCTGGAGAAGGTGGAACAGGTGCCAGAAGACACTTGAGTGGTGGTGTCTGTGGTTTTCAAAGATTATCATCCGGAGAAGGTGGTATAGATGCCGGAAGGCACTCAAGTTGTGGTGTCTGTGTTCTTGAAATATCATCTGGAGAGGTGGAAGAGGTGCCAGAAGACACTTGAGTGGTGGTGTCTGTGGTTTTCAAAGATTATCATCTGGAGAAGGTGGTACAGGTGGCAGAAGACACTTGAGTGGTGGTGTCTGTGGTCTCCAAAGATGATCATCTGGAGAAGGTGGTACAGGTGGCCGAGACACTTGAGTGGTGGTGCCTGTGGTTTTCAAAGATGATCATCTGGAGAAGGTGGTATAGATACCGGAAGGCACTCAAGCGGTGGTGTCTATGTTCTTGAAATATCATCTGGAGAGGTGGAACAGGTGCCAGAAGACACTTGAGTGGTGGTGTCTGTGGTCTCCAAAGATTATCATCTGGAGAAGGTGGTACAGGTGCCAGAAGACACTTGAGTGGTGGTGTCTGTGGTCTCCAAAGATTATCATCTGGAGAGGTGGAACAGGTGCCAGAAGACACTTGAGTGGTGCTGTCTGTGGTTTTCAAAGATCATCATCTGTAGACAGTGGCAGCGGTGTGCATAGACACTCAGGTGGAATTGTGTATAAGCCGAGAAAATCATTGGCTGAAGAAGGTGGTAAAGCTGCCAGAAGACATTCAGGTGTAGGTGTCTGTGGTCTCGAGAACTCATCATCTGACGAAGCTGGCAGCTGTGTGCATAGACACTCAGGTGGAATTGTGTATGGGCTCAGAAAATCATTGGCTGAAGAAGGTGGAAAAGCTGCCAGAAGACATTTGGGTGTAGGTGTATGTGGTCTCGAAAACTCATCATCTGACGAAGGTGGCAGCGGTGTGCATAGACACTCAGGTGGAATTGTGTATGGGCTCAGAAAATCATTGGCTGAAGAAGGTGGAAAAGCTGCCAGAAGACATTTGGGTGTAGGTGTCTGTGGTCTCGAAAACTCATCATCTGACGAAGGTGGCAGAGGCGTGCATAGACACTCAGGTGGAATTGTGTATAAGCTCAGAAAATCATTGGCTGAAGAAGGTGGTAAAGCAGCCAGAAGACATGCGGGTGTAGGTGTCTGTGGTCTCGAAAACTCATCATCTGACGAAGCTCGCAGAGGTCCTAGTGGACACTGGAGTCGAGGAGTTGTCAGAGGTCCCAGAACACCTTTAGCTGATGGGAATGGTGGAGCTCCCAGGCGACACCCAAATGGAGGAGGTGACGGGCAAGCCATCAGTGGTCCTGAAGGGTCAGCCATGAGGTAGGGTGAGCAGGGCAATGCTGAGCAGTGATGACGCTGTGCTGCAGCCATGTTAACCTGCGGGCAGAAGGAGGAAGTGTTTTGACATGTATTAATTTGACAGACAGAACCACCACCAACAACACAGGCTGCAACTTATGTTGCTGCTGATAGTTTTTTGCACCTTTCCATCCTCCAGGTTTCAAAACAGCAGCATCAGTGTCATGAAGTCACCCTTCCACTAAGTACCACTGACAGCTGGGGAGTGAAGAAGAGTCGTTGGGACAAACTGTTTTCTCCGCATGCCACTGCATCTCTCTGCAAATGTAGGCAGGCTCCGGGCCTGCCCCCAGGAAGACAGAGTCATGGCGCAGTAAGGAAGAAGCATGTTTCAGACACAGGAGTGTCTCTGTCCATCCTCATTCCTCCCTCACCGCCATCACCAGAGCATGTTCTTGGCATCAGATAAATAGTGAGTAAGAGAGGCACGAAGAGCCCATTGTCCACACATGTGTTACAGCTTCTTTTAGGAGAATGTTCTCCAGGCCTTTTATGTTCTGTCTCTGATTCTCAGAACTCTGCAAGTCAGCGTGACCACCCTGCTCCAAATCTAAGTAAACAGAGCCTCCCCGAGGAAGAAGAACACGTGCCCAGGGTCACAGAGCTTGCAGGAGGCAGAGTGGAAGTCTATTCCAGCTCTGCCTGCAGGACCCTCTCATTTTCCCTCTGATTCCCTTCTCGACAAAGGGTCTTCTTCACTATGGGGGTGCCCCCCATGAGCACAGATGGCTCTGGGGAAATGTGGATTCTTGAAGAGAAGCAGGGAAACTGGGAGAGGGTTTTCTGTCAGAGCAATCCCACATACACAAGTCAGTTAGGCATGGCCAGAAGATTTCTTTTAACTCCCAGGTAATACAAATTTTAAGTGCATTATGACAGAAATAATACTTTTGTCCAGGGAAAAATGAGGTGGAAATTCTGAAAAAGGCAAGTTTTAGAAACGTGTTTAATTTCTAGTGTACAGTTCCCATCACGTGTCATCTCAGGACTCGGCAGCTGTTGAAGGTACAGAAGCCACACGAGAACCAGCAGAGCTGCGCATCATGGAAGGCCTTGGTTGGGAATTGTCACTGTGGGTAACAGGTTACTTTCACTTTCACTAACTCACAATCGAGGCATATTTTTTACTACAAATACAGAACTCTGACACTTAGATGTTAGATCGGGGCACCACCAAATGGGGGTGAAGGTGATTTTGTACAACACCGTTACCAACAGGAATGGGACTGTGATGAACTACAGAATTGACCTTGACGAAGAGCATTCAGAATTGCACAAAGCACATATTAATGCTGGATTAATGAGTTTTCACTTTCATCACTTCTGAGAATACAGCAGATATTTCAAATGTTACTCACCTACCTTATAGATAAAAACAAACAAAATAAAAGAAAACCCCACTTCAATCAGAAATAGACCCCACAACACCTTGAGTAACAGAGATCAGTCAGCATTCACTGGGCCATGAGACCTACGAGAGTGGAGGTCAGTGGCATTCCTCATGCTATTTCAGAAAACAGAACAGTAAAAGCCCTTCAGCCCTCAGTCCCTAAGCATTTATGGCTTCTGGAGGTGCCACCCAAGATGACTAGCTGGGACTGAAGAAGCCAGAAAGCTTATGGGAAAGATTTTGCTCTAAAAATTCCAGACAGAAAAGGTATCGCAGAACCTACAGAGCAGAGGACAGGTGAGGAGAGGACGATGGAGGAAAAGACTACAATGTCCTGATACAGGCAGAGTGAAAATGACCCCAGCATTTACCTTTGTCTTCTCTGTGATTTCACTTGGGACGCAGCTGCTGTTCCTCATGGGAACCGAATGAGGTCCTGAATCTGCTAAGGGCAAGAGAAGGAAATGGAGCTAAATCTGGTTTGCATGTTCTGTGCAGAATAAGAAACCCTCCATGCCTTTTGCTGCCATCTCACTCTCTTTGCCACACTCAGGTCCCTTACCAGAGGCACAGGGTTAACTGACCAGATGCATCAGAGGACCCTGGTGCCCTCTGGGCCTGAACCTTGAGGAAGATACTGCAGAGTCCTGGTCCAGGGGTTTGCTTAACTCTCAACAGGCTGTGGACAAGTCGGACTCTAACCAGCTGGAAATGAGCTTTAAATCAGGGGTTCCCAGTACACATCAGAGGAAATCACCCATCATGTGAGCACTGACTCCAAATTCAAATAGAAACAGCCGTGGATGGGAAGAACAGCTACAGGCCCAGGACAGGAGCGGCACTGCTCCTTTTCTTCAGCTGTCGGGGCATTTAAAATCCCGTGGATTCATAGTGAATTTAACCTCCACATCTCACCAGGCATTGCCAATATTTATGAACAGAAATGAACATAAAGAGACTAACAGTCATGAGAAAAGGTAAGTGCTGTAGGAATTAAATGGGGGTCGGGTGAGGTGGCTCACACTTCTAATCCCGGAACTTTGGAAGGCTGAGGTGGGCAGATCACTTGAGGTCAAGAGTTACAGACAAGCCTGACCAACATGGTGAAACTCTGTCTCTACTAAAAACACAAAAAGAAACATTTGTCAGGCATGGTGGCAGGCACATGTAATCCCAGCCACTTGGGACGCAGAGGCAGGAGAATTGCTTGAACTTAGGAGGCGGAGGTTGCAGTGAGCAAAAACTGCACCACTGCACTTCAGCCTGGGTGACAGAGTGAGGTTTTCAAAAAGAAAAGGAAAGAAAAGAAAGAAATCAACCGGAAAGTTTGAGGGTCACACTTCAAATGTTACAGGAGTAAGATTACATAGAAATTTAGCTTACTAAAGGAGTTATCTAGTTCACAATAAACAATTTAAATGAGCAAAAAGAACGAAGGAAGTTCCAAAAAGTGCAAATAAAGGCTTCTTTTCTTAAAGCAGATCTCAGGTACTGCTTTATTGAGCCATGAAGACATTGCCCGAAAATCTCTGCTCTCCTCAGCACTTCCAGCTCCCATTCTAAAATCCTATTGTTGTTACTTTTCTCTAAGGAAAGAAAAACAAAGCCTTCACACTGACTCAAGGTGGGATGGGGAGCTGGCCCATTTGCCTTGTAGGCTCATCTTCACAGTTAAAAGTAACCAAGACGTCAGTGGGGGGCAAAGTCCACAGTCAGTGGAGGGGCCTGAGCTCCACCATTCACACGGGTCCAGCCAAGAGCCATTCAGCTAGGGTACCTGAGAAAAATGGGGTCGTGCCCCCCAGCGGGACAACTGTTCTCTTCACAAGTGCTTGGAACTGTTTCCAGGAAACATGACAATGACCCCACCTGAGCCCTCACCCCCAAAAGGAGAAGCAGGGCGTGTGGGTCCTGCAGCGGAAACTAAGCGGCTGCCTTCACGGGAGCTCCCACCTCGCCAGAAAGTGTTCTTCAGGCACAGGCGTTTCTGGGCTGGCTCCTCACTCATGTGTCTCCCTGGCACTCTTTTCTTTTTCCTCATTCTCCATCTAGAAGACAGAGAAAGAACTGACTTGAAGAAGAATTAAAACGCCACGTTCTTTACTAGACATTCAAAGCTTTATCTTTTTTTGTTGTTGTTGTTGAGACGGGGTTTCACCATGTTGGCCAGGCTGGTCTTGAACTGCTGACCTCAGGTAATCCACCCGCCTCAGTCAAAGCTTCATCTTGAAAAAAAAAAAAAATCCTTAAAAATGACCATAACAACTGAGTGCAGTGGCTCATGCCTGCAATCCCAGCACTTTGGGAGGCTGAGGTGGGCAGATCACCTGAGGTCGGGAGTTTGAGACCAGCCTGACCAACATGGAGAAACTGTCTCTACTAAAAATACAAAAAAGTCAGGCGGAGTGGCACGTGCTTTTAATTCCATCTACTCGGGAGCCTAACGCAGAGAATTGCTTGAACCCGGGAGGTAGAGGTTGCAGTGAGCTGAGATTTTGCCACTGCACTCCAGCCTGAGCAACAGAGACTCAGTCTCAAAAAGAAAAAAAATCCATCACAATGACCTACCTGTGCCGCTTGTAGGCAGCCTTGCTCTCTGCCGTCTCCCTCTCCAAGGCTTGAGCACAGCGCTGTGGGGAGAAAAATACATCCACGTCCTCATCTGGCCGACTATGCCCCAAAGCACAGGAAACAAACAAAGAAAACTTACCCGGTTGTCAAGAGCATTTCTTGCAGAAGAGGTGACCTGAAAAATCCACCATGCCCAGCCTGAAAGAACATCTTTCAAGTTCTTTGTAAAATTTGATTTTTCTGATTTTAACTCACAGGTAATTTAGTTAAAATTAGAAGTGGTACATTGAAAAACATCCCCTCTTCAGGCGTGCTGGCTCACGCTTGTAATCCCAGCACTTTTAGAGGCTGAGGTCGGTGGATCACTTGAGATTGGGAGTTTGAGACCAGCCTGGCAAACATGGTAAAACCCCATTCCTACTAACAATACAAAAATTAGCTGCATGTGGTGGTGACCACCCGTCATTCCAGCCGCTCGTTGGGGGCTGAGGCAGGAGAATCACTTAAACCCATGAGGTAGAGGTTGCAGTGAGTCAAGATCACACCATTATACTCCAGGCTGGGTGACAGAGCCAGATTGTTAAAAAAAAAAAAAACAAAAAACAAGAGAAAACTTCCCCCAACTTACATTGACAATTCTCTGTTCAGGACTAAGTGGGGTAGAGACTGTTAGATGCAGCAGGGCGTGGTCACTGGCAACTGTAATCTCAGCACTTTGGGAGGCTGAGGCAGGTGGATCACCTGAGTTTAGAGCTCAAGACCAGCCTGGAAAAAATGGGGAAATCCTGTCTCTACGAAGAATACAAAAATTAGCCAGGCATGGTGGTACATCCTGTAGTTCCAGCTACTTGGGAGGCTGGGGCAGGAGACTCACTGGAACCTAGGAAGCAGAGGCTACCTGAGATTGTGTCACTGCACTCCAATCTGGGCCAGAGAGTGAGACTCCATTTAAAAAAAAAAAAAAAGAAAGGCAGTCCGGAATGGCAGGTAATTATCTAGGTTGTAAAAATAAAACATACTTCCTCTTCCCTCTAATATAAAAAGCATTGTGGGATTAGTGCTTTTTTCTTGGATCATTGTTCAGGAGGAGGGTCAGCCCCCAGACAACCACGTTTTTACTGTCATGAAAGGCAAGAGAAAATAAAGCGCTCACTCTACCCAATGGACAAAAAGGCTCAAATGATGACACAACTTAGCAGCCAAATTCCTACCAAGTACAGACTTTGGACATACTGATCCCTCTCCACCTGCAACCGGGAACATGCACTTTGATGATGTCATTTGAAATGACACTGCCCAGACACACTCTTCATTGATTCTCTGAAGGGCAGTTCCAACAGACTCTCTGGGGCTTTCTCTGCATCATGAGAGGCAGCTCTGCCCTTCGCCGTCCTGCCGTTTGTCGCCTCTTCCCCATGATCTCAGAGGAACTTTGTCTCAGGCCAACTTTGTTCCTTGGGCTCTTTCATTTCCCCTAAAAATCACTTACTCCCCCTCTAAACTGCCCCCATCTCCATCTCCCCTGAAAAGAGGGTGCCCTTTAAGCACCAACCATCTGACCCTTCCTGCAGTCTCATTTCTCGGCTGGCTCCCATGTTTCTGCCTGTTGTATAAACAGCTTCTCCTGTTAAGCTGTCTGTTGTCAGTTTCTGCAGTGAATCTTTAGAGAGGAGAGTGAAAGCTTTCCTTCCAGCCATATGATAGAATTATGAAGCGAAAAGTTTAGACAGAATTTCCTATTTAAAGTGCCAAAACTTCATACTCCATTTCTGATAAAGATCACAAAGGTTAAAAAAAGAAAAACTTAGTTTTGACCCAAAGCTCTGTTGACATTCTATTCAACAAACATCAATCTATTTAATTTTCATGATGTAAATGGCAGATATTTTTATAATTCTTATGCTAATAAATCATTTCCCTGATGTTTTTGGTAAAACCCAATATTCATAATGAAGTCCAGAACCATGAATTGTTTTAAATAATTTCTTCTTATGTGTGATTACAAGTATATCTCTACAGGAAGTTAGTATACTCACACAGAAGGTAATTTTTCGGAGGAAAAGGCCAACGGCAGAAACTCCCAGAAACACAATAGTTAAAAGCATCCACAGAACGCCAAGAAAGCCATGCCAAGGATACAGATAATCAGGTGGAAAACTGATGGCCTGGAATAATAACAGTTGAAATCATGAAAAGGTCAGTGACATGCACAATATTTCAGCAAAAAACAATAATCTTTAGAAACCATCAACCTCCTCCAAGAGGTAACGACACCCCTCAGATATCACCAGGGGATTCCACTGCTTCAAAAAAGATTGAAAGTTACCTGTCTCATGTTATTTGCATGGCTGGTAGTGTGTTTAGGCATTCTAAAGATACAGTGTCTTTGTTTTTCTTGACGTAAAGCAGGGATATCCAAATTTTTTGCTTCCTGGGCAATATTAAAAGGAGGAAACTTGCCTTAGGCCACACATAAAATACACTAACCCTAACAATAGCTGATGGTCTAAAAAATATCACAAAAAGGCCAGGTGCAGTGGCTCATGCCTGTAATCCCAGCACTCTCGGAGAGTGAGGCGAGGGGATCACCTGAGGTCAGGAGTTCCAGACCAGCATGGCCAAAATGGTGAAACCTCATCTCTACCAAACATACAAAAATAGTCAGGTATGGTGGTGGGTGCCTGGAATCCCAGCTACTCAGGAGGCTGAGGAAGAAGAATCACTGAAACCAGGGAGGCAGAGGTTGCAGTGAGCCAATATTGCACTATTGCACTCCAGCCTGGGAGACGAGAGGGAGACTTTGTCTCAAAAAAAAAAAAAAAAAAATCAAAACAAAAACGAAAACAAAAATTACAAAAAGAAAAAAAATTTTTTTTTTGAGATAGTGTCCCACTCAGTCGCCCAGGCTAGAGTGCAGTGGTGCAATCTCGGCTCACTGCAACCTCCGTCACCTGGGTTGAAACCATTCTCCTGCCTCAGCCTCCTGAGTAGCTGGTATTATAGGCACCTGCCACCACACCTGACTGATTCTTATATTTTTAGTAGAGACAGCATTTCACCATGTTGGTCAGGCTGGTCTGAAACTCCTGACCTCAACTGATCCGCCAGCCTCAGCCTCCCAGTTACAGGTGTGACCCACCACACCAGGCCTGTCATTTCTTTATATTTAAATAACATAAGGACTTTAAGAGCCTTTCTCCTTTGGGTCAATCAATGATCTGCACCAAACACATTTCACAAAACCAAGGACAGTCCTCACTCACATCCTGGTCACATCACTCCCAGTGACTCCCGCATTGCAAACCTCCCACAGGTGCAGCCCTTTCCTCTCCATTTGATGGGCTTCTCAGCTCCCATCACACTGACTGGACACAGACTCCCTAGAGGCAGCCCCCAAGAGCAGAAAACACGAATGACACAGAAGTTCCTAAAAGTCATCAAACCAGATGACACGAAACTCAAATGACATTTCACTTTGTTTTGGTTTTGTTTGAGACCAGAGTGCAGTAGGCATCCGACTAGTCATTTTTGGAATCTTTTGTAGAGAAGGGGTTTGGCTATGATGCCCAGGCTTGAACTCCTGGACTCAGGTGATCTGCCCACCTTAACTCCTCAAAGCGCTAAATTACAGGCCTGCACTGTGTAATATGCCATGTGACAGCCCAATAACAAGGAAGAAACCCCGAGGGCCCAGCGTCTACTCACAGGGGTGGATTGATGGCTGGGAAACCCCAGCAGGAGGAGCCAAAAGAGCAGCCACGGCACCCGCATGTCCTGGTCCTCTCAGGGCGCCCTGAGGCGGCCAGGACAGAGGTGGGGGTGGCTTAGGGCTGAGGGAGGGAAGGGGATGGGGATGGGGCAGGATCTGACTTGGGGAGGGGGGTGGGAAGAAAGGGGAGGGAGGGGAATGGGGGATGTTGGGCACCTGGAGGACGGGGAGGAGAAAGGAGTCTAGGAAAGGATTGGGTTGAAACTAAGTCTTCAAGTGCGAGTGGGAGGTTCAACTACAAGTCAGGGAGAAAGTCTATCAGGTAAGAAAGCCGGAGGCTCAGGAGCAATTAGACGGAGACCAGAGCTCTGGTTTCCACCAAAACTTCTCCTGTTTGGGCGCTGCCTAAGCAACCCTCGTGCTTTATACTCCCTCTCCACCAATCCCTGGCCCCGGAACGTGCTACCTCACAGTGGAGATTCCACGGAGCACCTGTGTCCTCCAATGCCCCTCCCCCATCTCAGCCCCAAACATGACTCCCAAGGACAGGTCCTCTCTGGAACCTTCACAGACCTGATTTCTGGTCTTCCCCGCCAGCTCCCTGTCCCTGCTCCTGGGTGGCTCCTTCCTTCCTGAGCTTCCAGGGTTTCTCATGGTCAGTCTTGGCTGCAAAATATAAGAAACAAATGATGGCAGGATGGCAGGAAGAACCTTACACACAAGCAGATTGGGAGGCTCTACAGCCCCCTCTCAGCCATTCATATTCTAAGCAACAAAACATCAGAAGGATTCGGAAGGTCCCAATGGTAAAGCACCTCCATCACATCCGTGCAGCCATCGTCCATCATCCTGTATCTCAGGAACGGATGTTGGAGCTACACTAGTTTTATGTGAGGTACATTTACAAAAATTAACCCGACTTATTTTGTTTATCAAGCAAATCTCAATATATTCCAGAGAAATTTAATCACACAGCAGGTTTCTGGTCACAGAATTGTGTTAGAAGTCAATGATTAAAAGCTAACCAAAAATTATTATATGCTTGGAAATTCAAAGTCCCCTTATAAGATATCAACAGAAGAAAGAATCCAAAATGAAACGAGACTGCCTTTACACTCATTGAGAAGATCATAACGTGGCAATCAAATGCCTCCCCCGGCCCAGGAATTCCACTTTGTGGCACAAGGTTGTGTGGTCTCAAATCACCCCTAACACACCTAGACATGTTAGCATCTGAAACAGGGTGATGGTGTCACTTATCTATATTATCTTACTGCCTGTGAAGGTGGACTTTTCACCTTGTTCGGCACGATCGCTTCAGCAGCCAGGAGGGAAAAGATGAAAAGCCCAGAAGGAAGAATAGAAACCCTGAGTTTCCAATGGGCTAAATATAAGCTGCCATCAAACGCAAACAAATCCAAAGGGCAGTGACCACGCGGTGGCTTCAAGAAAAGCCCACCGGTGTGACAAGTCCCACTAATGTGTAAGAGTGGTGGTGCAGCTGGAGAACTGTCTCCCAAATAACTGGATCTTATTTATCTTAGCAATGTTGTGAACTTTAAGTGTCTAGGTCTTATACATACTGTGTTAAATTTAGCCTGAAGTAGTTCCTGTTTTTTGATGCTGTTATATATGGCATTTTTCCCCATTTTCCAATTGTTTATGCGTATGTACAAATAAAACTGATTTTTGTATATTGTCCATGTAGCCTATAACCTAGCTAAACCCACTTATTAATTCTGATAGCTTTTCAATATAGATTCCTTAAGATTTTCTGCAATCAATGTTGTCTGTAACATCTGTATCTCTTCCTTTCCAATCTGCATGTCTGGTATATCCTTTCCCTTACACTTGCTAGGATCGCCAGTAAAATGTGGACTAAAAGTGGTGACAGCAGGCATCCTTGCCCTGTTCCTCATCTTAGCTGTTAGCTATGGGTTTTTCATAGATTTTCTTTACCAGGTTGAAAAAGTTTACTTCTTTCCCAATTTGATGAGGTTTTTAAAAAAATCATAAAACGATGTTTAATTCTATCATACACTTTTTCTGCAACCGGGAAAGAATCACATGGCTTTTCTTTTTTTAGTCTGTAAATTAGATGTATTTTTGATTATTAAATTTTGCATTCCTGATACAAACCTCACTTGATTATGACATCTTACAATTTGCATAAATTGCTAAATTAAATTTTAAAAAAGATGCCACAGTTTATATATATATATATATATATATATATTTTTTTTTTTTTTTTTTTTTTTTTTTTTGAGACAGAGCCTTGCTCCGTCACCTAGGTTGAAGTGCAGTGGCATGCTCTTGGCTCACTGCAACCTCTGCCTGCCAGGTTTAAGCAATTCTCCCACCTCAGCCTCCTGAGTAGCTGGGACTACAGGGACATGCTGCCACACCTGGCTTATTCTTTGTACTTTTAGTAGAGCAGGGTTTCACCATGTTAGACAGGATGCTCTCGATCTCCTGAGCTCATGGTCTGCCTGCTTCACCCTCCCAAAGTGCTGGGATTACAGGCGTGAGCTCGCCTGGCTGCTAAACTACATTTTATAACGCTAGCCTAATGAAATGAATTGGAGTGTGTTCTTATTTTTCAGCAAATGTTTGCACAGAATTGTTTCTATTTGTTCCCTAAATATTTGCCGAAATTCACCAGTAAAGACATCTAGATATAACGCTTCCTTGTGGGAAGGTTTTTAAACTATAAATTCACTCTCTTTAACAGATGTAGGGCTATTCAGATTACCTTTCTTCCTGAGTAACCTGAGAGATTTGATAGTTTGTGTCTTTGAAGGAATTTGTCTATTTCCTCTAGGCTGCCAAATGTATTAGCATAAAGTTACATGTAACAAAATGCCAGGCTTTTGTTTTGTAGAAATAAGGTTTCACTAGTGAAACCCTGTCTCTACTAAAAAAAATACAAAAATTAGCCAGGCATGGTGGTACCCGCCTGTAATCCCAGCTACTCAGGAGGCTGAGGCAGGAGAATAGCTTGAACCCAGGAGACAGAGGTTGCAGTGAGCCAAGATCGCACCACTGCACTCCAGCCTGGGTGACAGAGCAAGACTCCATCTCAAAAAAATAAAGAAAAAGAAATAAGGTTTCACCATGTTGCCTAGGCTGGTCTCAAACTTCTGAGCTCAAGCGATCTGCCAGCTTGGCCTCTAAGGTATGCACCACTGTGCCTGGCCCCTTTTTTATTTAATTGACTATTATCTTTACCTCTTTCATTCCGTTTGATTTATTCTGCTTTTTTGAGATGGAATAAATTTTAAAATAATTTTTAAAAATGAGCCGGGTGTGGTGGGGCATGCCTAAAGTCCTAGCTACTGAGGGGGCAGAGACAGGTCCAAGGTGGAATCCCACAGGTCTGAAGCTGCAGCGAGCTGTAATAGCGCCACGGCACTCCAGCCTGGGCGACTGAGTGAGATCCTGTCTTTGGGGGTAAAAAAATTTTTCCCTACCTCTGCCTCTCAATTTTTTTTTTTTAAAGGTCGGATTGGTTTGGGCAGAGTCTATGTAATAGAGACTATTCCAGAGCCACGACAGCTCATAAACCACAGGGCAGAATACAGATGACTGTCTTATGAGTGCACATCCTTACCTGTGTCTTTTTTTTGAGACGGAGTCTCATTCTGTCGCCGAGGCTGAAGTTTAGTGGTGCGACCTCGGCTCACTGCAACCTTCACTTCCCGGGTTCAAGCGATTCTCCGGCCTCAGCCTTCTGAGTAGCTGGGACCACCGGTGTGTGCCACCACGCCTGGCTGGTTTTTGCATTTTTAGTAGAGGCGGGTTTCACCGCGTCAGCCAGGCTGGTCTCAATCTCCTGACCTCGCGGTCCGCCCGGCTCCGAGTTTGCAGACTCACAGTGAGGGGGAAAGTGTCCCTCCCTGCAGACCCGAGAGCCCTGGAGCTTTTCGGGGAGCAACTTGGCAGGGAGGGTCCCAGCAGCTGCTCGCAGGCAGGAACCAAGGGGTGCAGCCCAAAGCGACCCTCGGGCCGGCGAGAACCTTCCGCTTCCCGGCGTCTTTCTCCTCAGTCCCGCCGGTTGCTGTGGGAGCCGCGGCCTCCCGGTGCCTGGAGGTCGCTCCATCTCCTCTTCTCGCAGCTGCGAGGCAGAGGCGGCGGCGGCTGGAGCGGGGTGGGCGGCCTGAGGCCAGAGCCCAGCCGGTCCCGCGGGGAATATGGCGACCTGGACAGCAGCAGCCTCCGGGGCGGCACCGCTGACTTCCGGGAGGAGCGAAGGCAAATCAAGATGAAGCCGCGTGGAACCCTGGCCCCGCCACCCCGGTAGGGGGCAGCAGCGACGCAGCCGGGAAGACCCAGTCTGGGCGCTGGGCACCAAAGAGCGCCACAGTAACCTCCAGGGGGCGCCACAGCAACCTCCAGGCAGCGCCCACACCAGCCTCCAGGCGGTGCCACAGCAACCTCCCGGGGGCGCCCACACCAGCCTCCAGGCGGCGCCCACACCAGCCAACATGGGGTGCCGCGGGCACTGCACCTGCTGCTGCCACCCCGGGGCGGGAACTGCACTGTCGGCGCCGCGACACTGACCCGGCTCGCCCAGGCCCGCAGCAGCTGGAGGAGGAGCCCACGGCCACTGCCCTGAGGTGACAAGGAGGAACAGGACAGTGCCCCGGAAAAGGTCTGGAACTCAGAGCTCGGGCCCCTGGGCCAGGAAAGGCCAGGAGCCGAAGGTGGAGAGATGGAGCTGGAGGAGCAGCAGGGGGGAAGGAGTGCGCTCCACGGGCAGGGTCAGCATCCGCTGGGGGGGTTAGAGCATGAAGAGGATGAAGCAGCAGAAAGAGCAGAAACGAGAAGGTGCAATGACACAGCGGAGCACAGTGCAGAATCCAGCCCCAGGACTCCAATCAAGGCTGGCTTTAATTCCACCTCACACCCCCACCCCTAATCAGAGATGATCAGGGGAGAGGGAGGACCCAAGGAACACTGGAACCTGAAGGGCGGGAATCTGAGGCCAGGACTGATTGTGGGAAATGGTGGGAATCAGGAAAGGAGAAAGTGAGGCAGAATGGAGGGCAGGGTGTGGGGGGCGTGAGCTGAGTTAGGAAGGATTAGAAATCAGAAGCTTAAAAAGAATCCAGAAAGAAACTGTCCTTAAGAAGGTGCGTGCTGCAGCTGGGCACGGTGGGAGGCCGAGGTGGGCGGATGACCTGAGGTCGGGAGTTCCAGACCAGCCTGGCCAACATGGCAAAACCCTGTCTCTACTAAAAATACAAAAATTAGCCAGGTGTGGTGGTGTGCACCGCTAATCCCAGCTACTCAGGAAGCTGAGGCAGAATAATTGCTTGAACTTGGGAGGTGGAAGTTGCAACGAGCTGACATCATGCCATTGCACTCCGGCCTGAGCGACAACTCTGAACTCTGTCTCAATTTAAAAAAAAAAAAAAAAAAAAGGTGCATGCTGGGATTGAAGGAAGGGGTTCAAAGATTCAGAGAGTGAGTCTATTTGCAGCGCCCAGAGCAAGACTGGAGGAAAACAGGGCCCTTCTCCTCCAACTCCAGCTGCTCCTCTGAGTCCCAGGCCATCTGCTCCTGTGTCTGCTGCCCTACTGACCTGTCTCTGAACCCTGCTGGAGTGCTGTTCCTCCTGATCTCTGCCCTGCCCTAGACTTTTCACTACCATTATCACCACTGCCCAGGGCCCACCAGCCCCACTGCCCCTGACCATAGCCTGCACCTATCCCAGACACCCCTGCTTCCAGCCTCATGCCCTCGATGACCCAAAGAGGACCTGGGCATGCAGGTGAAGAGGGTGCTCTTCTGGTCCCTCCTGCTTGAATGTCCCAGTCATGAAATCGTGAGTGTGAGGAAATGTTGGATCTGGCATAGATTCTATTTCTCAAGCTGTTTCACACTGTGGTTTCCCTAGCAGTGTATTGAGGAGTCATCGATGGATATTTGGTCCTCCCTGCAGACCAAGGACCTGAGCGCAGATTTCTTGAGCTGCCTAACGAGGCTCTGGCCTCACCAGTCCACATCAAGTTCTGGGTTCTACTGGCCCTGTTTGGCCCAAACACAGCAAGGTTGGCAGGATGGAAATGGGAAAATGGGGACTTCATAATATCAAAAAGGAAGGATTTCATGGGCCAGTGGAACGCAATAGAGAAGCCAGAAATGAATCCATGAATTTACATCCAACTTGTTCTTCACCAAGGTGCCAAGAACATACCTTGGGAACAGACGGTGTCTTGAGTAAGTGGTGCTGGGAAAATGAGAGATACCTACATGTGAAGAATAAAACTAGCCCCCTATGCTTCACCATATATAAAAATCAAATCAAAATTAATTAAAAACTTACATTTAAGAAACTACAGGCTGGGTGTGGTGGCTCACGCCTGTAATCCCAGCCCAGGTTGAGGCAGATGGATGGCCCGAGATCAGGCGTTGGAGACCATCCTGGCCAACATGATAAAACCCCGTCTCTACTAAAAATACAAAAATTAGGCCAGGTGCAGTGGCTAACACCGGTAATCCCAGCACTTGGGAGGCCAAGGCTGGCAGATGCCCTGAGATTGGGAGTTGAGACCAGCGTGACCAACACGGAGAACCCCATCTCTACTAAAAATACAAAAGTGACGGGCGTGGTGGCGCATGCCTGTAATTCCAACTACTCAGGGAGCTGAGACAGAAGAATCGCTTGAACCTGGAGGGGTGGAGGTTGCAGTGAGATGAGATCGTGCCACTGCACTTCAGCCTGGGCAACAGAGTGAGCCTCTGTCTTAAAGAAAAACAGAAAAGGAAACTACGAAACTACTAGAAGAAAACACTGGGGAAATGCTTTAGAACACTGGCCTAGGCAAAGATTTTTTGAGTAAGACATCAAAAGTACAGGCAACGAAAGCAAAAAGTGATAAATAGTATTACATCAAGCTAAAAAGCTTCCTCACAGAAAACAAATCTTAAAACATTAAAATTAAATAGAAACAGAGTGAACTAGGAGCAGGAGCTCGTGCCTATAGTCTCAGCACTTTGGGAGGCCAAGGCGAGCAGCTCACTTGAGGTCAGGAGTTCTAGACCAAACCGACCAACATAGTGAAACCGTGTGTCTACTTAAATATAAATCATTAGCCAGGGATGGTGGCAAGTGCCTGTAATCCCCAGCTACTAGGGAGGCTGAGGCAAGAGAATCACTTGAACCTGGGAGGTGAAGGTTGCAGTGAGCCGAGATTGTGCCACTGAACTCCAGCCTAGGTGACAGAGTGATTTAAAAAAAAAAAAAACTCAAAAACAAAAATCCCAAATAATTCCATATGGACAAGAGCCATGGCATGCCTGGCCCCATGGCCTCCTCCAGTCCAGTCAGAAGCTCCATGCCAGGCCTAGGGCCCATGCTTGCTGCCTGGGCCTCTGCACCCAGCAGGAACTGAAGGGACTCGGTCTCACCAGGCATGTGGCAGCAGCCTGGACCCCCAGGACTTTGTGGGCTCGTGCCTCTTGTCCAACTTGTGACCCTCGCCAACAGCCCTGTAGGGCCAGGTGGGCGGGGATGAGGCTGTCATCCAGCTCGTCATCCAGACCAAAGCCCTGACACTGCACTGCCCTGGCAGCCAGCCCACCCAGAAGCCATAGACCAGACATATGCCAGCCTTAGTTGGACTGAACAGCTGGGCAGTGGGACAGCCCCTTCGAGCCCCTGGCTGTCCCCATTCATCGCCCTCTACCCACCCCCATTGCCCCTGTCCCCGGCTGCGACCTCACATGCAAGGGGCTCCCTTCACCTCGGTGCCTCAGTTCCCCTAACTGTAAAACAGGGACGGGGCTGCCCAGTGGCCCAGAGGAGCCAGCTGTTGAGCCCTGTCCGCCCCTGCCCTCTAGGTGGCCTGTGGTCCGATGAGTATTGTTTTATAAGTGCAATACTTGGCCCACAGACTCCCAGCTGCCCCCATCGCGCTCAGGCAATAACCGGGTCAGCCCCAGTCCATGCGCATCCCTGGTGACCTGAGGAGCAGCACCCTGGCTCCCTCCAGCACCAGCACCCAGAGGCGGGCCAGGGGTGAGGCTGGGATCCCGCCACCATGAAGAATGGACTGACCAGCCGAGGTAGCAGTACCCCCACCGTGGCCCCCACGCCCCGCTAACCCCCACACTCCCATTCCACGCAATAAACGACAGCATTGGCCAAAAAAAAAAACATCTCAGATATTTCCTAAGAGAAGACATACAAATGGCCAACAGGTATATGCGAACAAGTTCAACCTCACTAATCACATAAATCCACATCAAAACCACAGTAAAATATCATCTCACCTCCATTAACATGCCGACTATCAAAAAGTCAGAAAACAGCAAATGCCGACAAGGACACAGAGAAACAGAAGCTCTCAGACACTCTTGGTGGGAATGTCAGACAGTCTAACCGCTATGGAAAAGGCATGGAGGTTCCTCAAGAAACTGAAAATAGAACTACCACGTGATTCAGCAGTGACACTGCTGGGACATGCCCATGAGAAAGAAACTCAGTATGTCAAACACACATCTGCACTCCCATGTTATTGCAGCGCTATTCACAACAGCCAAAAGACGAAATCAACTTAAGTATCCATCAACAGGTGAATAGACAAAGAAACTGTGGTATCTACACACAAAAAGAAAGGATTTGTGAATATATTAAAGCCATTGAATCATATGCCTTAAATGGGGAAGATGTATGCTATATGAATTTTATTTCAATGAAGTGTTTTTAAAAACATAAGAGGCCGGGCATGATGGCTCAAGCCTAAAATCCCAGGACTTTGGGAGGCCGAGGTAGACAGATCACGAGGTCAGGAGATCGAGACCATCCTGGTCAATATGGTGAAACCCTGTCTCTACTAAAAATACAAAAATCAGCTGGACATGGTGGTGGGTGCCACTAATCCCAGCTACTCAGGAGGCTGAGGCAGGAGAATTCCTTGAACCAGGGAGTTGGAGGCTGCAGTGAGCCTAGATGCGCCACTGCACTCCAGCCTGGTGACAGAACCAAAAAAGAAAAAAAGAAAACGCTTTCTTCCATCTGACACAAGACTGAAGAAAACATCAATTATTTTCCTGGTAGGAGATTCATGCCAAGATTGTCCACCAGGTGGAGGCCTGTACCAGCTCTCTGACTAGTGTTCTAGCAATTTCCTCTTGCACGCTGGACACTGGCTCTTTTTTTTTCTTTTCTTTCTCTCTTTCTCTTTTTCTTTTGAGATGGAGTTTCATTCTTGTTGCCCAGGCTGGTGTGCAATGGCATGATCTTGGCTCACCGCCACTTCTGCCTCCTGGGTTCAAGCGATTCTCCTGCCCCAGCCTCCAAGTAGCTAGGGTTACAGATGCGTGCCACTATGCCCAGCTAATTTTTGCATTTTTAGCAGAGAGGGGGTTTCACCATATTGGCCAGGCTGGTCTCCAACTCCTGACCTCAAGTGATCCCCCCCACCTCGGCCACCCAAAGTGCTGGGATTACAGGCATGAGCCACCACACCTAGCCAGAGTTGTGAAGGATATTAAATGAGATCATCTGCATTAGAGCATAGGACTTGAAATTTTGTGATTGCTTTAAAATGTTTCATTAAATTACTGATTTTGTAGTTTAGACATGTTTCTATTTAGTAACTGTCTTAGACCAATATCTATTACCACTCCTTCAGTCGGGTATTGTACTTGTCTTAACTCTTTTGGTCTCAATGTAATCTTTTTCTGAGGTTTATTTCATAATAAAGCCCTGGACTCTTTTAATATGCTGCTAAATTAGCTTTAGAAACAAAAGTGAAACTTAGATATAATTTATTATTACCCAGAGCACAGTCAATGTCATTTTGTTAATAGCTTCTAGTTAAGACATGGCAGTCATCTGTCAGGTAGAGTCAGGACTTTCTAGGTACTGATCAATATCCAACGTAGTCTCCTTTTCAAATGGACGTGAGCTAATTTAACAGTCCTTACCTTGCACGCAGTCCCTTTCTGTTTGGAGCTCAAAGGTGTGTGGAATGTTCTGTGATATTTTATTGCACCATTTATCTGTCTACCTCATTAAGCTTCTTGGTCTGCCCAGCTCCTAATACTCTTCGTCTTTATGCATCTTATTTATATGTTTTGGTAAGTACTGATGGTAAAGATGTGTGTGAGTGTGTGTGTGTGTGAGTGTGTGTATGAAAATATAAAGTTATGTGAATGTGGTCTTTCCCTCTCTCTCAAAGTCTTACTGTACTATACTCACCTATTTTTGAACAGTTGTTAACCACAGGTAACTGAAACTGTAGTTAAAGAGGGAAACTACTGTATTGATAAAACGTTAGTGGGTACTTTTTAATATTTAATGACGTAGTTACTTAAAACTTGTCCTTTGGTATTTAGGTCAAGCAAGCCACCATTATACAACTACCCCACTTGTACATCTGTTTTTCTGTGCATGTAGGTACACGGACCATTATGTCTATTACAAGCACTAGAGTGTTAGCCCTTCTTAATAGCCTGTTCCTCTCAGTGGATGGTATTTATAAAATACACACATAAACATGGTGTGATAGGCCTGGTTTCTTCCTTATATTTAATTGAGGGAGTCAATTATGATGATGGGGGAATCTGAATGATATGGTAATCCTAATAAGCATCATATTATGATTTTATAATACGACATTTGAGCAATGCAACTTTACAAAAGTCACTCAACACCTCTGAGTACAGTTTCCTCTCATGTGTGAAAAGTGATCTTTGACTCTAGTCTCAAATATTTCAAGAGAAGCTCACATGAAATAAATAGCCTCTATAGGAATAAGATCCTAGTGCTTTGTGGGATAATTAAATTCTCCATTTGTGCACTCAGTGCCATCTGTTCTACCCAGTGCTACTCAATGTCGGGTTCATTTGGGTTTTTTCTCTCCCATTTTTGTTCATTTTTATCTATGTCTGATTCAGGTTTTCAGATCTGTTGATTTCCATGTCAATTGTATATAAAGTTCTGGCTAGCAGTTAAAAGTCATGTCTTTTAGAACTTAAAATGAAGAAAATTTCGCTAGTTGCTCTAACAATTGTCTGGTTTGTGTAGGGTCTAAGCTGCTTTCCAGAACTTCAAAGAACTTTAAAATTTCTTAGTAACTTTCATTAAGAAAAACTAAAATAGCATTTGTTGTTTTGTTTTTTAGCCAGATGTGCTGCTTTGAGTTTCTGGCATGTCTGTGATTATTCTTTTAAGTGTGGAGCAATAGGCCTGGGACTTAAAAGTGCAGCCATCTCTTTGCTTATAGAGAAAGCTGTTCAAACTGCCAAGAATTTTTAAGTTTGGAAAGACTTATTTAAGTAACAACTTCTTTTCAAAAGATTGTCTTTACTATTCCCAGCCTAGAAATAATGCAAACCAGATTGATTTGGAAGGAGCTGTGATAGTGTAAAGTAACTGAATGGCCCCTTTTCTGGAGCGCTGTTCCACTGTGAGCACTGCAAGGTCATCCCCAGCCCCAAGCTTGCAAGGTGGTCAGTAGCTTCTCAGGTTGGATTTTTAAAATCACAGTTCTATGGAGATATAGTCACATACCAGGCAATTTGCCCATATAAAGTAGACAAGTCAGTGGTTTTCAATATAGTCACAGAGCTGTACAACTTTCACCACAATAACTTTAGAACATTTTCATTCCTCCAAAAAGAAATCCCATTAGCAGCTGCTCATCATTTTCCCATGGTGCTAGGCAGCCACTAATGTGTTTTCTGTCTCTATAGGTTTTCCTCCTGTAATCATTTCATGTAAGTGGAATCATACAATATGTGGCCCTTGGTGACTAGCTTCTTTCCCTTACAATGTTTCAAGTTCATCCATGTCGTAGCATGCATCAGTACTCCATTTCCTTTTATTGCCATGTAATAGTCTACTTTCTGGAATACTCTATGACAAAAATACCAGCAGATTTCCAGTGGAGGGGCCCCATGGGTTGCCAGCACGATTCTTGTGGCTGGCACAGCACTTTTGCCGGCGCCTCGGCGTGGCAGCTCTTCATGCAGAGTAAACGGGACTGGTTCCCCAACTGACCGGTGTTTGGAGCTCCAGGAAGGCAGAGCCGCTTGTTGCGGACTCAAGAAGGAAGCCAGACCGGAGATTCCCGGGCAGAAGAGCACCATCAGTCTTATCACTGCTATTTTGGCCGGCGCAGTGGGTTGCTCAGTTCCCAGCACTGGGAATCAATAAATTGGACGTCGACTCAGAAACCTAATTAGAAAGGCGGTAATTGTAAAGATGACAGATGGATAAATTTATAATAAAGGGAAAAAACCAGCCTAAGAAGGCTGAGCATACCCAAAATCAGAACCCCTCTCCCTCTACAGGGGATTGCAGTTCCTCATCAGCAACGGAACAAGCCCTGATGGAAAAGGACTGTGTTCCATTATCTGAAGTAGGCTTCAGAAGGTGGATGATAGGAAACTTCTGGGAGTTAAAAGAACTCTCTTTTAACCACTCTCTTCTGGCTTGTAGGGTTTCCGCTGAGAGATCTGCTATAAGTCTAATAGGCTTCCCTTTGTGGGTAACCTGACCTTTCTCTCTGGCTGCCCTTAGTATTTTCTCCTTCGTTTCAATCCTGGTGAATCTAACGATTATGTGCCTTGGGGTTGCTCTTCTTGAGGAATATCTTTGTGGTGTTCTCTGTATTACCTGGGGTTGACAAAAATACCATATTTTGTGTTTATCAGTTGATAGATTTTTGGGTTGTTTCTACTTTTTGCTATTAATGAAAAAATATGCTGTAATTATATAATAGACAAAGACTGGAAATAACCAGGTGTCATTCAGTGGGCAAATGATTAAACAAATAATGATACAGCCATACCATAGAATAGCACTCAACAGTAAAAAGGAACCAATTATTAGCCAGGCCGTTGCGACATGCACCTGTAATCCCAGCTACTCAGGAGGCGGAGGCAGGAGAATCACTTGAACTGGGAAAGTGGAGGTTGCAGTGAGCCAAGATCGCACCACTGTACTCCAGCCTGGGCTATGGAGCAAAACTCTGTCTCAAAAAAAAAAAAAAAGAAACAAATTATTGATACAACAGTCTCTGTAAATCTTCAGTAAATGATGCTGAGTGAAAAAAGCCAATCCCCAAGGGTTTCCTATATTGCATATTTTCATTTGTATTCTTTAAAGGACAATTATAGAAATGGACAATGGGTTAGTGGTTGCTGCTGATTAAAGAGGGAGTGGGAATGGGCCTTGCTATTACCGGGCAGCATGAAGAGTGCTTCCAGTGATGGAGACCATTTCCGTCTCTATGTGTCACTCAGTGTCCTGGCTGTGATACTGCCATGTAGTTTTGCAGTGTGTTGCCATTGGAAGAAACTGGGGAAAGGGGCATAAGGGACGTCTGTATTATTTCCTTTAACTAATTACATAAAATTTTTTTTTGAAAGAAAACAAAACAAAACTCTGCTGACTCTCTCAGCATTTTGCCTGGAAATTTTAGCCAGCTCCACATTTGTTAAGCATGTTTTCTAGTTTTCAAGTGAACACATGCTTGCTAGTTTGTGCTCTCTCTCATGAAGCGACGTCACCCTTTCTCCAGCCCCCAGCAGAGGTCTCCTCCTCACTGCCTTGTCAGTCTCCACCTAACAGCGTCCGCACTACCTGGGCCCCACAGCTAAGGCCACGTTTCCAGTTTTGCTATTGCAGCACCAGTAACATCCGTTTTCACTGTAGGTATCTGCTGCTGCATAAAACAAAAAGCCAAAGCTTAGTGTCTTTAACAACTTATTCTTTCTCACGGTTCTGTATGTTGGCTGAGTAGTACCTCACCCCTCACCTGCTTTTACCTGGACTCATTCATGTCACTGTAGTTAGCTGGTGGGGTCTTCTGGGAGCCTGGCTCATGGGGACAGCTGGGCCTCTTTCTCCTCATTTTTCACGATGGGCTTCTTATGGTGTGGCAGCTCCACGACCCTCAACGGCCTACTCTTGGAGGCTGTATAATGTCACTTCAGCTACGTTCTATTAGTCAAAGCAAGTCACAAGCCCAAACCAGATTCAAGGGATAGAAAAATAGTCTCGTCTTCTTAGTGGAATGAGTGGCAAGGTTATATTGCAGGGAAGCATGGAATAATTCTTGAGGCTTTTTGTGTGTGTGTGTGGGGTTGGGTTTTCTTTTCATAAATGTATTTTGTATCCTGTCTTACCTGTGAACAAACTTTAAAAATTCTTTGGTGAAAGCACTGTATGTTCTCACTCATAGGTGGGTGTTGAACAATGAGAACATGTGGACTCAGGGAGAGGAGCATCACACAGAGGGGACGGTTGGAGGGTAAGGGAGAGACAATGGGCGGTGGGGAGGGAAGGGAGGGTGGGGAGGGATAACATGGGGAGAAACGCCAGATGTAGTATGCACCTAAAGTAAAATAAATAAATTATAAAAAAAAGATAAAATTTCAAAGTAGAAATACAAACAAATGCAAATACAAATTGTAATACCTTTATTCTCTTAATTTTGTAAAATATCACCCTTTTTTCAGTTCTAAATGTGTCCTGATTTAAGCATATATAATTCTTATATGTTTACATAGGTTTCTACTATACCAAGTTCTCCATAATAATAAAAAAAACTTCAAAAAAAATTCTTTGGTGAGGAAATAACATGATATACTGTAAAATTCATGAGTGCCTGAAAACTGTGCTATTAATATTTTCCTTTGACTGTGTTGATACTGGATTTGTCTTATACTGGATTAATGTTTATGTACATATTTTGGATTTTTTTTTTGCTTTGTTTTGAAATTATTTCAGACTTAATAAAGAGTTGGCAAAAACAGTGAAATAATTCCTGTTTGTCCTTCAACCAGATTCCCTAAATAAGAATAACCACGTTGCAATGATCGGTTTGGGGAAATTAACATTTATGCAAATACTATTATTACATTTACAGATTCTATTTAAATGTCACCAGTTGTCTCACTAGTGTCCTTTTCCTGGTCTAGGAGCTGATTCAAGATTACATGCTGCATCTAATTGTCCCGTCTTAGTCTCCTTTGCCTTCTTTAATCTGGAACAGTTCCTTGGTCTTTATTTTTCATGACCTTGACATTATTGAAGAGTTTCGTAGAATGATCCTCAGTTTAAGGCAGTTGCTTGATTTGATTCAGGGGTACCTGGTCGGCTGTAGTTCTGCTTTCAAATGATTGAATATACTGAAACATTGCAGAAAGATTATTCTTATCTGTGAATAATAATCCTAGGGGTTGGCTGGCTGAGGGAATGAATAGAAATGTCATCATTGGCAGTATCTTTAAGTGGCTCTGTGTTTAGAGTATCTGTCTTATAGGTGCTTATTTTCAAAAATCCTCCGCCGAAAATGTGCTTTCAGATGTATAATTCATAGAATCACAAGCAGCCCTTTACAATATCCTCAGAGAGTTTGAAAATGTTTTATCTCTCTGGAATGCTGACACTCACACGTTTTAAATGGGTAGACACTGGTGTATCTGCAAAGTCTTCTATCTAAACTAAGCAGATAGTTGTAACATTTTATCTGTGACTAGCTACTTAAAAGTTCTTTTGATACCCATTATTCTCAAAGCAAATTGTAAACTATTTTTCTATAAATACAGAAACTTTTTCCTCATTCCATCACTCAGACTGGAATGCAGTGGTGTGATCGTGGCTCACTGCAGCCTCAACCTCCTGGGCTCAAGGAATCCTCCCATCTCCACCTCCTGAGTAGTAACGACTGCAGGTGCATGCCAACACACCTGGCTATTTAAAAAAATTTTTTTGTAGAGACAGGGTCTCACTATGTTGCCCAGGCTGGTCTGGAACTCCCAGGCTCAAGTGGTCCTCCAACCTCAGGCTTCCAAAGTGCTTCACTTATAGGCATGAGCCACCACACCCAGCCTAAACTCTCTATTAAAAAAAAAAATGCAAAAATGTGATTTACTGTAAGAGTACTATTTCTAAAATATTAACATGTAAAGAAATATGTAATAAGCTGCAATAAACATTTCTTCAAAAAAATCAAGGAATCATTTCTTACCCTTCCCTTGCATATATTCATTCTCAATTAACATATCCTACCCCTTCTTCCTTTCTGTTTACTACCTGACCATAACTTAGAGTTTCTAGGGCATTGTTTTTCAAACTGTGGGTCACAAACCTTTAGTGGATCATGAATCAATTTGACCAGCATTTATTAAAATGAAATAGATTAAAATAGAAAATACCAGAATGTACCACATAGTAAGGGGAAATGTCATGTCATTAATTTATTTCAGTTATAGATCTTATATATTTGTTTGTGAATACAATATAAAATGTCTGAAAATTAGCTTGGCGTGGTGGCGCACACCCATAGCTCCAGCTACTCGGGAGGCTGAGGCAGGAGAATCGCCTGAAATAGCAAGGCCGAGGTTGCGGTAAGCCGAGATCGTGCTACTGTACTCCAGCCTGGGCAACAAGAGTGAAAACTCTGTCTCAAAAAAAAAAAAAAAAAAAGTTTGAAAGCCACCATTCTAGAGCGTTTCATCTATTTGTGTCTTGAACCTAATGTTTTTAAAACATGCGTGTTGGGTAGTTATTTGCATAAGACTTTTAAAACTAGAATTTTGTATAGGGGCCAATATCGCAACACTGCACTCCAGCCCGGGCGACAGAACAAGACTCTGTCTCAAAAAAAATAAAAAATAAATTTGTTAAGCTTTCTCGATTAGAAATATTCCCTTTCCTTAGAAATCTCTCTATAGGTAATGGTACACACCTCTAATCTCAGCACTTTGAGATTACAGCCAAGGCAGGAGGATCGCTTGAGGCCAGGATTTTTCAGACTAGCCTGGGCAACAAAAGGAGAATTCGTCTCTACGAAAAAGAAAAAGTGAGTCGGGTATGATGGTGCCCACCTACATCCAAGCTACTCAGGAGGCTGACATCAGAGGATCACGAGCCCAGCAGTTCAAGGCAGCAGTGATCAAGCTACTGTCCTCCAACTTGGGTGACAGGGTGAGATTCTGCCTCAAAAATAAAACTCAGGGGGCCGGGCGCGGTGGCTCATGCCTGTAATCCCAGCACTTTGGGAGGCCGAGGCGGGTGAATCACGAGGTCAAGAGATCGAGACCATCCTGGTCAACATGGTGAAACCCCGTCTCTACTAAAAATACAAAAAAAATTAGCTGGGCATAGTGGCGCGTGCCTGTAATCCCAGCTACTCGGGAGGCCGAGGCAGGAGAATGACCTGAACCCAGGAGGCGGAGGTAGCGGTGAGCCAAGATCGCGCCATTGCACCCCAGCCTGGGTAACAAGAGCGAAACTCCGTCTCAAAAAAAAAAAAATTAAATAAAAATAAAATAAAATAAAAACTCAGAAACAAAAATCCAAAATAATCCTATTTAAAAATGGGCAAAAGCCACGGGGCGCCTAGACCCATGCCTGCTGCCCGGGCCGCCTGGACTCAGCCTCGCCGGGCGTCACCAGAGGCCTGGACCCCCAGGGTTCTTCGCGCTCGCGCCTCTCGTCCAACTCGTGACCCTCGCCAACCGCCCTGCGGGCTCAGGGGGGCCGGGAGCGGGGCGGTCATCCTGACCAAAGCCTTGACATCCTGCGGCCCAGGCCGCCAGCCCGCCCAGAAGCCATAGACGAGAAGTAGGTAGCCATAGTCCGACTGAACCGCTGGGCCAGCGGGGCAGCCCCCTCCGAGCCCCAGCCGTCCCGTTCATCGCGCTGATCCCCATCGCCCCTGGCCCACAGGCGGCCTCAGGTGAGAGGGGGCTCCCTTCGCCTCGGTGCCTCAGTTCCCCAGGCTGTAAAACAGAGACTGGGCTGCCCAGTGGCCGAGAGGAGCTGGCTGTGTAGCCGCGTCTAACCCCCGCCCTCTAGGTGGCCGGAGGTCCGAGGACGGTTTTCTTTTCTTTTTTTTTTTTGAGACTGGGTTTCGCTCTTGTTACCCAGGCTGGAGTGCAATGGCACAATCTCGGCTCACCGCAACCTCCGCCTCCTGGGTTCAAGCAATTCTCCTACCTCAGCCTCCTGAGTAGCTGGGATTACAGGCACGCGCCACCATGCCCAGCTAATTTTTTATATTTTTAGTAGAGACGGGGTTTCGCCATGTTGACCAGGATGGTCTCGATCTCTTGACCTCGTGATCTACCCGCCTCGGCCTCCCAAAGTGCTGGGATTACAGGCTTGAGCCACCGCGCCCGGCCGAGGACGGTTTTCTAGGAACAACACTTGGCCCGCCGCTCCCAGCTGTCCCCATCGCACTCACGCAATTACCGGCCCAGCCCCCATCCACGCCCGACCCATGGTGACCTCCGGGAGCAGCACCCTGGCTCCCTCCAGCACTGGCACCCAGGGGCGGGCTGATCTGGCTGCACAGGGCGAGGCTGGGATCTCGCTGCCCTGTTGAATGGACTGACCAATCAAGGCAGCAATGCCCCCACCGTGGCCCCCATGCCCCACTAACCCCCACACCCCATTCCGTGCAATAAAGGACAGCATTGCTCCCCCATCCCCCACAAATAATGGGCAAAAGATCTCAATAGGTATTTCCAAAGGAAGACATACAAATGGCCAACAGGTATATGCAAACATTTAACCTCACTAATCATCACAGAATCTGTCCAATTTCTCTCTCTGTTGCTGCAGTGTAATCTTTGCATTGAATTCACATTGCAGACTGGGCGTGGTGGCTCACACCTTAATCCAAGCACTTTGGAGGCCAAGGTGGGCGGATCACCTGAGGTCGGGAGTTCAAGACCAGCCTGACCAACATGGTGAAACCCCGTCTTTATTAAAAAAAAAAAAAAAAAAAAAAATCATTAAAAAAAGAATTCACATTGCAAAAATACAACAGCTGTTAGAAACGAGGGCTACAGAGGGTATTTCCTGAGTTGTAAGAGTTGCTAGAATAATAAGATTCAGGATTCTAGCAGCATAAAAATATGTTTATGGGCCTCACTCAAGAAGTTTTTTTGTTGCCTTTTTTTTTTAAGAGGGAGTTTTACTCTTGTTGCCCAGGCTGGAGTGCAATGGTGATCTTGGCTCACTGCAACCTCTGCCTCCTGGGTTCAAGAGAGCCTCCTGTCTTAGCACTTGTGTAGCTGGGATTACAGGTGTGGGCCACCATGCCCAGCTAAGTTTTTGGTATTTTTAATAGAATTTTTTTTTGCCACGCTAGCCAGGCTGGTCTCTAACTACTGACCTCAGGTGATCTGCTCACTTCAGATTCCCAAAGTGCTGGAACTACACTGGAATTGAGACTAGTCTGGGAAACAAAGGGAGAATCTGTCTGTACAAAAAATAAAATAAAAAGTTAGTTGGGAATTACAGGCCTGAGCCACCATGCCCAGACTTCTTTTAATTTTCTTCCTGAAATCCCAAGAAACTATAGTGCACTGTTGCCAGCGTGGGGTGAGGAAGATAGGTAGGGAAAAGAGAGTTCTAAATAAAGCCTCAGGCCGGGTGTGGTGGCTCATGCCTATAATCCCAGCATTTTGGGAGACTGAGGCGGGTGGATCACCTGAGATGAGAAGTTTGAGACCAGTCTGGCCAACATGGTGAAAGTCCTTCTCTACTAAAAATACAAAATTTAGCTATGCCTCGTGGCAGGTGCCTGTGGTCCCAGCTACTTGTGAGGCTGAGGCAGGAAAATCACTTGAACCTGGCAGGTGGAGGTTGCAGTGAGCCAAGATGCACTTTAACCTGCGTGACACAGTGAGGCTCTGTCTCACAAAACAAACAAACAAACAAAAAGGAAAAGAATAAAATAAGGTTTCAAAGGCCAGCTAGACCAGCAGTGTTCCTCAAACTTTCACATTCACAAAAAATCACCTGGGGGAATCTTGTTAAGATGCGGTGGATTCTAATTCAGTCTGTGATTCAGTATTTCTTTTTTTTTAATGGAGTTTCGCTTGATCTTGGCTCACTGCAACCTCCCTCCCAGGTTCAAGGGATTCTCCTGTGTCAGCCTCTTAAGTAGCTGGCATTACAGAGGCCTACCACCATGCCCAGCTACTTTTTCTATTTCTAGTAGAGACAGGGTTTCACCATATTGGCCAGGATAGTCTTGAACTCCTGACCACAGGTGATCTGCCTGCCTCGGCCTCCCAAAGTGCTGGGATTACAGGTGCCAGCCACCACTCCTGGCCATGATTCAGTATTTCTAACAAGCTCCCTAGTGATTCCAGTGCTGCTGGTCTTTAGACCATACTTTTGTAAGCAAGAATACTTAAAGCTAAAAAGGAATGTGGTTTTTTTGTTTGTTTTTTGAGACAGGGTCTCACTCTGTTACCCAGTCCGAAGTGTAGTGGTGCAATCTTGGCTCACTTCAAGCAATTCTCCAGCCTCAGCCCCCCGAGTAGCTGGAATTACAGGTGTGCACCACCAGGCTCAGCTAATTTTGTAATTTTAGTAGAGCCAAGGGTTTTACCATGTTGACCAGACTGGTCTCCAACTCCTGACCTAAAGTGTTGGGACTGGGATTACAGGTGTGAGCCACCTCACCCAGCCTCTCTCTTTCTCTCTCTTTTTTTTTTGAGATGGAGTTTGCTCTTGTTGCCCAGGCTGGGCTCAGCTCACCGCAATCTCCACCTCTTGGGTTCAAGCGATTCTCCTGCCTCAGCCTCCCAAGTACCTGAAATTACAGGCATGCACCACCACGCCCAGCTAATTTTTTGTATTTTTGATAGAGACAGGGTTTCTCCATGTTGGCCAGGTTGGTCTCGAACTCCTGACCTCCTGATCCGCCCACATCAACCTCCCAAAATGCTGAGATTACAGGCATGAGCCACCGCACCTGGCCTATTTTATTTTTATTTTTACTTATTTATTAAGATGGAGTTTCACTCTTGTTGCTGTTGTTACCCAGGCTGGGGTGCAATGGTGAGATCTCGGCTCACTGCAACCTCCGCCCCCGGGTTCAAGAGATTCTCCTAACTCAGCCTCCTGAGTAGCTGGGAATTACTGGCACATGTCACCACGCCCAGCTAATTTTCTTTTATTCTTAGTAGAGACGGGGTTTCACCATGTTAGCCAGGATGGTCCCGATCTCCTGACCTCATGACCTGCCCACCTCCTGCCTCCCTAAGTAGCTGGGATTACAGGATGAGCCACCACGCCAGGCCACACTTCGTTTTTAATTCCATTTTCACTTACCTGGTATTACCTTAGGACAAAACCACCTTCAAGAAATCAGCTAGATACCTACAAGAAAAGAATCACACTTCTCTGAGGAAACTTTAAAAGGCAATGGGTACCAACTTCATTAGATAATGACAGTAGCCTAGATTCTCGAGGTTACCATTTTTACACCATAAATTCGTTTTTTTTCTTAATTCAATCAATAGGCTGTGCCCAGTTGCTCACACCTCTAATCTCAGCATTTTGGGAGGCCAAAGGGGGTGGATTGCCTGAGGTCAGGAATTCAAGACCAGCCTGGCCAACATCGTGAAACATCACCTCTACTAAAAATACAAAAATTAGCCAGGCATGGTGGTGCCCACTTGTAATCCCAGCGACTCGGGAGGCTGAGACAGGAGAATCACTTTAACCTGAGAGGCAGAGTTTGCAGTGAGCCTCGATCACGCCATTGCAATTCAGGCTGGGCTGCAGACCGAGACCCTGATTTTTGTCGTTGTTTTGTTCTTGGGACAGGGTCTCGGTCCTGAAATCCAAAACAACGACAAAAATCAGTGAGGCTCCAAGTTGTGTGAATCTGGCTGCAGCAATAGAGGTCAACTTCGGTGTCCCACCAGCATTATCTGCACAGCTGAGTTTGACTGACTTTTAAAAAATAAAACTAAAAATAGAATCATCTGGGGAGTTTAAAGACCTCTGATGCCAGGCCCCATTCCAGACCAACTCATTGAGAATGGCTGGGAGTGAAACCCATGCATAGGTATTTTTAAAAATTCTCTGGCCGGGCACGATGGCTCATGCCTGTAATCCCAGCACTTTGGGAGGCCAAAGTAGGAGGATTGCCTGAGGCCAAGAGTTTGAGACCAGCCTGGGAACACGGTGAAACCCTGTCTCTACAAAAAAGTACAAACACTATTCAGGCAGTGATTGCACCACTGCAGTCCAGCCTGGGCGACAGAGCAAGACCCTGTCTCAAAGGAAAAATAAAAACGTCACCAAAATGCAGATACTTTCGAGAGTTCATGCTAGAGTGGGTAACTCTCTGGGCATCGTATATCAGGCATAAGTGAATCCGTATTATGGTAACACTGCTTTTCACACAGGAGCTCCGAAGCCTTCCCCTGCTGCTACTTTGGTCGTCATGTTGAACTTCAATGCTAGTTGCTGGTACAGTAGCATGTGAACAGCTCTCACGGCTTTTGAAAAGTTGAGATATAATTCATACACCTTACAATCTTTCCATTAAAGATGTTTTGAGAGATAGGATCTTGCTCTTTTGCCCAGGCTAGAGTGCAGTGGTGCAATCATGTCTCAGTGTAGCCTCAAACTCCTAAGCTCAAGCAATCCTCCTGCCTCAGCCTCCTGAATAGCTAGGACTATATATACCACTAGGTGGTGTATATACCACCATGCCTGGATAATTAAAAGAAAAAAATTGTAGAGATGGGGTGTCCCTGTGTTACCCAGGCTGGTCTGGAACTCCTGGCCTCAAGCAGTCCTCCTGTGTCAACCTCCCAAAGTGCTGGGATTACAAGCATGGGCCACCAGGCCTGGCCAATTTAAGATTTTTATTTTATTTTATTTTTTCAAGTTAATACTTTTGAAAAGTATTATTGGGTATAAGTATCCTCCCATAATTTCTTTTTTCAGATGGATTCTCACTCAGCCACCTAGGCTGGCATGTAGTGGCACAATCTCGGCTCACTGCAACCACTGTCTGCCGGGTTCAAGCGATTCTCTCACCGCAGCTTCCTGAGGAGCTAGGATTACAGGTACCCACCATCATGCCTGGGTAATTCTGTATTTCAGTAGAAACCAGGTTTCACCATGTTGGCCAAGCTGGTCTTGAACTCCTGACTTCAGGTGATTTGCCTGACTCGGCCTCCCAAAGTGCTGGGATTACAGGCATGAGCCATTGTGCCTGGCCCTGAATTTTTTTTATTGCCTATATAGACATTTCTAATGAAAAAAAGATAGGATCTTTACCTGCTATAGCAGAGTCCATTTTTAAAAACTTTGTATTAAGGGAATTGGAAGTTGGTTGGTTAATTCAAATGGCTTCCCACTAATAATCCACCGGACATAGCAGTCAATAGGCTGTTAGAATCACTCATATATACAAATAGATATAGATATAGATATACATATACATATATATATATATATATATTTAAGATGGAGTCTCACTCTGTTGCCCAGGCTAGAGTACAGTAGCGAGATCTCAGCTCACCACACCTCTGCCTCCCAGGTTCAAGCAATTCTCCTGCCTCAGCCTTCTGAGTAGCTGGTATTACAGGCATGTGCCAACACACCTGGCTAATTTTTGTAATTTTAGTTGAGACAGGATTCACCATGTTGGTCAGGCTGGTTTCAAACTCCTGACCTCGTGATCTGTCCGCCTCAGCCTCCCAAAGTGCTGAGATTACAGGAGTGAGCCACCGCACCTGGCCCATTCATATGTTTTAAAGGGAATTGGAAGTAAATGTTGGTTAGGTTAGTCTCAGTTAAGAGAACTGCTCCTGCACTTGGGCTTTTTTAAAGAAGATGAATTTCCTCATCTCATTACATAATAGCATCTACTGAACACTTGCCACGTGACAAGCATTGTCTTAAGTGCTTTGCATGCATTAATTCTTTTAATCATCAACAACCCTATGAATGACTACCATTAGTATCTCTGTTTTATAGATGAGGAAACTGAGATGTACAGGGAGGAAAATTAAATTGTTCACAGTTATGCACACTGTGAGTGGCAGAGTTTGAATTCAAACCCAGTCTGGTTGGTAGAACCCATTCTTAAGCATGGTACACTATGGACTTATCAGTTTAAATTGCTTTATAGGATGTGATTATAGGAATGTGTCAAGTCATAGTTGATTTTATTTTGTGTTGTTCTATCGTCTATTTATTTAGAGACAGAGTATTGCTCTGTCACCCAGCTGGAGTGCAGTGGCATGATCTTAGCTCACTACAACCTCTACATCTTGGGCTCAAGCGATTCTCATGCCTCAGCCTGCCAAGTAACGGGGCAGGTGTGCACAACCATGCCCAGATAATTTTCTAGTTATAGCAGCACTGGGGTTTCACCATGTTGGCCAGGCTGGCCTCGAATTCCTCTGCTCAAGTGATCCACCCGCCTCAGCCTCCCCAAGTGCTGGGATTACAGGCTTGAGCCACTGCACCCGGCCTCATGTCATACTTTATTAATCACTTGTTCTAAGAAAATAATTGGCCAGGCCTGGTGGCTTATGCCTGTAATTCCAGCACTTTCGGAGGCCTAGGTGGGTGGATCACCTGAGATCAGAAATTTGAGACCAACCTGGTGGGCATGACGAAACCCCGTCTCTACTAAAAATACCAAAAAATTAGCCGGGTGTGGTGGCACACACCTGTAATTACAGCTACTTGGGAGGCTGAGGCAGGAGAATTGCTTGAACCCTGGAGATGGAGGTTGCAGTGAGCCAATATGGCACCACTGCATTCCAGCCTGGGTGACAGAGCAAGACTTCGTCTCAATTAAAAAAAAAAAATGGCCGGGCGTGGTGGCTCATGACTGTAATCGCAGCACTTTGAGAGGCCGAGGCAGGCGGATCACCTGAGGTCAAGAGTTCAAGACCAGCCTGGCCAAAATGGTGAAACCCTGTGTTTATTTTAAAAAAATTAAAAATTAAAAAAAAATAAGAAAAGAAAAAAATTTCGTTACACTTTCTCTGTTATAACTATTCCCTTTGTATAGAAATCTCTCCATAGTAATGGTACACACCTGTAATCCCAGCACTTTGAGAGGCCAAGGCAGGAGGATTGCTGGAGGCCAAAATTTTGAGACTAGCCTGGTCATCAAAGCAAGAACCCATCTCTACGAAAAATAAAATAAAAAATTAGTTGGGTATGGTGGTGCCTAGGTATAGTCCAAGCTATTCAGGAGGCTGAGATCAGAGGATCACTTGAGTCCAGCAGTTCGAGACTGCACTGAGCTATGATTGAGCCACTGCCCTCCAGCTTGGGTGACAGGGTGAGACCCTGTCTCAAAAACAAACAAAATTCAAGGTCTGGGTGAGAATGAAAACATCCCTGTATGCCTCCCTGACCTCAGCGTGCGCGCGCACACGCGCGCGCGCGCGCACACACACACACACACACACACACACACACACACACACGTGCTAACTGTCCTTTCTTCCTGCCTATGGGTTTCCTGCCTTCTCTGGGGAGGTGCTCAGCAGGACGTCTCTGCAGGTTCAGCGGGCTCATCCTAAGGCACTTGCTGCACACAGGCCCACAGGGGCAGGTGAGGGAGCCAGAGAGGGATCAGCTCTGCCTCAGAAAGGGCTGGGGAAACGGACAGGAAAACCTCACAGCTTTCTTCCTCCCTCCCCAGGGAAGACACAACAATGCTGGGAGCCCAGACATTGGGCTGGGGTGACTCCTGGGCTCAAGGGAGGAAGCACCCGGGGCCGGCCTTGGGCCCTCCCTGTCACTGTTCTATGTAGAGCTCCACCAGGAAAGGATGAGGCCTTGTGCTGGTGGGAGGAGGAGCAACAAAGGGTCAAAGACAGACCTGGTTCTAGAACAGAGCTCTGCTCAGGCAGGAGGGAGGGAAGGTGAGACCTGGAAAGACATAGTCTGGGGTGGAGATGGTTCAACTCTGAGAACAGAGCAGAGAAAGGAAACTGGTCCCCAGAAAGCAAGCAGCCTCTGTGTGGAGAACTGCCCTTCTCCTCACTGCTTACACAGGGTTCCACCTCCTGGACCCTGCAGAGGGAGACCCGGTGATCCCAGAAGACTATAGGGAAATCACCCTGATTCCTGGCCTCGTGCAGAAGCCTATCGCTAGCTTTGCTGATTTTATATAAGGATGAAAATGATGATAATTTTTTTTTTCTGAGACAAGAGTCTCTCTCTTTCTCCCAGGCTGGAGTGCCATGGCAGCAATCTCTGCTCATTGCTATCACATCAATAGGACGTGAATGTAACAACGTGCCAAGCCATAGTTTATTTTATTTTGTGTTGTTCTATCGTCTGTTTATTTAGAGACAGAGTATTGCTCTGTCACCCAGGCTGGAGTGCAGTGGCATGATCTTGGCTCACTACAACCTCTATGTCTCAGGGTCAAGTTCAGGTGAGCCTCCTGCCTCAGCCTCCTGAGTAGCTAGGATTGCAGGCACCCACCACTACGGCTTGCTAATTTTGTATTTTTAGTAGAGACAGGGTTTTGCTATGTTGCCCGGGCTGGTCTCGAACTTCCGACTTCAAGTGATCCGCCTACCTTGGTCTCCCAAAGTCTGGGATTATAGTTGTGAGCCACCACGTGCTGGCCTGTTATTGTTATTTTTATATAGGACACTTCACACATTTTTGTGGCAACTTGCACAGGGGCAAGCTAATCTTCTCTGTATTGTGCCAGTTTTAGCATTTACGCGCTGCCAAAGGGAGCACAGTGAGCTTTGCTGATTTTGAGCAGCACTTCCTGTCAGACAATGGAAATTGGACTGGAGGAAGCACCCAGCTCAACCAGCACCCCTCCTGCAGTCATGCTGTGCTCAAGGTCAAGGTGAGGCCATGGACAGGGTTGAGGACCTGGGAGAGCCCTGGAGCCTGAGCCAAGCTCAAGACCTTTGCTCTTACTCCCAGGTGGACCAGCAGGAATGACTGGCCCCATCTTGCCAGTGGGAGGAAAACCTCTACCTGACTGGCTAGGCTGATGCAGAGGAAGCCAACACATAGGCATCAAGGGCCTTGGGCTAAAGACAGTGGAGCCACCTCCATCTCCCGCTTTGTGCTGGGCAAGGCAGTGGATGTGCTGAGCCAGGGACTTCCCACTGTGTCTCCCCAGGAAAACAAGCTCACTTGTCTGTTGCAAGTCAGCCCACCCGTGTCAGGGCAAATTGGCTGCTGGAGAAGGATGCTCTGAAGCCTACTTGGGGTGGGGCGTGGGGAAGAGCAGTTCACGCCCAGGCAGGCTGGACCTTTTTTTTTCTTTTTTTTGAGCTGGTGTCTTGCTCTGTTGCCCAGGCTAGAGTGCAGCAGCAACACGATGTTGGCTCACTGCAACCTCCACCTCCCTGGTTCAAGTGATTCTCCTGCCTCAGCCTCCTGAGTAGCAGGGACTACAGGTGTGTGCCATCACGCCAGGCTAATTTTTTGTATGTTTAGTAGAGACAGGGTTTCACCATGTTAGCAGGATGGTCTCAATCTCCTAACCTCGTGATCTGCCCACCTTGGTCTCCCAAAGTGTTGAAATAATAGGTGTGAGCCACTGCACCCAGCCAACTTTTCTTTGAGACAGATTATAGAAATGTGCTATGTCAGTTTATCTTTTTAAAATTAATCATTTTATTTTAGACTGAATCTTGCTCTGTCACCCAGCCTGGAGTGCTGTGGCAGTCTCAGCTCACTGCCACCTCTCCCTGTGAAATTCAAGGGATTCTCCTGGCATTACAGGCACCCACCACCATGCCTGGCTTTTTTTTTTTTTTTTTTTTTTTTGGTATTTTTAGGAGAGATGGGGTTTCATGACATAGGCCAAGCTGATCTCGAATTCCTGACCTCAAGTGATTCGCCTGCTCAGGCCTCCCAAAATCCTGGGATACAGGTGTGAGACACAGCGCCTGGCCTTTTCTCTTCCTTTTGAGGCAGGGTGTTGCTCTACCACCCAGGTTGGAGTGCAGTGGTGCAAATCATGGATCACCAAGGCTTCGATCTCCCTGGGTCAAGTGATCCTCCCAAGTAACTGGGATTACAGATGTACACACCACATCCAGGTAACTTTTGTATTTTTTGTAGAGATGGGTTTCACCATGTTGCCCAGGCTGGTCTTGAACTCCTAGGCTTAAGTGATTCACCTGCTTCCGCCTTCTAAACTGCTGGGATTACAAGTGTGAGCCACCATGTTCAGCCAGGCAGCGCTTCTGACTCACCCACTGCCTGATCCCCACCTCGGGACTGCCTGGGTGTCTCAGCCCACAGCATCTTCATTGTCAACATTTCCCCAAGAGACATTTCTATCTAGATACAGTCTCTGTGCTCAACTTTGCTGCCAGGGCCAAGAGGTGATCAACCAGCCTTTCCCCGATGAGAGCCACAGCTTCACAGTGAGTGCTGGGAGGCAGGAGTGGGAAGGCTGGATCTGGAAATTAGAAATTTTATTTTGAGACAGAGTTTCGATCTTGTTGCCCAGGCTGGAGAGCAATGGTGTGATCTTGGCTTACCACAACCTCTGCCTCCTGGCTTTCAGTGATTCTCTTGCCTACCCTCTTAAGCACCTAGGATTACAGGCATGCACCACCACGTCCAGCTAATTTTGTATTTTTAGTAGACATGGGGTTTCACCATATTGGTCAGGGTGGTCTTGAACTCCCAATTTCAGGTGATCTGCCCACTTCAGTCTTCCCAAGTCCTGGGATTACAGGCATGAGCCATCACGTCCGGTAAAATTAGGAATTTTACTGAAGCTACTAAGCTTAAGCACAGAAGCTGACCACCTCACTTCACTCTCTCTGTACCATTCCCTCCAATCTTCCAGTCTTGGCACCTGTTGAGCTATCTCAGAAAGAATGGCTAGGCCCATCAGAGGCAAACAGGACCTGAGGCCTTGAGGAAGAGAAGATCAGGAGCTCTGAGCCCACAGCAGCCAGCCTCTGCCTCCCAGAAACTCAGGTGAGGATGGGGGCAGTGGCTCATGCCTGTAATCCCAGCACTTTGGGAGGCCAAGGCAGGCGGATCACCAGGTAAAAGATCGAGACCAGACTGGTCAACATAGTGAAACCCAGACTCTACTAAAAATACAAAAATTAGCTAGGCATGGTTGTGGGTACCTCTAATACCAGCTACTCAGGAGCTGAGGGAGAAGAATCACTTGAACATTGGAGGCGGAGGTTGCCGTGAGCTGAGATGGTGCCATTGCACTCCATTCTGGGTAACAGAGTGAGACCCTGTCTCAAAAAGGAAGGAAGGGAAAAATGGAAGGAAGGAAGAAAGGAAGGAAGGAAGGAAGGGAGGGAGGGAGGGAAGCAAAGGAAGGAAGGAAGGAAGGAAGGAAGGAAGGAAGGAAGGAAGGAAGGAAGGAAGGAAGGAAGTAAGTAAGTCAGGTGATCAGTGGGGTTTCTGCTGTGTCTGCCTTAGTTGTGGAGCAGCAATGGGTTTAGCCAGTTGGATCTTTGAGCAGAAATAGCTGTGAACTTGTTCCTCTCCCACTGAATTCTGAAATCCCACATTGTTGAATTTGCTGACATGTTAAAGTTTTACCTGTGTTCTGTTTCCACTCCAGCCCAAATAAAACCTCTAAACTGTTTAAGTCCTAGCTGGGCACAGCAGCTCACACCTATAATCCCAGCACTTTGAAAGGCCAAGGTGGGCAGATCACCTGAGGTCAGGACTTTGAGACCAGCCTGGACAACATGGTGAAACCTTGTCTCTACCAAAAATACAAAAATTAGCCCCGTGTGGTGGCACATGTAGTCCTGGCTACTCAAAAGGCTGAGGCAGGAGAACTGATTACCTGGGAGGTGGAGGTTGCAGTGAGCCAAGATCACACTGCTGTACTCCAGCTTAGGTGACAGAGCAAGACTCCATCTCATAAATAAATAAATTCATTAAATAAATAAACGGTATAAGTCCTAAGACTACTGAACAGAAATGACCAAAAGTTAGAGCACACCCTGCCCTGGGAGGCTCCCTGGGGGAGATCTGGGCTCCCTTAAATCCTCTAGAGGAAGCAGGACCCTGCTGACACCTTGATTTCAGACTTCTGGCTTCCAGAGCTGTGAGGAAATCAATTGCCACTGAGTTTGTAACCTGTTACTTGCAACCTCAGGAAACTGACAGGCTGGGTGACCCTGGGCAAAACCCCTTCCCTCTCCTTGTCTCTGTGTCTTTACCTCTGTGCCCACCATGCAGCTTTTGGGTCCCCTGCTCACTGGCGCCTGACACCATCTGGGCAGGGACCCCTGAGGACATGTAGAGAGTGTGGTGGACCGAGGGCCTCCTGGAACTGCACTGGGCAGGCCCCAGCAGGCTTATGTCTGGAGCTGCCTCCCTCGACAGATGCACTAAGCTGGGATCAAGAGGCGTGGGCTTCAGTGCAGACCCCAGTGACCTTGGACAAGACACTGTTGCCCCCTGCAACCCTCTCACCTGCTAGGTTTGCTGGGAGGGTTCACAGGGTTCTATAATCATGGCAGGGTCTCAGTCTGTTATGGATGTCAGGATGTCATTGTCATTCTTGTTTTTAATTTATTTTTTATTATTTATTTATTTATTTTTTAGACAGAAGCTCTCTATTGCCCAGGCTGGAGTGCAGTGGTGAGATCTCGGTGCACTGCAACCTCTGCCTCCTGGGTTCCAGCAATTTTCCTGCCTCAGCCTCCTGAGGAGAAGAGAGAAGGAAAAAAGGAAGGAAGGACAGAAGGAAGGAAGGAAGGAAACAGAGAAAAGAAAGAAAGAAAGAAAGAAAGAAAGAAAGAAAGAAAGAAAGAAAGAGAAACAAGGAAAGAAGAAAGACCAAAAGAAAGATAAGAAACAAAAAAGACAGACAGACAGAAAGAGAGCTCAAGCCCAAGCAGCCGGAGGGGACCATGGCCAACTGTGAGCATACCTTCATTGCCGTCAATTCACTTGGGGTCCAGTGGGGTCTTGTGGGAGAGATTATCAAGTGTTTTGAGCAGAAGGGATTCTGCCTTGTTGGTCTGAAATTCATGCAAGCTTCTGAAGACCTTCTCAAGGAACACTACATCGACCTGAAGGACCATCCATTCTTGCCGGCCTGGTGAAATACATGCACTCAGGGCTGGTAGTTGCCATGGTCTGGGAGGGGCTGAACGTGGTGAAGACAGGCCGAGTCAGGCTCGGGGAGACCAACCCTGCAGACTCCAAGCCTGGGACCCTCCGTGGAGACTTCCACATGCAAGTTGGCAGGAACATTATACAGGGCAGCGATTCTGTGGAGAGTGCGGAGGAGATCAGCTTGTGGTTTCACCCTGAGGAACTGGTAGATTATAAGAGCTGTGCTCAGAACTGGATGTATGAAGGACCAGACAGCAGAGCACAATGCTTTTCACATTCATTTCCCCTCCTTCCCACGGGCAGAGGACCAGGCTGTGGAAAATCTAGTTATTTACAAGAGTTTCTTCATAATTTGGAGGGAAACTCTTGGAGCTGTGAGTGCTCCCTATACAGTGTTACCATCCCCTACCTCAGATTGAAATGCTTCCTCCCAACAGAGAATTCATGGGGGGTGGGGAGAGAAGGAAAGAAAGAAAAGGAAAGAAGAAAGAAAGAAGCCAAGGCTACGGGTGCCCACCACCACACCAGCTACTTTTTCTATTTTTAGTAGAGATGGGGTTTTGCCATGTTGGCCAGGCTGGTCTCAAACTCCTAATCTCAGGTAATCCATTCACCTCAGCCTCCTGAAGTGCTGGAATTTCAGGCATGAGCCACCGAAGGTGGCCTTTTTAATTGGGCATTATGGTAAAAAATGGTCTCTACAAAAAGTTAAAAAGTCTATAGTCTCAGCTACTTGGGAAGCTGAGGCAGGAGAACCACTTGAACCCGGGAGGCAAAGGCTGCAGTGAGCTAAAATCATGCCACTAAACTCCAGCCTGGTAGCAGAGTGAGACTTCATCTGAAAAACAAAAACAAAAACAAAAGAAGCCAAACGTGGTGGTGCGTGACTGTAGTCCCAGCTGCTGCTCTGGAGGCTGAGGTGGGAGGATCACCTGAACCCTGGAGACGGAGGTTGCACTGAGCCAGGATTGCACCACTGCACTCCAGCCTGGGTGATACAGTGAGACTCTATCCCTGCATAAAATAAAAAATCTTCCTTTATCTACAAGAGATACCTGCTGCCAAACTGTTGATGAGGAAATAATGCAACCGACTGTGAACTCTCAGAAACTTGAGAAAAGTGACCAGGATCTCAGCAAGTACCTCCTGTGACATTTCCTTCTATGCAATCAAAATCAGAAGAGATGAATTCCATTTACAAATCACTTTATACTGTTCAAACCAACACATCAAATGGTGCATTTGGAGGACTTGGTTGAGCTCCCAGAGGCCACGTGAGTAGAGGAGAGGGGCTGCAGTCACGGAGGACACTCAGGTGCAGACATCAGCTGACATAGCAGGTCAGCCAAGTGAAGGAGGTGGCTGATGTACAAGAAGAGACCCAGGTGGAGGAGGTGGCTGAAGGAAGAGAGGTCATGAGTAGAGATTAAGTAGCAGAAGAAACTCATGTCAAGATACTAGCTATGGGAACAGAGGTCACCAAACTAGAAACAGTGGCTAAGGTTCCAGAAGCCACTCATGTGAAGATGGGAGTTAAGGGATGAGAGGCCACTAAGGTAGAGAAGGTGGCTGAGGTTCCAGAAGCCACTCACGTGAAGATGAGAGATAAGGGAACAGAGGCCACTAAGGAAGAGAAGGTGGCTGAGGTTCCAGAAGCCACACATGTGAAGACAGGAGTTAAGGGATGAGAGGCCACTAAGGAAGAGAAAATGCCTGAGGTTCCAGAAGCCACACATGTGAAGATGAGAGATAAGGGAACAGAGGCCACTAAGGAAGAGAAGGTGGCTGAGGTTCCAGAAGCCACTTGTGAAGATGATAGCTTAGGGCACAGAGGCCACTAAGGTGGAGATGGTGGCTGAGGATCCAGAGGCCACTTGTGAAGATGACAGCTAAGGTAACAGTGGCCACTAAGGCAGAGAAGGTGGCTGAGGTTCCAGAAGCCACTCATGAAGATGATAGCTAAGGTATCAGAGGCCACTAAGGTACAGAAGGTGGTTGAGGTTTCAGAAGCCACTCGTGTGAAGATGATGGGTTAAAGAACAGAGGCCGCTAAGGCAGAGAAGGTGTCTGAGGTTCCAGAAGCCACTCATCTGAAGATGATAGCTAAGTTAACAGAGGCCACTAAGGTAGAGAAGGTGGCTGAGGTTCCAGAAGCCACTCGTGAAGATGACAGCTAAGGTAACAGAGCCCACTATGGTACAGAAGGTGGTTGAGGTGTTAGAAGCCACTCATTGAAGATGATAGCTAAGGTATCAGAGGCCACTATGGTAGAGAAGGTGGCTGAGGTTCCAGAAGCCACTCGTGAAGATGGTACCTAAGGTAACAGAGCCCACTAAGGTACAGAAGGTGGTTGAGGTTTCAGAAGCAACTCATGTGAAGATGATGGGTAAGGGAGCAGATGCCACTAAGGTAGAGAAGGTATCTGAGGTTCCAGAAGCCACTCATGTGAAGGTGATAACTAAGGGAACAGATGCCACTAAGGTGGCAAAAGTGGCCAAGGTTCTAGAAGCCACTCATGAAGATGATAGCTAAGTTAACAGAGGCCACTAAGGTAGAGAAGGTGGCTGAGGATCCAGAGGCCATTCGTGAAGATGATAGTTAAGGGAACAGTGGCCACTAAGGCAGAGAAGGTGGCTGAGGTTCCAGAAGCCACTTGTGAAGATGATAGCTAAGGTAACAGAGACCACTAAGGTGGAGTTGGTGGCTGAGGTTCCAGAAGCCACTTGTGAAGATGATAGCTAAGGGAACAGATGCCACTAAGGTGGAGATGGTGGCTGAGATTCCAGAAGCCACTCATGTGAAAATGATAGCTAAGGGAACATTGGCAACTGAGGTAGAGAATGTGGCTGAGGTGCCAGAAGACACTCGTGAAGATGACAGCTAAGGTTACAGATGCCACTAAGGTAGAGAAGGTGTCTGAGGTTCCAGAAGCCACTCATATGAAGATGATAGCTAAGTTGACAGAGGCCACTAAGGTAGAGAAGGTGGCTGAGATTCCAGAAGCCACTTGTGAAGATGATAGCTAAGGGAACAGATGCCACTAAGGTGGAGATGGTGGCTGAGGTTCCAGAAGCCACTTGTGAAGATGATAGCTAAGGGAACAGAGGCCACTAAGGTAGAGAAGGTGGCTGAGGTTCCAGAAACCACTCGTGAAAATGATAGCTAAGATAACAGAGCCCACTAAGGTACAGAAGGTGGTTGAGGTGTTAGAAGCCACTCATTGAAGATGATAGCTAAGGTATCAGAGGCCACTATGGTAGAGAAGGTGGCTGAGGTTCCAGAAGCCACTCGTGAAGATGGTACCTAAGGTAACAGAGCCCACTAAGGTACAGAAGGTGGTTGAGGTTTCAGAAGCAACTCATGTGAAGATGATGGGTAAGGGAACAGATGCCACTAAGGTAGAGAAGGTATCTGAGGTTCCAGAAGCCACTCATGTGAAGGTGATAACTAAGGGAACAAATGTCACTAAGGTGGCAAAAGTGGCCGCGGTTCTAGAAGCCACTCGTGAAGATGATAGCTAAGTTAACAGAGGCCACTAAGGTAGAGAAGGTGGCTGAGGTTCCAGAAGCCACTTGTGAAGATGATAGTTAAGGTAACAGTGGCCACTAAGGCAGAGAAGGTGGCTGAGGTTCCAGAAGCCACTTGTGAAGATGATAGCGTAGGGAACAGAGGCCACTTAGGTAGAGAAGGTGGCTGAGGTTCCAAAAGCCACTCATTGAAGATGATAGCTAAGGGAACAGAGGCCACTAAGGTGGAGATGGTGGCTGAGGTTCCAGATGCCACTTATGTGAAGGTGATGGCTAAGGGAACAGAGGCCACTAAGGTACAGAAGGTGGTTGAGGTTTCAGAAGCTACTCGTGTGAAGATGATGGGTAAGAAAACAGAGGCCACTAAGGTAGAGAAGGTGTCTGAGGTTCCAGACGCCACTCATGTGAAGGTGATGGCTAAGGGAACAGAGGCCACTAAGGTGGAGATGGTGGCTGTGGTTCCAGAAGCCACTTGTGAAGATGATAGCTAAGGGAACAGAGGCCACTTAGGTAGAGAAGGTGGCTGAGGTTCCAAAAGCTACTCATTGAAGATGATAGCTAAGGGAACAGAGGCCACTAAGGTGGAGATGGTGGCTGAGGGTTCAGAAGCCACTCATGAAGATGATAGCAAGGGGAATAAAGGCCACTAAATTGAGGAAGGAGACGGAAGTTGCAGAAGCCACTCGTGTGAAGATTATGGGTAAGAGAACAGAAGCCACTTAGGTAGAGAAGGTGGCTGAGGTTCCAGAAGCCACTCATTGAAGATGATAGCTAAGGAAACAGAGCCCACTAAGGTACAGAAGGTGGTTGAGGTTTCAGAAGCCACTTGTGTGAAGATGATGGGTAACAAAACAGAGGCCGCTAAGGTAGAGAAGGTGGCTGAGGTTCCAGAAGCCACTCATGAAGATGACAGCTAAGGGAACAGAGGCCACTAACTTGGGAAATGTTACTGAGGTTCCAGAAGCCACTCATGAAGATGATAGCTAAGGGAACAGAGGCCACTAACTTGGGAAATGTTACTGAGGTTCCAGAAGCCACTCATGAAGATGATAGCTAAGGGAACAGAGGCCACTAAGGTATAGAAGGTGGCTGAGGTTCCAGAAGCCACTCATGTGAAGATGACAGCAAGGGGAATAGAGGCCACTCAGATGATGAAGGTAACTGGAGATCCAGAAGCCACTCATGAAGATGATAGCTAAGGTATCAGAGGCCACTATGGTAGAGAAGGTGGCTGTGGTTCCAGAAGCCACTCATGTGAAGATGATAGCTAAGGTAACAGATGCCACTATGGTAGAGAAGGTGTCTGAGGTTCCAGAAGCCACTCATGTGAAGATGATAGCTAAGGTAACAGAAGTCACTATGGCAGAGAAGGTGGCTGAGGATCCAGAGGCCACTCGTGAAGATGACAGCTAAGGTAACAGTGGCCACTAAGGCAGAGAAGGTAGCTGAGGTTCCAGAAGCCACTTATGAAGATGATAGCTAAGGAAAAAGAGGCCACTAAGGTAGGGAAGGTGGCTGAGGTTCCAAAAGCCACTCATTGAATATGATAGCTAAGGGAACAGAGGCCACTAACTTGGGAAATATGCCTGAGGTTCCAGAAGCCACTCATGAAGTTGATAGCTAAGGTATCAGAGGCCACTATGGTAGAGAAGGTGTCTGAGGTTCCAGAAGCCACTCATGTGAAGGTGATGGCTAAGGAAACAGAGGCCACTAAGGTGGAGATGGTGGTTGAGGTTCCAGAAGCCACTCGTGAAGATGATAGTTAAGGCAACAGATGCCACTAAGGCAGAGAAGGTGGCTGAGGTTCCAAAAGCTACTCATTGAAGATGATGGCTAAGGGAATAGAGGCCACTAAGGTGGAGATGGTGGCTGAGGTTCCAGATGCCACTCATGTGAAGGTGATGGCTAAGGGAACAGAGGCCACTAAGGTACAGAAGGTGGTTGAGGTATTAGCAGCCACTCATGTGAAGGTGATAGCTAAGGGAACAGAGGCCACTAAGGTACAGAAGGTGGCTGAGGTTTCAGAAGCCACTCATGAAGATGATAGCAAGGGGAATAAAGGCCACTAAATTGAGGAAGGAGACTGAGGTTGCAGAAGCCACTCGTGTGAAGATTATGGGTAAGAGAACAGAAGCCACTTAGGTAGAGAAGGTGGCTGAGGTTCCAAAAGCCACTCATTGAAGATGATAGCTAAGGAAACAGAGGCCACTAACTTGGGAAATGTGACTGAGGTTCCAGAAGCCACTCATGAAGATGATAGCTAAGGTAATAGATTCCACTAAGGCAGAGAAGGTGGCTGAGGATACAGAGGCCACTCATGAAGATGACAGCTAAGGTAACAGTGGCCACTAAGGCAGAGAAGGTGGCTGAGGTTCCTGAAGCCACTTGTGAAGATGATAGGTTAGGGAACAGAGGCCACTTAGGTAGAGAAGGTGTCTGAGGTTCCTGAAGCCACTCATGTGAAGATGATAGCTAAGGGAACAGAGGCCACTAACTTGGGAAATGTGCTTGAGGTTCCAGAAGCCACTTATTGAAGATGATAGCTAAGGGAACAGAGGCCACTAACTTGGGAAATGTGCCTGAGATTCCAGAAGCCACTCATTGAAGATGATAGCTAAGGTATCAGAGGCCACTATGGTAGAAAAGGTGGCTGTGGTTCCAGAAGCCACTCGTGAAGATGGTACCTAAGGTAACAGAGCCCACTAAGGTACAGAAGGTGGTTGAGGTTTCAGAAGCCACTCGTGTGAAGATGATGGGTAAGGGAACAGAGGCCGCTAAGGTAGAGAAGGTGGCTGTGGTTCCAGAAGCCACTCATGAAGATGACAGCTAAGGGAACAGAGGCCACTAAGGTATAGAAGGTGGCTGAGGTTCCAGAAGCCACTCATGTGAAGATGACAGCAAGGGGAATAGAGGCCACTCAGATGATGAAGGTAACTGGTGATCCAGAAGCCACTCATGAAGATGATAGCTAAGGTAACAGAGGTCACTATGGCAGAGAAGGTGGCTGAGGATCCAGAGGCCACTCGTGAAGATGACAGCTAAGGTAACAGTGGCCACTAAGGCAGAGAAGGTGGCTGAGGTTCCAGAAGCCACTTGTGAAGATGATAGCTAAGGGAAAAGAGGCCACTTAGGTAGAGAAGGTGGCTGAGGTTCCAAAAGCCACTCATTGAATATGATAGCTAAGGGAACAGAGGCCTCTAACTTGGGAAATGTGCCTGAGGTTCCAGAAGCCACTCATGAAGATGATAGCTAAGGTATCAGAGGCCACTATGGTAGAGAAGGTGTCTGAGGTTCCAGAAGCCACTCATGTGAAGATGATAGCTAAGGGAACAGAGGCCACTATGGTAGAGAAGGTGGCTGCGGTTCCAGAAGTCACTCGTGTGAAGATGATAGCTAAGGGAATGGAAGCCACTAAGATAGAGAAGTAGGCTGAGGTTCAATAGGCCACTTAGTTGACAAGGCTGAGGTCCCAGAGGCCTCACAACTAGAGAAAGAAGATGAAGTGCCCCAGGACAGATACAGGGACATGGTAGATGGGACCCCCAGGGGAGACACCTGAACAAGGTGCATGGGGTTCTGCAGGATAGACAGCTGAATGAGTTTTATGGGGTCTCCCTGGACAGACAGCAGGATGAGGTGGTTGAAGTTCCTCAGGACAGACACATGAATGAGGTGGATGAGGCTGAAAAGGGCAGACACCTAAATAAGTTGTATTGGGTTCCCCCAGACAGCACGATGAGGTGGTTGAGGTACCTCAGAACAGATGGCTGGATGAGCTGGATGGGGTTCCACAGGACATAATCTGAATAAGTTGTATGGGGTCCCCCTGGACAGATGGCAGGATGAGTCGGTTGTAGTCCCCCACAACAGACACCTGGATGGGGTAGACAGGGTTCCACAGGACAGACACCTGATTAAGTTTTATGGGGTCCCCCTGGACAAACAGCAGGATGAGGTGGTTCAGGTACCTTAGCACAGAGAGCTGGATGAGGTTGATAAAGTAACACGAGAGATGTGGCTGAAGCAGGTGATGCAGGTTCCACAAACCGAACAGCTGAAAGAGGTAAAAGAGGCTCCACATGACTCTAATAGAGAATATGTATGAGATCGCAGAGGACACTCAGTTGGTGGAGGTGTCTGTGGTTTCAGATCACCAGCTGGAGAAGGCGGTGGAGGTGCCACCACTGACTCAAGGTGGGAGGGGGAGCTGGCCCATTTGCCTTGTAGGCTCATCTTTGCAGTTAAAAGTAACCAAGACGTCGGGGTGGCAAAGTCCACAGTCAGTGGAGGGGCCTGAGCTCCACCATTCACACGGGACCAGCCAAGAACCATCAGCTAGGGCACCTGAGAAAAATGGGGTCGTGCCCCCCAGCGGGACAACTGTTCTCTTCACAAGTGCTTGGAACTGTTTCCAGGAAAACTGTTTCCAGGAACTGTTTCCAATGACCCCACCTGAGCCCTCACCCCCAAAAGGAGAAGCAGGGCATGTGGATCGTGCAGCAGAAACTAAGCAGCTGCCTTCACGGGAGCCCCTACCTCACCAGAAAGCGTTCTTCAGGCACAGGCGTTTCTGGGCTGGCTCCTCACTCATGTGTCTCCCTGGCACTCTCTTCTTTTTCCTCATTTTCCATCTAGAAGACAGAGAAAGAACTGACTTGAAGAATTAAAACACCACGTTCTTTACTAGACACTCAAAGCTTCATGGTAAAACAAAAACATCCTTAAAAATGACTATCATGGCTGCGGGAGCCTGCTATGCAGCAGGGGGCCTTCAAGTTTCTGGGAAGACCCTTCCCAGTCCCCCTCCAGCAGCTGCTGCCAGCCCCATGCCCCTGCATATCACTCCACTGGGCGTGCTGCTTCTCATCCTGTACTGCCTCATCTCCAGCTCATCTTCAGTGTACACAGAGCTGCTCATGAAGCGACAGCGGCTGCCCTTGGCACTTCAGAACCTCTTCCTCTACACTTTTGGTGTGCTCCTGAATATAGGTCTGCATGCTGGTGGCGGCCCCGGCCCAGGCCTCCTGGAAGGTTTCTTAGGATGGGCAGCACTCGTGGTGCTGAGCCAGGTGCTAAATGGACTGCTCGTGTTTGCTGTCATGATGCACGGCAGCAGCATGGCGCGCCTCTTTGTGGTGGCCTGCTCACTGGTGGTCAACGCCGAGCTCTCAGCAGTCCTGCTGTGGCTGCAGCTCACAGCCACCTTCTTCCTGGCCATATTGCTCACTGGCCTGACCGTGCACCTGTACTATGGCAGCCGCTAGTCCCTGACTACTTCCACCCTGACTCTGGACCCTGTAGATTGGGTACCACCACCAGACCCCGCTCCCAGGCACCCCTCCCCCTCCCCTCAGCAGCCCTGTAACAAGTGCCTTTGGGAAAATCTGGAGAAGTGTGAGCAGCCAGGTTATTCCCTGGAGATCGGTCGATGAAGGGATACCACCAGGAGACTCAAAGAGTGGGTTTGGTTAAGGAAATGCTTACCATCTCCCATCCCCAACTGAGTTTTTCCAGACTAAAGAATTAAGATAACATCAATACCTAGGCCTGAGAAATGACCCCATCCCTGTTGGGCAGCTCACTGCCTCATTCTGCATGAACACAGTTGATGAAAGTGGGGTGTGGGCAACATGTGGCTTTCCTTGCCTACTTTGGTCACCCCAGTAGAGCCACTGGAGCTGGCTACTCCAGCCTAGCCTTGGTGCCTGACTCTTCCATAAAGGACACTCAGCCTCCCACTTTCATGCAGAAAGGCCCAGTTGCCACAGATTAGACAAACATTACCCCAACCATTCTGACAGTCTTCCCCTAGTTCCAGCAATGCCTAGAGACATGCCTCCTGTCCTCTCCACAGTGCGCTCCCCACACCTAGCCTTTGTTCTGGAAACTCCTGAGAGAGCTAGGCCTGATTCATCTTAGGGAATGTAGCCCCTAGGCCCTGGCTTAAGCCTATACTCCTGACCTCTCTGCTCACCCTGAGGGCCGTCTTGAAGCCCGCTACCCACTCTGAGGCTCCTGGGAGGTACCACACTTCCCACTCTGGGGCCTGCTGCTACCTAGCAGTCTCCCAGCTCCAAAGAACCTGGGGAAGCCCTGCACAGAGTGACCTGGGACAGAGTACAGGAAACCTGTAGCTCAATCAGTGTCTTTTTAACTGCATAAGCAATAAGGTCTTACTAAAGTGTTCTAGGCTGTAGGGTGCTTCCTACAACCACACACACACACACACAAAAGACCATCACCACAACAGGGCACATGGCTCATGCCTGCAATTCCAGCACTTTGGGAGGCTGAGGTGGGTGAATCACCTAAGGTCAGGAGTTCGAGACCAGCCTGACCAACATGGAGAAAGTCTGTCTCTACTAAAAATACATAATTAATCAGACATAGCTTCACATGCTTGTAATCCCAGCTACTCAGGAGCCTGAGGCGGAGGATTGCTTAAACCCAGGAGGTGGAGGTTGCAGTGAGCTGAGACTACAGCACTGCACTCCAGCCTGAGTGACAGAGTGAGACTCTGGCTCAGAAAGAAAAAATAATCCAACACAATGACCTACCTGTGTAGCTTGTAGGCAGCCTTGCTCTCTGCCAAGGCTTAAGCACAGAACTGTAGGGAGAAAAATACATCCAACTCCTCACCTGTTAGACTATACCCAAAAGCAAGAAAAACAAACAAAACTTACCCAGTTGCCAAGAGCCTTTCTTGCAGAAGAGGTGACCTGAAAAAGCCACCATGCCTAGCCTGAAAGAACATCTTTCAAGTTCTTTGTAGAATTTGATTTTTTCTGATTTCTGCAAATAAAATAGAAACAAACATGTACATAATAGAATAGGTGACTAGATGACAAGGAGCAAGATGAGAAGGCGCAAAGATGTCAACTGAACTGTCCCTAATGGAATACTTAAAAAGTGGTACATTAAAAACCATCCCCTCCCTGGGCCTGGTGGCTCACACTTGGAATCCCAACTCTTTGGGAGGCCATGGTGGGTGGATCACTTGAGATTGGGAACTTGAGACCAGCCTGGCAAACATGGTAAAACCCCATTTGTACAAAAAACACAAAAATTAGCTGGGTGTGGTGGTGACCACCTGTAGTTCCAGCTGCTCGTGGTGTGGGTAGGTGAGGGGTGGGTGGGGACTGAGGCAGGAGAATCACTTAAACCCATGAGGTAGAGGTTGCAGTGAGCCAAGATCACACAGTGTATTCCAGTCTGGGTGACAAGAGTGAAACTCCATCTCAAAAAAAAAAAAAAAAGTAAGAAAGAAACACAGTTATGAGTGTTGTCTATGGTTGTGACTGCTGCGCTCACGCTGCAGTGGCAGAGCTGAGTTTGGAAGGAAGCCTGCCTGGCTGCAAAGCCTCAAGTACTATGCGATGCTCGGCTCCTTCCGTTTGCCAACCCCTGGGTTGGTGGTGGGTGATGATGCAAACATTACCACAATGGCAGAAGAAGGAATGAACTCTGAAGAACATTCTTCAGAGCCTATAAGAATGGAGGAGAAGAGGATGGATGAGCAGAAAGGCTCACACCTGGAATGCCAGTGCTTACACAGCACTCTGAAATAAATACGTATCACTTACAAAACTGTTCTATAACACAGCCAGTGGGGAAACAGAAAAAGCAATGCATGACTTTTCAAAGGCTCATCCTAATGTGGTCCTAAAATTACCTTGTGGATCCGAAAGTCTACATGGTACGTTTTGGAAAATGCCAGGTTATGGTAGTTATCAACTGGGAACATGGGAACGTGTGTGTATGTTGGTGCAAGCATGGATTTTTGGAATTATAAAATCTGTTTGGGAGAACTATGTCCCACCGAGCTGACCTCTGACGCCTCTCTAATATTGCTCTGTTTGATTAACAGAGTCACTCCTACAGCCTGATAGGAAGAGTCTACTTTAGGACTCCACCAGGTTCCAGCCTGTCCCGTGCTTCCCCCACCATTGCCTGGTTCCAGGCTCCAAGGGAAGGCAGGTACCACCTTGGCTTTGAAGAGTGGGGACATCTGGAGGTAGCCCCGGCCATGGTGGTGGATGAAGAGGAGGTAGATGGGGCCGAGGACCCAATATTTCAGGAAATGTGCACCCTCCTGTGATATTGTTCATAATATCCAGAGGTACATGAGTGGCACCCACACTCCTGCTGTTCTCAGGAAGCACAGGCTCAGCACACTGGTGGCAGCAGGTTCAGGCTCTGTCTGGTTCCAGACCTGAGGGAACACCAGGAGGACTCTTAAGAATGTAGAGGGCAGGGGTACCCAGCTCGCCTGCCCAGGGGGCCTGGTGACTTTTCGAATCTCTAACATTTACACAGAAATGTACCAAGCACTCTTTGGAATACCTAATAATTCTCAACTCCTTTCATCCTGACATCAACCCTAGGTAGATGCAGTTATCATACTGATTTGCAGATGAAGAAGCTGAGGACCAGAGTGGTTGAGTAGCTTGGCTGACTTTACCTAGCTGAGAAGTGGAAGGGCTGGGATTTGAACCCAGGGAGCTGGGCTCTGGGGTCTAGGAGCCCTGGGGTCCCTAATTATTCCATGGACTGTCAGTTAATCCTTATAACAACTCTAGGACATAGGCCATACTGTCCCCATTTCAGAGACCAGCAGACTGAGGCACCAAGAGGGGAACTGCCTCCCTCAGGGCCACATGAATGGGAAGTAGCAGAGCTGACTCTGACCCAGGCTTATCTGACCCCAAAGTTTGTCCGACTGCTGATCCTGATGTGATTTATTTTTATTATAATTTAATTAATGTTTTAGAGACAAAGTCTCACTCCACTGCCCAGGCTGCAGTGGCACAATCAAAGCTCACTAAAGCTTTGAACTCCTGGGCTCAATCAGTCCCCCCACCTTGGCCTCCAGAGTGCTGGGATTACAGGCATAAACCCCTTCACCTGGCCTGGCTAATTTTTTTTTAATGTTTTGTAGAGATAGTAGTCTAACTACGTTGCCCACACTGGTCTGGAACTCTGGGCCTCAAGCAATCCTCCTGACTCAGCCTCCTAGATGCTGGGATTACAGGCAATGAGCCACCATGCCCAGCTTCATCTGTTTTTTTTTTTTTTTTTGAGACGAAGTTTCGCCCTTGTTACCCAGGCTAAAGTGCAATGGTGCAATCTTGGCTCACCGAAACCTTCGCCTCCTGGGTTCAGCTAATTCTCCTGCTTCAGCCTCCTGAGTAGCTGGGATTACAGGCACGTGCCACCATGCCCAGCTAATTTTTTGTATTTTTAGTAGAGGCGGGGTTTCACCATGTTGACCAGGATGGTCTCCATCTCTTGACTCGTGATCCACGCGCCTCGGCCTCCCAAAGTGCTGGGATTACAGGCGTGAGCCACCGCGTCTGGCCATCTGTTGTTTTTATCTCAGCAGTTCTGCTGGTCCTATCTAACCTTAGAGGACATTTGAAGTTTAGTGGACGTGGCCTCTTTACTTCTCTCTCTGCTGTCTTTTTATTCTCCCTGGTTTCACAACCCACTGGCTGTGCAAACTTTAACCTCTGTGCCTCAGTTTCCTTCCCTGCAAAAGGGGGATGAGACTCTACGTATATGAGTTGTATTAAATGAATTAGCAGCAGCAAAGTTCACAGCAGTGTGGCACCATGTTGGGCACAAGGCTAGGCACAGAGGATCCCTCAATTCATACCAGCCTATTGCTTCACCTCCATGGCCCTCAGAATGCTGGGAGTTTGCAACCCCCACCCCCACCCTCCCATGAACTCCACTCCCTGGAATCCTTTGCTAAGAGCAATGGGAAAATAAACCAGCGGGGTAAGTGCTCTCTGGGGGTAGAAGAGCATGGGTGACCAACTAGCTTTACGTAAATAAGTTTCAAAGCCCCTAGAAGCTGGGCGGTCTGGTGGCCCTTTAAACAGAGCTGGAGTATCGGGGGCCGGCTTGGTGAAAGGGGTCCAACCCGTGCAGTTAGGGGGCTAGAGTAAGTCTCCTCGCTTCCGGGTCCAGGAATTTGGGGGTGTCTCCTCTCCCCAGTATCGCATCCCCAGAGATCTGCACCCAAACCAAGCCTGGAAAAGGAGAATGGGGCACGATGTGCGGGGGCACTCACCTCCTGCCCCACACAGGGCTCGCCAGGCGCGGCCATCGGCGCCTCAGTTGTCCTGGGTCCCAGCGTCGGTCTGTAGGTCAGTGTCCCAGCAGAGTTCTCCGCTGTGCTCTTGCCAGGGAAGGGGCGGGGCGGGGCAGTTCCGGCTGAAATTGGAGCTCGGAGATCAGAAGACCCCGGGCAAGGTCCAGCTGCCCGGCGAGGGTGGAGCCACAAGGGGTGAAAACAGGTAGGGAGGCCGGCGCGGTGGCTCAAGCCTGTAATCCCAGCACTTTGGGAGGCCGAGGCGGGTGGATCACGAGGTCAAGAGATCGAGACCATCCTGGTCAACATGGTGAAACCCCATCTCTACTAAAAATACAAAAAATTAGCTGGGCATGGTGGCGCGTGCCTGTAATCCCAGCCACTCAGGAGGCTGAGGCAGAAGAATTGCCCGAACCCAGGAGGCGGAGGTTGCAGTGAGCCGAGATCGCGCCATTGCACTCCAGCCTGGGTAACAAGAGCGAAACTCCGTCTCAAAAAAAAAGAAAAAAAAAGAAAAAGAAAACAGGTAGGGGCAGGAGGGAGGCGCGCTTGGGGAGCTGGTACAGGCACCTGGGTGGGGGATCCCGGAACCCCTGAAGGTTCAGTGACACTTCCTTAGTTCCCTCTTCCCCCGGCAACAAGAATCACTCCAAACTTCCCAAATACTTTGGACCCAGCAATTCCAGTTTCTCCTGATGAGAGAACTCAAAGGTCTGTGATCTTGTTCATAATATCCAGCGGGAGGGAAGATGCTATTCCTCCCAACATTGCAGGGCATGTACACCCCACTGTGATACTGTTTGTTGTATTCAGGGACGGAGAGTACAATATTCCTCCCAATGTCACAGGGAGTGTACACCCCCAAGTGATATTGTTCATAATACTGAGGGGAGAAGGAGATGATATTCCTCCCAATATCGCAGGGAGTGCACACCCTTCTTGGATCCTGTTCATAATATCCAGGAAGGGAGAGGATGATATTCCTCCCAATACTGCAGGAGATGTACACCCCCAGCGATATTCATAATATCCAGTGGGGGGAGAGGATAACATTTTTCCCAATATCACGGGGGGGGGGGAGGGAGAACAATGCCCTGTGATATTGTTCGTAATATCCAGGTGGGAGAGGGTAATATTCCTTCCAATATTTCAGGAAATGGGCACCCTCCTGTGATATTGTTCATGATATCCATGCAGGGACAGGATAACATGACTGTCAATCTTAAGAGTGTCCACCCCTATGACATTGCTCCTACCATCAAGAAGGGGTATTATTCCCAATATTGTAAGCACTTTGTGTGTACACCCTCTGTGACATTTTTGTAATATTCAAGGGGAGAGGATGATTCTACTCCCAATATTGCAGAAGGTGTACACCCACCTGTGATAGTCTTCATAATATCCAGGAGGGGAGATGATGATACTCCTCTCAGTATCTCAGGAATACACATTTCCCTGTGAAATTGTTCATAATATCCAAAGAAGGAGAGGATGATATTCCTCCCAGCATTGCAGGGAGCGCACGTTTCCCTGTGAGACTGTTGGTAATATTTAGAGGGGGAGGAGATATTCCTCCCAATATGGCAAGGGGTGTACACCTCCTTGTGATATTATTCATGATATCGGGGTGGGGGGAGAGGATGATATTCTTCCCCATATCACAGAATCTGTGCACCCTTCTGTGATATTGTTCATAATATCCGGGGGCAGGGAGAGAGGATGATATCCCACCTAACATCGCAGATAATGTCCACATTCTCTGTGATATTGTTCTTAACATTAAGTGGAGGAGAGGATACATTTTCCAATATCTCATTGGGCATACATCTCCCTGTGATACTGTTCATTACATCGGTGGGAGAGGATAATATTCCTTTTACTATCACAGAAAGTGTACATCCCCCCGTGATATTGTTCATGATATCCAGGGAAGGAGAGGATGATGTTCCTCCCAATATTGCAGGGGTGTACAATTTCTTGTGATATTGTTCCTTATGTCCAAGGAGAGAGACTATGACATTTTCCTCAATATCGCAGGGCATGTACACAACCTTGTGATATTGTTCATAATATCCATGGTGGGAGAGGATATTGCTTTTCATATTACAGTGGGTGTACACCCCCCTACAATATTGTTTGTAACATCCGGCGGGGCGGGGAGAGGCTATTACCCCCATATCGCAGGGGGTACACACCCCTGTGATACTGTCCACAACATCCAGGGAAAAGAGGATCACCTTACTACCCATATCACGGGCGGTGTACACCCTCCTTCGGTATTGTTCATAACATCCAGGAGGGGAGAGGATGATGTTACTCCCCATATGGCAGGGGTGGACAAACCTGTGATACTGTTTGTAACATTCGGTGGGGAGAGGATAATGTTAGTCCGAATAGCGCAGATTGTGGACAGCTCCCTGAAACATTGTTCATAATATCCAGGGGGAAAGAGGATGATGTTCCCCACACACTGCAGGGGTGTATGCCCTCCTGCGATATTGTTCTTAATATCCGGTGGGGGAAAGAGAATAATGTTACTTCTCATATCACAGAACGTGTACACCCCTCTGCGATATTGTTCATAATATTGGGGGGGGAATGATGTTACTTTTCATATCACAGGGGGTGTACACCCCTGCAATATGGGAATATACACCCATATTGTGATATGGTGTACACCCCCTGCAATATTGTTCATAATATCCAGGAGGGAGAAAACCATGTTACTTCCCATATCGTGTTCACACCTCTGCGATATTGTTCATAATATTCACGGGGCAAGAGGATGGCATCACTTGCCACATTGCAGAGGGCATACACCCTCCTGGGAAATTGTAATATGCAGGGGATGACAGGACATTTTTCCCAATATCGTAAACACCCTGTGTGTACAACCCCCTGTGATATTGTTCACCATATCCAGCAGAGGACAGGATGACGTTACTCTGCATATGGAAGGGGTGCACACTCCCCTCTGATATTTTTCATCCTATCCAGTGTGGGAAAGGATGATACAACTTCCAATATGGCAGGGGGTATAAACTCCACTGTAATATGGGTCATAATATTTAGGGGGAAAGAGGATATGATTACTTCCAGTATTGCAGTACACCTGCCTTGTGATATTGTTTGTAATATCCACGAGGTGAGAGGATGATATTACTCCTAATATCACAAAGAATGTACACACCCTGGTTTTGGGGGCACATGGCAACACAGTCAAGCTCACGTACATGGCATTTGAGGTCAGGGCATGGAAAAATACTGGGGCACTGTGTGTATATTATTTGTGCATGAGAATGAAACAAGCTTTGTAGCCTGGGCACTTAAGCTAGCAGCCTAATTTGAGAGGAGAAACATTAATATGAAATGTAAGAGAGAATTCCTTCTAAGGACTATGTTATTATCCAATCAATTTCTTTAAAAGAAGGAGAGGCTGGGCAAGGTGGCTCACACCTGCAATCCCAGCACTTGAGGTAGGGAGTTGGAGACCAGTCTGGTCAACATAGTGAAAAACCCCTGTCTCTACTAAAAACACAAAAAATAGCCCGGCCTTGTGGTTTATTACCCCAGCTACTCAGGAGGCTGAGGCTGGAGAATCACTTGAAGCTGGGAGATGCACGTTGCTGTGAACTAAGATCATACCACTTCCAGTCTGTCATCTGACCTGTGCCTCTGTGTGTGCACTTGGTTTTCCCTGTCCATGTCCCATGCTGTACACACACTGTTATTAAGGCATTTTTATAGTAAAAAAAAAATTGTTTTGATTTCCATGTGATCTTTTTTGTCCAATATACATTTTGTCTTCTATAAAATACCTGTGCCCCTACTGAACACTTCTGTGTGTGGCTGCATATGTGTCTGTATGTCATGAAGAATAATTATCCACAGATCACAGATGCAGATCTCAGAGTTTCACTGCATTCCTATAATCTCTTCATCTCATAAGAATCTGAATTTTAATCTTTGAGACAGTGGCTATCCCTTATCTTTTGAAACAGAGATTGGAAATCCCAGGGCCTGAGCTGTTACACCCCAACGTCAATAAATTTCAATGACCATCTCATGCTGATCTTGAGTGGGAATGTTCTCATGTAACCAGTGGGAGGGAGGAGCTTCTCCCTTTTAGCAGCTATGTTGCAAGATGCTTTCCTTGTGGGCTTGGTCTCCTTGTCCTCACCATGACCTCATAACCACATCAGTCCCAGCTCATTTCTGAGAAAGCTGGGGCTCTGAGCCCCACTGAGAATTGGTGTCTGGGCTCAGGCAGCAGGAACACAGCAAAGGGGGAGGATTCTACATGCCAAGGTTGGGAGAGGCAAAGCTGGGAGTCGCAGGGGGAGAGAGAGGTTGCTGGGGAGAAGATGACGCCAGAACAGCTCAGGATTGGCTTTGAGTTTCCTGCCAGAGTCGACCTGATTCCGAAGACCAAGGCGCAGCTCCACTAAACCAGACCCATCCTCACTGTTAGTCTCCCGGCACCACAAACAGTAGGGCAGACAGGGCCCCTGACAGAACCAAGTGAAATTTCCCAGAGCTCTAGTCATTCATTCACCCTGATCCAGAGACTTCACACACCCAGGGAAAGACTCATCATTCCTACAGATAATGGACTAAGGGCAGTGGGGCAATGAGCAAGTGCTGGGGGAATAATTCCCTGTGCACACCTGGCCATCTGAGCTCTCCCGCGGCAGCTCTATGGGGCCCGCATGCAGCCTCCATGCTCCTGCTCATACTGCTTGCCCAGCTAGGACCCTTACAGCTCCACCTGAGTTACACAGACCCCTAAGTGAAAATCAACCAGCTCCAGCCTTCTCATTCACAGCCTCCTGCTTGTTCCCAGGAGATTCGGTCTCCTTCTTTTGCACCCTGGGTCCCTTCACTTATGCTTCCACTGTGGGTGGGTGGTCAGAATCTCTGTGCCCTTTAGTGTGGATCTCTCTGCTGGAGGAGACAGGACGCCCTGCAATCAGGGACGGGTCTCATCCCTAACAGAGACGGCCATGTGGCCCAGGTTTGATGCACACCCACAGAACTGCTATTTCTGGCTTCTATACACAATCTCTGGCTGGGCTGGTGGCTCAAGCCTGTAGTCTCAGCACTTTGGAAGGCCTCAGTTGGCAGATGGCATGAGTCCAGAAGTTTGAGACCAGTCTGGGCAACATGGTGAAACACAGTCTCTACAGAAAGTTAAAGAGAGAGAGAGAGAGAGAGAGAGAGAGAGAGAGAGAGAGAGAGAGAGAGAGAGAGAGAAAGAGAGAGAGAGAGAAGGCATGGTGGCTCATACCTGTAACCCCAGCACTTTGGGAGGCCGAGGTGGGTGGATCACCTGAGGTCAGGAATTCAAGACCAGCCTGGCCAATATGGTGAAACCCTGTCTCTACTAAAAATACAAAAATTAGCCAGGTGTGATGGTATGCACCTGTAGTCTCAGCTACTCAGGAGGCTGAGGCAGAAGAATCACTTGAACCCGGGAGGCAGAGACTGCAGTGAGCTGAGATCTGAGATCTCACCACTGCACTCCAGCCTGGGTGGCAAAGCGAGACTCCATCTCAAAAGAAAAGAAAAGAAAAGAAAGGCTGGGCACTGTGGCTCATGTGTGTAATCCCAGCACTTTCAGAGCAAAGGCGAGCACATCAAGAGATCAGTAGATCAAGACTGTCCTGGCCAACATGGTGAAACACTGTCACTGCTACAAATACAAAAAATTAGTTGGACATTGGGGACATGCACCTGTGGCCCCAGCTACTTGGGAGGCAGAGGCAGGAGAACTGCTTGAACCTAAGAGGCAGAGGTTGCAGTCAGCCAAGATGGTGCCACTGCACTGCAGCCTGGCAACAGAGTGAGACTTCATCTCAAAATTTAAAAAATAAAAAGAAGCCAAAGGTGGTGGTGCGTGACTGTAGTCCCAGCTGCTGCTCTGAAGGCTATGGTGGGAGGATCACCTGAACCCTGGAGACGGAGGTTACACTGAGCCAGGATTGCACCACTGCACTCCAGCCTGGGTGACACAGTGAGACTGTCCCCACAAAAATACAAAATCTGTCTTTATCTACAAGAGATACCTGCTGCCAAACTCATAATGAGGAAATACTGCAACCGACTGTGTACTCTCAGAAACCTGAGAAAAGTGACCAGGATCTCAGCCAGTGTCACCTTGTACTGCAAAGCCCTGCAGGACCATCTGTGCCGTTTCTTTCTATTCACTCAAAAAAGAAGAGATGAATTTTTTACAAATTACTTTATACCGTTCAAATAAACACATCAAGTGGTGCATTTAGAGGTGTTGGTTGAGGTCTCAGAGGCCGCATGACTAGAGGAGGGGGTGAATTCCGAGGGGACAGTCAGGTGAAGGTTGAGTGTCGGTTGAGACAGCAGGTCAGCCAAGTGAAGGAGGTGGTCGAAGTACGAGAGAAAACCTAGGAAGGAGGTGGCTGAGGGCTGAGAGGTCATGAGGAGATTCTTTAGGTCCTAGAGGAGACTCACATGAAGGTGACAGCTAAGGGAGGCCACCAAGGTAGAGAAGGTGGCCGAGGTGCCAGTGGCCACAAAATGGAACAGTAGGCTGAGGTCCCAAAGGCCACACTGCTGGAGGAAGAAGATGAAGTCCCCCAGGAAAGAGAGGTGGATGAGGTGGATGGGGTCCCCCAGGACAGAGAGATGGATGAGGTGGATGGGGTCCCCCAGGACAGACAGGTGAATGAGGTGGATGGGGACCTCCAGGACAGACAGGTGGATGAGGTGGATGGGGCTCTCCAGGACAGACAGGTGGATGAGGTGGATGGGGTCCTCCAGACAGACAGATTGATGAGGTGGATGGGGTCCCCCAGGACAGAGAGATGGATGAGGTGGATGGGGTCCCCCAGGACAGAGAGATGGATGAGGTGGATGGGGTCCCCCAGGACAGACAGGTGAATGAGGTGGATGGGGACCTCCAGGACAGACAGGTGGATGAGGTGGATGGGGCTCTCCAGGACAGACAGGTGGATGAGGTGGATGGGGTCCTCCAGGACAGACAGATTGATGAGGTGGATGGGGTCCCCCAGGACAGACATCTGGATGAGGTGGATGGGGTCCTCCAGGATAGACAGGTGGATGGGGTCCCCCAGGACAGACATCTGGATGAGGTGGATGGGGTCCTCCAGGATACACAGGTGGATGAGGTGGATGGGGTCCCACATGACAGACTAGATGGATGAGGTGGTTGAGGTACCTCAGGACAGACACCTGGATGAGGTAGATAAAGTCCCATAGGAGGTGCAGCTGGAGGAGGTGCTAGAGGTCCCACAAAACAAATAGTTGGAAGACATAAAGGAAGTCTCAGAGGACACTCAATTGCTGGAGGTGTCTGTGGTTTCAGAAGATCACCAGCTGGAGAAGATGGTGGAGATACCAGAGAGCACTTGACTGAAGGAGGTGACTGTGGTCTCAGAGAATCTTCACTTGGAGAAGATGGTTGAGGTGGCACAGGACATTCGAGTGAAGTAGGTGGTTGAAGTCCCAGAGGACACGTGACTGAAATAGGAAGTTGAGGTTCCAGAAAATGCTCAAGTGGTGGAGCTGCCTGTGGTCTGCCAGAAAGTCATTAGCTGTAGAAGATGGTAAAGGTAACAGATTCCACTCGGGTGGAGGAGTGTGTGGGCTCAGAAAGTCTTCAGCTTGAGATGGTGGCAGAGGTATCAGAGAACACTCAAGTGGAGGTGTGCGAGGCCTCAGAACATCTTCAGCTGGAGAGTGGTAGAGATACCAGAGGACACTCACGGTGAGGTGTGCAGGTGATCTTCTTATAAAATCTTCAGCTGAAGATGGTGGGAGAGGTACTAGAGTACACTCAGGTGGAGGTGTCTGTGGTCTCAGAAGATCATCAAGAGATACCAGAAGACACTCTATTGAAATAAGTGGCTGAGGTCCAAGGGGACACTCAAATGGTGGAACTACCTGTAATCTCAAAAATTTTCAGTTGGAGAAAGTGGTTGAGGTCCCAGAGGACACTGGATGGAAGCTGTGTGTCGTCTCAGAAAATCATCAGCTGGAGACGATGGTAGAGGTATCAGAAGATACTCGGGTGGTGGCATCTGTGGTTTTCAAAGATAATCATCTAGAGAAGGTGGTAGAGATGGCAGAAGACACTTGAGTGGTGGTGTCTGTGGTCTCCAAAGATTGTCATCTGGAGAAGGTGGTAGAGATGCCAGAAGACACTTGAGTGGTGGTGTCTGTGATTTTCAAAGATTATCATCCGGAGAAGGTGGTACCGATGCCAGAAGGCACTCAAGTGGTGGTGTCTGTGTTCTTGAAGTATCATCATCTGGAGAGGTGGAACAGGTGCCAGAAGACACTCGAGTGGTGCTGTCGTGGTTTTCAAAGATCATCATCTGTAGACAGTGGTAGAGGTGTCTGTAGACATTCGACTGGAGGTGCGTATAGACTCAGAAAATCATTGGCTAAAGGTGGTAGAGGTAATAAAAGATGCTCATCTGTAGGTGTCTGTGGTCTTGAAAACTCATCATCTGTAGAAGCTGGCAGAGGTGTGAATAGACCTAAGGTGGAGTTGTGTATGGGCTCAGAAAATCATTGGCTGAAGAAGGTGGTAAAGGTGCCAGAAGACATTCGGGTGTAGGTGTCTGTGGTCTCAAAAACTCATAATCTGAAGAAGCTGGCAGAGGTGTGCGTAGACACTCAGGTGGAATTGTGTATGGGCTCAGAAAATCATTGGCTGAAGAAGGTGGTAAAGGTGCCAGAAGACATTCGGGTGTAGGTGTCTGTGGTCTCAAAAACTCATAATCTGAAGAAGCTGGCAGAGGTGTGCGTAGACACTCAGGTGGAATTGTGTATGGGCTCAGAAAATCATTGGCTGAAGAAGGTGGTAAAGCTGCCAGAAGACATGTCGGCACAGAGCCACTCACCTCTAGCTGGGAGGGCAGTGTGTCCTGTAGCCCCGAGAGGCCATGGTGCAGCCCCAGCACCAGCCCCTGGCAGCTGCCCTCTGCCTTCCTCTCCAGGGCTGCGTGGAGATTCTCACCATCCAAGTTCACCATCAGCCCGGCTGCCAGATTGCGTCCCACACTCTGGGCAGAAGCAAAGCTGTTGGGTGTCCCTGGGACCCACTGTCCCCTCTGTGGCCCAGGCACAACCCCCTCCTCACCTGGAAGTACCTGTAGCCATCTATGGAGAAGGGCAGGCCCCAGTGCTTTAGGGTGGGCACGTTGTGGATATGATGGAAGCTAGCATGGAGCTGGCAGCTCGGGGACTCGGGGGTCAGGCCCTCTAGGCCAAGGGTAGCATCTAGCTGACCCCTCGCATTCCACAGTGCCAGGCATGCTGAGCAGTTGGAAGACACATGGGTGAGAAAAAAAGTTCCTCTGCCTTAGAGGGGAGTCCTGGGGAAAGAGGCCAGTGGGCAGGGATGGCCAGAGCCCCAGAGACCACTCAGCCCACTCCACCCCATTGAGTCCGGTGGGAACATGACGGGGGCCTGGCCAGCCCAGCTGCTCTCTGGAGGGTCCCCTGAGCCCCCCAGCTCCAGGTCTCACTGCCCGCAATACACCAGGTTAGACCATACGAAATTGTCCACATTTCACAGAAGTGGAGATTTCATCTAGTCCAACCTCACAGCACAGTCACCAAACGTAGCAAGCAGTGGAACCCGTGTCCCCTTAGGATTTCCAGCTCCTGAGGACAGGGCCCAAATCTCAGAGAGATGGTGTGTCCTCCCCTCACTGCTGCACCCGGCCCCTCCAGGCCTGGAGGGAACATCTCTGAGAAGCCCACGCAGGGGCTGTTGGGACTATTTCATAGCCGCTGTCCCAGAGGGCATCATTGGGGTCCTGGACCAGGCATCTACACTGCACCAGCTTTCCCAGGGAACGGGTTGGGGTTAGGAGGCCAGACTGGGGGAGGCAGGCAGGGGGAAGCCAGGCGGAGGGAGGCAGGTGGGAGGAGGCAGTCTGGAAGAGGCAGGTGGAGGAAGAGGCAGGTGGAGAGGGAGGGAGGGAGTGGAACAGGGTGGGGAGAGGGAGGGAGGAGAGGCAGGGAGGAAGAGAAGGGGAGAGGAAGGGAGAAAAGAGAGAGGAGCAGGGGAGAAGGGGGGAAGACAGGGAAGGAAGGAGTGGGGAGGGGGAGGGAAAGAGGAGGGGGGAAGGAGAGGGGAGATGACAGGGGAGAGGGAGGAGGAGGAGAGGGAGGGAGAGAGAAAGGAGAGGAGAAGGAGGGAGAGAGGAGGGGCTTGGTGGCACCTGCCATCACCATCTCATCTGAAGCATGCCAATACTGTAACATCGAGTGTCCTGAACCTGCGTGTTCTGGCTGAATCATAGCCCGGGGAAGAAGTGACAGATGTGCAGGGAAAGCCAGTAGGGGAAAGAAACGAAGCTGGAATGTGAGTTAGGGTGCTGGAATCTCATTTATCCCCCCTCCCTTGGCCCCAGGACTTGGGAGTCTTGGAGGAAGAAGCTGTTCTGCCTGGACCACTCATCCTACCTGCATCACTCAGCGTGCTGATATTTTGCGTCAGGCCACCTCCAAGCTGGCTGTGCCTAGGGCCCCAGGAGCAAGCTCCACCTAGAGCCAGGCTGGCCGCCTGGACCCAGATGCTGGCCTGGGCCCTCAGGTTCCTCCTCTGGGCCTGCAGCTGGCCCTTCAGCTGGAGCTCTGCAGGCAAGGCCTGGCTGCTGTTCTGGGTGAGGACACAGGTCACGCTGCGCACGCTAGTGCCGTTCCCTGCCTTCTCATGCTTGTCCCGCAGGAGGAAACCCAGCACAGCTGAGTCAGCAGTGACTCTGAGGGTGCCTGCAGAGGATGGGAGAGAAGAACAGAGCAGGGGGTGGCTCAGGGAACCGAGCTGCTTTGGAGAGGAGGGAAAAGAATTTCAGGGTAGGAAGAGGCTAGATTCATGATGTCACACTTGTAACTCATGTCAGAAATGTCACATTTGTAGGCTGGGCGTGGTGGCTCATGCCTGTAATCCCAACACTTCAGGAGGCCAAGGTGGGTGGATCATGAGGTAAAGAAAATGAGACTAGCTTGGCCAACACGGTGAAACCCCATCTCTATTAAAATACAAAAATTAGCTGGGCGTGGTGGCGCACACTTGTAGTCCCAGCCACTTAGGAGGCTGAGGCAGGAGAATCGCTTGGACCCAGGAGGTGAAGGTTGCGGTGAGCTGAGATCGCACTACTGCGCTCCAGACTGGGTGAAAGAGCGATACTCCTACTCAAAAGAAAAAGAAATGGCAGCACATTTGTGAAATCCATCAAATTATGGCAGCTCCCGCACAGGATACTCTGAAAATCAAGCATGCTAATCTGCAAAGTAATAGAGAAAACCCGAATAGCTCTGGATTTATATGTTCTCCAAACAAATCCCACAGAGAACCTCCAGAGGTCTTCACTGGTAGAGTCCATCAGACATGTAGGGACCATCACCACCAATCTCATACAAACGCTTTCAGAAAAGAAAAAGAACAGAATCATCAACTTGGTTTATGAAATCAGCATAAACCTCATACCAAACCTGACAAGAGCTTTGCAAAAAAGGAAAATTACAACGCAATAGTGCTGTGAACACAGATACCAATTTTTTTTTTTTCTTTTCTGAGACGGAGTCCCGCTCTGCTGCCAGGATGGAGTGCAGTGGTGCGATCTCAGCTCACTGCAACCTCCGCCTCCCAGGTTCAAGCGATTCTCTTGCCTCAGCCTCTGGAGTAGCTGGGACTATAGGCACCCACCACCACGCCCAGCTAATTTTCATATTTCTACTAGAGATGAAGTTTCACCATGTTGGCCAGGACAGTCTCAATCTCCTGACCTCAAGATCCGCCTGCCTCGGACCCCCCAAGTGCTAGGATTACAGGCGTGAGCCGCAGTGCCCAGCCCACGAATACCAACTTTCTTAACAAAGTATTAGGAAACCAAATTCAATTACATATAGAAAGAAAAATGCTTATGAAACAATGGAGGGAATCCCGCTAAAGCAAGGTTGGTTTCACACTGAAGACCAATTTAACTCACTCTACTAACAAAATGAAAGTGGAAAACCATGTGAATATGGACTAGATTCAGAAAAGGCATCTGACTACATTCCACACCCATTCTTAAGAATAATAAAAACTGGCCAGGCATGGTGGCTCATGCCTATAATCCCAGCACTTTGAGGGGCTGAGGCAGGCAGATCACTTGAGGCCAGGAGTTTGAGACCAGCCTGGCCAACATGGTGAAATTCTGTCTCTAGTAAGACTACAAAAATTAGCCAGGTGTGGTGGCAGGTGCCTGTAATTCCAGCTACTTGGGAGGCTAAAGCAGGAGAATCACTTGAACTCAGGAGGTGGAGGTTGCAGGTTACAGTGAGCTGAGATTGCACCATCCAGCCTGGGAGAAGAGCAGGACTGTCTCTAAAAAACAAACAAAACTCTGCAATCTGATAAAGAACATCTATGCAAAACCAATAGAAAACATGAAAATTATTTGCGGAAATTTTGAACATTTTCCTTGTAAGACTAAGAACAAGGTGAGAATTTTTGCTGTTAGCATTTTTATTCAATATTATACTGTAGTTCTTACCCACTGTAGTAAGAAAAAAAAAAAAAAACTTTAGTGGCATAAAAATATCAGACCAGGCATGGTGGCTCATTCCTATAATCCCAGCACTTTGGGAGGTGGAGGTAAGAGGACTGTTTAAACTCAGGCGTTCCAGACCAGCCTGGGCAACAAATGGAGACCATGCCTCTAAAAAACAATTATCTGGGTATGCTGGCATGCACCTGTAGTCCCAGCTACTTGGGAGGCTAAGGCAGGCGGATTGCTTGAGCCCAGGAGTTTGAGGCTACAGTGAGGCATGATCGTGCCACCACACCTCAGTCTGGGTGACAAAACGAGGCCCCATCTCAAAAAAAAAAAAAAGGCATAAAAATCCAAATGGAAGAAAACATTCTATTCCAGAATACATAAAGAGTATTTACAGCTCAATAAAAGACAACTTTTAAAATGGGGAAAAAATTGATCTGACCTGTCTCAAAGGAAGCTACGTGAACAAATAACATACACGAAAATATGATCAACATCATTCATCAACAAAAAAATGCAAATTAATGCCACAAAGAGAGACCACTAGACATTTAAATGGTTATTTCTTTGAGACAGGGTTTCACTCTGTGGCCGGGCTGGAATGCAGTGACGCAATCATGGCTTGCTGCAACCTCCACCTTCCAGGCTCAAGCGATCCTCCCACCCCAGTCTCCACGTAGCTGGGACTACAGGCATGCGCCACCACATCCCGCTAATTTCCAAAATTTTTGTGGTATCAAAGAGTCTGCTTATGTTGTCCAGGTTGTTCTCAAACTCCTAGCCTCAAACAATCCACCCTTCTCAGCCTCCCAAAGTGCTGGGATTACAGGTTTGAGCCACTGCTCCCAGCTGAGATTGGCAGGTTTCATTGCATAAATTTACGTGACCAGAGGAAGGAAGTAAGGGAGGGAGATTAAGAGACGGGGGGACTGTAAGAAAATACTGAGCTTTAGTTCGTGATGTGCCCGCTAATCCATTTAGAGGTAAGGTGTTCTGATGTCTACAACTTACTCTGGAAAGCATCAGTAAGAACACAGATGGATGTTTTACAGGACAGGGGTCTGGATGCAGACCCCAAAACAGGCTTCCTGGATCTCGTGCAAGAAAGAATTCAGGGCGAGTCCACGGTGCAAAGCAAAAGCAAATTTATTAAGAAAGGAATAATAACTACTCAAGACAGAGCAGCCCTCAGGACTGCAGGCTGCCTGTTTTTACGGTTATTTGATTATATACACTAAAAAAGGTGGGTTATTCATGCCCACCGCTTTGTATTTTTTATTTATTTTATTTGAGATTGTTTCGCTCTTGTTGCTGTTATGCGTAAATTTTTGGTGCCACAAAAGTAGCACTCGAATATTAATTTCCTCAGTAAACAGGTGTCCACAACCACGCCCAGCTAATTTTTGTATTTTTAGTAGAAGACAGGGTTACACCAAGTTGGCCAAGATGGTCTCAAATTCCTGACCTCGTGATCTGCCCACCTCGGCTTCCCAAAGTGCTGTAATTACAGGCGTGAGCTACCACGCCCAGTCAATGGCAAGCACAGCTGGACAAGGGAGAGGAAGGAGTTCTTATTCCTGACACAGGTAGTCCCTACTGCTGTGTCATTCCTATTGGCTAGGGTTAGACTGCTCAGTCTAAGCTAACTGTGATCGGCTATTTTAAAGAGAGCAGGGGTATGAGCCGGAGTGGTGGGGTGGGTAGTTTGGCAGGAAAGACGCTTATGGAACAGTTCAGAGCAGGTGACAAGGACAGGAGACGAGAACAGGTGGCCTGGATGACCTCAGGATGGAGAAGGGGGCGGGAACAGATGTGAACTACTGATTAGAACTGGTGGAAAAGGTTGTTTACTGAAACTACAAGGAAGTTAAACTTTAAAGTAGAGAATTAAAGAATAAGAGGCCTGAACATACTGACACACTGATTCTTTGAAGAGAAACTTGGAGTTCACTGTATCTAATGCTGCCCAGGCTGGAGTGCAGTGGCGTGATCTCAGCTCACTGCAACCTCCACCTCCCAGGTTTAAGCAATTCTCCTCCCTCAGCCTTCCGAGTATTTGGGACTACAGGCATGCACCACACCACGGCCACCTAATTTTTTTGTATTTTTAGTAGAGATGGGGTCTCTCCATATTGGCCAGGCTGGTCTTGAACTCCTGACCTCAGGTGATACACCCACCTCAGCCTCCCAAAGTGCTGAGATTACAGGCATGAGCCACCGCCCCTGGCCCATACCTCTCCTTTTTTTAGACCACATAGGGTAACTTCCTGATGTTGCCATGGCATCTGTAAACTGTCATGGTGCTGACGGGAGTGTAGTAACGAGGACGACCAGAGGACACTCTTGTCACCATCTTGGTTTTTGGTGGGATTTAGCCGGCTTCTTTACTGCAACCTGTTTTAGCAGCAAGGTCATTATGAAATGTATCTTGTGCCGACCTTCTATCTCATCCTGGGATTCAGAATGCCTTAACTTCTGGGAATGCATGTTAGACATAGTGAACTCCAGGCTTCTCCTCAAACAATCAGTGTGTCAGTATGTTCAGCTCCAGTTTAAAGTTTAACGTCCTGGTCCTCTTTGCCCCCTTGCCTCTAGTTTCAGTAAACAACTTTCCTGCCCGTTCTAATCAGTAGTTCACATCTGTTCCCCTGGTCACCTGCTCTGACCTGAGTCACCCCTGGTCACCTGCTCTAACCGGTCCAGTAACCGTCCTTCCTACCAAACTATCCACTCCACCACTCTAGCTGCTACCCCTGTTCCCTTTAAAATAGCCAATTGGAATTAGCTTAGACTGTGCTGTCTAACCCTAGCCAATAGGAGAATGATATAGCAGTAGGGGCGACCTCCGTCAGGAATAAAAACCCCTTACCCTCCCTTGACCACGTGTGTGTGCTCATTATTGCTCCATCTGTGAGCCAAATCTTCCATAGAAGTAAATTGCCTTGGTGAGAAAATTTATATTCGAGTGCTAGTTCTTCTATGGCACTGAAAATTTATACATAACATGCAGCCCAGTAGTTCTCAGCCTCTTTTTACCCAGCTCCCATTCAAGATGGAGTTGCTCTGGTTTACACACCTCTGACAGGTGGATAGTGCATAGGGGATAAAGAAAATAACGCAAATGCAAACAATTATAGTAGTTAGGTGGGAGGCACATGGGTGTTTGCTGTACGGTTGGACTTTTCTCTATGCTGAGGGGGAGTGGGAGGGAGAGGAGCCATCCTTCAGGGACTCCCATGGGGTAAATCTTGGAAAACTGGGCACTAAAATAAATCATGATCATTATGGATTACAGAATAAAACAGGAATCCATGAGTCCGTACTGAGGTTAAGGAAGGGAGGAAAGGGGGACAGTGATATAGTTGGGACCTATGTCCCCAACAACCCCATGTTGAATTGGAATCCCCAGGGTCGGAGGCGGGGCCTGGTGGAAGGCGGCTGGATCAGTGGGAGCAGATTTCTCAGAAACAGTTTAGCAGCATCCCCTTGGGACTGTCCTTGTGACAGTGAGATCTGGTTGTTTAAACGTGTGTAGTGGCACACCCCTCTTTCTCTTAATCCTGCTCTGGCCTGTGACGTGCTGGCAGCCCACCCCCCAGCTCCCCACCTCAAGAAGCAAATGCACCATGCTTCCAGTACAGCCTGAAGAACTATGAGCCAATGTCTTTATAAATGACCCAGTCTCAGGTATGTTATAGCATTTCGAGGACAGATTAGGACAGAAGGGAAGGGAAAGGCAGAGGGAGTGAGCAGGGAAAGCATTCTACCCTGAGCAATACAGAGACTCACTCTATCTCCCAGGCTGGAGGGCAGTAGCACAATCCTGGCCCACTCCAACCTCCGCCTCCTGTTCAAGTGATTCTCATGCCTCAGCCTCCTGAGCAGCTGAGACTACAGGCATACAACACCGCGCCTGGCAAATTTTTGTATTTTCAGTAGCAACAGGGTTTCACCATGTTGGCCAGGCTGGTCTTTAACTCCTAGCCTCAGGTGATCCTCCTGCCTCAGCCTCCTCAAGTGCTGGGATTACAGTCATGAGCCACCACACCTGGCCTCTAAGCAATAAATCCTTTTTTTAATTAGAAAAATCCCCATTTGGCAATCATCATAGCAGTAACAGACTCAGACCAGCATCATCAGTGGACGCTAAACCTAGGAGGTTCACAATTCGATGAGACCACAGAATACTTACAAGTATCTCACCACAATTACTCATTAATTACAAAGGAAACAATTGAGAGCTTTACAGCCAAGAAACCTAGCAGACCCCACCTTAATCAAGAGATCCAAGCTAATGTCACCAACGCTGTACAAATGGACAGCAGGTGCCACCTGACAGGAGGCTGCCTCACTTCTGCGGTGTCCTACCAACAGGCTTCCTGGAATGCAGGCATCAGGAAGCATCTCTCAAACCCAGACGGAGGCTGTTTCACAACATGACTGCCTCGCACCCTGCAAAATGTCAGTATTGGCCAGGCGTGGTGGCTCACACCTGTAATCCCAGCACCTTGGGAGCTGAGGCAGAACTTCAGCTCAGGAGGTTGAGACCAGCCTGGCCAACATGGTGAAACCCCATTCTCTACTAAAAATACAAAAAAATTAGCCAGATGTGATGCTGTGCTCCTGTAATCACAGCTGCTTGGGAGGCTGAGGCAGCAGAATCACTTGAACCTGAGAGGCAGAGGCTGCTGTGAGCTGAGATCGCTCCTCTGCACTCCAGCCTCGTGGGTAAGAGCAAAATGCTCTCATAAAATAAAAAAAAGAAAGAATTATCATGTCTGCACCCTAAGAAAACACAAGTCAGGAATGAAATCATAAACAGAGTAGACATACATGTACATATAGAGAGAATATGAATATGAGAATAATCAACGAAATGTAAAATGTTAGCAATTGATTAATCTGGGCAAAGGAGCTGTGGGATTCTTTGTACTATTCTTGCAACTTTTCTACAAGTCTAGTGTTACATCAAAATAAAAAGTTTTCTAAAAAAATATGCCTGGAAACCCTGCACCCACCTCTCCCTCCTGGAGATACACAATGTCTGTTAGCATTTTAAAGGCTTTGACAAGTCCTGCATAAGGAACCCTATTTGGTTTTTAGTTAGCAGATTTTCTTTGTCAGAATGCATATTCATTTCTCACAAAGGGGAATCCTCTAGGCCCCTTTATCTAAAACTGTGTATACACCAGTGAGATGCTGGAATTGGAACATCAGTGGGCTTGGGTGGACTGAATCTACTTCGCAGTTCCATAGAAAGTGCTTGCCCCTGCCCCATGGTGTTCCCCAGGCCCTCACCCTCTCAAAGTGTCTCCTTCTGCTTCAGCCTTCCTGCGAGTGTCAGGAGGCGGGGCATCGCTGCCCAGCCAGCCACCGTGTGCCGGGTTTGGCTCTGTAAGGTCAGGACCTGGCCTCCCCTCCTTTCCTCAGATGCCTTGAGGAGCAGCTGTGCCATGTTCTGGTCCAGTAGTGCCTTGGAAAACAGCCAAATCCTAGACGGTGAAGTAAGGGGGTTAAGATCAGGCTTTGTAGTCAGGCAAAGCTGGGTTCCAAATAGCAGGATAACCTGGGACAAGGATATAAGCTCTCTGAGCATCCGCTTCTTCTTATGTGAAGTGGGGAATAAAGTGGACATACTGATATTAAGCATTTTTTGGAGGGCGGGGAAGACTCTCACCCAGGCTGGAGTGCAGTGGCACGATCTCGGCTCACTGCAACTTCTACCTCTGAGGCTCAAATGATTCTCCTGTCTCAGTCTTCCAAGTAGCTGGGATTATAGGCCCCCGCCACCACACCTGGATAATTTTTGTATTTTTAGTAGAGACGGGGTTTCAGCATATTGTCCAGGCTGGTCTTGATCTCCTGACCTCAGTTGATCCACCTGCCTCAGTATCCCAAAATGCTGGGACTATAGGCATAAGCCACTGTGCCTGGCCCTGAACTGAAATTGATATTGATTCTGACAGGTACTCACCCAGGTGTGACAGAGGGTGTTTCCACCTATGGCCACCCCTTCCCACACACTCTCCTGCAATGTGACTTTGCCACTCCTGCATTAAGATGTGAGATCTATTTCCTCTCCCTTTGAATCAGGGCTAGCCTTGTGACCTGTGTTTTGGTCAATAGAATGTGGCATAAGTGACACTGTAGAACTTTCAACGTAGAACCCTAAGATCTGCAACTTTCACCTTCCACAGGAACGCTTCCTCTTGGAACCCAGACACCTGGTAGGAAGTCTGACCAACCTGAGACTGCCATGATGTGAGGAAGCCCAAGCAGCCACTTGAAAAGAGAGAGGGGGGTTGCATGTGGAAGAGCACCAAGGTGCCACACATGGGAAGGAAGCCGCCACTCCGTCCTCAGCCCATGCACACAGCTGGCTGGTAACTGACTCGTCTGAAGGCTGATGTCAGCCAAGAGTCTCAGAGAATGACCCCTGCTGATGCCACATAGAGCAGAACTGCCTAAGCCTTGAGGAAACTTCTGACCCACAGAATTGTGAGCACACAAAATGGTTGTTCTTTAATCTCTAAGCTTTGGGGTAGCTCACTATGCAGCAATATCTAACCAACACGCTCTCTGCCACGCACCGCACACTTTAGACGCACTGACTCCTTACAAAAGCCCTGTGAGTTTTGAGAATATTATGATCGCCAATATACAGATGAGGAAACAGGTAGACAGAGAGTCACATATCCAAAGCTCAAGCAGCTATCAGTGCCCAATACACAGGGCTGTTTACAATTAAATCAACTGGAATACAAGGTGCCTGCTCCTGGGTCATAATGAGTGATTGACAGATGTGAGGAAAGGAACAGACTTGTGAAGCTTGATGTTAAACTGGCTGGAAAACTGTGGCAGGGGACGCAGTTCCTATCATCACACAGTGAATTGCTTACGTGACACCATGAGAGAGATTTCCCTTGAGCTTCACCACTAGGAACAAGATGAGCCGTGCATTTCATGGTGCACAGCTGTGGAGTGTGTGTGTGCACTTTCTGAGGGCCACTGCAAATACTACTACTTTTTGGTTTCTCTCTTTGCATTGGCTGCTAGGAAACTCAGAGCCAAATCTTCAGTTGAGCTCTAAAAAAACACAGAGGAACACATGGCATCCATTTTGTTTGCTGATATTACTTTGAGCATCTTCCTATTTTTCTTTTCCCTTCTGCCAGCTTCCTTGTGTATCTTTTTAAAATCTAGAACAAGGGCTGGCAAACTATAGCTTGTGGGCCCCAACTGGCCCACCACTGGTTTTTATAAATAAAGTTTTATTGGATCACAGTCACGCACATTATTTATGAATGGTCTGTGACACTCTTGTGCCTCAATGGCAGGGTTGCGTAGTTGCAACAGCGACCACACAGTCCGCAAAGCAGAAAATATTTACCATCTGGCCTTTTACTGAAAGTCTGCCAACTCCTGACCTAGAACAAGGTACATTTTAATAATGTGCCTCAAATCCTTTTCAGACTGGAGATAAGGACGGACAGGTGGACATGTGGGTGGACAGACAGCTGTGGTGGCAATTCTGAGGACAAGGTTATCTGGGGCCACGTTCACGGACAAGGGTCTCCTTAAATCCATGCCCTAAAGCTGGAACAAACCTGGGACTGCAAAGGACACTTTTTTGTTTTTTTGAGACAGAATTTTGCCCTTTTTGCTCAGGCTTAAATGCAATGGCACGATCTCGGCTCACTATAACCTCTGCCTCCCGGATTCAAGCAATTCCCCTGCCTCAGCCTCCTAAGCAGCAGGGATTACAGGCACACGCCATCACACTTGACTAATTTTGTATTTTTAGTAGAGACTGGGCCTCTCCATGTTGATCAGGCTGGTCTCAAACTCCTGACCTCCGGTGACCAGCCTGCCTCAGCCTCTCGAAGTGCTGGGATTACAGGCCTGAGCCACCACGCCCGGATCACAGAGGAAATATTTAATGGAGACCTAGTTTGTACCAGAATATGCAGTACTCAAAATAGCAGAATATAGTGATGTAATAGGAAATATATCCTTAGTCTCTGCCCCTAATCCTTGACACAGAGATCCTAATCCCTTGGAAGTAGGACATGCCTTTTGTTGATAGGAGCACCTTTGGTTCTAATGAGGTGACTCTTGGCGGCTTCCTGGATTGGAGTGGTCAGCAGAAAGACCAAGCCATGATTAGAGCTTGGAACTTGAATCCTCTGAGAAGGGGAGAATGGCTGGAGACTGAGTTATTCGGCAGTCACGCCTACATGATGAAACCACCATAGAAATCCCTGAACCATGGGGCTCACAGAGAGCTTCTGGGCTGAACACACAGAGGATGCTGAGCCCAGAGAGGGCAGGGAAGCCCAGAACCCCTTCCCCCATACCTTGCCCTATGCGTCTCTTCCATCCGGCCATTCTCCAATCATAGCCTCTATAAGCAATGAGTAAATATAAATAAAAGGTTTCCCTGAATTCTGTGAGCCATTTTCGCAAATGATCAGACACAAGATGGGAGGAGGTCATAGGGACCTCTGAGTTATAACCAGCTGGTCAGGAGGCAGGGGAGAGCCCAGAAGCAGAGGGTAGACAGAAAGGGTCCACAGGAACCTGAGTGTGGGGAAGGACCCCCTCCTCCAGGAAGCCCTCCTGATCCCCTCCAGCTCTCGAGCACTCACCAAGCACAGTGGGAGCTGAACCTAGGTTCTTCCATTGTGATGGGAGCAGTCATGGTAGATAACATGAAGAATCATAATAATCTACAAGTAATAATGTGTAATGATGTATAAAATGTGGCTCATGCCTGTAGTCCCGGCACATTGGGAGGCTAAGTCAGAAAAACTGCTTCAGGCCAGGAGTTCAAGACCAGCCTGGGCAATATAGTAAGATCCTGTTCCTACAAAAATGGTACAAAAATGCAGCCAGGTGTGGTGGCGAGCCTGTAGATCCGGCTACTAGCAAGGCTGAGGGGAATGGTGTCTAAGCTTGTGGGCAGTCTTGCACACTTTACCTGAGGGGGCTGATGCCACCTCCAGGGTCAGAACTCAGTTAATTTGTAGGACAACCAGTTAGTGTCCACCAGAGAATTGCTTGCTGGGAAAAAGACCCCCCGCCCCTGGTCACACAGGCGTCATGTCTGAGCACCCAGAGGACAGTAGCAGGGAAGTCTGGCATTTCGTTTGACACCTGCAGCAAAGAGGGTACCCACTGAGCATGCCCACTGGCCCTGGCATGGAACTCACATGCAGCGCTCAGTTCATCCACCCTAAGAAGCAGGGGGAGAAACTGAGGCACAGAAGGGAGAGTGGTCCCAGAGGCAGCAGTGGCAGAGCCAGGACCTGAACCCAAGTGGCCAACCCTGGACCCCACCATACTGGACACATCTATATGCAAATATATACTCAGATGTGAGACCAGAGGGAGACACACGTTCTTTGGGTCACTAGTGATTTTGTTTCATTCATTTTTACATTATTACTATTATTGCTATTTTAGCAACAGGCTCATTTCACTCTGCCGCCCAGGCTGGACTGCAATGGTGCAACCATAGCTCACTGCAGCCTCCAACTCCGAAGCTCAAGCAATCCTCTCATCTCAGCCTCCCAAGTAGCTGGGATTACAGGTGCATGCCACCACATCTGGCTTTTAAAAATATTTTGTACAGATGGGGTCTCACTATGTTGTCCAGGCTGCTCTTGAACTCCTGAGCTCAAACAATCTTCCCACCTCAGCCTCATGAGGAGCTGGGACTACAGGTGCACCCCACATCTGGCTAATATATTTTTTAATTTTTTGTGGAGATGGGGTCTCGTGGTATTGCATAAGCTGCCCTGGAACTCCTGAACTCAAGCAGTCCTCCTGCCTTAGCCTCCCAAAGCCCTGGGGTGTGACCCATGGTGCCCTGCCCTTACACATCATCCTTTAAGCCATCTACAATCAACGCTCTCATAACAATACAAAAAAGAAAGAAAGGGTCAAAGTGGAAAACTGAATGCCACCTGCTTTTGATGCCCGCCCTCAGTGGCACCGATGGGGCTGACTTGGGTGTGGTTTCAGAGGGACAGAGAGGGGCCTCTGAGTGAGGACTTCCCATGTCCCAAGACACGTGCCTTTTGCCCTCTATGGTCTCCCCGCCTCGTCGCAGGCCACCTAGAGACCGTTACCTTGCTGGGGTGATCTTTCCAGACAGCTGCAGCCGAACAGCCCTGGGGGCGCTGAAGACAGCCTGGTGGAGAAGGACACTCACGCCCCAGCCCTGGCCGCTCCTCCGAGTGTCCTGGCTGGCGTCGACCTCCAGCAGAACCAGCTCCCGGCTGGACATTCGCACAGATAGGGACCCATTGAGGCTGCGCACTCTGTAGTGCCCGGCAGCTGCCTGCACCTGCAGGGAGGCAGGGGAAGGACAGGGAGGGTCTGTGGGATCCTGGGTGTGGGGGAGGGCTGCCTCCTCCTCCAGGAAGCCCTTCTGGGCCACTCCAGCTTTGAGTACCCACCAACCATGGTAGACAGCACACAAGCAGGAAGAGAAACAGACAGAGGGAGGACGGGGAGCTAGCCCACCCCAGCCCCAGCTCCCAGCTCAGGAGTACAGTCTCATCTTGACCTTTCCACCACACGTGAAATGGGAGTTCTTACTGTGAAATGGAGAAACTGAGGCTCTGAGAGGGTCACATAGGCCACCTGAGTCTGCCTAGCTCTAAAACTTGTGCCGGTGCCTGAAGAGGCTGGTGGGGGAAGCAGAGGACATCTTTGCAACTCCTCCACAGAAAAGGAGGCCCTATAGAGTGCCTGCCAGGAACCAAAGGACCCAGAATTTCTGGGGTTCAAAGGGGATGGCATCTGAGTACCCGAGTGGTCAGGCTGGGGTGAACACGTGGCTGGGCCCAACAAGGGTATTGAGGGGAACAGTGGCGGGTGCGAGCAGAGAGGCCCAAGGCTCTACCAGCTCCTCAGGACCTGAGTCCCTCCCTTTCCTGATCTGGGCCTCAGTCTCGCCATCTGCAAAGTGGGTTTAGCCCTGTGGTTCTCAATCCAGTCTGTGCCTTGCAATTTTTTTTTTTTTTTTTTAATTTTCTGAGATGGAGTCTCACTGTGTCACCCAGACTGGAGTATAGTGGTGCAATCTCGGCTCACTGCAATCTTCACCTCCTAAGTTCAAGTGATTCTCCTGCCTCAGCCTCCTGAATAGCTGGGATTACAGACACCTGCCTCAATGCCCAGCTAATTTTTTTTGTATTTTTAGTAGAGTCTGGTTTATTTTATTGCCCAGGCTGGTCTCAAACTCCTGACCTCAGGTGATCTGCCCGTCTCGGCCTCCCAAAGTGCTGGGATTACAGGGGTGAGCCACCATGCCCAGCCTGGAAAGCTTTTAAAAGAATGCCTGGTGCCTCCATAGATGAACTGATAAATAAAATATGATACATCCACACAATGGACTATTATCCAGTGCTAATATGAAATGAGCGATTAAGCTGAAAGTGACATAGAGGAGGCCAAGCATGGTGACTCACACCTGTAATCCCAGCACTTTGGGAGGCCAAGGGAGAAGGATCACCTGAGGTCAGGAGTTCGAGACCAGCCTGACCAACATGGAGAAACCCTGCCTCTACTGAAAATACAAAAATTAGTCAGGCATGGTGGTGCATGCCTGTAATCCCAGCTACTCAGGAGGCTGAGGCAGGAGAATCTCTTGAACCCAGGGGGCAGAGGCTATAGTGAGCCAAGATCATGCCATTGCACTCCAGCCTGGGCAAAAAGAGCAAAACTGTCTGAAAAAAAAAAAAAAAAAGACATTGAGGAAACTTAAATGTATATTACCAAGTGAAGAAGCCCATTTGAAAAGGCTGCACACCGTATTCCAGCTCCGTGACATTCTGGAAAAGGCAGAACCACAGCGAGTAAAAAGAGCAGTGGTTGCCGGCGGGTGGAGTGTAGGAGGGATGAAAAGGTAGAGCCCGGAGGATTATTTAGGGCAGAGAAACTTCTCTGAATGACGCTGTAATGGCAGATCCATGACTCTATATGCATCTGTCAAACCCATAGACTGGCAGGGCACGATGACTCACACCTGTGATCCCAGCACTTTGGGGACCAAGGCAGGAGGACTGCTGGAGGCCAGGAGTTTGAGACCAGCCTGAGCAACAGAGCAAGACCCCCTATCTCTACAAGAATCGAAAACCCTAGCTGAGCGTGGTGGCGTGCACCTGTAGTCCCAGCTACTCAGAAGGCTGTGGTGAAAGGATGGCTGGAGTCTGGGAGGTGGACGCTGCAGTGAGCCATGATCATGCCACTGCACTCCAGCCTGGGTGACAGAGCAAGACCCCGTCTTAAAAATTAACATAAAATGGCCAGGCACATTAGCACATGCCTATAATCCCAGCACTTTAGGAGGCTGAGGCAGGCAGATCACCTGAGGTCAGGAGTTTGAGACCAGCCTGGCCAACACGGCAAACTCTGTCTCTACTAAAAATACAAAAATTAGCTAGTTGTGGTGGCGGACGCCTGTAATCCCAGCTACTCCTGAGGCTAAGGCAGGAGAATCTCTTGAACTTGGGAGGCAGAGGTTGCAGTGAGCCAAGATCGTGCCACCACAGTCCAGCCTGGGCGACAGAGCCAGACTCCATCTAAAAAACAAAACAAAACAAAAACAACTAAAATTAATCTTTGAGCCAGGTGCAGTGGTTCACGCCTGTAATCCCAGCACTTTGGGGGCCGAGGCAGGTGGATCACCTGAGGTCAACAGGAGCTCAAGATCAGCCTGGCCAACGTGGTAAAATCCCATCTCTACTAAAAACACAAAAAATTAGCCAGGCATGGTAGCATATGCTTGTAATCCCAGTTACTTGGGAGACTGAGGCACGAGAATCGCTTCAACCTGGGAGGCTGAGGTTGCAGTGAGCCAAGATTGGGCCACTGCACTCCAGCCTGTGCGACAGAGTGAGACTGCCTCAAAAATAATAATAATAATCTTTGAACCCATTAGATGATCCAGCATCCATGCTTCCAGGGGAACCCACCCCCACTCCCCAGTGAGTTCAGGGAATCGCATGAGCTCTGAAGCCAGACGCCTGGGTTCCCATCCAAAATCTTCCTCTCGTGAGCTCCATCATCTTGGGCAAGTCACGCCACCTAAGTCTCAGAACCATACACCCAAAATGGTACCACAGTGCTCCACACCCCACACAACAGCATCAAGAGCTGTTCACAAGATAATCCACAAGGAGGGTTTAGAACAGGGCCTGCCATGCAATCACTCCACAGACGTCAGCTCCTAGAATGAATGGTTCATATGATGGTGGTTCCTCGGATCTAAGATGCCAGCAGTGCTCAGATGGGCCGTGATCTTAGGGAATGCCACAAAAGCAAAAGGTTGCTAGTGAAACGGTGACCTGTGTCCTTGTATAGATATATCCTGACTTCGGGGACATCAACCTGTGAAAGCTCGTGCCTCTCAGAATAAGCAGATTCCTCCATTCAGAGCCATTCTTCAGCTCCATTCAATTTCCTAAAACCCAACACACAGGGAATGCACAGCAGGTGTTTGAAAAATGCTGTCAGGGCTGAATGCAGTGGCTCATGACTGTAATCCCAGTACCTTGGGAGACTGAGGGAGGAGGATCACATGAAGCCAGGAGTTCAAGACCAGCCTGGGCAACACAGTGAGACCCTGTCTCTGCCAAAAAAAAAAAGAAAAAATACAAAAACTAGCCAGGTGTCGTGGCACATGCCTGTGGTCCCAGCTACTCAGGAAACTGAGGTGGAAGGATCGCTTGACCCCATGCGGTCAAGGCTGAAGTGAGCCGTGATTACGCCACTGCACTCCAGCCCAGGAAACAGTGAGATCCTGGCTCAAAAGAAATTTATCTTGAAATTTCTCAGGCTAGGTAAAGTGGCTCATGCCTGTGATCTCAGCACTTTGGAAGGCTGAAGCAGGAAAACAGCTTGAGGCCAAGAGTTTACAACCAACCTGGGCAACATAGTGAGACCCCACCTGTAATTAATTTTTTTTATTGATATCAAATTAGTGGTCTGCCCCACACCTCCTGAGGGCCTCATCCCTGTCAGGATTTCCTATGTGCACCTCCATGTCCCTGAATTAGCCACCACCTAATTCCTGTGCAAACACCACGCACACCCTGCTCAACGAAGCCGCAAACTTCGTTGGGGACAGGGCTCTCTAGGGCCCCGGCCCTGGGGGCTTCCACCTGGATATCTTTCTCCACCTCTTTATTTCCACACTGTGCAAAATACCCTGGGTCAATAAACCCTCCTGAAACATTACACGGCTTCTCCCAAGCCCAATAGAGGGCACAGTTAGGAGGAAAATTCTGTTTCTGTCCATTTTCAAGAGTGAAATATGATCCTTCATCCCCACCCCCGGGAGGCTAAAACCCTTCTTGCCTGGACAATCACTTCCAAATGATGGATTTGGAAACCTCTCTGCCATCTGTTCTTGGTTCTGCAGAGGCCGTTTGGCTAAGAATGACGCTGCAAGTGCGGCCTCCCTCCCTCGGGCCCCCAACCTGCCTTCCTTCCATCCACCGCCCAGCAGGCCGGCTGCTCACACACAACCCTTGGCAGGCAAGTCAAGGTCATCCCCTAGGGAGCAACATCCATACCTGGAAGTCTGGAGGAAATGCTGGTCTGTGGGGATGTCTGAGTTGGAAGAAAAACGCAAAGTTGGAGTCAGATCTGTTCAGCTGGACCGAGACCTGTTTCGGGAAGTGTTGGAAAAGGGTCACAAGGAACAGAGACGGAGATGCAGAACCCCGGGTGATGGCTGCTGGGCAAATGCATCCCAGAATATGCCCAGAGCTCAAGTCAGAAACGTCTGTCCTCCCTCAATGTTCCTCAGCCCTAAATCTTACTCAGGCTGCACTCCAGAGAAAGGATGCTTCGGAAGTGAAGCCCTGGATGGGGGCGCTGGGAAGACCACTCTGGGACCCCCTATTCCCTGCCATGGTGCCTGTTCACACCCCCCACAGCCACGCCACCTTCTCCTTGACCCTGACCATGACACAGGCACTGTGCTACCAGGTTCACAATGACCATCTCATTTAATCCCCAACCCTGCTTTGCTGGGTTGGTGTTACCATCCCATTTCCCAGATAGCAAAACTGAGGCCCAGTGGTGTCCAGTATCTCAAGCTTACATAGCTCATTAACAGTGAAACTGGGAGATGAACTTGAACTTATCTAACACTAAAAGCCCACTAGACTTAAAGCTCCTCAAAGATGGAAACAGAGATGGGGACAGAGTCACCCTTGCACCCCCCAATGCACATCACAGAGCCTGGCACACGGCAGAGACACAACTCATCCATGCTGAATGAATGGACATGAAGACATACATGGATGAACAAATGAACAGCCATGAATGAGTAAATATACCTGCAATGGCTGCTATATCTTTACCAAACTGCGTTTTGTTTCTTCCAGGACATACAGCGAAAACTACATTTCCCAGCCTCCCTTGCAGCTAGGTGGGGTCATGTGATGAGAACCCAGGCAGGAATGACCAACCTTTCGACTTACAGGTCTGGCCCATAAAAACCTCCTGCCTAATTCTCCACTGTCTCTCTCTTCATCTGTCATCTAGGACAGAGCCACAAGGTGGGGAGGCCTGGATCCTGAGAGACTGCATGGAGCAGAGCCTCGCTGAGCTGAGACATGAATACTGGCCTTTCACAAGGAGGCAAACATTAGTTTATAATAGTCAATGCCTCCTGACTAATCACACACACACTGCCAAAATAAGGGCTGTGCTGTTGGCTTCCCAGGTTCATGTCTCCTGCCACCTCCTGAGACATTCCATACAGGGCACCTTCACTAAAGGTTATTAAAAATTGCCTCCCTACGCAAGGGAGCAGAACTCAGCCTCCTCACCTGGGATGTGACGTGGTTGATGGCAGCTCGAGTATCCACGCCAAAATTGAACGTTCCTGGAGGACTCTGTCTAAAGATGATGCCCCCATCCAAGCTCAGGGCCTGGGGGAAGCTCAGCTGGGAAGAAACAGACAACACCCTTTACTTCTCTAACAGCCAAGCTCTGTGTGGAGGTCACAAACCAGTGTCTGCCCAAGCTGGGTACCTGTACCTGGAAGGAATGGGCCAAGTCCAGGGCTAGGCTGTGCCGGCTTTCCCCGTGCTGAGATCTGTCGTGATGCAAACCCTTTAAGTGCAGTACAACTTTCCGCTTGACTTTCAAAGTGGCCTCAACCTCCCTTTTCTTAGCCTAGGTGAGTGAGAACCAGAGGCACTGAGAGAGGTCCTGTCCCATCTCTACGTGCCTGCAGAAGCCACCCCGGGAACCCAGAGGTCAGAAGAAAGTGGTCCAAAGATTGATGGGATACGGAGCAGTCTATAGTGTTCCATCTATAGGGCAGGAAGTGGGGACGGGTACATGGGAATGGTGAATTCCAATGCCCACAGGTAAGACTGGCAGGGTGGGCATGATGGGACAAATGTGAATACCTGTGTCTTCTTCAAAGAGAGTGCCCTGGGAGTAGTCTGTTTTGTTCACTGCCCTAGTCCTAACACTTAGCACAGGTCCTGGCGTGTAGTAGGTGCTCAATAAATATTTGGGCAAATGCAGAATCCCTAGTTACAGCCTGAAACCCCAAGGTCAAAGCTGTGCTAGAGTGAAAGAATGCACAATTCTTTGTGGAGCTGGCAGAAGAACATGCATTCCACGATGACATCCATGTCCTCATCACTGAAACCTATAAATATGGGACCTTTCATGGCAAAAGAGACTTCGCGATGTGATTGGACTGAGAATCTTGAGATGGGGAGATTATCCAGGTGGCCCTAAATTAATCACAAGGGTCCTATGAGAGGGAGGCAGGAGGGTCAGAGTCACACACCATGCTGTTGGCTTTGAAGGTGGAAGGGGCCATGAGCCAAGGCATGCAGGCAGCTTGTAGAAGCTGGAAAAGGAAAGAAAATGGGTTCTCCCCTGGAGCTTCCAAAAAGAACACAGCCCTACTAACACCTTGATTTTAGCCACGTGAGATCCAATCTGGACTTCTGAGCTCCAAAACTGTAAAATAAATCTGTGATGCTTTAAGCCACTAAGATTGTAGCAGTTTCTTACGGCAAACATAGCAAACTAATACACAACTGCTGAATTTATTCACTCAACAACCATTCAGATTCTGCCACAGGCCAAGTACACAGTAGCACGTTGCCATCTTTCCTACCTGTGCTGACTGAGAAGTTAAAACTGCCTGCTAAGAAGCTTTATTGTTGCTGTGCACCTTTAAAGGGATGCTCAGCTTCACGTTAGAACCAAGATGGAGGAAGAGAAATAAGGGTCCGAGAGGACTGAGAGAAATGCGAAATGAGAAAAATGTTTGTCATTAAACACACACGGCGGCTTTGTTTTGTTTTTTGAGACAGTCTCACTCTGTCGCCCAGGCTGGAGTGCAGTGGCATGACCTTGGCTCACTGCAAACTCCACCTCCCGAGTTCAAGTGATTCTCCTGCCTCAGACTCCTGAGTAGCTGGGATAACAGGTGCATACTACCACACCCAGCTTTTTTTTTTGTATTAGTTCAGATGGGTTTTCACCATGTTGGTCAAGTTGCTCTCGAACTCCTGACCTCAAATAATCTCCCTGCCTCAGCTTCACAGAGTGCTGATATTACAGGTGTGAGCCACCACGCCCAGCGTAGACATAGTTTTAAAAAGAGCAGAGAGGCCTGGTGCGGTGGCTCACACCTGTAATCCCAGCACTTTGGGAGGCTGAGGCGGGAGGGTCACAAGGTCAAGAGATCGAGACCATCCTGACCAACGTGTGAAACACCGTCTCTACTAAAAAATACAAAAATTAACTGAATGTGGTGATGTGCGCCTGTAGTCTCAGTTACTCAGAAAAATGAGGCAGAAGAATCACTTGAACCAGGAGGCAGAGATGGCAGTGAGCCAAGATTGTGCCACTGCACTCCAGCCTGGGTCAGAGCTAGACTGCGTCTCAAAAAATAATAATAATAAAAAAAAGAGCAGAGAGCCAAATTATACGAAATGAAAGGATTGCCATTTACTCTGTCTGTTGGTGTCAGCTGGGATTTGAAGCCTGGTATAGTCACATCTTCTGACTTTTTTTTTTCTTAGAAACAGCAGAAATCTGGATTTCACTCAAAATCTTCTGATTTTCAAATGTAGCAATTAATTTCCTCAAAAAATTTAAATGCTAAGCAGACCAAACAAAACCCATCTGCAGGTCAAATTTGGCCCACGGTGCCGGCTCTGCAATCTCCGGCATAAGAAACAGCAAACACTATCGGGAGGCACTTTGCAGGTGTCTGAGGCTGTCATCCTGCCATTCGCTTTCCCCTAAAAGCTCCAAGAACTGTACTACGTCATCCCTGGAAACACGGACACACACACACACACACACACACACACACACACACACACACTCTCACTCTCACACACAGCCTCATCTGACTAATGGTGAAGGGAGGCCCAGAAGGGTGGGTCTCAATGCGCAACACGTGCTTGGTTCACCCTCCTTCCCAGGGGCTGGGGTGCATCTTGCAAGAGACAAACAGCCAGGTGAGGCGGCTCACGCCTGTCATCCCAGCACTGTGGGAGGCTGAGGAGGGTGGATCACCTGAGGTCAGGAGCTTGCGATCATCCACACGAAAATGGAAAAACCCCATCTCTACTAAAAGTACAAAAATCAGCTGGGTGTGGTGGTAGGTGCCTGTAATCCCAGCTACTCGGGAGGCTGAGGCAAGAGAATCACTTGAACCCAGGAGGCAGAGGTTACAGTGAGCTGAGATCACGCAGCTGCACTCCAGCCTGGGCAACAGAGGGAGATTTGGTTTAAAAAAAAAAAAAAAAAAAAAAAGGGATAGGAGGCGTCTGCACAGGAACCCGGGAGGTGGAGGGTTGCAGTGAGCTGAGATTTAATCACTGCACTCCAGACTCCAGCCGGGCAACAGAGGGAGACTCTGTTTCAAACAAACAAACAAACAAACAAACAGAGAGAGAGAAACAATGACTGTCTTCCTTGGGGGCCTAGCACACAGCACATGCTCCATAAATGCTTGCTGAAAAATGTGGTGATCGCCCAGAGTATCGACGCCTCCTAGAGGTGTCAGGAAGAAGCCTTGGACGGGGGGTGTAGTTGGCATTTTACAATACTCCATTGTAATCTTCACAGCCCCTGCATAAGAGATGAGCACTACTGCCCCCATTCTACAGACAAGGAAACTGAGGTCCAGAGACATGAAATAATATGCCAAGGACACACAGGCAAAAACAAGTTTCACCCCTAAAGAGCCAAAATGTCAAGACCCTCATCCAGGCCCAGTGACTCTTATCTGTAACCACAGCACTTTTTTTATTTCTTGAGACCAAGTCTCTCTCTGTCCCCTAGACTGTAGTGAAGTGGTGTGATCTCCACTCACTGCAACCTCCGCCTCCTAGGTTCAAGTGATTCTCATGCTTCCGCCTCCCAAGTAGCTAGGATTATAGGCACCTGCCACCATGCCCAGCCAATTTTTGTAGGTTTTTAGTAGAGATGGGTTTCACCATTTTGGCCAGGCTGGTCTTGAACTCCTGACCTCAAATGATCCACCCTCATTAACCTCCAAAATTGCTGGGATTACAGGCATGAGCCACCATGCCTGGCCTAATCCCAGCACTTTGAAAGGTAAGGAAGGAGGATCCCTTGAATCTGAGAATTCAAGACCAGCTTGGGAAACAGAGAGAGATCTCCATCTCTACAAAACATTTTTAAAATGAGCTGGGCGTGGTGGTGCACACCTGTGGTCTCAGCTACTCAGGAGGCTGAGGTGGGAGGATCACTTGAGGCCAGGAGGTCAAAGCTGCAGTGAGTGAGCCATGATCGAGCCCCTGAACTCCAGCCTGGGTGACAGAGCAATACCGTCTCAAAAAAGACCCTCTAACTCAGGGGTCAGCAACTAAGGCCCCTGGTCCAAATGTGGTGTGTTTTAGTAAGTGAAGTCCTGTTAGGACACAGCCACGCCCATTCATTACGTGTTCATTACGTACCGTCCACGCTTCTCTCGAACTGCAATGGCAGAGTTGAGTCAACAAGGCCTGAACCGTGTGCCCGTGAAGCCTGAACTAGTTACTACTGGGTTCTTTCCTGAAAAGTCTGGTGACCTCTACTCTGGGTCCTGGCATGCAGTGGGTGTTAAATAGCACCACGGCAGCAACTCTTCATTGAGCACCTACTGTGTACCAAGTCCTGTAGCTACAGTGGTAAATAAAGTGCTGGTGGAGATCACGAGTTTTCCAGAGTAACAAAGGAACCAGTGACTGATGAATCACACAAAAACAGAACTGGGGCCAGGTATGGTGGCTCACACCTGTAATCCCAGCACTTTCGAGGCCAAGATGGGAGGATCACTTAGAGTCCAGGAGTTCAAGACCAGCCTGGGCAACATAGCAAGACTCTCTCTACTAAAAATAAAACATTAAAAAAGGCAGGTGTGGTGGTGGCAGTGGCATGTGCCTGTGGTCCCAGCTACTTGGGAGGCTGAGGTGGGAGGATTGCTTGAGCCTAGGATGTCAAGGCTACAGTGAGCAAGATTGTGCCACTGCACTCCAGCCTGGGTGACAGAGTAAGACTTTGTCTAAAGAAAAAAAGAAAGAAAGAAACTGGAATGTATGATTGGTGCTAGAAGCAAAAGATATAGGGCAAGCTGGGCACAGCGGTAATCTCAGCACTTTGGCTGGGAGGCCGAGGCGGGGAGATCACTTGACGTCACAAGTTCAAGACAACCTGGCCAACAGGGCGTAAGGCTGTCTCTAAGAAAAATACAAAATCTAGCCAGGCATGGGAATGCACATCTGTAATCCCAGCCACTTGGGAGGCTGAGGCAGGTGTGTGTGAGGTGGTCTGGGGGTCATGTGAGAGGATGCTGGAGCTCATGAGTAGAAGGGAGGTGAAGGAGAGGGTGACAGCTTCAGGCACAGGACACGCAGAGGCCCTGAGGCAGGAAAGAGCCAGGCGAGGGAATGTGAAGAGGCTGGATGAGGGGAATGCAGGCCACGAAGTGGGGCTGAGGGCACAGGACTGGGGCTTTATCCCAAGAGAGGCTGTCACGGTTTGAGAGCAAGGGAGTGGCAGAGTTATGCTGGCCTTTAGAAAATATCCCTCTGAGCTTGGTGGGGTGGCTCACGCCTATAAACCCAGCACTATGGGAGGCTGAGGGGGGCGGATCACAAGGTCCCCCCTTGTGTCCATCATGGTGAAATCCCCGTCTCTACTAAAATTACATAAATTAGCTGGGTGTAGTGGCACACGCCTGTAGTTCCAGCTACTCGGGAGGCTGAGGCAGGAGAATCACCTGGACCTGGGAATTGGAGGTTGCAGTGAGCTGAGATCCATTGCACTCCAGCCTGGTGACAGTGAGACTCCATATGAAAAAAAAAAGGAAACAAAATATCCCTCTGACAGTCACATAGGGAGGACCAAATGAAACAGAGAACCCAGGCAGGAGAAACTTCTTTTGTTTGTTTGTTTGTTTTGAGGCAGTCTGGCCTGGAGAGCAGTAGTGCAATCTTGGCTCACTGCCACCTCTACCTCCTGGATTCAAGCAATTTTCCTGCCTCAGCTTCCCGAGTAGCTGGGACTACAGGTGCCCACCACCATGCCCGGCTAGTTTTTGGATCTTTAGTAGAGACAGGCTTTCACCATGTTGGCCAGGCTGGTCTCAAACTCCTGACCTCAGGGGATCTGCCTGCCTTGGCCTCCCAAAGTGCTGGATTAGAGGTGTGAGCCACCATGCCCAGTGTGGATAACTCTTCTCGGGGAAGGTGGGTATCTGAGTCTTGCTCTGTGACCCAGGCTGAAATGCAGTGGTATGATTACAGTTTACTAAAGCCTCAACCTCCTGGGCTTAACTGATCCTCCTGCCTCAGCCTCCGGAGTAGCTGGGACTACAAGTGCACACCACTGTTGCTAATTAAAAAACTTTTTTTTTTTTTTTTTTGGAGAAATGGGGTTTCCATATGTTGCCCAGATGGCTCTAACTCCTGGCCTTTTGAGATCCTCCTGCCTGAGCTTCCAGAGTGGCTGAGACAACAGGTATGAGCCACTGCACTCAGCCCAGAGAACATGTTTCTAATCCTATTGAGAGATGACAGCAACTTGAGCCAGGGCTGGCTGGTGTGCAAAGGTCTCTGGGGCCTCCACTCACCTTGTGCTGATTCCAAGTAACCAGGCACCCCTCTGTGTTCCTGGGGATGGCTGTGCCATCATATGGATGCATCAGACCTGCACAGACCTGGGAGGGACAATGACATACATGTATACACGCATGCAGGTAGGTCACGAGGCAGCTGGGGCCTCCTTCCTGCTCTCAGGCACCTTCCTGGCTGTGCCGGACCCACTCACATAGGGGTGTCTGGCCTGGTAGCCCAGGACGACAGTCTGCAGGGTTTCCTTTCGGCTGTTCAAGACAACCCTTGTCTCCAGGGAATAGCGCTGGTGTCGCTTCTCAGCCGTGAAGGTCCCCTGCAGGACGAGGCTCTGCGGGATGGGCAGCGGCAAGGGGTGCCTGGTGTGCAGAGGGAAAAACAGGCCAAAGCCACTAAAGCAGCTGGCAGTGTCGGGGACAACGGGGCCCCACGGTCTCAGCCTGGGCCTGTCATGAGCTGGGCCTGTCAAAACTGACCTGGCATGCCAAGTTTGGAGTCTCTCTCAGAGAAGAGAACACCAGGACATAGGGAAGCCCTGTGCTTTCACAATTTGTCATTCAGAACTCTTCACCATCTCACTGTGCCATCCAAGTGGGCATGGCTGGGGTCCCTGTCACCATTTGACAGCAAAGACCCAAGGGGATAGATGGCACACATCATCTGGTGTCACACAGACTGGGGCTGAAATCCAGGCATGGTCTTTCACTAGCTGGGTGACCTTGTGCAAAGGACTTGACCTCCGTGCCTCAGTTTCCCCATATGTAAAATGCAGCTAAAATAACACTCATTGGACACAGTGATCGGGATGAGAGGTAGCATACATGAAATAAATGTAAGCTCCCCAAGAGCAAGGGTTTCTGCCCTTCTAGTTCTCTGTCATTTTCCACGTGCCCAGAAGAGCACTTGGTACATAACAGGTGCTCAATGAATGTAAATGGGGCAAAAACACAAATGAAATCTGCAAATGATGTTGCTATTCCTTGTCATTACTGCTGCTGTTTAGACCGGTGACTTATCTAACACCACACAGCTGCTCAATGCATAGTCTGGTGTCCAAGATAGCTTTGCTCATTCCAATCTCATGCTGTTCCCAGCACACAGGCAACTGCCTTTTTAATGAGCTCTGTCTCTAGGAAATGAGAAGACTCTCCAAGCAGCCCCAGGCTAGGATGATAAGACTCTAACTTCTGCTCCCGCCTCGGCAACTAATGGAGGGGATAGGGATGTGGCAGCTTTCAGGGGAGGGGGCTCTTCTCTGGGATCTGAGTTTCATTGGGGCCCAGCAGGTCAGCAGGGTTTCTCCAGGTAGCTCTACCCATCCTGTCCCCCCCGGGGACCCTCCATACTTGAAAAGGGGAAACTTGCAGGGGTGTCAGCCTAGGAGAAGGGGCACACACACCTAAAGCGCAAGGTTCCCCATTTCTGGTACAATGTCCTGTCTCGCCTCAGCTCCTCCAGCTCGCCTTCCAACTGCAGGCCCCAAGGCTGGCCATGGGCAGCGGTCCCCAGAGCCATCAGTGACACCTGGGTCTTCCGCGGCTGCAACAAGACCCAGGCTGAAGGGAGGGATGGGCCAACAGGACCAAGCCGCAGACCTGCCTTGCAGGGAGGCAAGGTGTAGCCCCCTACAGCCTGCTGATCGCCCCCAGAAATGACTATCACAGCTGCTTAACTGGACTGCAGCCTCCAGCCTGATCAGACCACGGGATCCCACCAGCTCGCACCACAGCTGGACCTCCCTAGGTGCCCAGGGGGAAAGAAGAAGTTGGACTTCTCAGCTAAAGGAAGCCCAGCTTTGCTCTTGAATCTGTGCTAATGTGACCAGGGTCCACTTCGCAGACCAAGAAACTAAGGCTTGTCTGAGCACAGTGGCTCATCCCGGTAATCCCAACACTTTGGGAGGCTGAGATGGGAGGATCACTTGATCCCAGGGCTTTAAGACCAGCCTGGGCAACACAGCAATACCGCATGTGTGCTTAAAAAAAAGTCAGAGATTTCCTCCCCCTTGGATATCCTTTCATCTCCTTCCTACTTGGTGGACTCCTATTCATCCCTCAAAACCCCTTCAATGCCATAGTGGCATGGGTGGTATGCGCCTATAGTTCTGACTACTTGGGAGGCTGATGTGGGAGGATCCTTTGAGCCCAGAAGTTGGAGGCTACAGTGAGCTATGACTTCATCGCTGCAATCCAGCCGGGGTAACAGAACCAGACCGTCAAAAAATATCTAAAAGGAAAAGAAGGAAAAGGAAAGAGAGAGAGAAAGAGAGGCTCAGGGAAGCCCAAGGTCAGAGGCCAAGCTAGTGGCACAAAGCCCTTTTCTATCCCAAGCAAGGTGAGACGCAGGACAGCCAGGTGAGAGACTGGTTGGTGTCTTGACTACACGGGCCTCCCAGGTTCTCACCTGCTCCAGACGCCTCTAGGCTGCTGTAAGGTTGAGCTCCCGCTGGGGGCCTTTCAACCAGCAGTGCAGGATCTTACGGCCCCAGCTGTTCTCAGCATGGATCTCACCCTCCACTGCTGTGTTCCAGGCTGACTCGAGTTTGCTCCAGCTGTGGAAGAGGCTCTGTGCCAAGACCATCACCATGGAAACCTGCAATCAGGGGGAGGAGGACCAAGGCCTTTGATCACCCTATTTCCTTCCCCTGGGATACCCTTCCATCTCTTTCCTACTTGGTGAACTCCTACTCATGCCTCAAAACCCCTTCATGCCATTTCTGTGAGGCCTAACCTGACTGGTACATGGAGGCTAGTTTTCTCTACAGGGTCTTAAGAAAAAAAAAAACAAAACTTCTCTTGTTGCCCCAACCCTGAGCAGATATACCTTCCTTCTCTCCTCTTCAGTTTGGGAATCTGATCTCGCTGGGCTGCTATTACTAGTAGCCAGCATGCCTGTACCCTGAAGGGCACACACTGACAAATGGCCTTCTCTCCCAGCACCATCACTGTGGCCTTCGGGAGTCCTAGGAAGAGCCGGGTGTGACCTGGCTCGTTTCGGGTCTGGGGAGGTAGGCCACTTGCAGCCACCACTTGGCACAAGTCCTGCACGGTAGTTGGTGCCCTCCTGGCTGCCATCCCTCATTCATACAACTCAGGGGACTCATAGGGAGAAGTGGCAGGGACAAGACAGGGTTTGGGCATGGCTGAGCCTCCAACTCAGTACCAGAACTTCGCACCACCTTGTCTCATGTCACTGACCCTTGGTTCCCCACAGCCAACTTCCCCATTTCCTTCAATGGCGCTTCCATCCCACCAGATGCCAAAACCTCCAAGCTATTTATTTCCTTTTCGTTACTCTCTCCTCACTGCCAATCCATCAGCAAATCCGACATTTCCAGGATTTGATCACTTGCTGGTACCTCCACTGCCACCACCGTGGGCTGGGCTGCCATGACCTCCAGTTGGGTGAAGGATGGGAGTTGGCTGGTTGCCTGCACCTTGAGCTCCTGTCTTGGCACCCTCCAGTACACAGAGGCCACCTCATGGTCCTTAAGATTACCACCACCCTTGACTCCACCCTGATGCCACCCAGCCCGGCCTCAGAGGGCCCTCTGCTGCCCTCGGATGAGCCCCGTCAGGCCTGGACCTTCCCCACCTCCATGCATCACCCAGTACAGGGGGACTGTCCATGCACCAGGCTCCCTCAGCCCTACGGATGACACTCAAGGGTTTCCTCCCAAACCTATTCTTTCTTCTGCACCAAAGGCCTGCAGTGAAGCAACTTTCTGATAGTCAGTAGTCAGCATAAAACCGACTTATGTCCTAGAATTTTCCACTCTGGTTTTTTTGGCAAAAGCCGAATGTCTGTCCACCTGTTTCCAAAGTACGGTTCGACTTTCTTTCCTATTTCATTTCTCTCCCCGTCAGCTGCTAAGCAGTGATATGGGAAATCTGATTTTCTTTTTTCAGTCTACTTTCCTACATCACCTAAGAACTAACTCTGAGGCCGGGCGTTGTGGCTCACACCTATAATCCCGGCACTTTGGGAAGCCAAGGCGGGAGGATCACCTGAGGTCAGGAGTTTGAGAGCAGCCTGACAAACATGGAGAAACTCCATCTCTACTAAAAATACAAAATTAGCCAGGCGTGGTGCTGCAAGCCTGTAATCCCAGCTACTCAGGAGACTGAGGCAGGAGAATCACTTGAACCCGGGAAGTGGAGGTTGTGGTGAGCCGAGATCACACCAATGCACTCCAGCCTGAGCAACAAGAGCAAAACTCATCACAGAAAAAAGAAAAGAAAAGAAAAGAAAGAGAAGAGAAGAGAAGAGGAAAAGAAAAGAAAAAGAGAAAGAAAGAAAGAAAGAAAGAAAGAAAGAGAGAGAGAGAAATAAAACTAACTCTCATAGCTGTAGAGACTGGGAGGGCCAAACTTCACACATCTGTGAGCTGCTATAGGCCCACAGGCCTCAGCTTTTATCTGCCTCTTCACCAGAAAAAGATCTCAGTGGCCAGAAACCAGGCAGTGCGGGGGGCTTAACACTGCTCACCTGGAGGTAGGTGGTAGCTGGAGTATAGATCTCGATCTTGCCTTCCCTGGTGGGACGCTGACTGCTGCAGGCCACACTGACCACCAGGTCCTTTAGGGTCCAGGCCTTGCCCAGCGTCAGCTCCAGGACAGCTTGGAACACAGCTCTGTGTGGCCAGTACAACCTGTGAGCTACAGAGACCATCAGCCATGGACTGTCCAGGTTCAAGGCTCCTGCAAGAGACAGAGAAAGGAGAGTCTGGTATGCGGGCAGAGAGGAAGCTTCTAGCAGGCAGCAAGAGGTCCCCAGAGTCTCATCACAGCAGCGACGGGAAAATCTCAAAACTGGAAATGACTAGGCATGAGGAAACTTTCTAGGACATTGCAGTGCTGTGACTTATGACAGCGGTATGGATCACACAGGTGAATCCATCTGTCGAAACTCATCCAATCATACTGTGGAGATACACGCATTTCACTCTGCTTAATGAAACACATGCTGAAACATTTAAAGTGAAATATATCAATGACTACAACTTACTTTGAACTGCATGGAAAAAAGTAAGGCTGGATAGGTGGAGAGAGGGGCGATGAGTCAAGTGGGGTAAACTGTTAATAGCAGAACCGAGTATGAGAGGATGCTGGTGATCACTGTCCATCCATCCAGCTCTTCCGAAGGTTTGCGATATTTTCCTAATAAAACACTGGAAGGCTGAAAGCAGTGGCTTGTGCCTGCAATCCCAGCATTTTGGGAGGCCAAGGCAGGAGGATCACTTGAGTCTGGGAGTTTGAGACCAGCCTGGACAACAAAATGAGACCCTATATCAATAAAAAAAAAAATACAACAATTAGCCAGGGATGGTGGTGCTGGCCTATATTCCCAGCTACCTGGGAGGCTGAGATGGAGGCTGCAGTGGCCGTGAGGGTGCCACTGCATTCCAGCTTGGGCAAGAGAAGGAGACCCTGTCTCTAAATAAAAAAAGAAAGAAAGAAAGGAAACACAGGTAGAAATGCTGAGGCCTGTGAAGAAAAATAATAAAGAAGGAATTTGATAAAAATGGCGGAGGTCAGCAAACACTTCTAAGAGGAAGTGACAATTTACCTGATACCTAAATGAAAGACAAGAGGAAGCTGATCAAAGGGGCAGGCCACCCACCCCCGTTCAGATGCAGGGACAATGACACAGTGAGGGGAGGGAAGTGGCACTGAGTTGAGAACAGGGAGACGCTCAAGAGTGGGCACCCTGGTCCCTGCCCAGCTGCCCCCGTCCCACAGGAAATGGGAAGACGGCTCCACAGAAGAACAGAAGGCAGGCATGGATCCCTGGAGAGCCAGGTCCCCACCCAATTCCTTGACTGACAGGAAAGCCCACCAGGCAGAACATGCCCCCACTTACACGTAGCGCCTCTTTCCAAACACGTTTAGAGTCTCCAGTTAGTTTTCTATTCCATTCATGTTTCCTGCATGGTGATGACGATCTCATTTCACTTTACAGATCACAGTTGATACCTGGCAAACTCAGGCCCTCCAGAACATCTACTGGTTGCTCTGTTTTTTGTTTTGTTTTTGCTTCTGAGGTCATGGTCATTCATTTATGTCTCATTACACTGGGCTGGGCCAAGAGTCACCCACTAGTGTATAGATTATGTTATTCTGTTGCTTTCAGACAGAATTGGGATCCAGGTTGTAACTGTCTCCCAAGTTCAACATCTGGATCAGAATCAGAAAAGAATGGCCACTGCTGTGGGAGGCTGGGGGGCTTTGAGTTTTCTGCCAGTCAACCTGATTCTGAACACCAAGGTGCAGCTCCACTAAACCAGACACATTCTCACTGTTAGTCTCCTGGCACCATAAACAGTAGGGGAGATAGGGCCCCTGACAGAACCAAGTGAAATTTCCCAGAGCTCTAGGCATTCATTCACCCTGATCCAGAGACGTCACACACCCAGGGAAAGAATCATCATTCCTAGAGATAATGGACTAAGGGCAGTAGAGCACTGAGGAAGTGCTGGGGGCATAATTCCTTGTGCACACCAGGCCTCTGAGCTCTCCCGCGGCAGCTCTATGGGGCCCTCATGCAGTCTCCATGCTCCTGCTCACACTGCTTGCCCAGCCAGGAGCCTCCCAGCTCCACCTGAGTTACACAGACCCCCCAAGTGAAAACCAACCAGCTCCAGTCTTCTCTTTCACAGCCTCCTGCTTGTTCTCAGGAGATTCGGTCTCTTTCTTTTGCACCCCGGGTCCCTTCACTTGTGCTTCCATTGTGGGTGGGTGGTCACAAGCTCTGTGCCCTTTAGTGTGGATCTCTCTGCTGGAAAAGACAGGACGCCCTGCAAGTCAGGGACGGGTCTCATCCCTCACAGAGTCGGCCATGTGGCCCAGGTTTGATGCACACCTGCAGAACTGCTATTTCTGGCTTCTATACACAATCTCTGGCTGGGCTGGTGGCTTAAGCCTGTAATCTCAGCACTTTGGAAGGCCTCAGTTGGCAGATGGCATGAGTCCAGAAGTTTGAGACCAGCCTGGGAAACACGGTGAAACACAGTCTCTACACAAAGTTTTAAAAACAGAGAGGAGAGAGAGAGAGAGACAGAGAGAGAGAGAGAGAGAGAGAGAGAGAGAGAGAGAGAGAGAAGGAGAGAGAGAGAGAGAGAGAGAAGGCATGGTGGCTCACACCTGTAATCCCAGCACTTTCTGAGGCCGACATGGGTGGATCACCTGAGGTCAGGAATTCAACACCAGCCTGGCCAATATGATGAGACCCTGTCTCTACTAAAAATACAAAAATTAGCCAGGTGTGATGGTATGCACCTGTAGTCTCAGCTACTCAGGAGGCTGAGGCAGAAGAATCACTTGAACCCGGGAGGCAGAGACTGCAGTGAGCTGAGATCTGAGATCTCACCACTGCACTCCAGCCTGGTGGCAAAGCGAGACTCCATCTCCATAAAAAGAAAAAAAAAAAAAAGGAAGGCTGGGCACCGTGGCTACTGTGTGTAATCCCAGCACTTTCAAAGGGCAAGGCGAGCAGATCAAGAGATCAGTAAATCAAGACTCTCCTGGCCAACATAGTGAAACACTGTCACTGCTACAAATACAAAAAATTAGTTGGGCATGGGGACATGCACCTGTGGCCCCAGCTACTTGGGAGGCAGAGGCGGGAGAACTGCCTGAACCTAAGAGGCAGAGGTTGCAGTCAGCCAAGATGGTGCCACTGCACTGCAGCCTGGCAACAGAGTGAGACTCCATCTCAAAATTTAAAAAATAAAAAGAAGCCAAATTTGGTGGTGCGTGACTGTAGTCCCAGCTGCTGCTCTGAAGGCTAAGGTGGGAGGATCACCTGAACCCTGGAGACGGAGGCTGCACTGAGCCAGGATTGCACCACTGCACTCCAGCCTGGGTGACACAGTGAGACTGTCCCCACAAAAAACACAAAATCTGTCTTTATCTACAAGAGATACCTGCTGCCAAACTCATGATGAGGAAATACTACAACCGACTGTGTACTCTCAGAAACTTGAGAAAAGTGACCAGGATCTCAGCCAGTGTCACCTTGTACTGCAAAGCCCTGCAGGACCATCTGTGCCGTTTCTTTCTATTCACTCAAAAAAGAAGAGATGAATTTTTTTACAAATTACTTTATACCGTTAAAATCATCACATCAAGTGGTGCATTTAGAGGTGTTGGTCGAGGTCTCAGAGGCCACATGACTAGAGGAGGGGGTAAAGTCCAAGGGGACAGTCAGGTGAAGGTTGAGTGTCGGTTGAGACAGCAGGTCAGCCAAGTGAAGGAGGTGGTCGAAGTACGAGAGAAAACCTAGGAAGGAGGTGGCTGAGGGCTGAGAGGTCATGAGGAGATTCTTTAGGTCCTAGAGGAGACTCATGTGAAGGTGATAGCTAAGGGAGGCCACCAAGGTAGAGAAGGTGGCCGAGGTGCCAGTAGCCACTAAATGGAACAGTAGGCTGAGGTCCCAGAGGCCACACTGCTGGAGGAAGAAGATGAAGTCCCCCAGGAAAGAGAGCTGGATGAGGTGGATAGGGCCCCCCAGGACAGAGAGATGGATGAGGTGGATGGGGTCCCCCAGGACAGACAGATGGATGAGGTGGATGGGGCTCTCCAGGACAGACAGGTGGATGAGGTGGATGGGGTCCCCCAGGACAGATAGATTGATGAGGTGGATGGGGCTCTCCAGGACAGACAGGTGGATGAGGTGAATGGGGTCCTCAAGGACAGACAGGTGGATAAGGTGGATGGGGTCCCCCAGGACAGATAGATTGATGAGGTGGATAAAGTCCTCCAGGACAGACACCTGGACGAGGTAGATGGGGTCTTCCAAAACAGACAGATGGATGAGGTGGATGGGGCTCTCCAGGACAGACAGGTGGATGAGGTGGATGGGGTCCCCCAGGACAGACATCTGGATGAGGTGGATGGGGTCCTCCAGGATAGACAGGTGGATGAGGTGGATGGGGTCCCACATGACAGACTAGATGGATGAGGTGGTTGAGGTACCTCAGGACAGACACCTGGATGAGGTAGATAAGGTCCCATAGGAGGTGCAGCTGGAGGAGGTGCTAGAGGTCCCACAAAACAAATAGTTGGAAGACATAAAGGAAGTCTCAGAGGACACTCAATTGCTGGAGGTGTCTGTGGTTTCAGAAGATCACCAGCTGGAGAAGATGGTGGAGACACCAGAGAGCACATGACTGAAGGAGGTGACTGTGGTCTCAGAGAATCTGCACTTGGAGAAGATGGTTGAGGTGGCACAGGACATTCGAGTGAAGTAGGTGGTTGAAGTCCCAGAGGACACGTGACTGAAATAGGAAGTTGAGGTTCCAGAAAATGCTCAAGTGGTGGAGCTGCCTGTGGTCTGCCAGAAAGTCATTAGCTGTAGAAGATGGTAAAGGTAACAGATTCCACTCGGGTGGAGGAGTGTGTGGGCTCAGAAAGTCTTCAGCTTGAGATGGTGGCAGAGGTATCAGAGAACACTCAAGTGGTGGTGTGCGAGGCCTCAGAACATCTTCAGCTGGAGAGTGGTAGAGATACCAGAGGACACTCAGGTTGAGGTGTGCGCGTGAAGATTTTCTTAGGAAATCTTCAGCTGAAGATGGTGGGAGAGGAACTAGAGTACACTCAGGTGGAGGTGTCTGTGGTCTCAGAAGATCATCGAGAAGGTGAAGAGATACCAGAAGACACTCTATTGAAATAGGTAGCTGAGGTCCAAGGGGACACTCAAATGGTGGAGCTACTTGTAATCTCAAAAATTTTCAGTTGGAGAAAGTGGTTGAGGTCCCAGAAGACAATGGATGGAAGCTGTGTGTCGTCTCAGAAAATAATCAGCTGGAGACGACGGTAGAGGTATCAGAAGATACTCGAGTGGTGGCGTCTGTGGTTTTCAAAGATGATCATCTAAAAAAGGTGGTAGAGAAGCCAGAAGACACTTGAGTGGTGGTGTCTGTGGTCTCCAAAGATTATCAACCGGAGGAGGTGGTAGAGATGCCAGAAGACACTTGAGTGGTGGTGTCTGTGGTCTCCAAAGATTATCAACCGGAGGAGGTGGTAGAGATGCCAAAACGCACTTGAGTGGTGGCGTCTGTAATTTTCAAAGATGATCATCTAGAGAAGGTGGTAGAGACGCCAGAAGACACTTGAGTGGTGGTGTCTGTGGTCTCCAAAGATGATCATCGGGAGAAGGTGGTAGAGATGCCAGAAGACACTTGAGTGGTGGTGTCTGTGGTCTCCAAAGATGATCATCTGGAGAAGATGGCAGAGATGCCAGAAGACACTTGAGTGGTGGTGTCTGTGGTCTCCAAAGATGATCATCTGGAGAAGATGGCAGAGATGCCAGAAGACACTTGAGTGGTGGTGTCTGTGGTCTCCAAAGATTATCAACCAGAGGAGGTGGTAGAGATGCCAGAAGACACTTGAGTGGTGGCGTCTGTGGTTTCCAAAAATTATCATCTGGAGAAGGTGGTAGAGATGCCAGAAGACACTTGAGTGGTGGTGTCTGTGGTCTCCGAAGATGATCATTCGGAGAAGGTGGTAGAGTTGCCAGAAGACACTTGAGTGGTGGCGTCTGTGGTTTTCAAAGATGATCATCTGGAGAAGGTGGTAGAGATGCCAGAAGACACTTGAGTGGTGGCGTCTGTGGTCTCCAAAGATGATCATCTGGAGAAGGTGGTAGAGATGCCAGAAGACACTTGAATGGTGGTGTCTGTGGTCTCCGAAGATGATCATTCGGAGAAGGTGGTAGAGTTGCCAGAAGACACTTGAGTGGTGGCGTCTGTGGTCTCCAAAGATGATCATCCGGAGAAGGTGGTATAGATGCCGGAAGGCACTCAAGTGGTGGTGTCTGTGTTCTTGAAGTATCATCATCTGGAGAGGTGGAACACGTGCCAGAAGACACTTGAGTGGTGGTGTCTGTGGTCTCCAAAGATTATCATCTGGAGAAGGTGGTATAGATGCCGGAAGGCACTCAAGTGGTGGTGTCTGTGTTCTTGAAGTATCATCTGGAGAGGTGGAACAGGTGCCAGAAGACACTTGAGTGGTGGTGTCTGTGGTCTCCAAAGATTATCATCTGGAGAAGGTGGTACAGGTGCCAGAAGACACTTGAGTGGTGGTGTCTGTGGTCTCCAAAGATTATCATCTGGAGAGGTGGAACAGGTGCCAGAAGACACTTGAGTGGTGCTGTCTGTGGTTTTCAAAGATCATCATCTGTAGACAGTGGCAGTGGTGTGCATAGACACTCGGGTGGAACTGTGTATAAGCCGAGAAAATCATTGGCTGAGGAAGGTGGTAAAGCAGCCAGAAGACATTTGGTTGTAGGTGTCTGCAGTCTCTAAAACTCATCATCGGACGAAGCTGGCAGCGGTGTGCATAGACACTCAGGTGGAATTGTGTATAAGCCGAGGAAATCATTGGCTGAAGAAGGTGGTAAAGCTGCCAGAAGACATTCAGGTGTAGGTGTCTGTGGTCTCGAGAACTCATCATCTGATGAAGCTGGCAGAGGCGTGCATAGACACTCAGGTGGAATTGTGTATAAGCCAAGGAAATCATTGGCTGAAGAAGGTGGTAAAGCTGCCAGAAGACATTCAGGTGTAGGTGTCTGTGGTCTCGAGAACTCATCATCTGACGAAGCTGGCAGAGGCGTGCATAGACACTCAGGTGGAATTGTGTATAAGCTCAGAAAATCATTGGCTGAAGAAGGTGGTAAAGCAGCCAGAAGACATTCAGGTGTAGGTGTCTGTGGTCTCGAGAACTCATCATCTGACGAAGCTGGCAGAGGTGTGCATAGACACTCAGGTGAAATTGTGTATAAGCTCAGAAAATCATTGGCTGAAGAAGGTGGTAAAGCAGCCAGAAGACATGCGGGTGTAGGTGTCTGTGGTCTTGAAAGCTCACCATCTGACGAAGCTGGCAGAGGTCCTAGTGGACACTGGAGTTGAGGAGTTATCAGAGGTCCCAGAACACCTTTAGCTGATGGGAATGGTGGAGCTCCCAGATGACACCCAGATGGAGGAGGTGACGGGCAAGCCATCAGTGGTCCTGAAGGTTCAGCCATGAGGTAGGGTGAGCAGGGCAATGCTGAGCAGTGATGACGCTGTGCTGCAGCCATGTTAACCTGCGGGCAGAAGGAGGAAGTGTTTTCACATGTATTAATTTGACAGACAGAACCACCACCAACAACACAGACTGCAACTTATGTTGCTGCTGATAGTTTTTTGCACCTTTCCATCCTCCAGGTTTCAAAACAGCAGCATCAGTGTCATGAAGTCACCCTTCCACTAAGTACCACTGACAGCTGGGAAGTGAAGAAGAGTCGTTGGGGCAAACTGTTTTCTCCGCATGCCACTGCATCTCTCTGCAAATGTAGGCAGGCTAGGGGCCTGCCCCAGGGAAGACAGAGTCATGGCGCAGTAAGGAAGAAGCATGTTTCAGACACAGGAGTGTCTCTGTCCATCCTCATTCCTCCCTCACCGCCATCACCAGAGCATGTTCTTGGCATCAGATAAATAGCGAGTAAGAGAGGCATGAAGGGCCAGGCGCGGTGGCTCAAGCCTGTAATCCCAGCACTTTGGGAGGCCGAGGCGGGTGGATCACGAGGTCAAGAGATCAAGACCATCCTGGTCAACATGGTGAAACCCCGTCTCTACTAAAAATTACAAAAAATTAGCTGGGCATGGTGGCGCGTGCCTGTAATCCCAGCTACTCAGGAGGCTGAGGCAGGAGAATTGCCTGAACCCAGGGGGCGGAGGTTGCGGTGAGCCGAGATTGCGCCATTGCACTCCAGCCTGGGTAACAAGAGCGAAACTCCGTCTCAAAAAAAAAAAAAAAAAAAAAAAAGAGAGGCATGAAGAGCCCATTGTCCACACATGTGTTACAGCTTCTTTTAGGAGAATGTTCTCCAGGCCTTTTATGTTCTGTCTCTGATTCTCAGAACTCTGCAAGTCAGCGTGACTACCCTGCTCCAAATCTAAGTAAATAGAGCCTCCCCAAGGAAGAAGAACACGTGCCCAGGGTCACAGAGCTTGCAGGAGGCAGAGTGGAAGTCTATTCCAGCTCTCCCTGCAGGACCCTCTCATTTTCCCTCTGATTCCCTTCTCGACATAGGGTCTTCTTCACTATGTGGGTCCCCCCCATGAGCACAGATGGCTCTGGGGAAATGTGGATTCTTGAAGAGAAGCAGGAAAACTGGGAGAGGGTTTTCTGTCAGAGCAGTCCGACATACACAAGTCAGTTAGGCATGGCCAGAAGATTTCTTTTAACTCCCAGGTAATACAAATTTTAAGTGCATTATGACAGAAATAATACTTTTGTCCAGGGAAAAATGAGGTGGAAATTCTCAAAAAAGCAAGTTTTAGAAACGTGTTTAATTTCTAGTGTACAGTTCCCATCACGTGTAATCTCAGGACTCGGCAGCTGTTGAAGGTACAGAAGCCACACGAGAACCAGCAGAGCTGCGCATCATGGAAGGCCTTGGTTGGGAATTGTCGCTGTGGGTAACAGGTTACATTCACTTTCACTAACTCACAATCGAGGCATATTTTTTACTACAAATACAGAAACTCTGACACTTAGATGTTAGATCGGGGCACCACCAAATGGGGGTGAAGGTGATTTTGTACAACACCGTTACCAACAGGAATGGGACTGTGATGAACTACAGAATTGACCTTGACGAAGAGCATTCAGAATTGCACAAAGCACATATTAATGCTGGATTAATGAGTTTTCACTTTCATCACTTCTGAGAATACAGCAGATATTTCAAATGTTACTCACCTACCTTATAGATAAAAACAAACAAAATAAAAGAAAACCCCACTTCAATCAGAAATAGACCCCACAACACCTTGAGTAACAGAGATCAGTCAGCATTCACTGGGCCATGAGACCTACGAGAGTGGAGGTCAGGGGCATTCCTCATGGTATTTCAGAAAACAGAACAGTAAAAGCCCTTCAGCCCTCAGTCCCTAAGCATTTATGGCTTCTGGAGGTGCCACCCAAGATGACTAGCTGGGACTGAAGAAGCCAGAAAGCTTATGGGAAAGATTTTGCTCTAAAAATTCCAGACAGAAAAGGTATCGCAGAACCTATAGAGCAGAGGCCAGGCGAGGAGAGGACGATGGAGGAAAAGACTACAGTGTCCTGATACAGGCAGAGTGAAAATGACGCCAGCATTTACCTTTGTCTTCTCTGTGATTTCACTTGGGACGCAGCTGCTGTTCCTCATGGGAACCGAATGAGGTCCTGAATCTGCTAAGGGCAAGAGAAGGAAATGGAGCTAAATCTGGCTTGCATGTTCTGTGCAGAATAAGAAACCCTCCATGCCTTTTGCTGCCATCTCACTCTCTTTGCCACACTCAGGTCCCTTACCAGAGGCACAGGGTTAACTGACCAGATGCATCAGAGGACCCTGGTGCCCTCTGGGCCTGAGCCTTGAGGAAGATACTGCAGAGTCCTGGTCCAGGGGTTTGCTTAACTCTCAACAGGCTGTGGACAAGTCGGGCTCTAACCAGCTGGAAATGAGCTTTAAATCAGGGGTTCCCAGTACACATCAGAGGAAATCACCCATCATGTGAGCACAGACTCCAAATTCAAATAGAAACAGCCGTGGATGGGAAGAACAGCTACAGGCCCAGGACAGGAGCGGCGCTGCTCCTTTTCTTCAGCTGTCGGGGCATTTAAAATCCCGTGGATTCATAGTGAATCCAACCTCCACATCTCACCAGGCATTGCCAATATTTATGAACAGAAATGAACATAAAGAGACTAACAGTCATGAGAAAAGGTAAGCGCTGTAGGAATTAAATGGGGGTCGGGTGAGGTGGCTCACACTTCTAATCCCGGAACTTTGGAAGGCTGAGGTGGGCAGATCACTTGAGGTCAAGAGTTACAGACAAGCCTGACCAACATGGTGAAACTCTGTCTCTACTAAAAACACAAAAAGAAACATTTGTCAGGCATGGTGGCAGGCACATGTAATCCCAGCCACTTGGGACGCCGAGGCAGGAGCATTGCTTGAACTTAGGAGGCGGAGGTTGCAGTGAGCAAAAACTGCACCACTGCACTTCAGCCTGGGTGACAGAGTGAGGTTTTCAAAAAGAAAAGGAAAGAAAAGAAAGAAAGAAATCAACCGGAAAGTTTGAGGGTCACACTTCAAATGTTACAGGAGTAAGATTACATAGAAATTTAGCTTACTAAAGGAGTTATCTAGTTCACAATAAACAATTTAAATGAGCAAAAAGAACGAAGGAAGTTCCAAAAAGTGCAAATAAATGCTTCTTTTCTTAAAGCAGATCTCAGGTACTGCTTTATTGAGCCATGAAGACACTGCGCGAAAATATCTGCTCTCCTCAGCACTTCCAGCTCCCATTCTAAAATCCTATTGTTGTTACTTTTCTCTAAGGAAAGAAAAACAAAGCCTTCACACTGACTCAAGGTGGGAGGGGGAGCTGGCCCATTTGCCTTGTAGGCTCATCTTCACAGTTAAAAGTAACCAAGACGTCAGTGGGGGGCAAAGTCCACAGTCAGTGGAGGGGCCTGAGCTCCACCATTCACACGGGTCCAGCCAAGAGCCATTCAGCTAGGGTACCTGAGAAAAATGGGGTCGTGCCCCCCAGCGAGACAACTGTTCTCTTCACAAGTGCTTGGAAGTGTTTCCAGGAAACATGACAATGACCCCACCTGAGCCCTCACCCCCAAAAGGAGAAGCAGGGCGTGTGGGTCCTGCAGCGGAAACTAAGCGGCTGCCTTCACGGGAGCTCCCACCTCGCCAGAAAGCGTTCTTCAGACACAGGCGTTTCTGGGCTGGCTCCTCACTCATGTGTCTCCCTGGCACTCTCTTCTTTTTCCTCATTCTCCATCTAGAAGACAGAGAAAGAACTGACTTGAAGAAGAATTAAAACACCACGTTCTTTACTAGACATTCAAAGCTTCATCTTTTTTTTTTTTTGTTGTTGTTGACACGGGGTTTCACCATGTTGGCCAGGCTGGTCTTGAACTGCTGACCTCAGGTAATCCACCCGCCTCAGTCAAAGCTTCATCTTGAAAAAAAAAAAAAAAATCCTTAAAAATGACCATAACAACTGAGTGCAGTGGCTCATGCCTGCAATCCCAGCACTTTGGGAGGCTGAGGTGGGCAGATCACCTGAGGTCGGGAGTTTGAGACCAGCCTGACCAACATGGAGAAACTGTCTCTACTGAAAATACAAAAAAGTCAGGCGGAGTGGCACGTGCTTTTAATTCCATCTACTCGGGAGCCTAACGCAGAGAATTGCTTGAACCCGGGAGGTAGAGGTTGCAGTGAGCTGAGATTTTGCCACTGCACTCCAGCCTGAGCAACAGAGACTCAGTCTCAAAAAGAAAAAAAATCCATCACAATGACCTACCTGTGCCGCTTGTAGGCAGCCTTGCTCTCTGCCATCTCCCTGTCCAAGGCTTGAGCACAGCGCTGTGGGGAGAAAAATACATCCACGTCCTCATCTGGCAGACTATGCCCCAAAGCACGGGAAACAAAGAAAACTTACCCGGTTGTCAAGAGCATTTCTTGCAGAAGAGGTGACCTGAAAAAGCCACCACGCCCAGCCTGAAAGAACATCTTTCAAGTTCTTTGTAAAATTTGATTTTTCTGATTTTAACTCACAGGTAATTAAGTTAAAATTAGAAGTGGTACATTGAAAAACATCCCCTCTTCAGGCGTGGTGGCTCACGCTTGTAATCCCAGCACTTTGAGAGGCTGAGGTCGGTGGATCACTTGAGATTGGGAGTTTGAGACCAGCCTGGCAAACATGGTAAAACCCCATTCCTACTAACAATACAACAATTAGCTGCATGTGGTGGTGACCACCCATCATTCCAGCCGCTCGTTGGGGGCTGAGGCAGGAGAATCACTTAAACCCATGAGGTAGAGGTTGCAGTGAGTCAAGATCACACCATTATACTCCAGGCTGGGTGACAGAGCCAGATTGTTAAAAAAACAAAAAAAAACAAGAGAAAACTTCCCCCAACTTACATTGACAATTCTCTGTTCAGGACTAAGTGGGGTAGAGACTGTTAGATGCAGCAAGGCGTGGTCACTGGCAACTGTAATCCCAGCACTTTGGGAGGCTGAGGCAGGTGGATCACCTGAGTTTAGAGCTCAAGACCAGCCTGGAAAAAATGGGGAAATCCTGTCTCTACGAAAAATACAAAAATTAGCCAGGATGTACCATTGTGGTACATCCTGTAGTTCCAGCTACTTGGGAGGCTGGGGCAGGAGACTCACTGGAACCTAGGAAGCAGAGGCTACCTGAGATTGTGCCACTGCACTCCAATCTGGGCCAGAGAGTGAGACTCCATTTAAAAAAAAAAAAAAAAGAAAGGCAGTCCCGAATGGCAGGTAATTATCTAGGTTGTAAAAATAAAACATACTTCCTCTTCCCTCTAATATAAAAAGCATTGTGGGATTAGTGCTTTTTTCTTGGATCATTGTTCAGGAGGAGGGTCAGCCCCCAGACAACCACGTTTTTACTGTCATGAAAGGCAAGAGAAAATAAAGCGCTCACTCTACCCAATGGACAAAAAGGCTCAAACGATGACACAACTTAGCAGCCAAATTCCTACCAAGTACAGACTTTGGACATACTGATCCCTCTCCACCTGCAACCGGGAACATGCACTTTGATGATGTCATTTGAAATGACACTGCCCAGACACACTCTTCATTGATTCTCTGAAGGGCAGTTCCAACAGACTCTCTGGGGCTTTCTCTGCATCATGAGAGGCAGCTCTGCCCTTCGCCGTCCTGCCGTTTGTCGCCTCTTCCCCATGATCTCAGAGGAACTTTGTCTCAGGCCAACTTTGTTCCTTGGGCTCTTTCATTTCCCCTAAAAATCACTTACTCCCCCTCTAAACTGCCCCCATCTCCATCTCCCCTGAAAAGAGGGTGCCCTTTAAGCACCAACCATCTGACCCTTCCTGCAGTCTCATTTCTCGACTGGCTCCCATGTTTCTGCCTGTTGTATAAACAGCTTCTCCTGTTAAGCTGTCTGTTGTTAGTTTCTGCAGTGAATCTTTAGAGAGGAGAGTGAAAGCTTTCCTTCCAGCCATATGATAGAATTATAAAGCGAAAAGTTTAGACAGAATTTCCTATTTAAAGTGCCAAAACTTCATACTCCATTTCTGATAAAGATCACAAAGGTTAAAAAAAGGAAAACTTAGTTTTGACCCAAAGCTCTGTTGACATTCTATTCAACAAACATCAATCTATTTAATTTTCATGATGTAAATGGCAGATATTTTTATAATTCTTATGCTAATAAATCATTTCCCTGATGTTTTTGGTAAAACCCAATATTCATAATGAAGTCCAGAACCATGAATTGTTTTAAATAATTTCTTCTTATGTGTGATTACAAGTATATCTCTACAGGAAATTAGTATACTCACACAGAAGGTAATTTTTCGGAGGAAAAGGCCAACGGTAGAAACTCCCAGAAACACAATAGTTAAAAGCATCCACAGAACGCCAAGAAAGCCATGCCAAGGATACAGATAATCAGGTGGAAAACTGATGGCCTGGAATAATAACATTTGAAATCATGAAAAGGTCAGTGACATGCACAATATTTCAGCAAAAAACAATAATCTTTAGAAACCATCAACCTCCTCCAAGAGGTAACCACACCCCTCAGATATCACCAGGGGATTCCACTGCTTCAAAAAAGATTGAAAGTTACCTGTCTCATGTTATTTGCATGGCTGGTAGTGTGTTTAGGCATTCTAAAGATACAGTGTCTTTGTTTTTCTTGACGTAAAGCAGGGATATCCAAATTTTTTGCTTCCTGGGCAATATTAAAAGGAGGAAACTTGTCTTAGGCCACACATAAAATACACTAACCCTAACAATAGCTGATGGTCTAAAAAATATCACAAAAAGGCCAGGCACAGTGGCTCATGCCTGTAATCCCAGCACTCTCGGAGAGTGAGGCGAGGGGATCACCTGAGGTCAGGAGTTCCAGACCAGCATGGCCAAAATGGTGAAACCTCATCTCTACCAAACATACAAAAATTAGTCAGGTATGGTGGTGGGTGCCTGGAATCCCAGCTACTCAGGAGGCTGAGGAAGAAGAATCACTGAAACCAGGGAGGCAGAGGTTGCAGTGAGCCAATATTGCACTATTGCACTCCAGCCTGGGAGACGAGAGGGAGACTTTGTCTCAAAAAAAAAAAAAAAAAAAAAAAAAACAAAAACGAAAACAAAAATTACAAAAAGAAAAAAAAATTTTTTTTTTGAGACAGTGTCCCACTCAGTCGCCCAGGCTAGAGTGCAGTGGTGCAATCTCGGCTCACTGCAACCTCCGTCACCTGGGTTCAAACCATTCTCCTGCCTCAGCCTCCTGAGTAGCTGGTATTATAGGCACCTGCCACCACACCTGACTGATTTGTTATATTTTTAGTAGAGACAGCATTTCACCATGTTGGTCAGGCTGGTCTGAAACTCCTGACCTCAACTGATCCGCCAGCCTCAGCCTCCCAGTTACAGGTGTGACCCACCACACCAGGCCTGTCATTTCTTTATATTTAAATAACATAAGGACTTTAAGAGCCTTTCTCCTTTGGGTCAATCAATGATCTGCACCAAACACATTTCACAAAACCAAGGACAGTCCTCACTCACATCCTGGTCACATCACTCCCAGTGACTCCCGCATTGCAAACCTCCCATCAGGTGCAGCCCTTTCCTCTCCATTTGATAGGCTTCTCAGCTCCCATCACACTGACTGGACAAAGACTCCCTAGAGGCAGCCCCCAAGAGCAGAAAACACGAATGACACAGATGTTCCTAAACGTCATCAAACCAGATGACACGAAACTCAAATGACATTTCACTTTGTTTTGGTTTTGTTTGAGACAAGAGTGCAGTAGGCATCCGACTAGTCATTTTTGGAATCTTTTGTAGAGAAGGGGTTTGGCTATGATGCCCAGGCTTGAACTCCTGGACTCAGGTGATCTGCCCACCTTAACTCCTCAAAGCGCTAAATTACAGGCCTGCACTGTGTAATATGCCATGTGACACAGCCCAATAACAAGGAAGAAACCCCGAGGGCCCAACGTCTACTCACAGGGGTGGATTGATGGCTGGGAAACCCCAGCAGGAGGAGCCAAAAGAGCAGCCACGGCACCCGCATGTCCTGGTCCTCTCAGGGCGCCCTGAGGCGGCCAGGACAGAGGTGGGGGTGGCTTAGGGTTGAGGGAGGGAAGGGGATGGGGATGGGGCAGGATCTGACTTGGGGAGGGGGGTGGGAAAAAAGGGGAGGGAGGGGAATGGGGGATGTTGGGCACCTGGAGGAGGGGGAGGAGAAAGGAGTCTAGGAAAGGATCGGGTTGAAACTAAGTCTTCAAGTGCGAGTGGGAGGTTCAACTACAAGTCAGGGAGAAAGTCTATCAGGTAAGAAAGCCGGAGGCTCAGGAGCAATTAGACGGAGACCAGGGCTCTGGTTTCCACCAAAACTTCTCCTGTTTGGGCGCTGCCTAAGCAACCCTCGTGCTTTATACTCCCTCTCCACCAATCCCTGGCCCCGGAACGTGCTACCTCACAGTGGAGATTCCACGGAGCACCTGTGTCCTCCAATGCCCCTCCCCCATCTCAGCCCCAAACATGACTCCCAAGGACAGGTCCTCTCTGGAACCTTCACAGACCTGATTTCTGGTCTTCCCCGCCAGCTCCCTGTCCCTGCTCCTGGGTGGCTCCTTCCTTCCTGAGCTTCCAGGGTTTCTCATGGTCAGTCTTGGCTGCAAAATATAAGAAACAAATGATGGCAGGATGGCAGGAAGAACCTTACACACAAGCAGATTGGGAGGCTCTACAGCTCCCTCTCAGCCGTTCATATTCTAAGCAACAAAACATCAGAAGGATTCGGAAGGTCCCAATGGTAAAGCATCTCCATCACATCCGTGCAGCCATCGTCCATCATCCTGTATCTCAGGAACGGATGTTGGGAGCTACGCTAGTTTTAAGCATGTGAGGTACATTTACAAAAATTAACCCGACTTAGTTTGTTTATCAAGCAAATCTCAATATATTTCAGAAAAATCCAATCACACGCAGGTTTCTGGTCACAGAATTGTGTTAGAAGTCAATGATTAAAAGCTAACCAAAAATTATTATATGCTTGGAAATTCAAAGTCCCCTTATAAGATATCAACAGAAGAAAGAATCCAAAATGAAAGGAGACTGCCTTTACACTCATTGAGAAGGTCATAACGTGGCAATCAAATGCCTCCCCCGGCCCAGGAATTCCACTTTGTGGCACAAGGTTGTGTGGTCTCAAATCACCCCTAACACACCTAGACATGTTAACATCTGAAACAGGGTGATGGTGTCACTTATCTATATTATCTTACTGCCTGTGAAGGTGGACTTTTCACCTTGTTCGGCACAATCGCTTCAGCAGCCAGGAAGGAAAAGACGAAAAGCCCAGAAGGAAGAATAGAAACCCTGAGTTTCCAATGGGCTAAATATAAGCTTCCATCAAACGCAAACAAATCCAAAGGGCAGTGACCACATGGTGGCTTCAAGAAAAGCCCACCGGTGTGACAAGTCCCACTAATGTGTAAGAGTGGTGGTGCAGCTGGAGAACTGTCTCCCAAATAACTGGATCTTATTTATCTTAGCAATGTTGTGAACTTTAAGTGTATAGGTCTTATATATACTGTGTTAAATTTATCCTGAAGTATTCCCTGTTTTTTGATGCTGTTATATATGGCATTTTTTTTCATTTCCAATTGTTTATGCGTATGTACAAATAAAACTGATTTTTGTATATTGTCCATGTAGCCTATAACCTAGCTAAACCCACTTATTAATTCTGATAGCTTTTCAATATAGATTCCTTAAGATTTTCTGCAATCAATGTTGTCTGTAACATCTGTATCTCTTCCTTTCCAGTCTGCATGTCTGGTATATCCTTTCCCAGGTATATCCTTTCCCTTACACTTGCTAGGATCGCCAGTAAAATGTGGACTAAAAGTGGTGACAGCAGACATCCTTGCCCTGTTCCTCATCTTAGCTGTTAGCTATGGGTTTTTCATAGATTTTCTTTACCAGGTTGAAAAAGTTTACTTCTTTCCCAATTTGATGAGGTTTTTAACAAAATCATAAAAGGATTCTATCATACACTTTTTGTGCAACTAGTGAAAGAATCATATGGCTTTTCTTTTTTTAGTCTGTAAATTAGATGTATTTTTGATTATTAAATTTTGCATTCCTGATACAAACCCCACTTGATTATGACATCTTACAATTTGCATAAATTGCTAAATTAAAATTAAAAAAATTAAATTTTAAAAAAGATGCCACATTTTTTTTGAGACAGAGCCTTGCTCCGTCACCTAGGTTGAAGTGCAGTGGCATGCTCTTGGCTCACTGCAACCTCTGCCTGCCAGGTTTAAGCAATTCTCCCACCTCAGCCTCCTGAGTAGCTGGGACTACAGGCACATGCTACCACACCTGGCTAATTCTTTGTACTTTTAGTAGAGCAGGGTTTCACCATGTTAGACAGGATGCTCTCGGTCTCCTGAGCTCATGGTCTGCCTGCTTCACCCTCCCAAAGTGCTGGGATTACAGGCGTGAGCTCGCCTGGCTGCTAAACTACATTTTATAACGCTAGCCTAATAAAATGAATTGGAGTGTGTTCTTATTTTTCAGCAAAAGTTTGCACAGAATTGTTTCTATTTGTTCCCTAAATATTTGCCGAAATTCACCAGTAAAGACATCTAGATATAACGCTTCCTTGTGGGAAGGTTTTTAAACTATAAATTCACTCTCTTTAACAGATGTAGGGCTATTCAGATTACCTTTCTTCCTGAGTAACCTGAGAGATTTGATAGTTTGTGTCTTTGAAGGAATTTGCCTATTTCCTCTAAGCTGCCAAATGTATCAGCATAAAGTTACATATAATGCCATTTTAATGTCTGCAGGATCTGTAGAAATGTCCTCTCTTTATTCCTCATAGTGGCAAATTCTCTTCTCTCCTTTTATTCTTGACTAACTAGAGATTATCAATTTCAAAGAACCATTTTTGCACCAGGCATGGTGGCTCACACCTGTAATCTCAGCACTTGAAGAGGTCACGATGGCTCTCTTGTGGCCACCGGTTTGAGACCAGTCTGGACAACAAATTGAGAACTCCCACCTCAACAAAAGAAAGATAAAAATTAGCCGGGCATGGTAGGGCCTGCTTACAGTCCTAGCTCACACTCCCTTGAGCCCAGGACTTGGAAGCTGCAGTGAGCAACGACCACACCACAGTGGCATTAACACGGCTCACTGAAGCTTCAAATTCCCAGGCTCAAGCAATTCTCCTGCCTCAGCCCCCAAAGTCGGTGGGACTACAGGCATGCACCACAATGCCAGGCTTTTGTTTTGTAGAAATAAGGTTTCACTAGTGAAACCCTGTCTCTACTAAAAAAAAATACAAAAATTAGCCAGGCATGGTGGCACCGGCCTGTAATCCCAGCTACTCAGGAGGCTGAGGCAGGAGAATAGCTTGAACCCAGGAGACAGAGGTTGCAGTGAGCCAAGATCGCACCACTGCACTCCAGCCTGGGTGGCAGAGCAAGACTCCATCTCAAAAAAATAAAGAAAAAGAAATAAGGTTTCACCATGTTGCCTAGGCTGGTCTCAAACTTCTGAGCTCAAGCGATCTGCCAGCTTGGCCTCTAAGGTATGCACCACTGTGCCTGGCCCCTTTTTTATTTAATTGACTATTATCTTTACCTCTTTCATTCCGTTTGATTTATTCTGCTTTTTTGAGATGGAGTTTTGCTGTTGTTACCCAGACTGGAGTGCAATGGCACGATCTCGGCTCACTGCAACCTCCACCTTCTGGGTTCAAGCAATTCTCCTGCCTCAGCCTCCCGAGTAGCTGGGACTACAGGTGCGCAACACCATGCCCAGCTAATTTTTGTATTTTTAGTAGAGATGGGCTTTCACCTTGTTGACCATGATGGTCTCGATCTCTTGACCTCGTGATCCACCCGCCTCAGCCTCCCAAAGTGATGGGATTATAGGCGTGAGCCACCGCACCCAGCCTGATTTATTCTTCTTTTTTAGAATCTTAAGATGGAAGCACAGATCAGGGTTTGCCAAACTACTAAATCATGCCCATGATCTTTATGTATTGCTTCCCACCTAAGAATGCCTTTTTACTTTTTTTTTTTGAGATGAATCCTCACTCTGTCACCCAGGCTGGAGTGCAGTGGGGCAATCTTGGCTCACTGCAACCTCTGCCTTTCAGATTCAAGCAACTCTCCTGTCTCAGCCTCCCAAGTAGCTGGGATTAGAGACACACGCCACCATGCTAGCTACTTTTGCATTTTTAGTAGAGATGGGGTTTCACTACGTTGGTCAGGCTGGTCTCAAACTCCTGATCTCAAGTAATCCATCCACCTTAACCTCCTAAAGTGCTGGAATTACAGATGTGAGCCACTGCACCCAGTCTGGTTTTTATATTTTTAAATGGTTGGGGTTGGGGGGAATATGTGACAGACTTATATGACTTTCAAAGCCTCAAATATTTGCTACCTGGACCTTTACAGAAAAAGTCTATTAACTCCTGGTTTAGATGATTGGTTGATTTTAAAACTGTCTTCTTTCTTACAGTAAGCCTTTAATATGAAGATTTTCCCCATAGCTGCTTTAGATGTATTCCATGAATTTCAGTGTTTTTGTTGTCATTCACTTCAAATGTTTTCTAAGATTGCTTGTGATTTAATCTTTGACACATGGATAATAAAGAATTGTGCTATTTAATTCCCAAGCACTTGGAGATTTTCTAGTTCTCTTATTATTATTGATTACTAATTTAATTACAGCATTGTCAGAGAACAGAATACTCCATAACATTTCCATCAGCTGGTATTAAGAGACTTCTTTTTTTTTCTTTGAGACAGAATCTTTCACTGTCACCCAGGCTATACTGCAGTGGCAAATCTCAGCCTCCTGGGTTCAAGCAATTGTCCTGCCTCAGCCTCCTGAGTAGCTGGGACTACAGGCATGTACCACCATGCCCAGCAATTTCTTTTTGTATTTTTGGTAAAGACGGGGTTTCATCATGTTGGCCAGGATGGTCTCAGTCTCCTGACCTTGTGATCCGCCTGCCTCAGCCTCCCAAAGTGCTGGGATTACAGGTGTGAGCCACCGTGCTCGGCCAAGAGACTTATTTTTGGACGCAGTACAAGGTCTCTCTTGGCAAATACTCCTTGTGCAGTCAAAAAAAAACTTTGTTTTTTTCAGATGGAGTCTCGCTCTGTTGCCCAGCTGGTGCAATCTCGGCTCACTGCAACCTCCACCTCCCTTTGCCTCAGCCTCCCCAGCAGATGGGATTACAAGTTCACGCCACCATGCCTGCTTAATTTGTTTGTATCTTTAGTAGAGACGGGGTTTCACCACACTGGCCAGACTGGTCTCCAGCTCCTGAGCAATCCGTCCGCCTCCGCCTCCCAAGGCGCTGGGATCACAGGTGTGAGCCACCGCGCCTGGCCAAGAGCATTTTTAATAGTCACTGAAGGTAGTATTCTATTTATGTCAATTAGCAAAAGCTGGTTGACAGTGTTTAGATTTTTTATATCCTTAATACCTGTTTAGGGTGTTAGAATCCCCAAATATGATGGTGAATCTGTCTATGTCTCCTTTCCTGCACATTTTTGCTTCATATATTTTGAAGTTCTGTTATCAGAAAAACACATTTTTATCTGTCCCGTTAAAAGAGACTGGGAATTACAGGAGTGGGAATGTCCCTTTTAACCTGGAGCAAAGTCCAGACTTCTAACAAGAAAAGGTCTGGGCCAGGTTCAGTGGCTCACGCCTATAATCCCCACACTCTGGGAGGCCGAGGCAAGAGAACCTGTCGACTCCAGGAGTTGGAGACCAGCCTGGGCACATGGTAAGATCCTCATCTCTACAAAAAATAATTTTTAAAAATGAGCCGGGTGTGGTGGGGCATGCCTAAAGTCCTAGCTACTGAGGGGGCAGAGACAGGTCCAAGGTGGAATCCCACAGGTCTGAAGCTGCAGCGAGCTGTAATAGCGCCACGGCACTCCAGCCTGGGCGACTGAGTGAGATCCTGTCTTTGGGGGTAAAAAAATTTTTCCCTACCTCTGCCTCTCAATTTTTTTTTTTTAAAGGTCGGATTGGTTTGGGCAGAGTCTATGTAACAGAGACTATTCCAGAGCCACGACAGCTCATAAACCACAGGGCAGAATACAGATGACTGTCTTATGAGTGCACATCCTTACCTGTGTCTTTTTTTTGAGACGGAGTCTCATTCTGTCGCCGAGGCTGAAGTTTAGTGGTGCGACCTCGGCTCACTGCAACCTTCACTTCCCGGGTTCAAGCGATTCTCCGGCCTCAGCCTTCTGAGTAGCTGGGACCACCGGTGTGTGCCACCACGCCTGGCTGGTTTTTGCATTTTTAGTAGAGGCGGGTTTCACCGCGTCAGCCAGGCTGGTCTCAATCTCCTGACCTCGCGGTCCGCCCGGCTCCGAGTTTGCAGACTCACAGTGAGGGGGAAAGTGTCCCTCCCTGCAGACCCGAGAGCCCCGGAGCTTTTCGGGGAGCAACTTGGCAGGGAGGGTCCCAGCAGCTGCTCGCAGGCAGGAACCAAGGGGTGCAGCCCAAAGCGACCCTCGGGCCGGCGAGAACCTTCCGCTTCCCGGCGTCTTTCTCCTCAGTCCCGCCGGTTGCTGTGGGAGCCGCGGCCTCCCGGTGCCTGGAGGTCGCTCCATCTCCTCTTCTCGCAGCTGCGAGGCAGAGGCGGCGGCGGCTGGAGCGGGGTGGGCGGCCTGAGGCCAGAGCCCAGCCGGTCCCGCGGGGAATATGGCGACCTGGACAGCAGCAGCCTCCGGGGCGGCACCGCTGACTTCCGGGAGGAGCGAAGGCAAATCAAGATGAAGCCGCGTGGAACCCTGGCCCCGCCACCCCGGTAGGGGGCAGCAGCGACGCAGCCGGGAAGACCCAGTCTGGGCGCTGGGCACCAAAGAGCGCCACAGTAACCTCCAGGGGGCGCCACAGCAACCTCCAGGCAGCGCCCACACCAGCCTCCAGGCGGTGCCACAGCAACCTCCCGGGGGCGCCCACACCAGCCTCCAGGCGGCGCCCACACCAGCCAACATGGGGTGCCGCGGGCACTGCACCTGCTGCTGCCACCCCGGGGCGGGAACTGCACTGTCGGCGCCGCGACACTGACCCGGCTCGCCCAGGCCCGCAGCAGCTGGAGGAGGAGCCCACGGCCACTGCCCTGAGGTGACAAGGAGGAACAGGACAGTGCCCCGGAAAAGGTCTGGAACTCAGAGCTCGGGCCCCTGGGCCAGGAAAGGCCAGGAGCCGAAGGTGGAGAGATGGAGCTGGAGGAGCAGCAGGGGGGAAGGAGTGCGCTCCACGGGCAGGGTCAGCATCCGCTGGGGGGGTTAGAGCATGAAGAGGATGAAGCAGCAGAAAGAGCAGAAACGAGAAGGTGCAATGACACAGCGGAGCACAGTGCAGAATCCAGCCCCAGGACTCCAATCAAGGCTGGCTTTAATTCCACCTCACACCCCCACCCCTAATCAGAGATGATCAGGGGAGAGGGAGGACCCAAGGAACACTGGAACCTGAAGGGCGGGAATCTGAGGCCAGGACTGATTGTGGGAAATGGTGGGAATCAGGAAAGGAGAAAGTGAGGCAGAATGGAGGGCAGGGTGTGGGGGGCGTGAGCTGAGTTAGGAAGGATTAGAAATCAGAAGCTTAAAAAGAATCCAGAAAGAAACTGTCCTTAAGAAGGTGCGTGCTGCAGCTGGGCACGGTGGGAGGCCGAGGTGGGCGGATGACCTGAGGTCGGGAGTTCCAGACCAGCCTGGCCAACATGGCAAAACCCTGTCTCTACTAAAAATACAAAAATTAGCCAGGTGTGGTGGTGTGCACCGCTAATCCCAGCTACTCAGGAAGCTGAGGCAGAATAATTGCTTGAACTTGGGAGGTGGAAGTTGCAACGAGCTGACATCATGCCATTGCACTCCGGCCTGAGCGACAACTCTGAACTCTGTCTCAATTTAAAAAAAAAAAAAAAAAAAAGGTGCATGCTGGGATTGAAGGAAGGGGTTCAAAGATTCAGAGAGTGAGTCTATTTGCAGCGCCCAGAGCAAGACTGGAGGAAAACAGGGCCCTTCTCCTCCAACTCCAGCTGCTCCTCTGAGTCCCAGGCCATCTGCTCCTGTGTCTGCTGCCCTACTGACCTGTCTCTGAACCCTGCTGGAGTGCTGTTCCTCCTGATCTCTGCCCTGCCCTAGACTTTTCACTACCATTATCACCACTGCCCAGGGCCCACCAGCCCCACTGCCCCTGACCATAGCCTGCACCTATCCCAGACACCCCTGCTTCCAGCCTCATGCCCTCGATGACCCAAAGAGGACCTGGGCATGCAGGTGAAGAGGGTGCTCTTCTGGTCCCTCCTGCTTGAATGTCCCAGTCATGAAATCGTGAGTGTGAGGAAATGTTGGATCTGGCATAGATTCTATTTCTCAAGCTGTTTCACACTGTGGTTTCCCTAGCAGTGTATTGAGGAGTCATCGATGGATATTTGGTCCTCCCTGCAGACCAAGGACCTGAGCGCAGATTTCTTGAGCTGCCTAACGAGGCTCTGGCCTCACCAGTCCACATCAAGTTCTGGGTTCTACTGGCCCTGTTTGGCCCAAACACAGCAAGGTTGGCAGGATGGAAATGGGAAAATGGGGACTTCATAATATCAAAAAGGAAGGATTTCATGGGCCAGTGGAACGCAATAGAGAAGCCAGAAATGAATCCATGAATTTACATCCAACTTGTTCTTCACCAAGGTGCCAAGAACATACCTTGGGAACAGACGGTGTCTTGAGTAAGTGGTGCTGGGAAAATGAGAGATACCTACATGTGAAGAATAAAACTAGCCCCCTATGCTTCACCATATATAAAAATCAAATCAAAATTAATTAAAAACTTACATTTAAGAAACTACAGGCTGGGTGTGGTGGCTCACGCCTGTAATCCCAGCCCAGGTTGAGGCAGATGGATGGCCCGAGATCAGGCGTTGGAGACCATCCTGGCCAACATGATAAAACCCCGTCTCTACTAAAAATACAAAAATTAGGCCAGGTGCAGTGGCTAACACCGGTAATCCCAGCACTTGGGAGGCCAAGGCTGGCAGATGCCCTGAGATTGGGAGTTGAGACCAGCGTGACCAACACGGAGAACCCCATCTCTACTAAAAATACAAAAGTGACGGGCGTGGTGGCGCATGCCTGTAATTCCAACTACTCAGGGAGCTGAGACAGAAGAATCGCTTGAACCTGGAGGGGTGGAGGTTGCAGTGAGATGAGATCGTGCCACTGCACTTCAGCCTGGGCAACAGAGTGAGCCTCTGTCTTAAAGAAAAACAGAAAAGGAAACTACGAAACTACTAGAAGAAAACACTGGGGAAATGCTTTAGAACACTGGCCTAGGCAAAGATTTTTTGAGTAAGACATCAAAAGTACAGGCAACGAAAGCAAAAAGTGATAAATAGTATTACATCAAGCTAAAAAGCTTCCTCACAGAAAACAAATCTTAAAACATTAAAATTAAATAGAAACAGAGTGAACTAGGAGCAGGAGCTCGTGCCTATAGTCTCAGCACTTTGGGAGGCCAAGGCGAGCAGCTCACTTGAGGTCAGGAGTTCTAGACCAAACCGACCAACATAGTGAAACCGTGTGTCTACTTAAATATAAATCATTAGCCAGGGATGGTGGCAAGTGCCTGTAATCCCCAGCTACTAGGGAGGCTGAGGCAAGAGAATCACTTGAACCTGGGAGGTGAAGGTTGCAGTGAGCCGAGATTGTGCCACTGAACTCCAGCCTAGGTGACAGAGTGATTTAAAAAAAAAAAAAACTCAAAAACAAAAATCCCAAATAATTCCATATGGACAAGAGCCATGGCATGCCTGGCCCCATGGCCTCCTCCAGTCCAGTCAGAAGCTCCATGCCAGGCCTAGGGCCCATGCTTGCTGCCTGGGCCTCTGCACCCAGCAGGAACTGAAGGGACTCGGTCTCACCAGGCATGTGGCAGCAGCCTGGACCCCCAGGACTTTGTGGGCTCGTGCCTCTTGTCCAACTTGTGACCCTCGCCAACAGCCCTGTAGGGCCAGGTGGGCGGGGATGAGGCTGTCATCCAGCTCGTCATCCAGACCAAAGCCCTGACACTGCACTGCCCTGGCAGCCAGCCCACCCAGAAGCCATAGACCAGACATATGCCAGCCTTAGTTGGACTGAACAGCTGGGCAGTGGGACAGCCCCTTCGAGCCCCTGGCTGTCCCCATTCATCGCCCTCTACCCACCCCCATTGCCCCTGTCCCCGGCTGCGACCTCACATGCAAGGGGCTCCCTTCACCTCGGTGCCTCAGTTCCCCTAACTGTAAAACAGGGACGGGGCTGCCCAGTGGCCCAGAGGAGCCAGCTGTTGAGCCCTGTCCGCCCCTGCCCTCTAGGTGGCCTGTGGTCCGATGAGTATTGTTTTATAAGTGCAATACTTGGCCCACAGACTCCCAGCTGCCCCCATCGCGCTCAGGCAATAACCGGGTCAGCCCCAGTCCATGCGCATCCCTGGTGACCTGAGGAGCAGCACCCTGGCTCCCTCCAGCACCAGCACCCAGAGGCGGGCCAGGGGTGAGGCTGGGATCCCGCCACCATGAAGAATGGACTGACCAGCCGAGGTAGCAGTACCCCCACCGTGGCCCCCACGCCCCGCTAACCCCCACACTCCCATTCCACGCAATAAACGACAGCATTGGCCAAAAAAAAAAACATCTCAGATATTTCCTAAGAGAAGACATACAAATGGCCAACAGGTATATGCGAACAAGTTCAACCTCACTAATCACATAAATCCACATCAAAACCACAGTAAAATATCATCTCACCTCCATTAACATGCCGACTATCAAAAAGTCAGAAAACAGCAAATGCCGACAAGGACACAGAGAAACAGAAGCTCTCAGACACTCTTGGTGGGAATGTCAGACAGTCTAACCGCTATGGAAAAGGCATGGAGGTTCCTCAAGAAACTGAAAATAGAACTACCACGTGATTCAGCAGTGACACTGCTGGGACATGCCCATGAGAAAGAAACTCAGTATGTCAAACACACATCTGCACTCCCATGTTATTGCAGCGCTATTCACAACAGCCAAAAGACGAAATCAACTTAAGTATCCATCAACAGGTGAATAGACAAAGAAACTGTGGTATCTACACACAAAAAGAAAGGATTTGTGAATATATTAAAGCCATTGAATCATATGCCTTAAATGGGGAAGATGTATGCTATATGAATTTTATTTCAATGAAGTGTTTTTAAAAACATAAGAGGCCGGGCATGATGGCTCAAGCCTAAAATCCCAGGACTTTGGGAGGCCGAGGTAGACAGATCACGAGGTCAGGAGATCGAGACCATCCTGGTCAATATGGTGAAACCCTGTCTCTACTAAAAATACAAAAATCAGCTGGACATGGTGGTGGGTGCCACTAATCCCAGCTACTCAGGAGGCTGAGGCAGGAGAATTCCTTGAACCAGGGAGTTGGAGGCTGCAGTGAGCCTAGATGCGCCACTGCACTCCAGCCTGGTGACAGAACCAAAAAAGAAAAAAAGAAAACGCTTTCTTCCATCTGACACAAGACTGAAGAAAACATCAATTATTTTCCTGGTAGGAGATTCATGCCAAGATTGTCCACCAGGTGGAGGCCTGTACCAGCTCTCTGACTAGTGTTCTAGCAATTTCCTCTTGCACGCTGGACACTGGCTCTTTTTTTTTCTTTTCTTTCTCTCTTTCTCTTTTTCTTTTGAGATGGAGTTTCATTCTTGTTGCCCAGGCTGGTGTGCAATGGCATGATCTTGGCTCACCGCCACTTCTGCCTCCTGGGTTCAAGCGATTCTCCTGCCCCAGCCTCCAAGTAGCTAGGGTTACAGATGCGTGCCACTATGCCCAGCTAATTTTTGCATTTTTAGCAGAGAGGGGGTTTCACCATATTGGCCAGGCTGGTCTCCAACTCCTGACCTCAAGTGATCCCCCCCACCTCGGCCACCCAAAGTGCTGGGATTACAGGCATGAGCCACCACACCTAGCCAGAGTTGTGAAGGATATTAAATGAGATCATCTGCATTAGAGCATAGGACTTGAAATTTTGTGATTGCTTTAAAATGTTTCATTAAATTACTGATTTTGTAGTTTAGACATGTTTCTATTTAGTAACTGTCTTAGACCAATATCTATTACCACTCCTTCAGTCGGGTATTGTACTTGTCTTAACTCTTTTGGTCTCAATGTAATCTTTTTCTGAGGTTTATTTCATAATAAAGCCCTGGACTCTTTTAATATGCTGCTAAATTAGCTTTAGAAACAAAAGTGAAACTTAGATATAATTTATTATTACCCAGAGCACAGTCAATGTCATTTTGTTAATAGCTTCTAGTTAAGACATGGCAGTCATCTGTCAGGTAGAGTCAGGACTTTCTAGGTACTGATCAATATCCAACGTAGTCTCCTTTTCAAATGGACGTGAGCTAATTTAACAGTCCTTACCTTGCACGCAGTCCCTTTCTGTTTGGAGCTCAAAGGTGTGTGGAATGTTCTGTGATATTTTATTGCACCATTTATCTGTCTACCTCATTAAGCTTCTTGGTCTGCCCAGCTCCTAATACTCTTCGTCTTTATGCATCTTATTTATATGTTTTGGTAAGTACTGATGGTAAAGATGTGTGTGAGTGTGTGTGTGTGTGAGTGTGTGTATGAAAATATAAAGTTATGTGAATGTGGTCTTTCCCTCTCTCTCAAAGTCTTACTGTACTATACTCACCTATTTTTGAACAGTTGTTAACCACAGGTAACTGAAACTGTAGTTAAAGAGGGAAACTACTGTATTGATAAAACGTTAGTGGGTACTTTTTAATATTTAATGACGTAGTTACTTAAAACTTGTCCTTTGGTATTTAGGTCAAGCAAGCCACCATTATACAACTACCCCACTTGTACATCTGTTTTTCTGTGCATGTAGGTACACGGACCATTATGTCTATTACAAGCACTAGAGTGTTAGCCCTTCTTAATAGCCTGTTCCTCTCAGTGGATGGTATTTATAAAATACACACATAAACATGGTGTGATAGGCCTGGTTTCTTCCTTATATTTAATTGAGGGAGTCAATTATGATGATGGGGGAATCTGAATGATATGGTAATCCTAATAAGCATCATATTATGATTTTATAATACGACATTTGAGCAATGCAACTTTACAAAAGTCACTCAACACCTCTGAGTACAGTTTCCTCTCATGTGTGAAAAGTGATCTTTGACTCTAGTCTCAAATATTTCAAGAGAAGCTCACATGAAATAAATAGCCTCTATAGGAATAAGATCCTAGTGCTTTGTGGGATAATTAAATTCTCCATTTGTGCACTCAGTGCCATCTGTTCTACCCAGTGCTACTCAATGTCGGGTTCATTTGGGTTTTTTCTCTCCCATTTTTGTTCATTTTTATCTATGTCTGATTCAGGTTTTCAGATCTGTTGATTTCCATGTCAATTGTATATAAAGTTCTGGCTAGCAGTTAAAAGTCATGTCTTTTAGAACTTAAAATGAAGAAAATTTCGCTAGTTGCTCTAACAATTGTCTGGTTTGTGTAGGGTCTAAGCTGCTTTCCAGAACTTCAAAGAACTTTAAAATTTCTTAGTAACTTTCATTAAGAAAAACTAAAATAGCATTTGTTGTTTTGTTTTTTAGCCAGATGTGCTGCTTTTAGTTTCTGGCATGTCTGTGATTATTCTTTTAAGTGTGGAGCAATAGGCCTGGGACTTAAAAGTGCAGCCATCTCTTTGCTTATAGAGAAAGCTGTTCAAACTGCCAAGAATTTTTAAGTTTGGAAAGACTTATTTAAGTAACAACTTCTTTTCAAAAGATTGTCTTTACTATTCCCAGCCTAGAAATAATGCAAACCAGATTGATTTGGAAGGAGCTGTGATAGTGTAAAGTAACTGAATGGCCCCTTTTCTGGAGCGCTGTTCCACTGTGAGCACTGCAAGGTCATCCCCAGCCCCAAGCTTGCAAGGTGGTCAGTAGCTTCTCAGGTTGGATTTTTAAAATCACAGTTCTATGGAGATATAGTCACATACCAGGCAATTTGCCCATATAAAGTAGACAAGTCAGTGGTTTTCAATATAGTCACAGAGCTGTACAACTTTCACCACAATAACTTTAGAACATTTTCATTCCTCCAAAAAGAAATCCCATTAGCAGCTGCTCATCATTTTCCCATGGTGCTAGGCAGCCACTAATGTGTTTTCTGTCTCTATAGGTTTTCCTCCTGTAATCATTTCATGTAAGTGGAATCATACAATATGTGGCCCTTGGTGACTAGCTTCTTTCCCTTACAATGTTTCAAGTTCATCCATGTCGTAGCATGCATCAGTACTCCATTTCCTTTTATTGCCATGTAATAGTCTACTTTCTGGAATACTCTATGACAAAAATACCAGCAGATTTCCAGTGGAGGGGCCCCATGGGTTGCCAGCACGATTCTTGTGGCTGGCACAGCACTTTTGCCGGCGCCTCGGCGTGGCAGCTCTTCATGCAGAGTAAACGGGACTGGTTCCCCAACTGACCGGTGTTTGGAGCTCCAGGAAGGCAGAGCCGCTTGTTGCGGACTCAAGAAGGAAGCCAGACCGGAGATTCCCGGGCAGAAGAGCACCATCAGTCTTATCACTGCTATTTTGGCCGGCGCAGTGGGTTGCTCAGTTCCCAGCACTGGGAATCAATAAATTGGACGTCGACTCAGAAACCTAATTAGAAAGGCGGTAATTGTAAAGATGACAGATGGATAAATTTATAATAAAGGGAAAAAACCAGCCTAAGAAGGCTGAGCATACCCAAAATCAGAACCCCTCTCCCTCTACAGGGGATTGCAGTTCCTCATCAGCAACGGAACAAGCCCTGATGGAAAAGGACTGTGTTCCATTATCTGAAGTAGGCTTCAGAAGGTGGATGATAGGAAACTTCTGGGAGTTAAAAGAACTCTCTTTTAACCACTCTCTTCTGGCTTGTAGGGTTTCCGCTGAGAGATCTGCTATAAGTCTAATAGGCTTCCCTTTGTGGGTAACCTGACCTTTCTCTCTGGCTGCCCTTAGTATTTTCTCCTTCGTTTCAATCCTGGTGAATCTAACGATTATGTGCCTTGGGGTTGCTCTTCTTGAGGAATATCTTTGTGGTGTTCTCTGTATTACCTGGGGTTGACAAAAATACCATATTTTGTGTTTATCAGTTGATAGATTTTTGGGTTGTTTCTACTTTTTGCTATTAATGAAAAAATATGCTGTAATTATATAATAGACAAAGACTGGAAATAACCAGGTGTCATTCAGTGGGCAAATGATTAAACAAATAATGATACAGCCATACCATAGAATAGCACTCAACAGTAAAAAGGAACCAATTATTAGCCAGGCCGTTGCGACATGCACCTGTAATCCCAGCTACTCAGGAGGCGGAGGCAGGAGAATCACTTGAACTGGGAAAGTGGAGGTTGCAGTGAGCCAAGATCGCACCACTGTACTCCAGCCTGGGCTATGGAGCAAAACTCTGTCTCAAAAAAAAAAAAAAAGAAACAAATTATTGATACAACAGTCTCTGTAAATCTTCAGTAAATGATGCTGAGTGAAAAAAGCCAATCCCCAAGGGTTTCCTATATTGCATATTTTCATTTGTATTCTTTAAAGGACAATTATAGAAATGGACAATGGGTTAGTGGTTGCTGCTGATTAAAGAGGGAGTGGGAATGGGCCTTGCTATTACCGGGCAGCATGAAGAGTGCTTCCAGTGATGGAGACCATTTCCGTCTCTATGTGTCACTCAGTGTCCTGGCTGTGATACTGCCATGTAGTTTTGCAGTGTGTTGCCATTGGAAGAAACTGGGGAAAGGGGCATAAGGGACGTCTGTATTATTTCCTTTAACTAATTACATAAAATTTTTTTTTGAAAGAAAACAAAACAAAACTCTGCTGACTCTCTCAGCATTTTGCCTGGAAATTTTAGCCAGCTCCACATTTGTTAAGCATGTTTTCTAGTTTTCAAGTGAACACATGCTTGCTAGTTTGTGCTCTCTCTCATGAAGCGACGTCACCCTTTCTCCAGCCCCCAGCAGAGGTCTCCTCCTCACTGCCTTGTCAGTCTCCACCTAACAGCGTCCGCACTACCTGGGCCCCACAGCTAAGGCCACGTTTCCAGTTTTGCTATTGCAGCACCAGTAACATCCGTTTTCACTGTAGGTATCTGCTGCTGCATAAAACAAAAAGCCAAAGCTTAGTGTCTTTAACAACTTATTCTTTCTCACGGTTCTGTATGTTGGCTGAGTAGTACCTCACCCCTCACCTGCTTTTACCTGGACTCATTCATGTCACTGTAGTTAGCTGGTGGGGTCTTCTGGGAGCCTGGCTCATGGGGACAGCTGGGCCTCTTTCTCCTCATTTTTCACGATGGGCTTCTTATGGTGTGGCAGCTCCACGACCCTCAACGGCCTACTCTTGGAGGCTGTATAATGTCACTTCAGCTACGTTCTATTAGTCAAAGCAAGTCACAAGCCCAAACCAGATTCAAGGGATAGAAAAATAGTCTCGTCTTCTTAGTGGAATGAGTGGCAAGGTTATATTGCAGGGAAGCATGGAATAATTCTTGAGGCTTTTTGTGTGTGTGTGTGGGGTTGGGTTTTCTTTTCATAAATGTATTTTGTATCCTGTCTTACCTGTGAACAAACTTTAAAAATTCTTTGGTGAAAGCACTGTATGTTCTCACTCATAGGTGGGTGTTGAACAATGAGAACATGTGGACTCAGGGAGAGGAGCATCACACAGAGGGGACGGTTGGAGGGTAAGGGAGAGACAATGGGCGGTGGGGAGGGAAGGGAGGGTGGGGAGGGATAACATGGGGAGAAACGCCAGATGTAGTATGCACCTAAAGTAAAATAAATAAATTATAAAAAAAAGATAAAATTTCAAAGTAGAAATACAAACAAATGCAAATACAAATTGTAATACCTTTATTCTCTTAATTTTGTAAAATATCACCCTTTTTTCAGTTCTAAATGTGTCCTGATTTAAGCATATATAATTCTTATATGTTTACATAGGTTTCTACTATACCAAGTTCTCCATAATAATAAAAAAAACTTCAAAAAAAATTCTTTGGTGAGGAAATAACATGATATACTGTAAAATTCATGAGTGCCTGAAAACTGTGCTATTAATATTTTCCTTTGACTGTGTTGATACTGGATTTGTCTTATACTGGATTAATGTTTATGTACATATTTTGGATTTTTTTTTTGCTTTGTTTTGAAATTATTTCAGACTTAATAAAGAGTTGGCAAAAACAGTGAAATAATTCCTGTTTGTCCTTCAACCAGATTCCCTAAATAAGAATAACCACGTTGCAATGATCAGTTTGGGGAAATTAACATTTATGCAAATACTATTATTACATTTACAGATTCTATTTAAATGTCACCAGTTGTCTCACTAGTGTCCTTTTCCTGGTCTAGGAGCTGATTCAAGATTACATGCTGCATCTAATTGTCCCGTCTTAGTCTCCTTTGCCTTCTTTAATCTGGAACAGTTCCTTGGTCTTTATTTTTCATGACCTTGACATTATTGAAGAGTTTCGTAGAATGATCCTCAGTTTAAGGCAGTTGCTTGATTTGATTCAGGGGTACCTGGTCGGCTGTAGTTCTGCTTTCAAATGATTGAATATACTGAAACATTGCAGAAAGATTATTCTTATCTGTGAATAATAATCCTAGGGGTTGGCTGGCTGAGGGAATGAATAGAAATGTCATCATTGGCAGTATCTTTAAGTGGCTCTGTGTTTAGAGTATCTGTCTTATAGGTGCTTATTTTCAAAAATCCTCTGCCGAAAATGTGCTTTCAGATGTATAATTCATAGAATCACAAGCAGCCCTTTACAATATCCTCAGAGAGTTTGAAAATGTTTTATCTCTCTGGAATGCTGACACTCACACGTTTTAAATGGGTAGACACTGATGTATCTGCAAAGTCTTCTATCTAAACTAAGCAGATAGTTGTAACATTTTATCTGTGACTAGCTACTTAAAAGTTCTTTTGATACCCATTATTCTCAAAGCAAATTGTAAACTATTTTTCTATAAATACAGAAACTTTTTCCTCATTCCATCACTCAGACTGGAATGCAGTGGTGTGATCGTGGCTCACTGCAGCCTCAACCTCCTGGGCTCAAGGAATCCTCCCATCTCCACCTCCTGAGTAGTAACGACTGCAGGTGCATGCCAACACACCTGGCTATTTAAAAAAATTTTTTTGTAGAGACAGGGTCTCACTATGTTGCCCAGGCTGGTCTGGAACTCCCAGGCTCAAGTGGTCCTCCAACCTCAGGCTTCCAAAGTGCTTCACTTATAGGCATGAGCCACCACACCCAGCCTAAACTCTCTATTAAAAAAAAAAATGCAAAAATGTGATTTACTGTAAGAGTACTATTTCTAAAATATTAACATGTAAAGAAATATGTAATAAGCTGCAATAAACATTTCTTCAAAAAAATCAAGGAATCATTTCTTACCCTTCCCTTGCATATATTCATTCTCAATTAACATATCCTACCCCTTCTTCCTTTCTGTTTACTACCTGACCATAACTTAGAGTTTCTAGGGCATTGTTTTTCAAACTGTGGGTCACAAACCTTTAGTGGATCATGAATCAATTTGACCAGCATTTATTAAAATGAAATAGATTAAAATAGAAAATACCAGAATGTACCACATAGTAAGGGGAAATGTCATGTCATTAATTTATTTCAGTTATAGATCTTATATATTTGTTTGTGAATACAATATAAAATGTCTGAAAATTAGCTTGGCGTGGTGGCGCACACCCATAGCTCCAGCTACTCGGGAGGCTGAGGCAGGAGAATCGCCTGAAATAGCAAGGCCGAGGTTGCGGTAAGCCGAGATCGTGCTACTGTACTCCAGCCTGGGCAACAAGAGTGAAAACTCTGTCTCAAAAAAAAAAAAAAAAAAAGTTTGAAAGCCACCATTCTAGAGCGTTTCATCTATTTGTGTCTTGAACCTAATGTTTTTAAAACATGCGTGTTGGGTAGTTATTTGCATAAGACTTTTAAAACTAGAATTTTGTATAGGGGCCAATATCGCAACACTGCACTCCAGCCCGGGCGACAGAACAAGACTCTGTCTCAAAAAAAATAAAAAATAAATTTGTTAAGCTTTCTCGATTAGAAATATTCCCTTTCCTTAGAAATCTCTCTATAGGTAATGGTACACACCTCTAATCTCAGCACTTTGAGATTACAGCCAAGGCAGGAGGATCGCTTGAGGCCAGGATTTTTCAGACTAGCCTGGGCAACAAAAGGAGAATTCGTCTCTACGAAAAAGAAAAAGTGAGTCGGGTATGATGGTGCCCACCTACATCCAAGCTACTCAGGAGGCTGACATCAGAGGATCACGAGCCCAGCAGTTCAAGGCAGCAGTGATCAAGCTACTGTCCTCCAACTTGGGTGACAGGGTGAGATTCTGCCTCAAAAATAAAACTCAGGGGGCCGGGCGCGGTGGCTCATGCCTGTAATCCCAGCACTTTGGGAGGCCGAGGCGGGTGAATCACGAGGTCAAGAGATCGAGACCATCCTGGTCAACATGGTGAAACCCCGTCTCTACTAAAAATACAAAAAAAATTAGCTGGGCATAGTGGCGCGTGCCTGTAATCCCAGCTACTCGGGAGGCCGAGGCAGGAGAATGACCTGAACCCAGGAGGCGGAGGTAGCGGTGAGCCAAGATCGCGCCATTGCACCCCAGCCTGGGTAACAAGAGCGAAACTCCGTCTCAAAAAAAAAAAAATTAAATAAAAATAAAATAAAATAAAAACTCAGAAACAAAAATCCAAAATAATCCTATTTAAAAATGGGCAAAAGCCACGGGGCGCCTAGACCCATGCCTGCTGCCCGGGCCGCCTGGACTCAGCCTCGCCGGGCGTCACCAGAGGCCTGGACCCCCAGGGTTCTTCGCGCTCGCGCCTCTCGTCCAACTCGTGACCCTCGCCAACCGCCCTGCGGGCTCAGGGGGGCCGGGAGCGGGGCGGTCATCCTGACCAAAGCCTTGACATCCTGCGGCCCAGGCCGCCAGCCCGCCCAGAAGCCATAGACGAGAAGTAGGTAGCCATAGTCCGACTGAACCGCTGGGCCAGCGGGGCAGCCCCCTCCGAGCCCCAGCCGTCCCGTTCATCGCGCTGATCCCCATCGCCCCTGGCCCACAGGCGGCCTCAGGTGAGAGGGGGCTCCCTTCGCCTCGGTGCCTCAGTTCCCCAGGCTGTAAAACAGAGACTGGGCTGCCCAGTGGCCGAGAGGAGCTGGCTGTGTAGCCGCGTCTAACCCCCGCCCTCTAGGTGGCCGGAGGTCCGAGGACGGTTTTCTTTTCTTTTTTTTTTTTGAGACTGGGTTTCGCTCTTGTTACCCAGGCTGGAGTGCAATGGCACAATCTCGGCTCACCGCAACCTCCGCCTCCTGGGTTCAAGCAATTCTCCTACCTCAGCCTCCTGAGTAGCTGGGATTACAGGCACGCGCCACCATGCCCAGCTAATTTTTTATATTTTTAGTAGAGACGGGGTTTCGCCATGTTGACCAGGATGGTCTCGATCTCTTGACCTCGTGATCTACCCGCCTCGGCCTCCCAAAGTGCTGGGATTACAGGCTTGAGCCACCGCGCCCGGCCGAGGACGGTTTTCTAGGAACAACACTTGGCCCGCCGCTCCCAGCTGTCCCCATCGCACTCACGCAATTACCGGCCCAGCCCCCATCCACGCCCGACCCATGGTGACCTCCGGGAGCAGCACCCTGGCTCCCTCCAGCACTGGCACCCAGGGGCGGGCTGATCTGGCTGCACAGGGCGAGGCTGGGATCTCGCTGCCCTGTTGAATGGACTGACCAATCAAGGCAGCAATGCCCCCACCGTGGCCCCCATGCCCCACTAACCCCCACACCCCATTCCGTGCAATAAAGGACAGCATTGCTCCCCCATCCCCCACAAATAATGGGCAAAAGATCTCAATAGGTATTTCCAAAGGAAGACATACAAATGGCCAACAGGTATATGCAAACATTTAACCTCACTAATCATCACAGAATCTGTCCAATTTCTCTCTCTGTTGCTGCAGTGTAATCTTTGCATTGAATTCACATTGCAGACTGGGCGTGGTGGCTCACACCTTAATCCAAGCACTTTGGAGGCCAAGGTGGGCGGATCACCTGAGGTCGGGAGTTCAAGACCAGCCTGACCAACATGGTGAAACCCCGTCTTTATTAAAAAAAAAAAAAAAAAAAAAAAATCATTAAAAAAAGAATTCACATTGCAAAAATACAACAGCTGTTAGAAACGAGGGCTACAGAGGGTATTTCCTGAGTTGTAAGAGTTGCTAGAATAATAAGATTCAGGATTCTAGCAGCATAAAAATATGTTTATGGGCCTCACTCAAGAAGTTTTTTTGTTGCCTTTTTTTTTTAAGAGGGAGTTTTACTCTTGTTGCCCAGGCTGGAGTGCAATGGTGATCTTGGCTCACTGCAACCTCTGCCTCCTGGGTTCAAGAGAGCCTCCTGTCTTAGCACTTGTGTAGCTGGGATTACAGGTGTGGGCCACCATGCCCAGCTAAGTTTTTGGTATTTTTAATAGAATTTTTTTTTGCCACGCTAGCCAGGCTGGTCTCTAACTACTGACCTCAGGTGATCTGCTCACTTCAGATTCCCAAAGTGCTGGAACTACACTGGAATTGAGACTAGTCTGGGAAACAAAGGGAGAATCTGTCTGTACAAAAAATAAAATAAAAAGTTAGTTGGGAATTACAGGCCTGAGCCACCATGCCCAGACTTCTTTTAATTTTCTTCCTGAAATCCCAAGAAACTATAGTGCACTGTTGCCAGCGTGGGGTGAGGAAGATAGGTAGGGAAAAGAGAGTTCTAAATAAAGCCTCAGGCCGGGTGTGGTGGCTCATGCCTATAATCCCAGCATTTTGGGAGACTGAGGCGGGTGGATCACCTGAGATGAGAAGTTTGAGACCAGTCTGGCCAACATGGTGAAAGTCCTTCTCTACTAAAAATACAAAATTTAGCTATGCCTCGTGGCAGGTGCCTGTGGTCCCAGCTACTTGTGAGGCTGAGGCAGGAAAATCACTTGAACCTGGCAGGTGGAGGTTGCAGTGAGCCAAGATGCACTTTAACCTGCGTGACACAGTGAGGCTCTGTCTCACAAAACAAACAAACAAACAAAAAGGAAAAGAATAAAATAAGGTTTCAAAGGCCAGCTAGACCAGCAGTGTTCCTCAAACTTTCACATTCACAAAAAATCACCTGGGGGAATCTTGTTAAGATGCGGTGGATTCTAATTCAGTCTGTGATTCAGTATTTCTTTTTTTTTAATGGAGTTTCGCTTGATCTTGGCTCACTGCAACCTCCCTCCCAGGTTCAAGGGATTCTCCTGTGTCAGCCTCTTAAGTAGCTGGCATTACAGAGGCCTACCACCATGCCCAGCTACTTTTTCTATTTCTAGTAGAGACAGGGTTTCACCATATTGGCCAGGATAGTCTTGAACTCCTGACCACAGGTGATCTGCCTGCCTCGGCCTCCCAAAGTGCTGGGATTACAGGTGCCAGCCACCACTCCTGGCCATGATTCAGTATTTCTAACAAGCTCCCTAGTGATTCCAGTGCTGCTGGTCTTTAGACCATACTTTTGTAAGCAAGAATACTTAAAGCTAAAAAGGAATGTGGTTTTTTTGTTTGTTTTTTGAGACAGGGTCTCACTCTGTTACCCAGTCCGAAGTGTAGTGGTGCAATCTTGGCTCACTTCAAGCAATTCTCCAGCCTCAGCCCCCCGAGTAGCTGGAATTACAGGTGTGCACCACCAGGCTCAGCTAATTTTGTAATTTTAGTAGAGCCAAGGGTTTTACCATGTTGACCAGACTGGTCTCCAACTCCTGACCTAAAGTGTTGGGACTGGGATTACAGGTGTGAGCCACCTCACCCAGCCTCTCTCTTTCTCTCTCTTTTTTTTTTGAGATGGAGTTTGCTCTTGTTGCCCAGGCTGGGCTCAGCTCACCGCAATCTCCACCTCTTGGGTTCAAGCGATTCTCCTGCCTCAGCCTCCCAAGTACCTGAAATTACAGGCATGCACCACCACGCCCAGCTAATTTTTTGTATTTTTGATAGAGACAGGGTTTCTCCATGTTGGCCAGGTTGGTCTCGAACTCCTGACCTCCTGATCCGCCCACATCAACCTCCCAAAATGCTGAGATTACAGGCATGAGCCACCGCACCTGGCCTATTTTATTTTTATTTTTACTTATTTATTAAGATGGAGTTTCACTCTTGTTGCTGTTGTTACCCAGGCTGGGGTGCAATGGTGAGATCTCGGCTCACTGCAACCTCCGCCCCCGGGTTCAAGAGATTCTCCTAACTCAGCCTCCTGAGTAGCTGGGAATTACTGGCACATGTCACCACGCCCAGCTAATTTTCTTTTATTCTTAGTAGAGACGGGGTTTCACCATGTTAGCCAGGATGGTCCCGATCTCCTGACCTCATGACCTGCCCACCTCCTGCCTCCCTAAGTAGCTGGGATTACAGGATGAGCCACCACGCCAGGCCACACTTCGTTTTTAATTCCATTTTCACTTACCTGGTATTACCTTAGGACAAAACCACCTTCAAGAAATCAGCTAGATACCTACAAGAAAAGAATCACACTTCTCTGAGGAAACTTTAAAAGGCAATGGGTACCAACTTCATTAGATAATGACAGTAGCCTAGATTCTCGAGGTTACCATTTTTACACCATAAATTCGTTTTTTTTCTTAATTCAATCAATAGGCTGTGCCCAGTTGCTCACACCTCTAATCTCAGCATTTTGGGAGGCCAAAGGGGGTGGATTGCCTGAGGTCAGGAATTCAAGACCAGCCTGGCCAACATCGTGAAACATCACCTCTACTAAAAATACAAAAATTAGCCAGGCATGGTGGTGCCCACTTGTAATCCCAGCGACTCGGGAGGCTGAGACAGGAGAATCACTTTAACCTGAGAGGCAGAGTTTGCAGTGAGCCTCGATCACGCCATTGCAATTCAGGCTGGGCTGCAGACCGAGACCCTGATTTTTGTCGTTGTTTTGTTCTTGGGACAGGGTCTCGGTCCTGAAATCCAAAACAACGACAAAAATCAGTGAGGCTCCAAGTTGTGTGAATCTGGCTGCAGCAATAGAGGTCAACTTCGGTGTCCCACCAGCATTATCTGCACAGCTGAGTTTGACTGACTTTTAAAAAATAAAACTAAAAATAGAATCATCTGGGGAGTTTAAAGACCTCTGATGCCAGGCCCCATTCCAGACCAACTCATTGAGAATGGCTGGGAGTGAAACCCATGCATAGGTATTTTTAAAAATTCTCTGGCCGGGCACGATGGCTCATGCCTGTAATCCCAGCACTTTGGGAGGCCAAAGTAGGAGGATTGCCTGAGGCCAAGAGTTTGAGACCAGCCTGGGAACACGGTGAAACCCTGTCTCTACAAAAAAGTACAAACACTATTCAGGCAGTGATTGCACCACTGCAGTCCAGCCTGGGCGACAGAGCAAGACCCTGTCTCAAAGGAAAAATAAAAACGTCACCAAAATGCAGATACTTTCGAGAGTTCATGCTAGAGTGGGTAACTCTCTGGGCATCGTATATCAGGCATAAGTGAATCCGTATTATGGTAACACTGCTTTTCACACAGGAGCTCCGAAGCCTTCCCCTGCTGCTACTTTGGTCGTCATGTTGAACTTCAATGCTAGTTGCTGGTACAGTAGCATGTGAACAGCTCTCACGGCTTTTGAAAAGTTGAGATATAATTCATACACCTTACAATCTTTCCATTAAAGATGTTTTGAGAGATAGGATCTTGCTCTTTTGCCCAGGCTAGAGTGCAGTGGTGCAATCATGTCTCAGTGTAGCCTCAAACTCCTAAGCTCAAGCAATCCTCCTGCCTCAGCCTCCTGAATAGCTAGGACTATATATACCACTAGGTGGTGTATATACCACCATGCCTGGATAATTAAAAGAAAAAAATTGTAGAGATGGGGTGTCCCTGTGTTACCCAGGCTGGTCTGGAACTCCTGGCCTCAAGCAGTCCTCCTGTGTCAACCTCCCAAAGTGCTGGGATTACAAGCATGGGCCACCAGGCCTGGCCAATTTAAGATTTTTATTTTATTTTATTTTTTCAAGTTAATACTTTTGAAAAGTATTATTGGGTATAAGTATCCTCCCATAATTTCTTTTTTCAGATGGATTCTCACTCAGCCACCTAGGCTGGCATGTAGTGGCACAATCTCGGCTCACTGCAACCACTGTCTGCCGGGTTCAAGCGATTCTCTCACCGCAGCTTCCTGAGGAGCTAGGATTACAGGTACCCACCATCATGCCTGGGTAATTCTGTATTTCAGTAGAAACCAGGTTTCACCATGTTGGCCAAGCTGGTCTTGAACTCCTGACTTCAGGTGATTTGCCTGACTCGGCCTCCCAAAGTGCTGGGATTACAGGCATGAGCCATTGTGCCTGGCCCTGAATTTTTTTTATTGCCTATATAGACATTTCTAATGAAAAAAAGATAGGATCTTTACCTGCTATAGCAGAGTCCATTTTTAAAAACTTTGTATTAAGGGAATTGGAAGTTGGTTGGTTAATTCAAATGGCTTCCCACTAATAATCCACCGGACATAGCAGTCAATAGGCTGTTAGAATCACTCATATATACAAATAGATATAGATATAGATATACATATACATATATATATATATATATATTTAAGATGGAGTCTCACTCTGTTGCCCAGGCTAGAGTACAGTAGCGAGATCTCAGCTCACCACACCTCTGCCTCCCAGGTTCAAGCAATTCTCCTGCCTCAGCCTTCTGAGTAGCTGGTATTACAGGCATGTGCCAACACACCTGGCTAATTTTTGTAATTTTAGTTGAGACAGGATTCACCATGTTGGTCAGGCTGGTTTCAAACTCCTGACCTCGTGATCTGTCCGCCTCAGCCTCCCAAAGTGCTGAGATTACAGGAGTGAGCCACCGCACCTGGCCCATTCATATGTTTTAAAGGGAATTGGAAGTAAATGTTGGTTAGGTTAGTCTCAGTTAAGAGAACTGCTCCTGCACTTGGGCTTTTTTAAAGAAGATGAATTTCCTCATCTCATTACATAATAGCATCTATTGAACACTTGCCACGTGACAAGCATTGTCTTAAGTGCTTTGCATGCATTAATTCTTTTAATCATCAACAACCCTATGAATGACTACCATTAGTATCTCTGTTTTATAGATGAGGAAACTGAGGTGTACAGGGAGGAAAATTAAATTGTTCACAGTTATGCACACTGTGAGTGGCAGAGTTTGAATTCAAACCCAGTCTGGTTGGTAGAACCCATTCTTAAGCATGGTACAGTATGGACTTATCAGTTTAAATTGCTTTATAGGATGTGATTATAGGAATGTGTCAAGTCATAGTTGATTTTATTTTGTGTTGTTCTATCGTCTATTTATTTAGAGACAGAGTATTGCTCTGTCACCCAGCTGGAGTGCAGTGGTATGATCTTAGCTCACTACAACCTCTACATCTTGGGCTCAAGCGATTCTCATGCCTCAGCCTGCCAAGTAACGGGGCAGGTGTGCACAACCATGCCCAGATAATTTTCTAGTTATAGCAGCACTGGGGTTTCACCATGTTGGCCAGGCTGGCCTCGAATTCCTCTGCTCAAGTGATCCACCCGCCTCAGCCTCCCCAAGTGCTGGGATTACAGGCTTGAGCCACTGCACCCGGCCTCATGTCATACTTTATTAATCACTTGTTCTAAGAAAATAATTGGCCAGGCCTGGTGGCTTATGCCTGTAATTCCAGCACTTTCGGAGGCCTAGGTGGGTGGATCACCTGAGATCAGAAATTTGAGACCAACCTGGTGGGCATGACGAAACCCAGTCTCTACTAAAAATACCAAAATATTAGCCGTGTGTGGTGGCACACACCTGTAATTACAGCTACTTGGGAGGCTGAGGCAGGAGAATTGCTTGAACCCTGGAGATGGAGGTTGCAGTGAGCCAATATGGCACCACTGCATTCCAGCCTGGGTGACAGAGCAAGACTTCGTCTCAATTAAAAAAAAAAAAATGGCCGGGCGTGGTGGCTCATGCCTGTAATCGCAGCACTTTGAGAGGCCGAGGCAGGCAGATCACCTGAGGTCAAGAGTTCAAGACCAGCCTGGCTAAAATGGTGAAACCCTGTGTTTATTTAAAAAAAATTAAAAATTGAAAAAAAATAAGAAAAAATTTCGTTACACTTTCTCTGTTATAACTATTCCCTTTGTATAGAAATCTCTCCATAGTAATGGTACACACCTGTAATCCCAGCACTTTGAGAGGCCAAGGCAGGAGGATTGCTGGAGGCCAAAATTTTGAGACTAGCCTGGTCATCAAAGCAAGAACCCATCTCTACGAAAAATAAAATAAAAAATTAGTTGGGTATGGTGGTGCCTAGGTATAGTCCAAGCTACTCAGGAGGCTGAGATCAGAGGATCACTTGAGTCCAGCAGTTCGAGACTGCACTGAGCTATGATTGAGCCACTGCCCTCCAGCTTGGGTGACAGGGTGAGACCCTGTCTCAAAAACAAACAAAATTCAAGGTCTGGGCGAGAATGAAAACATCCCTGTATGCCTCCCTGACCTCAGCGTGCACACACACACACACACACACACACACACGTGCTAACTGTCCTTTCTTCCTGCCTATGGGTTTCCTGCCTTCTCTGGGGAGGTGCTCAGCAGGACGTCTCTGCAGGTTCAGCGGGCTCATCCTAAGGCACTTGCTGCACACAGGCCCACAGGGGCAGGTGAGGGAGCCAGAGAGGGATCAGCTCTGCCTCAGAAAGGGCTGGGGAAACGGACAGGAAAACCTCACAGCTTTCTTCCTCCCTCCCCAGGGAAGACGCAACAATGCTGGGAGCCCAGACATTGGGCTGGGGTGACTCCTGGGCTCAAGGGAGGAAGCACCCGGGGCCGGCCTTGGGCCCTCCCTGTCACTGTTCTATGTAGAGCTCCACCAGGAAAGGATGAGGCCTTGTGCTGGTGGGAGGAGGAGCAACAAAGGGTCAAAGACAGACCTGGTTCTAGAACAGAGCTCTGCTCAGGCAGGAGGGAGGGAAGGTGAGACCTGGAAAGACATAGTCTGGGGTGGAGATGGTTCAACTCTGAGAACAGAGCAGAGAAAGGAAACTGGTCCCCAGAAAGCAAGCAGCCTCTGTGTGGAGAACTGCCCTTCCCCTCACTGCTTACACAGGGTTCCACCTCCTGGACCCTGCAGAGGGAGACCCGGTGATCCCAGAAGACTATAGGGAAATCACCCTGATTCCTGGCCTCGTGCAGAAGCCTATCGCTAGCTTTGCTGATTTTATATAAGGATGAAAATGATGATAATTTTTTTTTTCTGAGACAAGAGTCTCTCTCTTTCTCCCAGGCTGGAGTGCCATGGCAGCAATCTCTGCTCATTGCTATCACATCAATAGGACGTGAATGTAGCAACGTGCCAAGCCATAGTTTATTTTATTTTGTGTTGTTCTATCGTCTGTTTATTTAGAGACAGAGTATTGCTCTGTCACCCAGGCTGGAGTGCAGTGGCATGATCTTGGCTCACTACAACCTCTATGTCTCAGGGTCAAGTTCAGGTGAGCCTCCTGCCTCAGCCTCCTGAGTAGCTAGGATTGCAGGCACCCACCACTACGGCTTGCTAATTTTGTATTTTTAGTAGAGACAGGGTTTTGCTATGTTGCCCGGGCTGGTCTCGAACTTCCGACTTCAAGTGATCCGCCTAACTTGGTCTCCCAAAGTCTGGGATTATAGTTGTGAGCCACCACGTGCTGGCCTGTTATTGTTATTTTTATATAGGACACTTTACACATTTTTGTGGCAACTTGCACAGGGGCAAGCTAATCTTCTCTGTATTGTGCCAGTTTTAGCATTTACGCGCTGCCAAAGGGAGCACAGTGAGCTTTGCTGATTTTGAGCAGCACTTCCTGTCAGACAATGGAAATTGGACTGGAGGAAGCACCCAGCTCAACCAGCACCCCTCCTGCAGTCATGCTGTGCTCAAGGTCAAGGTGAGGCCATGGACAGGGTTGAGGACCTGGGAGAGCCCTGGAGCCTGAGCCAAGCTCAAGACCTTTGCTCTTACTCCCAGGTGGACCAGCAGGAATGACTGGCCCCATCTTGCCAGTGGGAGGAAAACCTCTACCTGACTGGCTAGGCTGATGCAGAGGAAGCCAACACATAGGCATCAAGGGCCTTGGGCTAAAGACAGTGGAGCCACCTCCATCTCCCACTTTGTGCTGGGCAAGGCAGTGGATGTGCTGAGCCAGGGACTTCCCACTGTGTCTCCCCAGGAAAACAAGCTCACTTGTCTGTTGCAAGTCAGCCCACCCGTGTCAGGGCAAATTGGCTGCTGGAGAAGGATGCTCTGAAGCCTACTTGGGGTGGGGCGTGGGGAAGAGCAGTTCACGCCCAGGCAGGCTGGACCTTTTTTTTTCTTTTTTTTGAGCTGGTGTCTTGCTCTGTTGCCCAGGCTAGAGTGCAGCAGCAACACGATGTTGGCTCACTGCAACCTCCACCTCCCTGGTTCAAGTGATTCTCCTGCCTCAGCCTCCTGAGTAGCAGGGACTACAGGTGTGTGCCACCACGCCAGGCTAATTTTTTGTATGTTTAGTAGAAACAGGGTTTCACCATGTTAGCAGGATGGTCTCAATCTCCTAACCTCGTGATCTGCCCACCTTGGTCTCCCAAAGTGTTGAAATAATAGGTGTGAGCCACTGCACCCAGCCAACTTTTCTTTGAGACAGATTATAGAAATGTGCTATGTCAGTTTAGCTTTTTAAAATTAATCATTTTATTTTAGACTGAATCTTGCTCTGTCACCCAGCCTGGAGTGCTGTGGCAGTCTCAGCTCACTGCCACCTCTCCCTGTGAAATTCAAGGGATTCTCCTGGCATTACAGGCACCCACCACCATGCCTGGCTTTTTTTTTTTTTTTTTTTTGGTATTTTTAGGAGAGATGGGGTTTCATGACATAGGCCAAGCTGATCTCGAATTCCTGACCTCAAGTGATTCGCCTGCTCAGGCCTCCCAAAATCCTTGGATACAGGTGTGAGACACAGCGCCTGGCCTTTTCTCTTCCTTTTGAGGCAGGGTGTTGCTCTACCACCCAGGTTGGAGTGCAGTGGTGCAAATCATGGATCACCAAGGCTTCGATCTCCCTGGGTCAAGTGATCCTCCCAAGTAACTGGGATTACAGATGTACACACCACATCCAGGTAACTTTTGTATTTTTTGTAGAGATGGGTTTCACCATGTTGCCCAGGCTGGTCTTGAACTCCTAGGCTTAAGTGATTCACCTGCTTCTGCCTTCTAAACTGCTGGGATTACAAGTGTGAGCCACCATGTTCAGCCAGGCAGCGCTTCTGACTCACCCACTGCCTGATCCCCACCTCGGGACTGCCTGGGTGTCTCAGCCCACAGCATCTTCATTGTCAACATTTCCCCAAGAGACATTTCTATCTAGATACAGTCTCTGTGCTCAACTTTGCTGCCAGGGCCAAGAGGTGATCAACCAGCCTTTCCCCGATGAGAGCCACAGCTTCACAGTGAGTGCTGGGAGGCAGGAGTGGGAAGGCTGGATCTGGAAATTAGAAATTTTATTTTGAGACAGAGTTTCGATCTTGTTGCCCAGGCTGGAGAGCAATGGTGTGATCTTGGCTTACCACAACCTCTGCCTCCTGGCTTTCAGTGATTCTCTTGCCTACCCTCTTAAGCACCTAGGATTACAGGCATGCACCACCACGTCCAGCTAATTTTGTATTTTTAGTAGACATGGGGTTTCACCATATTGGTCAGGGTGGTCTTGAACTCCCAATTTCAGGTGATCTGCCCACTTCAGTCTTCCCAAGTCCTGGGATTACAGGCGTGAGCCATCACGTCCGGTAAAATTAGGAATTTTATTGAAGCTACTAAGCTTAAGCACAGAAGTTGACCACCTCACTTCACTCTCTCTGTACCATTCCCTCCAATCTTCCAGTCTTGGCACCTGTTGAGGTGTCTCAGAAAGAATGGCTAGGCCCATCAGAGGCAAACAGGACCTGAGGCCTTGAGGAAGAGAAGATCAGGAGCTCTGAGCCCACAGCAGCCAGCCTCTGCCTCCCAGAAACTCAGGTGAGGATGGGGGCAGTGGCTCATGCCTGTAATCCCAGCACTTTGGGAGGCCAAGGCAGGCGGATCACCAGGTAAAAGATCGAGACCAGACTGGTCAACATAGTGAAACCCAGACTCTACTAAAAATACAAAAATTAGCTAGGCATGGTTGTGGGTACCTCTAATACCAGCTACTCAGGAGCTGAGGGAGAAGAATCACTTGAACATTGGAGGCGGAGGTTGCCGTGAGCTGAGATGGTGCCATTGCACTCCATTCTGGGTAACAGAGTGAGACCCTGTCTCAAAAAGGAAGGAAGGGAAAAATGGAAGGAAGGAAGAAAGGAAGGAAGGAAGGAAGGGAGGGAGGGAGGGAAGCAAAGGAAGGAAGGAAGGAAGGAAGGAAGGAAGGAAGGAAGGAAGGAAGGAAGGAAGGAAGGAAGGAAGGAAGTAAGTAAGTCAGGTGATCAGTGGGGTTTCTGCTGTGTCTGCCTTAGTTGTGGAGCAGCAATGGGTTTAGCCAGTTGGATCTTTGAGCAGAAATAGCTGTGAACTTGTTCCTCTCCCACTGAATTCTGAAATCCCACATTGTTGAATTTGCTGACATGTTAAAGTTTTACCTGTGTTCTGTTTCCACTCCAGCCCAAATAAAACCTCTAAACTGTTTAAGTCCTAGCTGGGCACAGCAGCTCACACCTATAATCCCAGCACTTTGAAAGGCCAAGGTGGGCAGATCACCTGAGGTCAGGACTTTGAGACCAGCCTGGACAACATGGTGAAACCTTGTCTCTACCAAAAATACAAAAATTAGCCCCGTGTGGTGGCACATGTAGTCCTGGCTACTCAAAAGGCTGAGGCAGGAGAACTGATTACCTGGGAGGTGGAGGTTGCAGTGAGCCAAGATCACACTGCTGTACTCCAGCTTAGGTGACAGAGCAAGACTCCATCTCATAAATAAATAAATTCATTAAATAAATAAACGGTATAAGTCCTAAGACTACTGAACAGAAATGACCAAAAGTTAGAGCACACCCTGCCCTGGGAGGCTCCCTGGGGGAGATCTGGGCTCCCTTAAATCCTCTAGAGGAAGCAGGACCCTGCTGACACCTTGATTTCAGACTTCTGGCTTCCAGAGCTGTGAGGAAATCAATTGCCACTGAGTTTGTAACCTGTTACTTGCAACCTCAGGAAACTGACAGGCTGGGTGACCCTGGGCAAAACCCCTTCCCTCTCCTTGTCTCTGTGTCTTTACCTCTGTGCCCACCATGCAGCTTTTGGGTCCCCTGCTCACTGGCGCCTGACACCATCTGGGCAGGGACCCCTGAGGACATGTAGAGAGTGTGGTGGACCGAGGGCCTCCTGGAACTGCACTGGGCAGGCCCCAGCAGGCTTATGTCTGGAGCTGCCTCCCTCGACAGATGCACTAAGCTGGGATCAAGAGGCGTGGGCTTCAGTGCAGACCCCAGTGACCTTGGACAAGACACTGTTGCCCCCTGCAACCCTCTCACCTGCTAGGTTTGCTGGGAGGGTTCACAGGGTTCTATAATCATGGCAGGGTCTCAGTCTGTTATGGATGTCAGGATGTCATTGTCATTCTTGTTTTTAATTTATTTTTTATTATTTATTTATTTATTTTTTAGACAGAAGCTCTCTATTGCCCAGGCTGGAGTGCAGTGGTGAGATCTCGGTGCACTGCAACCTCTGCCTCCTGGGTTCCAGCAATTTTCCTGCCTCAGCCTCCTGAGGAGAAGAGAGAAGGAAAAAAGGAAGGAAGGACAGAAGGAAGGAAGGAAGGAAACAGAGAAAAGAAAGAAAGAAAGAAAGAAAGAAAGAAAGAAAGAAAGAAAGAAAGAAAGAAAGAAAGAGAAACAAGGAAAGAAGAAAGACCAAAAGAAAGATAAGAAACAAAAAAGACAGACAGACAGAAAGAGAGCTCAAGCCCAAGCAGCCGGAGGGGACCATGGCCAACTGTGAGCATACCTTCATTGCCGTCAATTCACCTGGGGTCCAGTGGGGTCTTGTGGGAGAGATTATCAAGTGTTTTGAGCAGAAGGGATTCTGCCTTGTTGGTCTGAAATTCATGCAAGCTTCTGAAGACCTTCTCAAGGAACACTACATCGACCTGAAGGACCATCCATTCTTGCCGGCCTGGTGAAATACATGCACTCAGGGCTGGTAGTTGCCATGGTCTGGGAGGGGCTGAACGTGGTGAAGACAGGCCGAGTCAGGCTCGGGGAGACCAACCCTGCAGACTCCAAGCCTGGGACCCTCCGTGGAGACTTCCACATGCAAGTTGGCAGGAACATTATACAGGGCAGCGATTCTGTGGAGAGTGCGGAGGAGATCAGCTTGTGGTTTCACCCTGAGGAACTGGTAGATTATAAGAGCTGTGCTCAGAACTGGATGTATGAAGGACCAGACAGCAGAGCACAATGCTTTTCACATTCATTTCCCCTCCTTCCCACGGGCAGAGGACCAGGCTGTGGAAAATCTAGTTATTTACAAGAGTTTCTTCATAATTTGGAGGGAAACTCTTGGAGCTGTGAGTGCTCCCTATACAGTGTTACCATCCCCTACCTCAGATTGAAATGCTTCCTCCCAACAGAGAATTCATGGGGGGTGGGGAGAGAAGGAAAGAAAGAAAAGGAAAGAAGAAAGAAAGAAGCCAAGGCTACGGGTGCCCACCACCACACCAGCTACTTTTTCTATTTTTAGTAGAGATGGGGTTTTGCCATGTTGGCCAGGCTGGTCTCAAACTCCTAATCTCAGGTAATCCATTCACCTCAGCCTCCTGAAGTGCTGGAATTTCAGGCATGAGCCACCGAAGGTGGCCTTTTTAATTGGGCATTATGGTAAAAAATGGTCTCTACAAAAAGTTAAAAAGTCTATAGTCTCAGCTACTTGGGAAGCTGAGGCAGGAGAACCACTCGAACCCGGGAGGCAAAGGCTGCAGTGAGCTAAAATCATGCCACTAAACTCCAGCCTGGTAGCAGAGTGAGACTTCATCTGAAAAACAAAAACAAAAACAAAAGAAGCCAAACGTGGTGGTGCGTGACTGTAGTCCCAGCTGCTGCTCTGGAGGCTGAGGTGGGAGGATCACCTGAACCCTGGAGACGGAGGTTGCACTGAGCCAGGATTGCACCACTGCACTCCAGCCTGGGTGATACAGTGAGACTCTATCCCTGCATAAAATAAAAAATCTTCCTTTATCTACAAGAGATACCTGCTGCCAAACTGTTGATGAGGAAATAATGCAACCGACTGTGAACTCTCAGAAACTTGAGAAAAGTGACCAGGATCTCAGCAAGTACCTCCTGTGACATTTCCTTCTATGCAATCAAAATCAGAAGAGATGAATTCCATTTACAAATCACTTTATACTGTTCAAACCAACACATCAAATGGTGCATTTGGAGGACTTGGTTGAGCTCCCAGAGGCCACGTGAGTAGAGGAGAGGGGCTGCAGTCACGGAGGACACTCAGGTGCAGGCATCAGCTGACATAGCAGGTCAGCCAAGTGAAGGAGGTGGCTGATGTACAAGAAGAGACCCAGGTGGAGGAGGTGGCTGAAGGAAGAGAGGTCATGAGTAGAGATTAAGTAGCAGAAGAAACTCATGTCAAGATACTAGCTATGGGAACAGAGGTCACCAAACTAGAAACAGTGGCTAAGGTTCCAGAAGCCACTCATGTGAAGATGGGAGTTAAGGGATGAGAGGCCACTAAGGTAGAGAAGGTGGCTGAGGTTCCAGAAGCCACTCACGTGAAGATGAGAGATAAGGGAACAGAGGCCACTAAGGAAGAGAAGGTGGCTGAGGTTCCAGAAGCCACACATGTGAAGACAGGAGTTAAGGGATGAGAGGCCACTAAGGAAGAGAAAATGCCTGAGGTTCCAGAAGCCACACATGTGAAGATGAGAGATAAGGGAACAGAGGCCACTAAGGAAGAGAAGGTGGCTGAGGTTCCAGAAGCCACTTGTGAAGATGATAGCTTAGGGCACAGAGGCCACTAAGGTGGAGATGGTGGCTGAGGATCCAGAGGCCACTTGTGAAGATGACAGCTAAGGTAACAGTGGCCACTAAGGCAGAGAAGGTGGCTGAGGTTCCAGAAGCCACTCATGAAGATGATAGCTAAGGTATCAGAGGGCACTAAGGTACAGAAGGTGGTTGAGGTTTCAGAAGCCACTCGTGTGAAGATGATGGGTAAAAGAACAGAGGCCGCTAAGGCAGAGAAGGTGTCTGAGGTTCCAGAAGCCACTCATCTGAAGATGATAGCTAAGTTAACAGAGGCCACTAAGGTAGAGAAGGTGGCTGAGGCTCCAGAAGCCACTCGTGAAGATGATAGCTAAGTTAACAGAGGTCACTAAGGTAGAGAAGGTGGCTGAGGTTCCAGAAGCCACTCGTGAAGATGACAGCTAAGGTAACAGAGCCCACTATGGTACAGAAGGTGGTTGAGGTGTTAGAAGCCACTCATTGAAGATGATAGCTAAGGTATCAGAGGCCACTATGGTAGAGAAGGTGGCTGAGGTTCCAGAAGCCACTCGTGAAGATGGTACCTAAGGTAACAGAGCCCACTAAGGTACAGAAGGTGGTTGAGGTTTCAGAAGCAACTCATGTGAAGATGATGGGTAAGGGAGCAGATGCCACTAAGGTAGAGAAGGTATCTGAGGTTCCAGAAGCCACTCATGTGAAGGTGATAACTAAGGGAACAGATGCCACTAAGGTGGCAAAAGTGGCCAAGGTTCTAGAAGCCACTCATGAAGATGATAGCTAAGTTAACAGAGGCCACTAAGGTAGAGAAGGTGGCTGAGGATCCAGAGGCCATTCGTGAAGATGATAGTTAAGGGAACAGTGGCCACTAAGGCAGAGAAGGTGGCTGAGGTTCCAGAAGCCACTTGTGAAGATGATAGCTAAGGTAACAGAGACCACTAAGGTGGAGTTGGTGGCTGAGGTTCCAGAAGCCACTTGTGAAGATGATAGCTAAGGGAACAGATGCCACTAAGGTGGAGATGGTGGCTGAGATTCCAGAAGCCACTCATGTGAAAATGATAGCTAAGGGAACATTGGCAACTGAGGTAGAGAATGTGGCTGAGGTGCCAGAAGACACTCGTGAAGATGACAGCTAAGGTTACAGATGCCACTAAGGTAGAGAAGGTGTCTGAGGTTCCAGAAGCCACTCATATGAAGATGATAGCTAAGTTGACAGAGGCCACTAAGGTAGAGAAGGTGGCTGAGATTCCAGAAGCCACTTGTGAAGATGATAGCTAAGGGAACAGATGCCACTAAGGTGGAGATGGTGGCTGAGGTTCCAGAAGCCACTTGTGAAGATGATAGCTAAGGGAACAGAGGCCACTAAGGTAGAGAAGGTGGCTGAGGTTCCAGAAACCACTCGTGAAAATGATAGCTAAGATAACAGAGCCCACTAAGGTACAGAAGGTGGTTGAGGTGTTAGAAGCCACTCATTGAAGATGATAGCTAAGGTATCAGAGGCCACTATGGTAGAGAAGGTGGCTGAGGTTCCAGAAGCCACTCGTGAAGATGGTACCTAAGGTAACAGAGCCCACTAAGGTACAGAAGGTGGTTGAGGTTTCAGAAGCAACTCATGTGAAGATGATGGGTAAGGGAACAGATGCCACTAAGGTAGAGAAGGTATCTGAGGTTCCAGAAGCCACTCATGTGAAGGTGATAACTAAGGGAACAAATGTCACTAAGGTGGCAAAAGTGGCCGTGGTTCTAGAAGCCACTCGTGAAGATGATAGCTAAGTTAACAGAGGCCACTAAGGTAGAGAAGGTGGCTGAGGTTCCAGAAGCCACTTGTGAAGATGATAGCGTAGGGAACAGAGGCCACTTAGGTAGAGAAGGTGGCTGAGGTTCCAAAAGCCACTCATTGAAGATGATAGCTAAGGGAACAGAGGCCACTAAGGTGGAGATGGTGGCTGAGGTTCCAGATGCCACTTATGTGAAGGTGATGGCTAAGGGAACAGAGGCCACTAAGGTACAGAAGGTGGTTGAGGTTTCAGAAGCTACTCGTGTGAAGATGATGGGTAAGAAAACAGAGGCCACTAAGGTAGAGAAGGTGTCTGAGGTTCCAGACGCCACTCATGTGAAGGTGATGGCTAAGGGAACAGAGGCCACTAAGGTGGAGATGGTGGCTGTGGTTCCAGAAGCCATTTGTGAAGATGATAGCTAAGGGAACAGAGGCCACTTAGGTAGAGAAGGTGGCTGAGGTTCCAAAAGCTACTCATTGAAGATGATAGCTAAGGGAACAGAGGCCACTAAGGTGGAGATGGTGGCTGAGGGTTCAGAAGCCACTCATGAAGATGATAGCAAGGGGAATAAAGGCCACTAAATTGAGGAAGGAGACGGAAGTTGCAGAAGCCACTCGTGTGAAGATTATGGGTAAGAGAACAGAAGCCACTTAGGTAGAGAAGGTGGCTGAGGTTCCAGAAGCCACTCATTGAAGATGATAGCTAAGGAAACAGAGCCCACTAAGGTACAGAAGGTGGTTGAGGTTTCAGAAGCCACTTGTGTGAAGATGATGGGTAACAAAACAGAGGCCGCTAAGGTAGAGAAGGTGGCTGAGGTTCCAGAAGCCACTCATGAAGATGACAGCTAAGGGAACAGAGGCCACTAACTTGGGAAATGTTACTGAGGTTCCAGAAGCCACTCATGAAGATGATAGCTAAGGGAACAGAGGCCACTAACTTGGGAAATGTTACTGAGGTTCCAGAAGCCACTCATGAAGATGATAGCTAAGGGAACAGAGGCCACTAACTTGGGAAATGTTACTGAGGTTCCAGAAGCCACTCATGAAGATGATAGCTAAGGGAACAGAGGCCACTAAGGTATAGAAGGTGGCTGAGGTTCCAGAAGCCACTCATGTGAAGATGACAGCAAGGGGAATAGAGGCCACTCAGATGATGAAGGTAACTGGAGATCCAGAAGCCACTCATGAAGATGATAGCTAAGGTAACAGATGCCACTATGGTAGAGAAGGTGTCTGAGGTTCCAGAAGCCACTCATGTGAAGATGATAGCTAAGGTAACAGAAGTCACTATGGCAGAGAAGGTGGCTGAGGATCCAGAGGCCACTCGTGAAGATGACAGCTAAGGTAACAGTGGCCACTAAGGCAGAGAAGGTAGCTGAGGTTCCAGAAGCCACTCGTGAAGATGATAGTTAAGGCAACAGATGCCACTAAGGCAGAGAAGGTGGCTGAGGTTCCAAAAGCTACTCATTGAAGATGATAGCTAAGGGAATAGAGGCCACTAAGGTGGAGATGGTGGCTGAGGTTCCAGATGCCACTCATGTGAAGGTGATGGCTAAGGGAACAGAGGCCACTAAGGTACAGAAGGTGGTTGAGGTATTAGCAGCCACTCATGTGAAGGTGATAGCTAAGGGAACAGAGGCCACTAAGGTACAGAAGGTGGCTGAGGTTTCAGAAGCCACTCATGAAGATGATAGCAAGGGGAATAAAGGCCACTAAATTGAGGAAGGAGACTGAGGTTGCAGAAGCCACTCGTGTGAAGATTATGGGTAAGAGAACAGAAGCCACTTAGGTAGAGAAGGTGGCTGAGGTTCCAAAAGCCACTCATTGAAGATGATAGCTAAGGAAACAGAGGCCACTAACTTGGGAAATGTGACTGAGGTTCCAGAAGCCACTCATGAAGATGATAGCTAAGGTAATAGATTCCACTAAGGCAGAGAAGGTGGCTGAGGATACAGAGGCCACTCATGAAGATGACAGCTAAGGTAACAGTGGCCACTAAGGCAGAGAAGGTGGCTGAGGTTCCTGAAGCCACTTGTGAAGATGATAGGTTAGGGAACAGAGGCCACTTAGGTAGAGAAGGTGTCTGAGGTTCCTGAAGCCACTCATGTGAAGATGATAGCTAAGGGAACAGAGGCCACTAACTTGGGAAATGTGCTTGAGGTTCCAGAAGCCACTTATTGAAGATGATAGCTAAGGGAACAGAGGCCACTAACTTGGGAAATGTGCCTGAGATTCCAGAAGCCACTCATTGAAGATGATAGCTAAGGTATCAGAGGCCACTATGGTAGAAAAGGTGGCTGTGGTTCCAGAAGCCACTCGTGAAGATGGTACCTAAGGTAACAGAGCCCACTAAGGTACAGAAGGTGGTTGAGGTTTCAGAAGCCACTCGTGTGAAGATGATGGGTAAGGGAACAGAGGCCGCTAAGGTAGAGAAGGTGGCTGTGGTTCCAGAAGCCACTCATGAAGATGACAACTAAGGGAACAGAGGCCACTAAGGTATAGAAGGTGGCTGAGGTTCCAGAAGCCACTCATGTGAAGATGACAGCAAGGGGAATAGAGGCCACTCAGATGATGAAGGTAACTGGTGATCCAGAAGCCACTCATGAAGATGATAGCTAAGGTAACAGAGGTCACTATGGCAGAGAAGGTGGCTGAGGATCCAGAGGCCACTCGTGAAGATGACAGCTAAGGTAACAGTGGCCACTAAGGCAGAGAAGGTGGCTGAGGTTCCAGAAGCCACTTGTGAAGATGATAGCTAAGGGAAAAGAGGCCACTTAGGTAGAGAAGGTGGCTGAGGTTCCAAAAGCCACTCATTGAATATGATAGCTAAGGGAACAGAGGCCTCTAACTTGGGAAATGTGCCTGAGGTTCCAGAAGCCACTCATGAAGATGATAGCTAAGGTATCAGAGGCCACTATGGTAGAGAAGGTGTCTGAGGTTCCAGAAGCCACTCATGTGAAGATGATAGCTAAGGGAACAGAGGCCACTATGGTAGAGAAGGTGGCTGCGGTTCCAGAAGTCACTCGTGTGAAGATGATAGCTAAGGGAATGGAAGCCACTAAGATAGAGAAGTAGGCTGAGGTTCAATAGGCCACTTAGTTGACAAGGCTGAGGTCCCAGAGGCCTCACAACTAGAGAAAGAAGATGAAGTGCCCCAGGACAGATACAGGGACATGGTAGATGGGACCCCCAGGGGAGACACCTGAACAAGGTGCATGGGGTTCTGCAGGATAGACAGCTGAATGAGTTTTATGGGGTCTCCCTGGACAGACAGCAGGATGAGGTGGTTGAAGTTCCTCAGGACAGACACATGAATGAGGTGGATGAGGCTGAAAAGGGCAGACACCTAAATAAGTTGTATTGGGTTCCCCCAGACAGCACGATGAGGTGGTTGAGGTACCTCAGAACAGATGGCTGGATGAGCTGGATGGGGTTCCACAGGACATAATCTGAATAAGTTGTATGGGGTCCCCCTGGACAGATGGCAGGATGAGTCGGTTGTAGTCCCCCACAACAGACACCTGGATGGGGTAGACAGGGTTCCACAGGACAGACACCTGATTAAGTTTTATGGGGTCCCCCTGGACAAACAGCAGGATGAGGTGGTTCAGGTACCTTAGCACAGAGAGCTGGATGAGGTTGATAAAGTAACACGAGAGATGTGGCTGAAGCAGGTGATGCAGGTTCCACAAACCGAACAGCTGAAAGAGGTAAAAGAGGCTCCACATGACTCTAATAGAGAATATGTATGAGATCGCAGAGGACACTCAGTTGGTGGAGGTGTCTGTGGTTTCAGATCACCAGCTGGAGAAGGCGGTGGAGGTGCCACCACTGACTCAAGGTGGGAGGGGGAGCTGGCCCATTTGCCTTGTAGGCTCATCTTTGCAGTTAAAAGTAACCAAGACGTCGGGGTGGCAAAGTCCACAGTCAGTGGAGGGGCCTGAGCTCCACCATTCACACGGGACCAGCCAAGAGCCATCAGCTAGGGCACCTGAGAAAAATGGGGTCGTGCCCCCCAGCGGGACAACTGTTCTCTTCACAAGTGCTTGGAACTGTTTCCAGGAAAACTGTTTCCAGGAACTGTTTCCAATGACCCCACCTGAGCCCTCACCCCCAAAAGGAGAAGCAGGGCATGTGGATCGTGCAGCAGAAACTAAGCAGCTGCCTTCACGGGAGCCCCTACCTCACCAGAAAGCGTTCTTCAGGCACAGGCGTTTCTGGGCTGGCTCCTCACTCATGTGTCTCCCTGGCACTCTCTTCTTTTTCCTCATTTTCCATCTAGAAGACAGAGAAAGAACTGACTTGAAGAATTAAAACACCACGTTCTTTACTAGACACTCAAAGTTTCAGGTTAACACAAAAACATCCTTAAAAATGACTATCATGGCTGCGGGAGCCTGCTATGCAGCAGGGGGCCTTCAAGTTTCTGGGAAGACCCTTCCCAGTCCCCCTCCAGCAGCTGCTGCCAGCCCCATGCCCCTGCATATCACTCCACTGGGCGTGCTGCTTCTCATCCTGTACTGCCTCATCTCCAGCTCATCTTCAGTGTACACAGAGCTGCTCATGAAGCGACAGCGGCTGCCCTTGGCACTTCAGAACCTCTTCCTCTACACTTTTGGTGTGCTCCTGAATCTAGGTCTGCATGCTGGTGGCGGCCCCGGCCCAGGCCTCCTGGAAGGTTTCTTAGGATGGGCAGCACTCGTGGTGCTGAGCCAGGTGCTAAATGGACTGCTCGTGTTTGCTGTCATGATGCACGGCAGCAGCATGGCGCGCCTCTTTGTGGTGGCCTGCTCACTGGTGGTCAACGCCGAGCTCTCAGCAGTCCTGCTGTGGCTGCAGTTCACAGCCACCTTCTTCCTGGCCATATTGCTCACTGGCCTGACCGTGCACCTGTACTATGGCAGCCGCTAGTCCCTGACTACTTCCACCCTGACTCTGGACCCTGTAGATTGGGTACCACCACCAGACCCCGCTCCCAGGCACCCCTCCCCCTCCCCTCAGCAGCCCTGTAACAAGTGCCTTTGGGAAAATCTGGAGAAGTGTGAGCAGCCAGGTTATTCCCTGGAGATCGGTCGATGAAGGGATACCACCAGGAGACTCAAAGAGTGGGTTTGGTTAAGGAAATGCTTACCATCTCCCATCCCCAACTGAGTTTTTCCAGACTAAAGAATTAAGATAACATCAATACCTAGGCCTGAGAAATGACCCCATCCCTGTTGGGCAGCTCACTGCCTCATTCTGCATGAACACAGTTGATGAAAGTGGGGTGTGGGCAACATGTGGCTTTCCTTGCCTACTTTGGTCACCCCAGTAGAGCCACTGGAGCTGGCTACTCCAGCCTAGCCTTGGTGCCTGACTCTTCCATAAAGGACACTCAGCCTCCCACTTTCATGCAGAAAGGCCCAGTTGCCACAGATTAGACAAACATTACCCCAACCATTCTGACAGTCTTCCCCTAGTTCCAGCAATGCCTAGAGACATGCCTCCTGTCCTCTCCACAGTGCACTCCCCACACCTAGCCTTTGTTCTGGAAACTCCTGAGAGAGCTAGGCCTGATTCATCTTAGGGAATGTAGCCCCTAGGCCCTGGCTTAAGCCTATACTCCTGACCTCTCTGCTCACCCTGAGGGCCGTCTTGAAGCCCGCTACCCACTCTGAGGCTCCTGGGAGGTACCACACTTCCCACTCTGGGGCCTGCTGCTACCTAGCAGTCTCCCAGCTCCAAAGAACCTGGGGAAGCCCTGCACAGAGTGACCTGGGACAGAGTACAGGAAACCTGTAGCTCAATCAGTGTCTTTTTAACTGCATAAGCAATAAGGTCTTACTAAAGTGTTCTAGGCTGTAGGGTGCTTCCTACAACCACACACACACACACACAAAAGACCATCACCACAACAGGGCACATGGCTCATGCCTGCAATTCCAGCACTTTGGGAGGCTGAGGTGGGTGAATCACCTAAGGTCAGGAGTTCGAGACCAGCCTGACCAACATGGAGAAAGTCTGTCTCTACTAAAAATACATAATTAATCAGACATAGCTTCACATGCTTGTAATCCCAGCTACTCAGGAGCCTGAGGCGGAGGATTGCTTAAACCCAGGAGGTGGAGGTTGCAGTGAGCTGAGACTACAGCACTGCACTCCAGCCTGAGTGACAGAGTGAGACTCTGGCTCAGAAAGAAAAAATAATCCAACACAATGACCTACCTGTGTAGCTTGTAGGCAGCCTTGCTCTCTGCCAAGGCTTAAGCACAGAACTGTAGGGAGAAAAATACATCCAACTCCTCACCTGTTAGACTATACCCAAAAGCAAGAAAAACAAACAAAACTTACCCAGTTGCCAAGAGCCTTTCTTGCAGAAGAGGTGACCTGAAAAAGCCACCATGCCTAGCCTGAAAGAACATCTTTCAAGTTCTTTGTAGAATTTGATTTTTTCTGATTTCTGCAAATAAAATAGAAACAAACATGTACATAATAGAATAGGTGACTAGATGACAAGGAGCAAGATGAGAAGGCGCAAAGATGTCAACTGAACTGTCCCTAATGGAATACTTAAAAAGTGGTACATTAAAAACCATCCCCTCCCTGGGCCTGGTGGCTCACACTTGGAATCCCAACTCTTTGGGAGGCCATGGTGGGTGGATCACTTGAGATTGGGAACTTGAGACCAGCCTGGCAAACATGGTAAAACCCCATTTGTACAAAAAACACAAAAATTAGCTGGGTGTGGTGGTGACCACCTGTAGTTCCAGCTGCTCGTGGTGTGGGTAGGTGAGGGGTGGGTGGGGACTGAGGCAGGAGAATCACTTAAACCCATGAGGTAGAGGTTGCAGTGAGCCAAGATCACACAGTGTATTCCAGTCTGGGTGACAAGAGTGAAACTCCATCTCAAAAAAAAAAAAAAAAAGTAAGAAAGAAACACAGTTATGAGTGTTGTCTATGGTTGTGACTGCTGCGCTCACGCTGCAGTGGCAGAGCTGAGTTTGGAAGGAAGCCTGCCTGGCTGCAAAGCCTCAAGTACTATGCGATGCTCGGCTCCTTCCGTTTGCCAACCCTGGGTTGGTGGTGGGTGATGATGCAAACATTACCACAATGGCAGAAGAAGGAATGAACTCTGAAGAACATTCTTCAGAGCCTATAAGAATGGAGGAGAAGAGGATGGATGAGCAGAAAGGCTCACACCTGGAATGCCAGTGCTTACACAGCACTCTGAAATAAATACGTATCACTTACAAAACTGTTCTATAACACAGCCAGTGGGGAAACAGAAAAAGCAATGCATGACTTTTCAAAGGCTCATCCTAATGTGGTCCTAAAATTACCTTGTGGATCCGAGAGTCTACATGGTACGTTTTGGAAAATGCCAGGTTATGGTAGTTATCAACTGGGAACATGGGAACGTGTGTGTGTGTTGGTGCAAGCATGGATTTTTGGAATTATAAAATCTGTTTGGGAGAACTATGTCCCACCGAGCTGACCTCTGACGCCTCTCTAATATTGCTCTGTTTGATTAACAGAGTCACTCCTACAGCCTGATAGGAAGAGTCTACTTTAGGACTCCACCAGGTTCCAGCCTGTCCCGTGCTTCCCCCACCATTGCCTGGTTCCAGGCTCCAAGGGAAGGCAGGTACCACCTTGGCTTTGAAGAGTGGGGACATCTGGAGGTAGCCCCGGCCATGGTGGTGGATGAAGAGGAGGTAGATGGGGCCGAGGACCCAATATTTCAGGAAATGTGCACCCTCCTGTGATATTGTTCATAATATCCAGAGGTACATGAGTGGCACCCACACTCCTGCTGTTCTCAGGAAGCACAGGCTCAGCACACTGGTGGCAGCAGGTTCAGGCTCTGTCTGGTTCCAGACCTGAGGGAACACCAGGAGGACTCTTAAGAATGTAGAGGGCAGGGGTACCCAGCTCACCTGCCCAGGGGGCCTGGTGACTTTTCGAATCTCTAACATTTACACAGAAATGTACCAAGCACTCTTTGGAATACCTAATAATTCTCAACTCCTTTCATCCTGACATCAACCCTAGGTAGATGCAGTTATCATACTGATTTGCAGATGAAGAAGCTGAGGACCAGAGTGGTTGAGTAGCTTGGCTGACTTTACCTAGCTGAGAAGTGGAAGGGCTGGGATTTGAACCCAGGGAGCTGGGCTCTGGGGTCTAGGAGCCCTGGGGTCCCTAATTATTCCATGGACTGTCAGTTAATCCTTATAACAACTCTAGGACATAGGCCATACTGTCCCCATTTCAGAGACCAGCAGACTGAGGCACCAAGAGGGGAACTGCCTCCCTCAGGGCCACATGAATGGGAAGTAGCAGAGCTGACTCTGACCCAGGCTTATCTGACCCCAAAGTTTGTCCGACTGCTGATCCTGATGTGATTTATTTTTATTATAATTTAATTAATGTTTTAGAGACAAAGTCTCACTCCACTGCCCAGGCTGCAGTGGCACAATCAAAGCTCACTAAAGCTTTGAACTCCTGGGCTCAATCAGTCCCCCCACCTTGGCCTCCAGAGTGCTGGGATTACAGGCATAAACCCCTTCACCTGGCCTGGCTAATTTTTTTTTAATGTTTTGTAGAGATAGTAGTCTAACTACGTTGCCCACACTGGTCTGGAACTCTGGGCCTCAAGCAATCCTCCTGACTCAGCCTCCTAGATGCTGGGATTACAGGCAATGAGCCACCATGCCCAGCTTCATCTGTTTTTTTTTTTTTTTTTTGAGACGAAGTTTCGCCCTTGTTACCCAGGCTAAAGTGCAATGGTGCAATCTTGGCTCACCGAAACCTTCGCCTCCTGGGTTCAGCTAATTCTCCTGCTTCAGCCTCCTGAGTAGCTGGGATTACAGGCACGTGCCACCATGCCCAGCTAATTTTTTGTATTTTTAGTAGAGGCGGGGTTTCACCATGTTGACCAGGATGGTCTCCATCTCTTGACTCGTGATCCACGCGCCTCGGCCTCCCAAAGTGCTGGGATTACAGGCGTGAGCCACCGCGTCTGGCCATCTGTTGTTTTTATCTCAGCAGTTCTGCTGGTCCTATCTAACCTTAGAGGACATTTGAAGTTTAGTGGACGTGGCCTCTTTACTTCTCTCTCTGCTGTCTTTTTATTCTCCCTGGTTTCACAACCCACTGGCTGTGCAAACTTTAACCTCTGTGCCTCAGTTTCCTTCCCTGCAAAAGGGGGATGAGACTCTACGTATATGAGTTGTATTAAATGAATTAGCAGCAGCAAAGTTCACAGCAGTGTGGCACCATGTTGGGCACAAGGCTAGGCACAGAGGATCCCTCAATTCATACCAGCCTATTGCTTCACCTCCATGGCCCTCAGAATGCTGGGAGTTTGCAACCCCCACCCCCACCCTCCCATGAACTCCACTCCCTGGAATCCTTTGCTAAGAGCAATGGGAAAATAAACCAGCGGGGTAAGTGCTCTCTGGGGGTAGAAGAGCATGGGTGACCAACTAGCTTTACGTAAATAAGTTTCAAAGCCCCTAGAAGCTGGGCGGTCTGGTGGCCCTTTAAACAGAGCTGGAGTATCGGGGGCCGGCTTGGTGAAAGGGGTCCAACCCGTGCAGTTAGGGGGCTAGAGTAAGTCTCCTCGCTTCCGGGTCCAGGAATTTGGGGGTGTCTCCTCTCCCCAGTATCGCATCCCCAGAGATCTGCACCCAAACCAAGCCTGGAAAAGGAGAATGGGGCACGATGTGCGGGGGCACTCACCTCCTGCCCCACACAGGGCTCGCCAGGCGCGGCCATCGGCGCCTCAGTTGTCCTGGGTCCCAGCGTCGGTCTGTAGGTCAGTGTCCCAGCAGAGTTCTCCGCTGTGCTCTTGCCAGGGAAGGGGCGGGGCGGGGCAGTTCCGGCTGAAATTGGAGCTCGGAGATCAGAAGACCCCGGGCAAGGTCCAGCTGCCCGGCGAGGGTGGAGCCACAAGGGGTGAAAACAGGTAGGGAGGCCGGCGCGGTGGCTCAAGCCTGTAATCCCAGCACTTTGGGAGGCCGAGGCGGGTGGATCACGAGGTCAAGAGATCGAGACCATCCTGGTCAACATGGTGAAACCCCATCTCTACTAAAAATACAAAAAATTAGCTGGGCATGGTGGCGCGTGCCTGTAATCCCAGCCACTCAGGAGGCTGAGGCAGAAGAATTGCCTGAACCCAGGAGGCGGAGGTTGCAGTGAGCCGAGATCGCGCCATTGCACTCCAGCCTGGGTAACAAGAGCGAAACTCCGTCTCAAAAAAAAAGAAAAAAAAGAAAAAGAAAACAGGTAGGGGCAGGAGGGAGGCGCGCTTGGGGAGCTGGTACAGGCACCTGGGTGGGGGATCCCGGAACCCCTGAAGGTTCAGTGACACTTCCTTAGTTCCCTCTTCCCCCAGCAACAAGAATCACTCCAAACTTCCCAAATACTTTGGACCCAGCAATTCCAGTTTCTCCTGATGAGAGAACTCAAAGGTCTGTGATCTTGTTCATAATATCCAGCGGGAGGGAAGATGCTATTCCTCCCAACATCGCAGGGCATGTACACCCCACTGTGATACTGTTTGTTGTATTCAGGGACGGAGAGTACAATATTCCTCCCAATGTCACAGGGAGTGTACACCCCCAAGTGATATTGTTCATAATACTGAGGGGAGGAGGAGATGATATTCCTCCCAATATCGCAGGGAGTGCACACCCTTCTTGGATCCTGTTCATAATATCCAGGAAGGGAGAGGATGATATTCCTCCCAATACTGCAGGAGATGTACACCCCCAGCGATATTCATAATATCCAGTGGGGGGAGAGGATAACATTTTTCCCAATATCACGGGGGGGGGGAGGGAGAACAATGCCCTGTGATATTGTTCGTAATATCCAGGTGGGAGAGGGTAATATTCCTTCCAATATTTCAGGAAATGGGCACCCTCCTGTGATATTGTTCATGATATCCATGCAGGGACAGGATAACATGACTGTCAATCTTAAGAGTGTCCACCCCTATGACATTGCTCCTACCATCAAGAAGGGGTATTATTCCCAATATTGTAAGCACTTTGTGTGTACACCCTCTGTGACATTTTTGTAATATTCAAGGGGAGAGGATGATTCTACTCCCAATATTGCAGAAGGTGTACACCCACCTGTGATAGTCTTCATAATATCCAGGAGGGGAGATGATGATACTCCTCTCAGTATCTCAGGAATACACATTTCCCTGTGAAATTGTTCATAATATCCAAAGAAGGAGAGGATGATATTCCTCCCAGCATTGCAGGGAGCGCACGTTTCCCTGTGAGACTGTTGGTAATATTTAGAGGGGGAGGAGATATTCCTCCCAATATGGCAAGGGGTGTACACCTCCTTGTGATATTATTCATGATATCGGGGTGGGGGGAGAGGATGATATTCTTCCCCATATCACAGAATCTGTGCACCCTTCTGTGATATTGTTCATAATATCCGGGGGCAGGGAGAGAGGATGATATCCCACCTAACATCGCAGATAATGTCCACATTCTCTGTGATATTGTTCTTAACATTAAGTGGAGGAGAGGATACATTTTCCAATATCGCATTGGGCATACATCTCCCTGTGATACTGTTCATTACATCGGTGGGAGAGGATAATATTCCTTCTACTATCACAGAAAGTGTACATCCCCCCGTGATATTGTTCATGATATCCAGGGAAGGAGAGGATGATGTTCCTCCCAATATTGCAGGGGTGTACAATTTCTTGTGATATTGTTCCTTATGTCCAAGGAGAGAGACTATGACATTTTCCTCAATATCGCAGGGCATGTACACAACCTTGTGATATTGTTCATAATATCCATGGTGGGAGAGGATATTGCTTTTCATATTACAGTGGGTGTACACCCCCCTACAATATTGTTTGTAACATCCGGCGGGGCGGGGAGAGGCTATTACCCCCATATCGCAGGGGGTACACACCCCTGTGATACTGTCCACAACATCCAGGGAAAAGAGGATCACCTTACTACCCATATCACGGGCGGTGTACACCCTCCTTCGGTATTGTTCATAACATCCAGGAGGGGAGAGGATGATGTTACTCCCCATATGGCAGGGGTGGACAAACCTGTGATACTGTTTGTAACATTCGGTGGGGAGAGGATAATGTTAGTCCGAATAGCGCAGATTGTGGACAGCTCCCTGCAACATTGTTCATAATATCCAGGGGGAAAGAGGATGATGTTCCCCACACACTGCAGGGGTGTATGCCCTCCTGCGATATTGTTCTTAATATCCGGTGGGGGAAAGAGAATAATGTTACTTCTCATATCACAGAACGTGTACACCCCTCTGCGATATTGTTCATAATATTGGGGGGGAATGATGTTACTTTTCATATCACAGGGGGTGTACACCCCTGCAATATGGGAATATACACCCATATTGTGATATGGTGTACACCCCCTGCAATATTGTTCATAATATCCAGGAGGGAGAAAACCATGTTACTTCCCATATCGTGTTCACACCTCTGCGATATTGTTCATAATATTCACGGGGCAAGAGGATGGCATCACTTGCCACATTGCAGAGGGCATACACCCTCCTGGGAAATTGTAATATGCAGGGGATGACAGGACATTTTTCCCAATATCGTAAACACCCTGTGTGTACAACCCCCTGTGATATTGTTCATCATATCCAGCAGAGGACAGGATGACGTTACTCTGCATATGGAAGGGGTGCACACTCCCCTCTGATATTTTTCATCCTATCCAGTGTGGGAAAGGATGATACAACTTCCAATATGGCAGGGGGTATAAACTCCACTGTAATATGGGTCATAATATTTAGGGGGAAAGAGGATATGATTACTTCCAGTATTGCAGTACACCCGCCTTGTGATATTGTTTGTAATATCCACGAGGTGAGAGGATGATATTACTCCTAATATCACAAAGAATGTACACACCCTGGTTTTGGGGGGCACATGGCAACACAGTCAAGCTCACGTACATGGCATTTGAGGTCAGGGCATGGAAAAATACTGGGGCACTGTGTGTATATTATTTGTGCATGAGAATGAAACAAGCTTTGTAGCCTGGGCACTTAAGCTAGCAGCCTAATTTGAGAGGAGAAACATTAATATGAAATGTAAGAGAGAATTCCTTCTAAGGACTATGTTATTATCCAATCAATTTCTTTAAAAGAAGGAGAGGCTGGGCAAGGTGGCTCACACCTGCAATCCCAGCACTTGAGGTAGGGAGTTGGAGACCAGTCTGGTCAACATAGTGAAAAACCCCTGTCTCTACTAAAAACACAAAAAATAGCCCGGCCTTGTGGTTTATTACCCCAGCTACTCAGGAGGCTGAGGCTGGAGAATCACTTGAAGCTGGGAGATGCACGTTGCTGTGAACTAAGATCATACCACTTCCAGTCTGTCATCTGACCTGTGCCTCTGTGTGTGCACTTGGTTTTCCCTGTCCATGTCCCATGCTGTACACACACTGTTATTAAGGCATTTTTATAGTAAAAAAAAAATTGTTTTGATTTCCATGTGATCTTTTTTGTCCAATATACATTTTGTCTTCTATAAAATACCTGTGCCCCTACTGAACACTTCTGTGTGTGGCTGCATATGTGTCTGTATGTCATGAAGAATAATTATCCACAGATCACAGATGCAGATCTCAGAGTTTCACTGCATTCCTATAATCTCTTCATCTCATAAGAATCTGAATTTTAATCTTTGAGACAGTGGCTATCCCTTATCTTTTGAAACAGAGATTGGAAATCCCAGGGCCTGAGCTGTTACACCCCAACGTCAATAAATTTCAATGACCATCTCATGCTGATCTTGAGTGGGAATGTTCTCATGTAACCAGTGGGAGGGAGGAGCTTCTCCCTTTTAGCAGCTATGTTGCAAGATGCTTTCCTTGTGGGCTTGGTCTCCTTGTCCTCACCATGACCTCATAACCACATCAGTCCCAGCTCATTTCTGAGAAAGCTGGGGCTCTGAGCCCCACTGAGAATTGGTGTCTGGGCTCAGGCAGCAGGAACACAGCAAAGGGGGAGGATTCTACATGCCAAGGTTGGGAGAGGCAAAGCTGGGAGTCGCAGGGGGAGAGAGAGGTTGCTGGGGAGAAGATGACGCCAGAACAGCTCAGGATTGGCTTTGAGTTTCCTGCCAGAGTCGACCTGATTCCGAAGACCAAGGCGCAGCTCCACTAAACCAGACCCATCCTCACTGTTAGTCTCCCGGCACCACAAACAGTAGGGCAGACAGGGCCCCTGACAGAACCAAGTGAAATTTCCCAGAGCTCTAGTCATTCATTCACCCTGATCCAGAGACTTCACACACCCAGGGAAAGACTCATCATTCCTACAGATAATGGACTAAGGGCAGTGGGGCAATGAGCAAGTGCTGGGGGAATAATTCCCTGTGCACACCTGGCCATCTGAGCTCTCCCGCGGCAGCTCTATGGGGCCCGCATGCAGCCTCCATGCTCCTGCTCATACTGCTTGCCCAGCTAGGACCCTTACAGCTCCACCTGAGTTACACAGACCCCTAAGTGAAAATCAACCAGCTCCAGCCTTCTCATTCACAGCCTCCTGCTTGTTCCCAGGAGATTCGGTCTCCTTCTTTTGCACCCTGGGTCCCTTCACTTATGCTTCCACTGTGGGTGGGTGGTCACAATCTCTGTGCCCTTTAGTGTGGATCTCTCTGCTGGAGGAGACAGGACGCCCTGCAATCAGGGACGGGTCTCATCCCTAACAGAGACGGCCATGTGGCCCAGGTTTGATGCACACCCGCAGAACTGCTATTTCTGGCTTCTATACACAATCTCTGGCTGGGCTGGTGGCTCAAGCCTGTAGTCTCAGCACTTTGGAAGGCCTCAGTTGGCAGATGGCATGAGTCCAGAAGTTTGAGACCAGTCTGGGCAACATGGTGAAACACAGTCTCTACAGAAAGTTAAGAGAGAGAGAGAGAGAGAGAGAGAGAGAGAGAGAGAGAGAGAGAGAGAGAGAGAGAGAGAGAGAGAGAGAAGGCATGGTGGCTCATACCTGTAACCCCAGCACTTTGGGAGGCCAAGGTGGGTGGATCACCTGAGGTCAGGAATTCAAGACCAGCCTGGCCAATATGGTGAAACCCTGTCTCTACTAAAAATACAAAAATTAGCCAGGTGTGATGGTATGCACCTGTAGTCTCAGCTACTCAGGAGGCTGAGGCAGAAGAATCACTTGAATCCGGGAGGCAGAGACTGCAGTGAGCTGAGATCTGAGATCTCACCACTGCACTCCAGCCTGGGTGGCAAAGCGAGACTCCATCTCAAAAAAAAAGAAAAGAAAAGAAAAGAAAGGCTGGGCACTGTGGCTCATGTGTGTAATCCCAGCACTTTCAGAGCAAAGGCGAGCACATCAAGAGATCAGTAGATCAAGACTGTCCTGGCCAACATGGTGAAACACTGTCACTGCTACAAATACAAAAAATTAGTTGGACATTGGGGACATGCACCTGTGGCCCCAGCTACTTGGGAGGCAGAGGCAGGAGAACTGCTTGAACCTAAGAGGCAGAGGTTGCAGTCAGCCAAGATGGTGCCACTGCACTGCAGCCTGGCAACAGAGTGAGACTTCATCTCAAAATTTAAAAAATAAAAAGAAGCCAAAGGTGGTGGTGCGTGACTGTAGTCCCAGCTGCTGCTCTGAAGGCTATGGTGGGAGGATCACCTGAACCCTGGAGACGGAGGTTACACTGAGCCAGGATTGCACCACTGCACTCCAGCCTGGGTGACACAGTGAGACTGTCCCCACAAAAATACAAAATCTGTCTTTATCTACAAGAGATACCTGCTGCCAAACTCATAATGAGGAAATACTGCAACCGACTGTGTACTCTCAGAAACCTGAGAAAAGTGACCAGGATCTCAGCCAGTGTCACCTTGTACTGCAAAGCCCTGCAGGACCATCTGTGCCGTTTCTTTCTATTCACTCAAAAAAGAAGAGATGAATTTTTTACAAATTACTTTATACCGTTCAAATAAACACATCAAGTGGTGCATTTAGAGGTGTTGGTTGAGGTCTCAGAGGCCGCATGACTAGAGGAGGGGGTGAATTCCGAGGGGACAGTCAGGTGAAGGTTGAGTGTCGGTTGAGACAGCAGGTCAGCCAAGTGAAGGAGGTGGTCGAAGTACGAGAGAAAACCTAGGAAGGAGGTGGCTGAGGGCTGAGAGGTCATGAGGAGATTCTTTAGGTCCTAGAGGAGACTCACATGAAGGTGACAGCTAAGGGAGGCCACCAAGGTAGAGAAGGTGGCCGAGGTGCCAGTGGCCACAAAATGGAACAGTAGGCTGAGGTCCCAAAGGCCACACTGCTGGAGGAAGAAGATGAAGTCCCCCAGGAAAGAGAGGTGGATGAGGTGGATGGGGTCCCCCAGGACAGAGAGATGGATGAGGTGGATGGGGTCCCCCAGGACAGACAGGTGAATGAGGTGGATGGGGACCTCCAGGACAGACAGGTGGATGAGGTGGATGGGGCTCTCCAGGACAGACAGGTGGATGAGGTGGATGGGGTCCTCCAGACAGACAGATTGATGAGGTGGATGGGGTCCCCCAGGACAGAGAGATGGATGAGGTGGATGGGGTCCCCCAGGACAGAGAGATGGATGAGGTGGATGGGGTCCCCCAGGACAGACAGGTGAATGAGGTGGATGGGGACCTCCAGGACAGACAGGTGGATGAGGTGGATGGGGCTCTCCAGGACAGACAGGTGGATGAGGCGGATGGGGTCCTCCAGGACAGACAGATTGATGAGGTGGATGGGGTCCCCCAGGACAGACATCTGGATGAGGTGGATGGGGTCCTCCAGGATAGACAGGTGGATGGGGTCCCCCAGGACAGACATCTGGATGAGGTGGATGGGGTCCTCCAGGATACACAGGTGGATGAGGTGGATGGGGTCCCACATGACAGACTAGATGGATGAGGTGGTTGAGGTACCTAAGGACAGACATCTGGATGAGGTGGATGGGGTCCTCCAGGATACACAGGTGGATGAGGTGGATGGGGTCCCACATGACAGACTAGATGGATGAGGTGGTTGAGGTACCTCAGGACAGACACCTGGATGAGGTAGATAAAGTCCCATAGGAGGTGCAGCTGGAGGAGGTGCTAGAGGTCCCACAAAACAAATAGTTGGAAGACATAAAGGAAGTCTCAGAGGACACTCAATTGCTGGAGGTGTCTGTGGTTTCAGAAGATCACCAGCTGGAGAAGATGGTGGAGATACCAGAGAGCACTTGACTGAAGGAGGTGACTGTGGTCTCAGAGAATCTTCACTTGGAGAAGATGGTTGAGGTGGCACAGGACATTCGAGTGAAGTAGGTGGTTGAAGTCCCAGAGGACACGTGACTGAAATAGGAAGTTGAGGTTCCAGAAAATGCTCAAGTGGTGGAGCTGCCTGTGGTCTGCCAGAAAGTCATTAGCTGTAGAAGATGGTAAAGGTAACAGATTCCACTCGGGTGGAGGAGTGTGTGGGCTCAGAAAGTCTTCAGCTTGAGATGGTGGCAGAGGTATCAGAGAACACTCAAGTGGAGGTGTGCGAGGCCTCAGAACATCTTCAGCTGGAGAGTGGTAGAGATACCAGAGGACACTCACGGTGAGGTGTGCAGGTGATCTTCTTATAAAATCTTCAGCTGAAGATGGTGGGAGAGGTACTAGAGTACACTCAGGTGGAGGTGTCTGTGGTCTCAGAAGATCATCAAGAGATACCAGAAGACACTCTATTGAAATAAGTGGCTGAGGTCCAAGGGGACACTCAAATGGTGGAACTACCTGTAATCTCAAAAATTTTCAGTTGGAGAAAGTGGTTGAGGTCCCAGAGGACACTGGATGGAAGCTGTGTGTCGTCTCAGAAAATCATCAGCTGGAGACGATGGTAGAGGTATCAGAAGATACTCGGGTGGTGGCATCTGTGGTTTTCAAAGATAATCATCTAGAGAAGGTGGTAGAGATGGCAGAAGACACTTGAGTGGTGGTGTCTGTGGTCTCCAAAGATTGTCATCTGGAGAAGGTGGTAGAGATGCCAGAAGACACTTGAGTGGTGGTGTCTGTGATTTTCAAAGATTATCATCCGGAGAAGGTGGTACCGATGCCAGAAGGCACTCAAGTGGTGGTGTCTGTGTTCTTGAAGTATCATCATCTGGAGAGGTGGAACAGGTGCCAGAAGACACTCGAGTGGTGCTGTCGTGGTTTTCAAAGATCATCATCTGTAGACAGTGGTAGAGGTGTCTGTAGACATTCGACTGGAGGTGCGTATAGACTCAGAAAATCATTGGCTAAAGGTGGTAGAGGTAATAAAAGATGCTCATCTGTAGGTGTCTGTGGTCTTGAAAACTCATCATCTGTAGAAGCTGGCAGAGGTGTGAATAGACACTCAGGTGGAGTTGTGTATGGGCTCAGAAAATCATTGGCTGAAGAAGGTGGTAAAGGTGCCAGAAGACATTCGGGTGTAGGTGTCTGTGGTCTCAAAAACTCATAATCTGAAGAAGCTGGCAGAGGTGTGCGTAGACACTCAGGTGGAATTGTGTATGGGCTCAGAAAATCATTGGCTGAAGAAGGTGGTAAAGCTGCCAGAAGACATGTCGGCACAGAGCCACTCACCTCTAGCTGGGAGGGCAGTGTGTCCTGTAGCCCCGAGAGGCCATGGTGCAGCCCCAGCACCAGCCCCTGGCAGCTGCCCTCTGCCTTCCTCTCCAGGGCTGCGTGGAGATTCTCACCATCCAAGTTCACCATCAGCCCGGCTGCCAGATTGCGTCCCACACTCTGGGCAGAAGCAAAGCTGTTGGGTGTCCCTGGGACCCACTGTCCCCTCTGTGGCCCAGGCACAGCCCCCTCCTCACCTGGAAGTACCTGTAGCCATCTATGGAGAAGGGCAGGCCCCAGTGCTTTAGGGTGGGCACGTTGTGGATATGATGGAAGCTAGCATGGAGCTGGCAGCTCGGGGACTCGGGGGTCAGGCCCTCTAGGCCAAGGGTAGCATCTAGCTGACCCCTCGCATTCCACAGTGCCAGGCATGCTGAGCAGTTGGAAGACACATGGGTGAGAAAAAAAGTTCCTCTGCCTTAGAGGGGAGTCCTGGGGAAAGAGGCCAGTGGGCAGGGATGGCCAGAGCCCCAGAGACCACTCAGCCCACTCCACCCCATTGAGTCCGGTGGGAACATGACGGGGGCCTGGCCAGCCCAGCTGCTCTCTGGAGGGTCCCCTGAGCCCCCCAGCTCCAGGTCTCACTGCCCGCAATACACCAGGTTAGACCATACGAAATTGTCCACATTTCACAGAAGTGGAGATTTCATCTAGTCCAACCTCACAGCACAGTCACCAAACGTAGCAAGCAGTGGAACCCGTGTCCCCTTAGGATTTCCAGCTCCTGAGGACAGGGCCCAAATCTCAGAGAGATGGTGTGTCCTCCCCTCACTGCTGCACCCGGCCCCTCCAGGCCTGGAGGGAACATCTCTGAGAAGCCCACGCAGGGGCTGTTGGGACTATTTCATAGCCGCTGTCCCAGAGGGCATCATTGGGGTCCTGGACCAGGCATCTACACTGCACCAGCTTTCCCAGGGAACGGGTTGGGGTTAGGAGGCCAGACTGGGGGAGGCAGGCAGGGGGAAGCCAGGCGGAGGGAGGCAGGTGGGAGGAGGCAGTCTGGAAGAGGCAGGTGGAGGAAGAGGCAGGTGGAGAGGGAGGGAGGGAGTGGAACAGGGTGGGGAGAGGGAGGGAGGAGAGGCAGGGAGGAAGAGAAGGGGAGAGGAAGGGAGAAAAGAGAGAGGAGCAGGGGAGAAGGGGGGAAGACAGGGAAGGAAGGAGTGGGGAGGGGGAGGGAAAGAGGAGGGGGGAAGGAGAGGGGAGATGACAGGGGAGAGGGAGGAGGAGGAGAGGGAGGGAGAGAGAAAGGAGAGGAGAAGGAGGGAGAGAGGAGGGGCTTGGTGGCACCTGCCATCACCATCTCATCTGAAGCATGCCAATACTGTAACATCGAGTGTCCTGAACCTGCGTGTTCTGGCTGAATCATAGCCCGGGGAAGAAGTGACAGATGTGCAGGGAAAGCCAGTAGGGGAAAGAAACGAAGCTGGAATGTGAGTTAGGGTGCTGGAATCTCATTTATCCCCCCTCCCTTGGCCCCAGGACTTGGGAGTCTTGGAGGAAGAAGCTGTTCTGCCTGGACCACTCATCCTACCTGCATCACTCAGCGTGCTGATATTTTGCGTCAGGCCACCTCCAAGCTGGCTGTGCCTAGGGCCCCAGGAGCAAGCTCCACCTAGAGCCAGGCTGGCCGCCTGGACCCAGATGCTGGCCTGGGCCCTCAGGTTCCTCCTCTGGGCCTGCAGCTGGCCCTTCAGCTGGAGCTCTGCAGGCAAGGCCTGGCTGCTGTTCTGGGTGAGGACACAGGTCACGCTGCGCACGCTAGTGCCGTTCCCTGCCTTCTCATGCTTGTCCCGCAGGAGGAAACCCAGCACAGCTGAGTCAGCAGTGACTCTGAGGGTGCCTGCAGAGGATGGGAGAGGAGAACAGAGCAGGGGGCGGCTCAGGGAACCGAGCTGCTTTGGAGAGGAGGGAAAAGAATTTCAGGGTAGGAAGAGGCTAGATTCATGATGTCACACTTGTAACTCATGTCAGAAATGTCACATTTGTAGGCTGGGCGTGGTGGCTCATGCCTGTAATCCCAACACTTCAGGAGGCCAAGGTGGGTGGATCATGAGGTAAAGAAAATGAGACTAGCTTGGCCAACACGGTGAAACCCCATCTCTATTAAAATACAAAAATTAGCTGGGCGTGGTGGCGCACACTTGTAGTCCCAGCTACTTAGGAGGCTGAGGCAGGAGAATCGCTTGGACCCAGGAGGTGAAGGTTGCGGTGAGCTGAGATCGCACTACTGCGCTCCAGACTGGGTGAAAGAGCGATACTCCTACTCAAAAGAAAAAGAAATGGCAGCACATTTGTGAAATCCATCAAATTATGGCAGCTCCCGCACAGGATACTCTGAAAATCAAGCATGCTAATCTGCAAAGTAATAGAGAAAACCCGAATAGCTCTGGATTTATATGTTCTCCAAACAAATCCCACAGAGAACCTCCAGAGGTCTTCACTGGTAGAGTCCATCAGACATGTAGGGACCATCACCACCAATCTCATACAAACGCTTTCAGAAAAGAAAAAGAACAGAATCATCAACTTGGTTTATGAAATCAGCATAAACCTCATACCAAACCTGACAAGAGCTTTGCAAAAAAGGAAAATTACAACGCAATAGTGCTGTGAACACAGATACCAATTTTTTTTTTTCTTTTCTGAGACGGAGTCCCGCTCTGCTGCCAGGATGGAGTGCAGTGGTGCGATCTCAGCTCACTGCAACCTCCGCCTCCCAGGTTCAAGCGATTCTCTTGCCTCAGCCTCTGGAGTAGCTGGGACTATAGGCACCCACCACCACGCCCAGCTAATTTTCATATTTCTACTAGAGATGAAGTTTCACCATGTTGGCCAGGACAGTCTCAATCTCCTGACCTCAAGATCCGCCTGCCTCGGACCCCCCAAGTGCTAGGATTACAGGCGTGAGCCGCAGTGCCCAGCCCACGAATACCAACTTTCTTAACAAAGTATTAGGAAACCAAATTCAATTACATATAGAAAGAAAAATGCTTATGAAACAATGGAGGGAATCCCGCTAAAGCAAGGTTGGTTTCACACTGAAGACCAATTTAACTCACTCTACTAACAAAATGAAAGTGGAAAACCATGTGAATATGGACTAGATTCAGAAAAGGCATCTGACTACATTCCACACCCATTCTTAAGAATAATAAAAACTGGCCAGGCATGGTGGCTCATGCCTATAATCCCAGCACTTTGAGGGGCTGAGGCAGGCAGATCACTTGAGGCCAGGAGTTTGAGACCAGCCTGGCCAACATGGTGAAATTCTGTCTCTAGTAAGACTACAAAAATTAGCCAGGTGTGGTGGCGGGTGCCTGTAATTCCAGCTACTTGGGAGGCTAAAGCAGGAGAATCACTTGAACTCAGGAGGTGGAGGTTGCAGGTTACAGTGAGCTGAGATTGCACCATCCAGCCTGGGAGAAGAGCAGGACTGTCTCTAAAAAACAAACAAAACTCTGCAATCTGATAAAGAACATCTATGCAAAACCAATAGAAAACATGAAAATTATTTGCGGAAATTTTGAACATTTTCCTTGTAAGACTAAGAACAAGGTGAGAATTTTTGCTGTTAGCATTTTTATTCAATATTATACTGTAGTTCTTACCCACTGTAGTAAGAAAAAAAAAAAAAAACTTTAGTGGCATAAAAATATCAGACCAGGCATGGTGGCTCATGCCTATAATCCCAGCACTGTGGGAGGTGGAGGTAAGAGGACTGTTTAAACTCAGGCGTTCCAGACCAGCCTGGGCAACAAATGGAGACCATGCCTCTAAAAAACAATTATCTGGGTATGCTGGCATGCACCTGTAGTCCCAGCTACTTGGGAGGCTAAGGCAGGCGGATTGCTTGAGCCCAGGAGTTTGAGGCTACAGTGAGGCATGATCGTGCCACCACACCTCAGTCTGGGTGACAAAACGAGGCCCCATCTCAAAAAAAAAAAAAAAGGCATAAAAATCCAAATGGAAGAAAACATTCTATTCCAGAATACATAAAGAGTATTTACAGCTCAATAAAAGACAACTTTTAAAATGGGGAAAAAATTGATCTGACCTGTCTCAAAGGAAGCTACGTGAACAAATAACATACACGAAAATATGATCAACATCATTCATCAACAAAAAAATGCAAATTAATGCCACAAAGAGAGACCACTAGACATTTAAATGGTTATTTCTTTGAGACAGGGTTTCACTCTGTGGCCGGGCTGGAATGCAGTGACGCAATCATGGCTTGCTGCAACCTCCACCTTCCAGGCTCAAGCGATCCTCCCACCCCAGTCTCCACGTAGCTGGGACTACAGGCATGCGCCACCACATCCCGCTAATTTCCCAAATTTTTGTGGTATCAAAGAGTCTGCTTATGTTGTCCAGGTTGTTCTCAAACTCCTAGCCTCAAACAATCCACCCTTCTCAGCCTCCCAAAGTGCTGGGATTACAGGTTTGAGTCACTGCTCCCAGCTGAGATTGGCAGGTTTCATTGCATAAATTTACGTGACCAGAGGAAGGAAGTAAGGGAGGGAGATTAAGAGACGGGGGGACTGTAAGAAAATACTGAGCTTTAGTTCGTGATGTGCCCGCTAATCCATTTAGAGGTAAGGTGTTCTGATGTCTACAACTTACTCTGGAAAGCATCAGTAAGAACACAGATGGATGTTTTACAGGACAGGGGTCTGGATGCAGACCCCAAAACAGGCTTCCTGGATCTCGTGCAAGAAAGAATTCAGGGCGAGTCCACGGTGCAAAGCAAAAGCAAATTTATTAAGAAAGGAATAATAACTACTCAAGACAGAGCAGCCCTCAGGACTGCAGGCTGCCTGTTTTTACGGTTATTTGATTATATACACTAAAAAAGGTGGGTTATTCATGCCCACCGCTTTGTATTTTTTATTTATTTTATTTGAGATTGTTTCGCTCTTGTTGCTGTTATGCGTAAATTTTTGGTGCCACAAAAGTAGCACTCGAATATTAATTTCCTCAGTAAACAGGTGTCCACAACCACGCCCAGCTAATTTTTGTATTTTTAGTAGAAGACAGGGTTTCACCAAGTTGGCCAAGATGGTCTCAAATTCCTGACCTCGTGATCTGCCCACCTCGGCTTCCCAAAGTGCTGTAATTACAGGCGTGAGCTACCACGCCCAGTCAATGGCAAGCACAGCTGGACAAGGGAGAGGAAGGAGTTCTTATTCCTGACACAGGTAGTCCCTACTGCTGTGTCATTCCTATTGGCTAGGGTTAGACTGCTCAGTCTAAGCTAACTGTGATCGGCTATTTTAAAGAGAGCAGGGGTATGAGCCGGAGTGGTGGGGTGGGTAGTTTGGCAGGAAAGACGCTTATGGAACAGTTCAGAGCAGGTGACAAGGACAGGAGACGAGAACAGGTGGCCTGGATGACCTCAGGATGGAGAAGGGGGCGGGGAACAGATGTGAACTACTGATTAGAACTGGTGGAAAAGGTTGTTTACTGAAACTACAAGGAAGTTAAACTTTAAAGTAGAGAATTAAAGAATAAGAGGCCTGAACATACTGACACACTGATTCTTTGAAGAGAAACTTGGAGTTCACTGTATCTAATGCTGCCCAGGCTGGAGTGCAGTGGCGTGATCTCAGCTCACTGCAACCTCCACCTCCCAGGTTTAAGCAATTCTCCTCCCTCAGCCTTCCGAGTATTTGGGACTACAGGCATGCACCACACCACGGCCACCTAATTTTTTTGTATTTTTAGTAGAGATGGGGTCTCTCCATATTGGCCAGGCTGGTCTTGAACTCCTGACCTCAGGTGATACACCCACCTCAGCCTCCCAAAGTGCTGAGATTACAGGCATGAGCCACCGCCCCTGGCCCATACCTCTCCTTTTTTTAGACCACATAGGGTAACTTCCTGATGTTGCCATGGCATCTGTAAACTGTCATGGTGCTGACGGGAGTGTAGTAACGAGGACGACCAGAGGACACTCTTGTCACCATCTTGGTTTTTGGTGGGATTTAGCCGGCTTCTTTACTGCAACCTGTTTTAGCAGCAAGGTCATTATGAAATGTATCTTGTGCCGACCTTCTATCTCATCCTGGGATTCAGAATGCCTTAACTTCTGGGAATGCATGTTAGACATAGTGAACTCCAGGCTTCTCCTCAAACAATCAGTGTGTCAGTATGTTCAGCTCCAGTTTAAAGTTTAACGTCCTGGTCCTCTTTGCCCCCTTGCCTCTAGTTTCAGTAAACAACTTTCCTGCCCGTTCTAATCAGTAGTTCACATCTGTTCCCCTGGTCACCTGCTCTGACCTGAGTCACCCCTGGTCACCTGCTCTAACCGGTCCAGTAACCGTCCTTCCTACCAAACTATCCACTCCACCACTCTAGCTGCTACCCCTGTTCCCTTTAAAATAGCCAATTGGAATTAGCTTAGACTGTGCTGTCTAACCCTAGCCAATAGGAGAATGATATAGCAGTAGGGGCGACCTCCGTCAGGAATAAAAACCCCTTACCCTCCCTTGACCACGTGTGTGTGCTCATTATTGCTCCATCTGTGAGCCAAATCTTCCATAGAAGTAAATTGCCTTGGTGAGAAAATTTATATTCGAGTGCTAGTTCTTCTATGGCACTGAAAATTTATACATAACATGCAGCCCAGTAGTTCTCAGCCTCTTTTTACCCAGCTCCCATTCAAGATGGAGTTGCTCTGGTTTACACACCTCTGACAGGTGGATAGTGCATAGGGGATAAAGAAAATAACGCAAATGCAAACAATTATAGTAGTTAGGTGGGGGGCACATGGGTGTTTGCTGTACGGTTGGACTTTTCTCTATGCTGAGGGGGAGTGGGAGGGAGAGGAGCCATCCTTCAGGGACTCCCATGGGGTAAATCTAGGAAAACTGGGCACTAAAATAAATCATGATCATTATGGATTACAGAATAAAACAGGAATCCATGAGTCCGTACTGAGGTTAAGGAAGGGAGGAAAGGGGGACAGTGATATAGTTGGGACCTATGTCCCCAACAACCCCATGTTGAATTGGAATCCCCAGGGTCGGAGGCGGGGCCTGGTGGAAGGCGGCTGGATCAGTGGGAGCAGATTTCTCAGAAACAGTTTAGCAGCATCCCCTTGGGACTGTCCTTGTGACAGTGAGATCTGGTTGTTTAAACGTGTGTAGTGGCACACCCCTCTTTCTCTTAATCCTGCTCTGGCCTGTGACGTGCTGGCAGCCCACCCCCCAGCTCCCCACCTCAAGAAGCAAATGCACCATGCTTCCAGTACAGCCTGAAGAACTATGAGCCAATGTCTTTATAAATGACCCAGTCTCAGGTATGTTATAGCATTTCGAGGACAGATTAGGACAGAAGGGAAGGGAAAGGCAGAGGGAGTGAGCAGGGAAAGCATTCTACCCTGAGCAATACAGAGACTCACTCGATCTCCCAGGCTGGAGGGCAGTAGCACAATCCTGGCCCACTCCAACCTCCGCCTCCTGTTCAAGTGATTCTCATGCCTCAGCCTCTTGAGCAGCTGAGACTACAGGCATACAACACCGCGCCTGGCAAATTTTTGTATTTTCAGTAGCAACAGGGTTTCACCATGTTGGCCAGGCTGGTCTTTAACTCCTAGCCTCAGGTGATCCTCCTGCCTCAGCCTCCTCAAGTGCTGGGATTACAGTCATGAGCCACCACACCTGGCCTCTAAGCAATAAATCCTTTTTTTAATTAGAAAAATCCCCATTTGGCAATCATCATAGCAGTAACAGACTCAGACCAGCATCATCAGTGGACGCTAAACCTAGGAGGTTCACAATTCGATGAGACCACAGAATACTTACAAGTATCTCACCACAATTACTCATTAATTACAAAGGAAACAATTGAGAGCTTTACAGCCAAGAAACCTAGCAGACCCCACCTTAATCAAGAGATCCAAGCTAATGTCACCAACGCTGTACAAATGGACAGCAGGTGCCACCTGACAGGAGGCTGCCTCACTTCTGCGGTGTCCTACCAACAGGCTTCCTGGAATGCAGGCATCAGGAAGCATCTCTCAAACCCAGACGGAGGCTGTTTCACAACATGACTGCCTCGCACCCTGCAAAATGTCAGTATTGGCCAGGCGTGGTGGCTCACACCTGTAATCCCAGCACCTTGGGAGCTGAGGCAGAACTTCAGCTCAGGAGGTTGAGACCAGCCTGGCCAACGTGGTGAAACCCCATTCTCTACTAAAAATACAAAAAAATTAGCCAGATGTGATGCTGTGCTCCTGTAATCACAGCTGCTTGGGAGGCTGAGGCAGCAGAATCACTTGAACCTGAGAGGCAGAGGCTGCTGTGAGCTGAGATCGCTCCTCTGCACTCCAGCCTCGTGGGTAAGAGCAAAATGCTCTCATAAAATAAAAAAAAGAAAGAATTATCATGTCTGCACCCTAAGAAAACACAAGTCAGGAATGAAATCATAAACAGAGTAGACATACATGTACATATAGAGAGAATATGAATATGAGAATAATCAACGAAATGTAAAATGTTAGCAATTGATTAATCTGGGCAAAGGAGCTGTGGGATTCTTTGTACTATTCTTGCAACTTTTCTACAAGTCTAGTGTTACATCAAAATAAAAAGTTTTCTAAAAAAATATGCCTGGAAACCCTGCACCCACCTCTCCCTCCTGGAGATACACAATGTCTGTTAGCATTTTAAAGGCTTTGACAAGTCCTGCATAAGGAACCCTATTTGGTTTTTAGTTAGCAGATTTTCTTTGTCAGAATGCATATTCATTTCTCACAAAGGGGAATCCTCTAGGCCCCTTTATCTAAAACTGTGTATACACCAGTGAGATGCTGGAATTGGAACATCAGTGGGCTTGGGTGGACTGAATCTACTTCGCAGTTCCATAGAAAGTGCTTGCCCCTGCCCCATGGTGTTCCCCAGGCCCTCACCCTCTCAAAGTGTCTCCTTCTGCTTCAGCCTTCCTGCGAGTGTCAGGAGGCGGGGCATCGCTGCCCAGCCAGCCACCGTGTGCCGGGTTTGGCTCTGTAAGGTCAGGACCTGGCCTCCCCTCCTTTCCTCAGATGCCTTGAGGAGCAGCTGTGCCATGTTCTGGTCCAGTAGTGCCTTGGAAAACAGCCAAATCCTAGACGGTGAAGTAAGGGGGTTAAGATCAGGCTTTGTAGTCAGGCAAAGCTGGGTTCCAAATAGCAGGATAACCTGGGACAAGGATATAAGCTCTCTGAGCATCCGCTTCTTCTTATGTGAAGTGGGGAATAAAGTGGACATACTGATATTAAGCATTTTTTGGAGGGCGGGGAAGACTCTCACCCAGGCTGGAGTGCAGTGGCACGATCTCGGCTCACTGCAACTTCTACCTCTGAGGCTCAAATGATTCTCCTGTCTCAGTCTTCCAAGTAGCTGGGATTATAGGCCCCCGCCACCACACCTGGATAATTTTTGTATTTTTAGTAGAGACGGGGTTTCAGCATATTGTCCAGGTTGGTCTTGATCTCCTGACCTCAGTTGATCCACCTGCCTCAGTATCCCAAAATGCTGGGACTATAGGCATAAGCCACTGTGCCTGGCCCTGAACTGAAATTGATATTGATTCTGACAGGTACTCACCCAGGTGTGACAGAGGGTGTTTCCACCTATGGCCACCCCTTCCCACACACTCTCCTGCAATGTGACTTTGCCACTCCTGCATTAAGATGTGAGATCTATTTCCTCTCCCTTTGAATCAGGGCTAGCCTTGTGACCTGTGTTTTGGTCAATAGAATGTGGCATAAGTGACACTGTAGAACTTTCAACGTAGAACCCTAAGATCTGCAACTTTCACCTTCCACAGGAACACTTCCTCTTGGAACCCAGACACCTGGTAGGAAGTCTGACCAACCTGAGACTGCCATGATGTGAGGAAGCCCAAGCAGCCACTTGAAAAGAGAGAGGGGGGTTGCATGTGGAAGAGCACCAAGGTGCCACACATGGGAAGGAAGCCGCCACTCCGTCCTCAGCCCATGCACACAGCTGGCTGGTAACTGACTCGTCTGAAGGCTGATGTCAGCCAAGAGTCTCAGAGAATGACCCCTGCTGATGCCACATAGAGCAGAACTGCCTAAGCCTTGAGGAAACTTCTGACCCACAGAATTGTGAGCACACAAAATGGTTGTTCTTTAATCTCTAAGCTTTGGGGTAGCTCACTATGCAGCAATATCTAACCAACACGCTCTCTGCCACGCACCGCACACTTTAGACGCACTGACTCCTTACAAAAGCCCTGTGAGTTTTGAGAATATTATGATCGCCAATATACAGATGAGGAAACAGGTAGACAGAGAGTCACATATCCAAAGCTCAAGCAGCTATCAGTGCCCAATACACAGGGCTGTTTACAATTAAATCAACTGGAATACAAGGTGCCTGCTCCTGGGTCATAATGAGTGATTGACAGATGTGAGGAAAGGAACAGACTTGTGAAGCTTGATGTTAAACTGGCTGGAAAACTGTGGCAGGGGACGCAGTTCCTATCATCACACAGTGAATTGCTTACGTGACACCATGAGAGAGATTTCCCTTGAGCTTCACCACTAGGAACAAGATGAGCCGTGCATTTCATGGTGCACAGCTGTGGAGTGTGTGTGTGCACTTTCTGAGGGCCACTGCAAATACTACTACTTTTTGGTTTCTCTCTTTGCATTGGCTGCTAGGAAACTCAGAGCCAAATCTTCAGTTGAGCTCTAAAAAAACACAGAGGAACACATGGCATCCATTTTGTTTGCTGATATTACTTTGAGCATCTTCCTATTTTTCTTTTCCCTTCTGCCAGCTTCCTTGTGTATCTTTTTAAAATCTAGAACAAGGGCTGGCAAACTATAGCTTGTGGGCCCCAACTGGCCCACCACTGGTTTTTATAAATAAAGTTTTATTGGATCACAGTCACGCACATTATTTATGAATGGTCTGTGACACTCTTGTGCCTCAATGGCAGGGTTGCGTAGTTGCAACAGCGACCACACAGTCCGCAAAGCAGAAAATATTTACCATCTGGCCTTTTACTGAAAGTCTGCCAACTCCTGACCTAGAACAAGGTACATTTTAATAATGTGCCTCAAATCCTTTTCAGACTGGAGATAAGGACGGACAGGTGGACATGTGGGTGGACAGACAGCTGTGGTGGCAATTCTGAGGACAAGGTTATCTGGGGCCACGTTCACGGACAAGGGTCTCCTTAAATCCATGCCCTAAAGCTGGAACAAACCTGGGACTGCAAAGGACACTTTTTTGTTTTTTTGAGACAGAATTTTGCCCTTTTTGCTCAGGCTTAAATGCAATGGCACGATCTCGGCTCACTATAACCTCTGCCTCCCGGATTCAAGCAATTCCCCTGCCTCAGCCTCCTAAGCAGCAGGGATTACAGGCACACGCCATCACACTTGACTAATTTTGTATTTTTAGTAGAGACTGGGCCTCTCCATGTTGATCAGGCTGGTCTCAAACTCCTGACCTCCGGTGACCAGCCTGCCTCAGCCTCTCGAAGTGCTGGGATTACAGGCCTGAGCCACCACGCCCGGATCACAGAGGAAATATTTAATGGAGACCTAGTTTGTACCAGAATATGCAGTACTCAAAATAGCAGAATATAGTGATGTAATAGGAAATATATCCTTAGTCTCTGCCCCTAATCCTTGACACAGAGATCCTAATCCCTTGGAAGTAGGACATGCCTTTTGTTGATAGGAGCACCTTTGGTTCTAATGAGGTGACTCTTGGCGGCTTCCTGGATTGGAGTGGTCAGCAGAAAGACCAAGCCATGATTAGAGCTTGGAACTTGAATCCTCTGAGAAGGGGAGAATGGCTGGAGACTGAGTTATTCGGCAGTCACGCCTACATGATGAAACCACCATAGAAATCCCTGAACCATGGGGCTCACAGAGAGCTTCTGGGCTGAACACACAGAGGATGCTGAGCCCAGAGAGGGCAGGGAAGCCCAGAACCCCTTCCCCCATACCTTGCCCTATGCGTCTCTTCCATCCGGCCATTCTCCAATCATAGCCTCTATAAGCAATGAGTAAATATAAATAAAAGGTTTCCCTGAATTCTGTGAGCCATTTTCGCAAATGATCAGACACAAGATGGGAGGAGGTCATAGGGACCTCTGAGTTATAACCAGCTGGTCAGGAGGCAGGGGAGAGCCCAGAAGCAGAGGGTAGACAGAAAGGGTCCACAGGAACCTGAGTGTGGGGAAGGACCCCCTCCTCCAGGAAGCCCTCCTGATCCCCTCCAGCTCTCGAGCACTCACCAAGCACAGTGGGAGCTGAACCTAGGTTCTTCCATTGTGATGGGAGCAGTCATGGTAGATAACATGAAGAATCATAATAATCTACAAGTAATAATGTGTAATGATGTATAAAATGTGGCTCATGCCTGTAGTCCCGGCACATTGGGAGGCTAAGTCAGAAAAACTGCTTCAGGCCAGGAGTTCAAGACCAGCCTGGGCAATATAGTAAGATCCTGTTCCTACAAAAATGGTACAAAAATGCAGCCAGGTGTGGTGGCGAGCCTGTAGATCCGGCTACTAGCAAGGCTGAGGGGAATGGTGTCTAAGCTTGTGGGCAGTCTTGCACACTTTACCTGAGGGGGCTGATGCCACCTCCAGGGTCAGAACTCAGTTAATTTGTAGGACAACCAGTTAGTGTCCACCAGAGAATTGCTTGCTGGGAAAAAGACCCCCCGCCCCTGGTCACACAGGCGTCATGTCTGAGCACCCAGAGGACAGTAGCAGGGAAGTCTGGCATTTCGTTTGACACCTGCAGCAAAGAGGGTACCCACTGAGCATGCCCACTGGCCCTGGCATGGAACTCACATGCAGCGCTCAGTTCATCCACCCTAAGAAGCAGGGGGAGAAACTGAGGCACAGAAGGGAGAGTGGTCCCAGAGGCAGCAGTGGCAGAGCCAGGACCTGAACCCAAGTGGCCAACCCTGGACCCCACCATACTGGACACATCTATATGCAAATATATACTCAGATGTGAGACCAGAGGGAGACACACGTTCTTTGGGTCACTAGTGATTTTGTTTCATTCATTTTTACATTATTACTATTATTGCTATTTTAGCAACAGGCTCATTTCACTCTGCCGCCCAGGCTGGACTGCAATGGTGCAACCATAGCTCACTGCAGCCTCCAACTCCGAAGCTCAAGCAATCCTCTCATCTCAGCCTCCCAAGTAGCTGGGATTACAGGTGCATGCCACCACATCTGGCTTTTAAAAATATTTTGTACAGATGGGGTCTCACTATGTTGTCCAGGCTGCTCTTGAACTCCTGAGCTCAAACAATCTTCCCACCTCAGCCTCATGAGGAGCTGGGACTACAGGTGCACCCCACATCTGGCTAATATATTTTTTAATTTTTTGTGGAGATGGGGTCTCGTGGTATTGCATAAGCTGCCCTGGAACTCCTGAACTCAAGCAGTCCTCCTGCCTTAGCCTCCCAAAGCCCTGGGGTGTGACCCATGGTGCCCTGCCCTTACACATCATCCTTTAAGCCATCTACAATCAACGCTCTCATAACAATACAAAAAAGAAAGAAAGGGTCAAAGTGGAAAACTGAATGCCACCTGCTTTTGATGCCCGCCCTCAGTGGCACCGATGGGGCTGACTTGGGTGTGGTTTCAGAGGGACAGAGAGGGGCCTCTGAGTGAGGACTTCCCATGTCCCAAGACACGTGCCTTTTGCCCTCTATGGTCTCCCCGCCTCGTCGCAGGCCACCTAGAGACCGTTACCTTGCTGGGGTGATCTTTCCAGACAGCTGCAGCCGAACAGCCCTGGGGGCGCTGAAGACAGCCTGGTGGAGAAGGACACTCACGCCCCAGCCCTGGCCGCTCCTCCGAGTGTCCTGGCTGGCGTCGACCTCCAGCAGAACCAGCTCCCGGCTGGACATTCGCACAGATAGGGACCCATTGAGGCTGCGCACTCTGTAGTGCCCGGCAGCTGCCTGCACCTGCAGGGAGGCAGGGGAAGGACAGGGAGGGTCTGTGGGATCCTGGGTGTGGGGGAGGGCTGCCTCCTCCTCCAGGAAGCCCTTCTGGGCCACTCCAGCTTTGAGTACCCACCAACCATGGTAGACAGCACACAAGCAGGAAGAGAAACAGACAGAGGGAGGACGGGGAGCTAGCCCACCCCAGCCCCAGCTCCCAGCTCAGGAGTACAGTCTCATCTTGACCTTTCCACCACACGTGAAATGGGAGTTCTTACTGTGAAATGGAGAAACTGAGGCTCTGAGAGGGTCACATAGGCCACCTGAGTCTGCCTAGCTCTAAAACTTGTGCCGGTGCCTGAAGAGGCTGGTGGGGGAAGCAGAGGACATCTTTGCAACTCCTCCACAGAAAAGGAGGCCCTATAGAGTGCCTGCCAGGAACCAAAGGACCCAGAATTTCTGGGGTTCAAAGGGGATGGCATCTGAGTACCCGAGTGGTCAGGCTGGGGTGAACACGTGGCTGGGCCCAACAAGGGTATTGAGGGGAACAGTGGCGGGTGCGAGCAGAGAGGCCCAAGGCTCTACCAGCTCCTCAGGACCTGAGTCCCTCCCTTTCCTGATCTGGGCCTCAGTCTCGCCATCTGCAAAGTGGGTTTAGCCCTGTGGTTCTCAATCCAGTCTGTGCCTTGCAATTTTTTTTTTTTTTTTTTAATTTTCTGAGATGGAGTCTCACTGTGTCACCCAGACTGGAGTATAGTGGTGCAATCTCGGCTCACTGCAATCTTCACCTCCTAAGTTCAAGTGATTCTCCTGCCTCAGCCTCCTGAATAGCTGGGATTACAGACACCTGCCTCAATGCCCAGCTAATTTTTTTTGTATTTTTAGTAGAGTCTGGTTTATTTTATTGCCCAGGCTGGTCTCAAACTCCTGACCTCAGGTGATCTGCCCGTCTCGGCCTCCCAAAGTGCTGGGATTACAGGGGTGAGCCACCATGCCCAGCCTGGAAAGCTTTTAAAAGAATGCCTGGTGCCTCCATAGATGAACTGATAAATAAAATATGATACATCCACACAATGGACTATTATCCAGTGCTAATATGAAATGAGCGATTAAGCTGAAAGTGACATAGAGGAGGCCAAGCATGGTGACTCACACCTGTAATCCCAGCACTTTGGGAGGCCAAGGGAGAAGGATCACCTGAGGTCAGGAGTTCGAGACCAGCCTGACCAACATGGAGAAACCCTGCCTCTACTGAAAATACAAAAATTAGTCAGGCATGGTGGTGCATGCCTGTAATCCCAGCTACTCAGGAGGCTGAGGCAGGAGAATCTCTTGAACCCAGGGGGCAGAGGCTATAGTGAGCCAAGATCATGCCATTGCACTCCAGCCTGGGCAAAAAGAGCAAAACTGTCTGAAAAAAAAAAAAAAAAAGACATTGAGGAAACTTAAATGTATATTACCAAGTGAAGAAGCCCATTTGAAAAGGCTGCACACCGTATTCCAGCTCCGTGACATTCTGGAAAAGGCAGAACCACAGCGAGTAAAAAGAGCAGTGGTTGCCGGCGGGTGGAGTGTAGGAGGGATGAAAAGGTAGAGCCCGGAGGATTATTTAGGGCAGAGAAACTTCTCTGAATGACGCTGTAATGGCAGATCCATGACTCTATATGCATCTGTCAAACCCATAGACTGGCAGGGCACGATGACTCACACCTGTGATCCCAGCACTTTGGGGACCAAGGCAGGAGGACTGCTGGAGGCCAGGAGTTTGAGACCAGCCTGAGCAACAGAGCAAGACCCCCTATCTCTACAAGAATCGAAAACCCTAGCTGAGCGTGGTGGCGTGCACCTGTAGTCCCAGCTACTCAGAAGGCTGTGGTGAAAGGATGGCTGGAGTCTGGGAGGTGGACGCTGCAGTGAGCCATGATCATGCCACTGCACTCCAGCCTGGGTGACAGAGCAAGACCCCGTCTTAAAAATTAACATAAAATGGCCAGGCACATTAGCACATGCCTATAATCCCAGCACTTTAGGAGGCTGAGGCAGGCAGATCACCTGAGGTCAGGAGTTTGAGACCAGCCTGGCCAACACGGCAAACTCTGTCTCTACTAAAAATACAAAAATTAGCTAGTTGTGGTGGCGGACGCCTGTAATCCCAGCTACTCCTGAGGCTAAGGCAGGAGAATCTCTTGAACTTGGGAGGCAGAGGTTGCAGTGAGCCAAGATCGTGCCACCACAGTCCAGCCTGGGCGACAGAGCCAGACTCCATCTAAAAAACAAAACAAAACAAAAACAACTAAAATTAATCTTTGAGCCAGGTGCAGTGGTTCACGCCTGTAATCCCAGCACTTTGGGGGCCGAGGCAGGTGGATCACCTGAGGTCAACAGGAGCTCAAGATCAGCCTGGCCAACGTGGTAAAATCCCATCTCTACTAAAAACACAAAAAATTAGCCAGGCATGGTAGCATATGCTTGTAATCCCAGTTACTTGGGAGACTGAGGCACGAGAATCGCTTCAACCTGGGAGGCTGAGGTTGCAGTGAGCCAAGATTGGGCCACTGCACTCCAGCCTGTGCGACAGAGTGAGACTGCCTCAAAAATAATAATAATAATCTTTGAACCCATTAGATGATCCAGCATCCATGCTTCCAGGGGAACCCACCCCCACTCCCCAGTGAGTTCAGGGAATCGCATGAGCTCTGAAGCCAGACGCCTGGGTTCCCATCCAAAATCTTCCTCTCGTGAGCTCCATCATCTTGGGCAAGTCACGCCACCTAAGTCTCAGAACCATACACCCAAAATGGTACCACAGTGCTCCACACCCCACACAACAGCATCAAGAGCTGTTCACAAGATAATCCACAAGGAGGGTTTAGAACAGGGCCTGCCATGCAATCACTCCACAGACGTCAGCTCCTAGAATGAATGGTTCATATGATGGTGGTTCCTCGGATCTAAGATGCCAGCAGTGCTCAGATGGGCCGTGATCTTAGGGAATGCCACAAAAGCAAAAGGTTGCTAGTGAAACGGTGACCTGTGTCCTTGTATAGATATATCCTGACTTCGGGGACATCAACCTGTGAAAGCTCGTGCCTCTCAGAATAAGCAGATTCCTCCATTCAGAGCCATTCTTCAGCTCCATTCAATTTCCTAAAACCCAACACACAGGGAATGCACAGCAGGTGTTTGAAAAATGCTGTCAGGGCTGAATGCAGTGGCTCATGACTGTAATCCCAGTACCTTGGGAGACTGAGGGAGGAGGATCACATGAAGCCAGGAGTTCAAGACCAGCCTGGGCAACACAGTGAGACCCTGTCTCTGCCAAAAAAAAAAAGAAAAAATACAAAAACTAGCCAGGTGTCGTGGCACATGCCTGTGGTCCCAGCTACTCAGGAAACTGAGGTGGAAGGATCGCTTGACCCCATGCGGTCAAGGCTGAAGTGAGCCGTGATTACGCCACTGCACTCCAGCCCAGGAAACAGTGAGATCCTGGCTCAAAAGAAATTTATCTTGAAATTTCTCAGGCTAGGTAAAGTGGCTCATGCCTGTGATCTCAGCACTTTGGAAGGCTGAAGCAGGAAAACAGCTTGAGGCCAAGAGTTTACAACCAACCTGGGCAACATAGTGAGACCCCACCTGTAATTAATTTTTTTTATTGATATCAAATTAGTGGTCTGCCCCACACCTCCTGAGGGCCTCATCCCTGTCAGGATTTCCTATGTGCACCTCCATGTCCCTGAATTAGCCACCACCTAATTCCTGTGCAAACACCACGCACACCCTGCTCAACGAAGCCGCAAACTTCGTTGGGGACAGGGCTCTCTAGGGCCCCGGCCCTGGGGGCTTCCACCTGGATATCTTTCTCCACCTCTTTATTTCCACACTGTGCAAAATACCCTGGGTCAATAAACCCTCCTGAAACATTACACGGCTTCTCCCAAGCCCAATAGAGGGCACAGTTAGGAGGAAAATTCTGTTTCTGTCCATTTTCAAGAGTGAAATATGATCCTTCATCCCCACCCCCGGGAGGCTAAAACCCTTCTTGCCTGGACAATCACTTCCAAATGATGGATTTGGAAACCTCTCTGCCATCTGTTCTTGGTTCTGCAGAGGCCGTTTGGCTAAGAATGACGCTGCAAGTGCGGCCTCCCTCCCTCGGGCCCCCAACCTGCCTTCCTTCCATCCACCGCCCAGCAGGCCGGCTGCTCACACACAACCCTTGGCAGGCAAGTCAAGGTCATCCCCTAGGGAGCAACATCCATACCTGGAAGTCTGGAGGAAATGCTGGTCTGTGGGGATGTCTGAGTTGGAAGAAAAACGCAAAGTTGGAGTCAGATCTGTTCAGCTGGACCGAGACCTGTTTCGGGAAGTGTTGGAAAAGGGTCACAAGGAACAGAGACGGAGATGCAGAACCCCGGGTGATGGCTGCTGGGCAAATGCATCCCAGAATATGCCCAGAGCTCAAGTCAGAAACGTCTGTCCTCCCTCAATGTTCCTCAGCCCTAAATCTTACTCAGGCTGCACTCCAGAGAAAGGATGCTTCGGAAGTGAAGCCCTGGATGGGGGCGCTGGGAAGACCACTCTGGGACCCCCTATTCCCTGCCATGGTGCCTGTTCACACCCCCCACAGCCACGCCACCTTCTCCTTGACCCTGACCATGACACAGGCACTGTGCTACCAGGTTCACAATGACCATCTCATTTAATCCCCAACCCTGCTTTGCTGGGTTGGTGTTACCATCCCATTTCCCAGATAGCAAAACTGAGGCCCAGTGGTGTCCAGTATCTCAAGCTTACATAGCTCATTAACAGTGAAACTGGGAGATGAACTTGAACTTATCTAACACTAAAAGCCCACTAGACTTAAAGCTCCTCAAAGATGGAAACAGAGATGGGGACAGAGTCACCCTTGCACCCCCCAATGCACATCACAGAGCCTGGCACACGGCAGAGACACAACTCATCCATGCTGAATGAATGGACATGAAGACATACATGGATGAACAAATGAACAGCCATGAATGAGTAAATATACCTGCAATGGCTGCTATATCTTTACCAAACTGCGTTTTGTTTCTTCCAGGACATACAGCGAAAACTACATTTCCCAGCCTCCCTTGCAGCTAGGTGGGGTCATGTGATGAGAACCCAGGCAGGAATGACCAACCTTTCGACTTACAGGTCTGGCCCATAAAAACCTCCTGCCTAATTCTCCACTGTCTCTCTCTTCATCTGTCATCTAGGACAGAGCCACAAGGTGGGGAGGCCTGGATCCTGAGAGACTGCATGGAGCAGAGCCTCGCTGAGCTGAGACATGAATACTGGCCTTTCACAAGGAGGCAAACATTAGTTTATAATAGTCAATGCCTCCTGACTAATCACACACACACTGCCAAAATAAGGGCTGTGCTGTTGGCTTCCCAGGTTCATGTCTCCTGCCACCTCCTGAGACATTCCATACAGGGCACCTTCACTAAAGGTTATTAAAAATTGCCTCCCTACGCAAGGGAGCAGAACTCAGCCTCCTCACCTGGGATGTGACGTGGTTGATGGCAGCTCGAGTATCCACGCCAAAATTGAACGTTCCTGGAGGACTCTGTCTAAAGATGATGCCCCCATCCAAGCTCAGGGCCTGGGGGAAGCTCAGCTGGGAAGAAACAGACAACACCCTTTACTTCTCTAACAGCCAAGCTCTGTGTGGAGGTCACAAACCAGTGTCTGCCCAAGCTGGGTACCTGTACCTGGAAGGAATGGGCCAAGTCCAGGGCTAGGCTGTGCCGGCTTTCCCCGTGCTGAGATCTGTCGTGATGCAAACCCTTTAAGTGCAGTACAACTTTCCGCTTGACTTTCAAAGTGGCCTCAACCTCCCTTTTCTTAGCCTAGGTGAGTGAGAACCAGAGGCACTGAGAGAGGTCCTGTCCCATCTCTACGTGCCTGCAGAAGCCACCCCGGGAACCCAGAGGTCAGAAGAAAGTGGTCCAAAGATTGATGGGATACGGAGCAGTCTATAGTGTTCCATCTATAGGGCAGGAAGTGGGGACGGGTACATGGGAATGGTGAATTCCAATGCCCACAGGTAAGACTGGCAGGGTGGGCATGATGGGACAAATGTGAATACCTGTGTCTTCTTCAAAGAGAGTGCCCTGGGAGTAGTCTGTTTTGTTCACTGCCCTAGTCCTAACACTTAGCACAGGTCCTGGCGTGTAGTAGGTGCTCAATAAATATTTGGGCAAATGCAGAATCCCTAGTTACAGCCTGAAACCCCAAGGTCAAAGCTGTGCTAGAGTGAAAGAATGCACAATTCTTTGTGGAGCTGGCAGAAGAACATGCATTCCACGATGACATCCATGTCCTCATCACTGAAACCTATAAATATGGGACCTTTCATGGCAAAAGAGACTTCGCGATGTGATTGGACTGAGAATCTTGAGATGGGGAGATTATCCAGGTGGCCCTAAATTAATCACAAGGGTCCTATGAGAGGGAGGCAGGAGGGTCAGAGTCACACACCATGCTGTTGGCTTTGAAGGTGGAAGGGGCCATGAGCCAAGGCATGCAGGCAGCTTGTAGAAGCTGGAAAAGGAAAGAAAATGGGTTCTCCCCTGGAGCTTCCAAAAAGAACACAGCCCTACTAACACCTTGATTTTAGCCACGTGAGATCCAATCTGGACTTCTGAGCTCCAAAACTGTAAAATAAATCTGTGATGCTTTAAGCCACTAAGATTGTAGCAGTTTCTTACGGCAAACATAGCAAACTAATACACAACTGCTGAATTTATTCACTCAACAACCATTCAGATTCTGCCACAGGCCAAGTACACAGTAGCACGTTGCCATCTTTCCTACCTGTGCTGACTGAGAAGTTAAAACTGCCTGCTAAGAAGCTTTATTGTTGCTGTGCACCTTTAAAGGGATGCTCAGCTTCACGTTAGAACCAAGATGGAGGAAGAGAAATAAGGGTCCGAGAGGACTGAGAGAAATGCGAAATGAGAAAAATGTTTGTCATTAAACACACACGGCGGCTTTGTTTTGTTTTTTGAGACAGTCTCACTCTGTCGCCCAGGCTGGAGTGCAGTGGCATGACCTTGGCTCACTGCAAACTCCACCTCCCGAGTTCAAGTGATTCTCCTGCCTCAGACTCCTGAGTAGCTGGGATAACAGGTGCATACTACCACACCCAGCTTTTTTTTTTGTATTAGTTCAGATGGGTTTTCACCATGTTGGTCAAGTTGCTCTCGAACTCCTGACCTCAAATAATCTCCCTGCCTCAGCTTCACAGAGTGCTGATATTACAGGTGTGAGCCACCACGCCCAGCGTAGACATAGTTTTAAAAAGAGCAGAGAGGCCTGGTGCGGTGGCTCACACCTGTAATCCCAGCACTTTGGGAGGCTGAGGCGGGAGGGTCACAAGGTCAAGAGATCGAGACCATCCTGACCAACGTGTGAAACACCGTCTCTACTAAAAAATACAAAAATTAACTGAATGTGGTGATGTGCGCCTGTAGTCTCAGTTACTCAGAAAAATGAGGCAGAAGAATCACTTGAACCAGGAGGCAGAGATGGCAGTGAGCCAAGATTGTGCCACTGCACTCCAGCCTGGGTCAGAGCTAGACTGCGTCTCAAAAAATAATAATAATAAAAAAAAGAGCAGAGAGCCAAATTATACGAAATGAAAGGATTGCCATTTACTCTGTCTGTTGGTGTCAGCTGGGATTTGAAGCCTGGTATAGTCACATCTTCTGACTTTTTTTTTTCTTAGAAACAGCAGAAATCTGGATTTCACTCAAAATCTTCTGATTTTCAAATGTAGCAATTAATTTCCTCAAAAAATTTAAATGCTAAGCAGACCAAACAAAACCCATCTGCAGGTCAAATTTGGCCCACGGTGCCGGCTCTGCAATCTCCGGCATAAGAAACAGCAAACACTATCGGGAGGCACTTTGCAGGTGTCTGAGGCTGTCATCCTGCCATTCGCTTTCCCCTAAAAGCTCCAAGAACTGTACTACGTCATCCCTGGAAACACGGACACACACACACACACACACACACACACACACACACACACACTCTCACTCTCACACACAGCCTCATCTGACTAATGGTGAAGGGAGGCCCAGAAGGGTGGGTCTCAATGCGCAACACGTGCTTGGTTCACCCTCCTTCCCAGGGGCTGGGGTGCATCTTGCAAGAGACAAACAGCCAGGTGAGGCGGCTCACGCCTGTCATCCCAGCACTGTGGGAGGCTGAGGCGGGTGGATCACCTGAGGTCAGGAGCTTGCGATCATCCACACGAAAATGGAAAAACCCCATCTCTACTAAAAGTACAAAAATCAGCTGGGTGTGGTGGTAGGTGCCTGTAATCCCAGCTACTCGGGAGGCTGAGGCAAGAGAATCACTTGAACCCAGGAGGCAGAGGTTACAGTGAGCTGAGATCACGCAGCTGCACTCCAGCCTGGGCAACAGAGGGAGATTTGGTTTAAAAAAAAAAAAAAAAAAAAAAAGGGACAGGAGGCGTCTGCACAGGAACCCGGGAGGTGGAGGGTTGCAGTGAGCTGAGATTTAATCACTGCACTCCAGACTCCAGCCGGGCAACAGAGGGAGACTCTGTTTCAAACAAACAAACAAACAAACAAACAGAGAGAGAGAAACAATGACTGTCTTCCTTGGGGGCCTAGCACACAGCACATGCTCCATAAATGCTTGCTGAAAAATGTGGTGATCGCCCAGAGTATCGACGCCTCCTAGAGGTGTCAGGAAGAAGCCTTGGACGGGGGGTGTAGTTGGCATTTTACAATACTCCATTGTAATCTTCACAGCCCCTGCATAAGAGATGAGCACTACTGCCCCCATTCTACAGACAAGGAAACTGAGGTCCAGAGACATGAAATAATATGCCAAGGACACACAGGCAAAAACAAGTTTCACCCCTAAAGAGCCAAAATGTCAAGACCCTCATCCAGGCCCAGTGACTCTTATCTGTAACCACAGCACTTTTTTTATTTCTTGAGACCAAGTCTCTCTCTGTCCCCTAGACTGTAGTGAAGTGGTGTGATCTCCACTCACTGCAACCTCCGCCTCCTAGGTTCAAGTGATTCTCATGCTTCCGCCTCCCAAGTAGCTAGGATTATAGGCACCTGCCACCATGCCCAGCCAATTTTTGTAGGTTTTTAGTAGAGATGGGTTTCACCATTTTGGCCAGACTGGTCTTGAACTCCTGACCTCAAATGATCCACCCTCATTAACCTCCAAAATTGCTGGGATTACAGGCATGAGCCACCATGCCTGGCCTAATCCCAGCACTTTGAAAGGTAAGGAAGGAGGATCCCTTGAATCTGAGAATTCAAGACCAGCTTGGGAAACAGAGAGAGATCTCCATCTCTACAAAACATTTTTAAAATGAGCTGGGCGTGGTGGTGCACACCTGTGGTCTCAGCTACTCAGGAGGCTGAGGTGGGAGGATCACTTGAGGCCAGGAGGTCAAAGCTGCAGTGAGTGAGCCATGATCGAGCCCCTGAACTCCAGCCTGGGTGACAGAGCAATACCGTCTCAAAAAAGACCCTCTAACTCAGGGGTCAGCAACTAAGGCCCCTGGTCCAAATGTGGTGTGTTTTAGTAAGTGAAGTCCTGTTAGGACACAGCCACGCCCATTCATTACGTGTTCATTACGTACCGTCCACGCTTCTCTCGAACTGCAATGGCAGAGTTGAGTCAACAAGGCCTGAACCGTGTGCCCGTGAAGCCTGAACTAGTTACTACTGGGTTCTTTCCTGAAAAGTCTGGTGACCTCTACTCTGGGTCCTGGCATGCAGTGGGTGTTAAATAGCACCACGGCAGCAACTCTTCATTGAGCACCTACTGTGTACCAAGTCCTGTAGCTACAGCGGTAAATAAAGTACTGGTGGAGATCACGAGTTTTCCAGAGTAACAAAGGAACCAGTGACTGATGAATCACACAAAAACAGAACTGGGGCCAGGTATGGTGGCTAACACCTGTAATCCCAGCACTTTCGAGGCCAAGATGGGAGGATCACTTAGAGTCCAGGAGTTCAAGACCAGCCTGGGCAACATAGCAAGACTCTCTCTACTAAAAATAAAACATTAAAAAAGGCAGGTGTGGTGGTGGCAGTGGCATGTGCCTGTGGTCCCAGCTACTTGGGAGGCTGAGGTGGGAGGATTGCTTGAGCCTAGGATGTCAAGGCTACAGTGAGCAAGATTGTGCCACTGCACTCCAGCCTGGGTGACAGAGTAAGACTTTGTCTAAAGAAAAAAAGAAAGAAAGAAACTGGAATGTATAATTGGTGCTAGAAGCAAAAGATATAGGGCAAGCTGGGCACAGCGGTAATCTCAGCACTTTGGCTGGGAGGCCGAGGCGGGGAGATCACTTGACGTCACAAGTTCAAGACAACCTGGCCAACAGGGCGTAAGGCTGTCTCTACGAAAAATACAAAATCTAGCCAGGCATGGGAATGCACATCTGTAATCCCAGCCACTTGGGAGGCTGAGGCAGGTGTGTGTGAGGTGGTCTGGGGGTCATGTGAGAGGATGCTGGAGCTCATGAGTAGAAGGGAGGTGAAGGAGAGGGTGACAGCTTCAGGCACAGGACACGCAGAGGCCCTGAGGCAGGAAAGAGCCAGGCGAGGGAATGTGAAGAGGCTGGATGAGGGGAATGCAGGCCACGAAGTGGGGCTGAGGGCACAGGACTGGGGCTTTATCCCAAGAGACGCTGTCACGGTTTGAGAGCAAGGGAGTGGCAGAGTTATGCTGGCCTTTAGAAAATATCCCTCTGAGCTTGGTGGGGTGGCTCACGCCTATAAACCCAGCACTTTGGGAGGCTGAGGGGGGCGGATCACAAGGTCCCCCCTTGTGTCCATCATGGTGAAATCCCCGTCTCTACTAAAATTACATAAATTAGCTGGGTGTAGTGGCACACGCCTGTAGTTCCAGCTACTCGGGAGGCTGAGGCAGGAGAATCACCTGGACCTGGGAATTGGAGGTTGCAGTGAGCTGAGATCCATTGCACTCCAGCCTGGTGACAGTGAGACTCCATATGAAAAAAAAAAGGAAACAAAATATCCCTCTGACAGTCACATAGGGAGGACCAAATGAAACAGAGAACCCAGGCAGGAGAAACTTCTTTTGTTTGTTTGTTTGTTTTGAGGCAGTCTGGCCTGGAGAGCAGTAGTGCAATCTTGGCTCACTGCCACCTCTACCTCCTGGATTCAAGCAATTTTCCTGCCTCAGCTTCCCGAGTAGCTGGGACTACAGGTGCCCACCACCATGCCCGGCTAGTTTTTGGATCTTTAGTAGAGACAGGCTTTCACCATGTTGGCCAGGCTGGTCTCAAACTCCTGACCTCAGGGGATCTGCCTGCCTTGGCCTCCCAAACTGCTGGATTAGAGGTGTGAGCCACCATGCCCAGTGTGGATAACTCTTCTCGGGGAAGGTGGGTATCTGAGTCTTGCTCTGTGACCCAGGCTGAAATGCAGTGGTATGATTACAGTTTACTAAAGCCTCAACCTCCTGGGCTTAACTGATCCTCCTGCCTCAGCCTCCGGAGTAGCTAGGACTACAAGTGCACACCACTGTTGCTAATTAAAAAACTTTTTTTTTTTTTTTTTTTTGGAGAAATGGGGTTTCCATATGTTGCCCAGATGGCTCTAACTCCTGGTCTTTTGAGATCCTCCTGCCTGAGCTTCCAGAGTGGCTGAGACAACAGGTATGAGCCACCGCACTCAGCCCAGAGAACATGTTTCTAATCCTATTGAGAGATGACAGCAACTTGAGCCAGGGCTGGCTGGTGTGCAAAGGTCTCTGGGGCCTCCACTCACCTTGTGCTGATTCCAAGTAACCAGGCACCCCTCTGTGTTCCTGGGGATGGCTGTGCCATCATATGGATGCGTCAGACCTGCACAGACCTGGGAGGGACAATGACATACATGTATACACGCATGCAGGTAGGTCACGAGGCAGCTGGGGCCTCCTTCCTGCTCTCAGGCACCTTCCTGGCTGTGCCGGACCCACTCACATAGGGGTGTCTGGCCTGGTAGCCCAGGACGACAGTCTGCAGGGTTTCCTTTCGGCTGTTCAAGACAACCCTTGTCTCCAGGGAATAGCGCTGGTGTCGCTTCTCAGCCGTGAAGGTCCCCTGCAGGACGAGGCTCTGCGGGATGGGCAGCGGCAAGGGGTGCCTGGTGTGCAGAGGGAAAAACAGGCCAAAGCCACTAAAGCAGCTGGCAGTGTCGGGGACAACGGGGCCCCACGGTCTCAGCCTGGGCCTGTCATGAGCTGGGCCTGTCAAAACTGACCTGGCATGCCAAGTTTGGAGTCTCTCTCAGAGAAGAGAACACCAGGACATAGGGAAGCCCTGTGCTTTCACAATTTGTCATTCAGAACTCTTCACCATCTCACTGTGCCATCCAAGTGGGCATGGCTGGGGTCCCTGTCACCATTTGACAGCAAAGACCCAAGGGGATAGATGGCACACATCATCTGGTGTCACACAGACTGGGGCTGAAATCCAGGCATGGTCTTTCACTAGCTGGGTGACCTTGTGCAAAGGACTTGACCTCCGTGCCTCAGTTTCCCCATATGTAAAATGCAGCTAAAATAACACTCATTGGACACAGTGATCGGGATGAGAGGTAGCATACATGAAATAAATGTAAGCTCCCCAAGAGCAAGGGTTTCTGCCCTTCTAGTTCTCTGTCATTTTCCACGTGCCCAGAAGAGCACTTGGTACATAACAGGTGCTCAATGAATGTAAATGGGGCAAAAACACAAATGAAATCTGCAAATGATGTTGCTATTCCTTGTCATTACTGCTGCTGTTTAGACCGGTGACTTATCTAACACCACACAGCTGCTCAATGCATAGTCTGGTGTCCAAGATAGCTTTGCTCATTCCAATCTCATGCTGTTCCCAGCACACAGGCAACTGCCTTTTTAATGAGCTCTGTCTCTAGGAAATGAGAAGACTCTCCAAGCAGCCCCAGGCTAGGATGATAAGACTCTAACTTCTGCTCCCGCCTCGGCAACTAATGGAGGGGATAGGGATGTGGCAGCTTTCAGGGGAGGGGGCTCTTCTCTGGGATCTGAGTTTCATTGGGGCCCAGCAGGTCAGCAGGGTTTCTCCAGGTAGCTCTACCCATCCTGTCCCCCCCGGGGACCCTCCATACTTGAAAAGGGGAAACTTGCAGGGGTGTCAGCCTAGGAGAAGGGGCACACACACCTAAAGCGCAAGGTTCCCCATTTCTGGTACAATGTCCTGTCTCGCCTCAGCTCCTCCAGCTCGCCTTCCAACTGCAGGCCCCAAGGCTGGCCATGGGCAGCGGTCCCCAGAGCCATCAGTGACACCTGGGTCTTCCGCGGCTGCAACAAGACCCAGGCTGAAGGGAGAGATGGGCCAACAGGACCAAGCCGCAGACCTGCCTTGCAGGGAGGCAAGGTGTAGCCCCCTACAGCCTGCTGATCGCCCCCAGAAATGACTATCACAGCTGCTAAACTGGACTGCAGCCTCCAGCCTGATCAGACCACGGGATCCCACCAGCTCGCACCACAGCTGGACCTCCCTAGGTGCCCAGGGGGAAAGAAGAAGTTGGACTTCTCAGCTAAAGGAAGCCCAGCTTTGCTCTTGAATCTGTGCTAATGTGACCAGGGTCCACTTTGCAGACCAAGAAACTAAGGCTTGTCTGAGCACAGTGGCTCATCCCGGTAATCCCAACACTTTGGGAGGCTGAGATGGGAGGATCACTTGATCCCAGGGCTTTAAGACCAGCCTGGGCAACACAGCAATACCTCATGTGTGCTTAAAAAAAAGTCAGAGATTTCCTCCCCCTTGGATATCCTTTCATCTCCTTCCTACTTGGTGGACTCCTATTCATCCCTCAAAACCCCTTCAATGCCATAGTGGCATGGGTGGTATGTGCCTATAGTTCTGACTACTTGGGAGGCTGATGTGGGAGGATCCTTTGAGCCCAGAAGTTGGAGGCTACAGTGAGCTATGACTTCATCGCTGCAATCCAGCCGGGGTAACAGAACCAGACCGTCAAAAAATATCTAAAAGGAAAAGAAGGAAAAGGAAAGAGAGAGAGAAAGAGAGGCTCAGGGAAGCCCAAGGTCAGAGGCCAAGCTAGTGGCACAAAGCCCTTTTCTATCCCAAGCAAGGTGAGACGCAGGACAGCCAGGTGAGAGACTGGTTGGTGTCTTGACTACACGGGCCTCCCAGGTTCTCACCTGCTCCAGACGCCTCTAGGCTGCTGTAAGGTTGAGCTCCCGCTGGGGGCCTTTCAACCAGCAGTGCAGGATCTTACGGCCCCAGCTGTTCTCAGCATGGATCTCACCCTCCACTGCTGTGTTCCAGGCTGACTCGAGTTTGCTCCAGCTGTGGAAGAGGCTCTGTGCCAAGACCATCACCATGGAAACCTGCAATCAGGGGGAGGAGGACCAAGGCCTTTGATTACCCTATTTCCTTCCCCTGGGATACCCTTCCATCTCTTTCCTACTTGGTGAACTCCTACTCATGCCTCAAAACCCCTTCATGCCATTTCTGTGAGGCCTAACCTGACTGGTACATGGAGGCTAGTTTTCTCTACAGGGTCTTAAGAAAAAAAAAAACAAAACTTCTCTTGTTGCCCCAACCCTGAGCAGATATACCTTCCTTCTCTCCTCTTCAGTTTGGGAATCTGATCTCGCTGGGCTGCTATTACTAGTAGCCAGCATGCCTGTACCCTGAAGGGCACACACTGACAAATGGCCTTCTCTCCCAGCACCATCACTGTGGCCTTCGGGAGTCCTAGGAAGAGCCGGGTGTGACCTGGCTCGTTTCGGGTCTGGGGAGGTAGGCCACTTGCAGCCACCACTTGGCACAAGTCCTGCACGGTAGTTGGTGCCCTCCTGGCTGCCATCCCTCATTCATACAACTCAGGGGACTCATAGGGAGAAGTGGCAGGGACAAGACAGGGTTTGGGCATGGCTGAGCCTCCAACTCAGTACCAGAACTTCGCACCACCTTGTCTCATGTCACTGACCCTTGGTTCCCCACAGCCAACTTCCCCATTTCCTTCAATGGCGCTTCCATCCCACCAGATGCCAAAACCTCCAAGCTATTTATTTCCTTTTCGTTACTCTCTCCTCACTGCCAATCCATCAGCAAATCCGACATTTCCAGGATTTGATCACTTGCTGGTACCTCCACTGCCACCACCGTGGGCTGGGCTGCCATGACCTCCAGTTGGGTGAAGGATGGGAGTTGGCTGGTTGCCTGCACCTTGAGCTCCTGTCTTGGCACCCTCCAGTACACAGAGGCCACCTCATGGTCCTTAAGATTACCACCACCCTTGACTCCACCCTGATGCCACCCAGCCCGGCCTCAGAGGGCCCTCTGCTGCCCTCGGATGAGCCCCGTCAGGCCTGGACCTTCCCCACCTCCATGCATCACCCAGTACAGGGGGACTGTCCATGCACCAGGCTCCCTCAGCCCTACGGATGACACTCAAGGGTTTCCTCCCAAACCTATTCTTTCTTCTGCACCAAAGGCCTGCAGTGAAGCAACTTTCTGATAGTCAGTAGTCAGCATAAAACCGACTTATGTCCTAGAATTTTCCACTCTGGTTTTTTTGGCAAAAGCCAAATGTCTGTCCACCTGTTTCCAAAGTACGGTTCGACTTTCTTTCCTATTTCATTTCTCTCCCCGTCAGCTGCTAAGCAGTGATATGGGAAATCTGATTTTCTTTTTTCAGTCTACTTTTCCTACATCACCTAAGAACTAACTCTGAGGCCGGGCGTCGTGGCTCACACCTATAATCCCGGCACTTTGGGAAGCCAAGGCGGGAGGATCACCTGAGGTCAGGAGTTTGAGAGCAGCCTGACAAACACGGAGAAACTCCATCTCTACTAAAAATACAAAATTAGCCAGGCGTGGTGCTGCAAGCCTGTAATCCCAGCTACTCAGGAGACTGAGGCAGGAGAATCACTTGAACCCGGGAAGTGGAGGTTGTGGTGAGCCGAGATCACACCAATGCACTCCAGCCTGAGCAACAAGAGCAAAACTCATCACAGAAAAAAGAAAAGAAAAGAAAGAGAAGAGAAGAGGAAAAGAAAAGAAAAAGAGAAAGAAAGAAAGAGAGAGAGAGAAATAAAACTAACTCTCATAGCTGTAGAGACTGGGAGGGCCAAACTTCACACATCTGTGAGCTGCTATAGGCCCACAGGCCTCAGCTTTTATCTGCCTCTTCACCAGAAAAAGATCTCAGTGGCCAGAAACCAGGCAGTGTGGGGGGCTTAACACTGCTCACCTGGAGGTAGGTGGTAGCTGGAATATAGATCTCGATCTTGCCTTCCCTGGTGGGACCCTGACTGCTGCAGGCCACACTGACCACCAGGTCCTTTAGGGTCCAGGCCTTGCCCAGCGTCAGCTCCAGGACAGCTTGGAACACAGCTCTGTGTGGCCAGTACAACTTGTGAGCTACAGAGACCATCAGCCATGGACTGTCCAGGTTCAAGGCTCCTGCAAGAGACAGAGAAAGGAGAGTCTGGTATGCGGGCAGAGAGGAAGCTTCTAGCAGGCAGCAAGAGGTCCCCAGAGTCTCATCACAGCAGCGACGGGAAAATCTCAAAACTGGAAATGACTAGGCATGAGGAAACTTTCTAGGACATTGCAGTGCTGCGACTTATGACAGCGGTATGGATCACACAGGTGAATCCATCTGTCGAAACTCATCCAATCATACTGTGGAGATACACGCATTTCACTCTGCTTAATGAAACACATGCTGAAACATTTAAAGTGAAATATATCAATGACTACAACTTACTTTGAACTGCATGGAAAAAAGTAAGGCTGGATAGGTGGAGAGAGGGGCGATGAGTCAAGTGGGGTAAACTGTTAATAGCAGAACCGAGTATGAGAGGATGCTGGTGATCACTGTCCATCTATCCAGCTCTTCCGAAGGTTTGCAGTATTTTCCTAATAAAACACTGGAAGGCTGAAAGCAGTGGCTTGTGCCTGCAATCCCAGCATTTTGGGAGGCCAAGGCAGGAGGATCACTTGAGTCTGGGAGTTTGAGACCAGCCTGGACAACAAAATGAGACCCTATATCAATAAAAAAAAAAATACAACAATTAGCCAGGGATGGTGGTGCTGGCCTATATTCCCAGCTACCTGGGAGGCTGAGATGGAGGCTGCAGTGGCCGTGAGGGTGCCACTGCATTCCAGCTTGGGCAAGAGAAGGAGACCCTGTCTCTAAATAAAAAAAGAAAGAAAGAAAGGAAACACAGGTAGAAATGCTGAGGCCTGTGAAGAAAAATAATAAAGAAGGAATTTGATAAAAATGGCGGAGGTCAGCAAACACTTCTAAGAGGAAGTGACAATTTAACTGATACCTAAATGAAAGACAAAAGGAAGCTGATCAAAGGGGCAGGCCACCCACCCCCGTTCAGATGCAGGGACAATGACACAGTGAGGGGAGGCAAGTGGCACTGAGTTGAGAACAGGGAGACGCTCAAGAGTGGGCACCCTGGTCCCTGCCCAGTTGCCCCCGTACCACAGGAAATGGGAAGACGGCTCCACAGAAGAACAGAGGCAGGCATGGATCCCTGGAGAGCCAGGTCCCCACCCAATTCCTTGACTGACAGGGAAGCCCACCAGGCAGAACATGCCCCCACTTACACGTAGCGCCTCTTTCCAAACACGTTTAGAGTCTCCAGTTAGTTTTCTATTTCATTCATGTTTCCTGCATGGTGATGATGATCTCATTTCACTTTACAGATCACAGTTGAGACCTGGCGAACTCAGGCCCTCCAGAACATCTACTGGTTGCTCTGTTTTTTGTTTTGTTTTTGCTTCTGAGGTCATGGTCATTCATTTATGTCTCATTACACTGGGCTGGGCCAAGAGTCACCCACTAGTAGTATAGCTTATGTTATTCTGTTGCTTTCAGACAGAATTGGGATCCAGGTTGTAACTGTCTCCCAAGTTCAACATCTGGATCAGAATCAGAAAAGAATGGCCACTGCTGTGGGAGGCTGGGGGGCTTTGAGTTTTCTGCCAGAGTCAACCTGATTCTGAACACCAAGGTGCAGCTCCACTAAACCAGACACATTCTCACTGTTAGTCTCCCGGCACCATAAACAGTAGGGGAGATAGGGCCCCTGACAGAACCAAGTGAAATTTCCCAGAGCTCTAGGCATTCATTCACCCTGATCCAGAGACGTCACACACCCAGGGAAAGAATCATCATTCCTAGAGATAATGGACTAAGGGCAGTAGAGCACTGAGGAAGTGCTGGGGGCATAATTCCTTGTGCACACCAGGCCTCTGAGCTCTCCCGCGGCAGCTCTATGGGGCCCTCATGCAGCCTCCATGCTCCTGCTCACACTGCTTGCCCAGCCAGGAGCCTTCCAGCTCCACCTGAGTTACACAGACCCCCAAGGGAAAACCAACCAGCTCCAGTCTTCTCTTTCACAGCCTCCTGCTTGTTCTCAGGAGATTTGGTCTCTTTCTTTTGCACCCCGGGTCCCTTCACTTGTGCTTCCATTGTGGGTGGGTGGTCACAAGCTCTGTGCCCTTTAGTGTGGATCTCTCTGCTGGAGGAGACAGGACGCCCTGCAAGTCAGGGACGGGTCTCATCCCTCACAGAGTCGGCCATGTGGCCCAGGTTTGATGCACACCTGCAGAACTGCTATTTCTGGCTTCTATACACAATCTCTGGCTGGGCTGGTGGCTTAAGCCTGTAATCTCAGCACTTTGGAAGGCCTCAGTTGGCAGATGGCATGAGTCCAGAAGTTTGAGACCAGCCTGGGAAACATGGTGAAACACAGTCTCTACACAAAGTTTTAAAAACAGAGAGGAGAGGAGAGAGAGAGAGAGAGACAGAGAGAGAGAGAGAGAGAGAGAGAGAGAGAGAGAGAAAGAGAGAGAGAGAGAGAGAGAGAGAAGGCATGGTGGCTCACACCTGTAATCCCAGCACTTTCTGAGGCCGACATGGGTGGATCACCTGAGGTCAGGAATTCAACACCAGCCTGGCCAATATGATGAGACCCTGTCTCTACTAAAAATACAAAAATTAGCCAGGTGTGATGGTATGCACCTGTAGTCTCAGCTACTCAGGAGGCTGAGGCAGAAGAATCACTTGAAGCCGGGAGGCAGAGACTGCAGTGAGCTGAGATCTGAGATCTCACCACTGCACTCCAGCCTGGTGGCAAAGCGAGACTCCATCTCCATAAAAAGAAAAAAAAAAAAAGGAAGGCTGGGCACTGTGGCTCATGTGTGTAATCCCAGCACTTTCAAAGGGCAAGGCGAGCAGATCAAGAGATCAGTAAATCAAGACTGTCCTGGCCAACATAGTGAAACGCTGTCACTGCTACAAATACAAAAAATTAGTTGGGCATGGGGACATGCACCTGTGGCCCCAGCTACTTGGGAGGCAGAGGTGGGAGAACTGCTTGAACCTAAGAGGCAGAGGTTGCAGTCAGCCAAGATGGTGCCACTGCACTGCAGCCTGGCAACAGAGTGAGACTCCATCTCAAAATTTAAAAAATAAAAAGAAGCCAAATTTGGTGGTGCGTGACTGTAGTCCCAGCTGCTGCTCTGAAGGCTAAGGTGGGAGGATCACCTGAACCCTGGAGACGGAGGCTGCACTGAGCCAGGATTGCACCACTGCACTCCAGCCTGGGTGACACAGTGAGACTGTCCCCACAAAAAACACAAAATGTGTCTTTATCTACAAGAGATACCTGCTGCCAAACTCATGATGAGGAAATACTACAACCGACTGTGTACTCTCAGAAACTTGAGAAAAGTGACCAGGATCTCAGCCAGTGTCACCTTGTACTGCAAAGCCCTGCAGGACCATCTGTGCCATTTCTTTCTATTCACTCAAAAAAGAAGAGATGAATTTTTTTACAAATTACTTTATACCGTTAAAATCATCACATCAAGTGGTGCATTTAGAGGTGTTGGTCGAGGTCTCAGAGGCCGCATGACTAGAGGAGGGGGTAAAGTCCAAGGGGACACTCAGGTGAAGGTTGAGTGTCGGTTGAGACAGCAGGTCAGCCAAGTGAAGGAGGTGGTCGAAGTACGAGAGAAAACCTAGGAAGGAGGTGGCTGAGGGCTGAGAGGTCATGAGGAGATTCTTTAGGTCCTAGAGGAGACTCATGTGAAGGTGATAGCTAAGGGAGGCCACCAAGGTAGAGAAGGTGGCCGAGGTGCCAGTAGCCACTAAATGGAACAGTAGGCTGAGGTCCCAGAGGCCACACTGCTGGAGGAAGAAGATGAAGTCCCCCAGGAAAGAGAGCTGGATGAGGTGGATAGGGCCCCCCAGGACAGAGAGATGGATGAGGTGGATGGGGTCCCCCAGGACAGACAGATGGATGAGGTGGATGGGGCTCTCCAGGACAGACAGGTGGATGAGGTGGATGGGGTCCCCCAGGACAGATAGATTGATGAGGTGGATGGGGCTCTCCAGGACAGACAGGTGGATGAGGTGAATGGGGTCCTCAAGGACAGACAGGTAGATAAGGTGGATGGGGTCCCCCAGGACAGATAGATTGATGAGGTGGATAAAGTCCTCCAGGACAGACACCTGGACGAGGTAGATGGGGTCTTCCAAAACAGACATCTGGATGAGGTGGATGGGGCTCTCCAGGACAGACAGGTGGATGAGGTGGATGGGGTCCCCCAGGACAGACATCTGGATGAGGTGGATGGGGTCCTCCAGGATAGACAGGTGGATGAGGTGGATGGGGTCCCACATGACAGACTAGATGGATGAGGTGGTTGAGGTACCTCAGGACAGACACCTGGATGAGGTAGATAAAGTCCCATAGGAGGTACAGCTGGAGGAGGTGCTAGAGGTCCCACAAAACAAATAGTTGGAAGACATAAAGGAAGTCTCAGAGGACACTCAATTGCTGGAGGTGTCTGTGGTTTCAGAAGATCACCAGCTGGAGAAGATGGTGGAGACACCAGAGAGCACATGACTGAAGGAGTGACTGTGGTCTCAGAGAATCTGCACTTGGAGAAGATGGTTGAGGTGGCACAGGACATTCGAGTGAAGTAGGTGGTTGAAGTCCCAGAGGACACGTGACTGAAATAGGAAGTTGAGGTTCCAGAAAATGCTCAAGTGGTGGAGCTGCCTATGGTCTGCCAGAAAGTCATTAGCTGTAGAAGATGGTAAAGGTAACAGATTCCACTCAGGTGGAGGAGTGTGTGGGCTCAGAAAGTCTTCAGCTTGAGATGGTGGCAGAGGTATCAGAGAACACTCAAGTGGTGGTGTGCGAGGCCTCAGAACATCTTCAGCTGGAGAGTGGTAGAGATACCAGAGGACACTCAGGTTGAGGTGTGCACGTGAAGATTTTCTTACGAAATCTTCAGCTGAAGATGGTGGGAGAGGAACTAGAGTACACTCAGGTGGAGGTGTCTGTGGTCTCAGAAGATCATCAAGAAGGTGAAGAGATACCAGAAGACACTCTATTGAAATAGGTAGCTGAGGTCCAAGGGGACACTCAAATGGTGGAGCTACTTGTAATCTCAAAAATTTTCAGTTGGAGAAAGTGGTTGAGGTCCCAGAAGACAATGGATGGAAGCTGTGTGTCGTCTCAGAAAATAATCAGCTGGAGATGACGGTAGAGGTATCGGAAGATACTCGAGTGGTGGCGTCTGTGGTTTTCAAAGATGATCATCTAAAAAAGGTGGTAGAGAAGCCAGAAGACACTTGAGTGGTGGTGTCTGTGGTCTCCAAAGATTATCAACCGGAGGAGGTGGTAGAGATGCCAAAACGCACTTGAGTGGTGGCGTCTGTAATTTTCAAAGATGATCATCTAGAGAAGGTGGTAGAGATGCCAGAAGACACTTGAGTGGTGGTGTCTGTGGTATCCAAAGATGATCATCGGGAGAAGGTGGCAGAGATGCCAGAAGACACTTGAGTGGTGATGTCTGTGGTATCCAAAGATGATCATCTGGAGAAGATGGCAGAGATGCCAGAAGACACTTGAGTGGTGGTGTCTGTGGTCTCCAAAGATGATCATCTGGAGAAGATGGCAGAGATGCCAGAAGACACTTGAGTGGTGGTGTCTGTGGTCTCCAAAGATTATCAACCGGAGGAGGTGGTAGAGATGCCAGAAGACACTTGAGTGGTGGCGTCTGTGGTCTCCAAAGATGATCATCTGGAGAAGGTGGTAGAGATGCCAGAAGACACTTGAATGGTGGTGTCTGTGGTCTCCGAAGATGATCATTCGGAGAAGGTGGTAGAGTTGCCAGAAGACACTTGAGTTGAGTGGTGGCGTCTGTGGTTTTCAAAGATGATCATCCGGGGAAGGTGGTATAGATGCTGGAAGGCACTCAAGTGGTGGTGTCTGTGTTCTTGAAGTATCATCATCTGGAGAGGTGGAACACGTGCCAGAAGACACTTGAGTGGTGGTGTCTGTGGTCTCCAAAGATTATCATCTGGAGAAGGTGGTATAGATGCCGGAAGGCACTCAAGTGGTGGTGTCTGTGTTCTTGAAGTATCATCTGGAGAGGTGGAACAGGTGCCAGAAGACACTTGAGTGGTGGTGTCTGTGGTCTCCAAAGATTATCATCTGGAGAAGGTGGTACAGGTGCCAGAAGACACTTGAGTGGTGGTGTCTGTGGTCTCCAAAGATTATCATCTGGAGAGGTGGAACAGGTGCCAGAAGACACTTGAGTGGTGCTGTCTGTGGTTTTCAAAGATCATCATCTGTAGACAGTGGCAGTGGTGTGCATAGACACTCGGGTGGAACTGTGTATAAGCCGAGAAAATCATTGGCTGAAGAAGGTGGTAAAGCAGCCAGAAGACATTTGGTTGTAGGTGTCTGCAGTCTCTAAAACTCATCATCGGACGAAGCTGGCAGAGGCGTGCATAGACACTCAGGTGGAATTGTGTATAAGCCGAGAAAATCATTGGCTGAAGAAGGTGGTAAAGAAGCTAGAAGACACTCAGGAGTAGGTGTCTGTGGTCTCGAGAACTCATCATCTGACGAAGCTGGCAGAGGCGTGCATAGACACTCAGGTGGAATTGTGTATAAGCCGAGGAAATCATTGGCTGAAGAAGGTGGTAAAGCTGCCAGAAGACATTCAGGTGTAGGTGTCTGTGGTCTCGAGAACTCATCATCTGACGAAGCTGGCAGAGGCGTGCATAGACACTCAGGTGGAATTGTGTATAAGCCGAGGAAATCATTGGCTGAAGAAGGTGGTAAAGCTGCCAGAAGACATTCAGGTGTAGGTGTCTGTGGTCTCGAGAACTCATCATCTGACGAAGCTGGCAGAGGCGTGCATAGACACTCAGGTGGAATTGTGTATAAGCCGAGGAAATCATTGGCTGAAGAAGGTGGTAAAGCTGCCAGAAGACATTCAGGTGTAGGTGTCTGTGGTCTCGAGAACTCATCATCTGACGAAGCTGGCAGAGGTGTGCATAGACACTCAGGTGGAATTGTGTATAAGCTCAGAAAATCATTGGCTGAAGAAGGTGGTAAAGCAGCCAGAAGACATGCGGGTGTAGGTGTCTGTGGTCTCGAAAACTCACCATCTGACGAAGCTGGCAGAGGTCCTAGTGGACACTGGAGTTGAGGAGTTATCAGAGGTCCCAGAACACCTTTAGCTGATGGGAATGGTGGAGCTCCCAGATGACACCCAGATGGAGGAGGTGACGGGCAAGCCATCAGTGGTCCTGAAGGGTCAGCCATGAGGTAGGGTGAGCAGGGCAATGCTGAGCAGTGATGACGCTGTGCTGCAGCCATGTTAACCTGCTGGCAGAAGGAGGAAGTGTTTTCACATGTATTAATTTGACAGACAGAACCACCACCAACAACACAGGCTGCAACTTATGTTGCTGCTGATAGTTTTTTGCACCTTTCCATCCTCCAGGTTTCAAAACAGCAGCATCAGTGTCATGAAGTCACCCTTCCACTAAGTACCACTGACAGCTGGGAAGTGAAGAAGAGTCGTTGGGGCAAACTGTTTTCTCCGCATGCCACTGCATCTCTCTGCAAATGTAGGCAGGCTAGGGGCCTGCCCCAGGGAAGACAGAGTCATGGCGCAGTAAGGAAGAAGCATGTTTCAGACACAGGAGTGTCTCTGTCCATCCTCATTCCTCCCTCACCGCCATCACCAGAGCATGTTCTTGGCATCAGATAAATAGCGAGTAAGAGAGGCATGAAGGGCCAGGCGCGGTGGCTCAAGCCTGTAATCCCAGCACTTTGGGAGGCCAAGGCGGGTGGATCACGAGGTCAAGAGATCAAGACCATCCTGGTCAACATGGTGAAACCCCGTCTCTACTAAAAATTACAAAAAATTAGCTGGGCATGGTGGCGCGTGCCTGTAATCCCAGCTACTCAGGAGGCTGAGGCAGGAGAATTGCCTGAACCCAGGGGGCGGAGGTTGCGGTGAGCCGAGATTGCGCCATTGCACTCCAGCCTGGGTAACAAGAGCGAAACTCCGTCTCAAAAAAAAAAAAAAAGAGAGGCATGAAGAGCCCATTGTCCACACATGTGTTACAGCTTCTTTTAGGAGAATGTTCTCCAGGCCTTTTATGTTCTGTCTCTGATTCTCAGAACTCTGCAAGTCAGCGTGACTACCCTGCTCCAAATCTAAGTAAATAGAGCCTCCCCGAGGAAGAAGAACACGTGCCCAGTGTCACAGAGCTTGCAGGAGGCAGAGTGGAAGTCTATTCCAGCTCTGCCTGCAGGACCCTCTCATTTTCCCTCTGATTCCCTTCTCGACAAAGGGTCTTCTTCACTATGTGGGTCCCCCCCATGAGCACAGATGGCTCTGGGGAAATGTGGATTCTTGAAGAGAAGCAGGAAAACTGGGAGAGGGTTTTCTGTCAGAGCAATCCGACATACACAAGTCAGTTAGGCATGGCCAGAAGATTTCTTTTAACTCCCAGGTAATACAAATTTTAAGTGCATTATGACAGAAATAATACTTTTGTCCAGGGAAAAATGAGGTGGAAATTCTCAAAAAAGCAAGTTTTAGAAACGTGTTTAATTTCTAGTGTACAGTCCCCATCACGTGTCATCTCACGGCAGCTGTTGAAGGTACAGAAGCCAAACGAGAACCAGCAGAGCTGCGCATCATGGAAGGCCTTGGTTGGGAATTGTCGCTGTGGGTAACAAGTTACATTCACTTTCACTAACTCACAATCGAGGCATATTTTTTACTACAAATACAGAAACTCTGACACTTAGATGTTAGATCGGGGCACCACCAAATGGGGGTGAAGGTGATTTTGTACAACACCGTTACCAACAGGAATGGGACTGTGATGAACTACAGAATTGACCTTGACGAAGAGCATTCAGAATTGCACAAAGCACATATTAATGCTGGATTAATGAGTTTTCACTTTCATCACTTCTGAGAATACAGCAGATATTTCAAATGTTACTCACCTACCTTATAGATAAAAACAAACAAAATAAAAGAAAACCCCACTTCAATCAGAAATAGACCCCACAACACCTTGAGTAACAGAGATCAGTCAGCATTCACTGGGCCATGAGAACTACGAGAGTGGAGGTCAGTGGCATTCCTCATGCTATTTCAGAAAACAGAACAGTAAAAGCCCTTCAGCCCTCAGTCCCTAAGCATTTATGGCTTCTGGAGGTGCCACCCAAGATGACTAGCTGGGACTGAAGAAGCCAGAAAGCTTATGGGAAAGATTTTGCTCTAAAAATTCCAGACAGAAAAGGTATCGCAGAACCTATAGAGCAGAGGCCAGGCGAGGAGAGGACGATGGAGGAAAAGACTACAGTGTCCTGATACAGGCAGAGTGAAAATGACGCCAGCATTTACCTTTGTCTTCTCTGTGATTTCACTTGGGACGCAGCTGCTGTTCCTCATGGGAACCGAATGAGGTCCTGAATCTGCTAAGGGCAAGAGAAGGAAATGGAGCTAAATCTGGCTTGCATGTTCTGTGCAGAATAAGAAACCCTCCATGCCTTTTGCTGCCATCTCACTCTCTTTGCCACACTCAGGTCCCTTACCAGAGGCACAGGGTTAACTGATCAGATGCATCAGAGGACCCTGGTGCCCTCTGGGCCTGAGCCTTGAGGAAGATACTGCAGAGTCCTGGTCCAGGGGTTTGCTTAACTCTCAACAGGCTGTGGACAAGTCGGGCTCTAACCAGCTGGAAATGAGCTTTAAATCAGGGGTTCCCAGTACACATCAGAGGAAATCACCCATCATGTGAGCACTGACTCCAAATTCAAATAGAAACAGCCGTGGATGGGAAGAACAGCTACAGGCCCAGGACAGGAGCGGCACTGCTCCTTTTCTTCAGCTGTCGGGGCATTTAAAATCCCGTGGATTCATAGTGAATCCAACTTCCACATCTCACCAGGCATTGCCAATATTTATGAACAGAAATGAACATAAAGAGACTAACAGTCATGAGAAAAGGTAAGCGCTGTAGGAATTAAATGGGGGTCGGGTGAGGTGGCTCACACTTCTAATCCCGGAACTTTGGAAGGCTGAGGTGGGCAGATCACTTGAGGTCAAGAGTTACAGACAAGCCTGACCAACATGGTGAAACTCTGTCTCTACTAAAAACACAAAAAGAAACATTTGTCAGGCATGGTGGCAGGCACATGTAATCCCAGCCACTTGGGACGCCGAGGCAGGAGAATTGCTTGAACTTAGGAGGCGGAGGTTGCAGTGAGCAAAAACTGCACCACTGCACTTCAGCCTGGGTGACAGAGTGAGGTTTTCAAAAAGAAAAGGAAAGAAAAGAAAGAAAGAAATCAACCGGAAAGTTTGAGGGTCACACTTCAAATGTTAGAGGAGTAAGATTACATAGAAATTTAGCTTACTAAAGGAGTTATCTAGTTCACAATAAACAATTTAAATGAGCAAAAAGAACGAAGGAAGTTCCAAAAAGTGCAAATAAAGGCTTCTTTTCTTAAAGCAGATCTCAGGTACTGCTTTATTGAGCCATGAAGACACTGCGCGAAAATATCTGCTCTCCTCAGCACTTCCAGCTCCCATTCTAAAATCCTATTGTTGTTACTTTTCTCAAATAAAAGAAAAACAAAGCCTTCACACTGACTCAAGGTGGGAGGGGGAGCTGGCCCATTTGCCTTGTAGGCTCATCTTCACAGTTAAAAGTAACCAAGACGTCAGTGGGGGGCAAAGTCCACAGTCAGTGGAGGGGCCTGAGCTCCACCATTCACACGGGTCCAGCCAAGAGCCATTCAGCTAGGGTACCTGAGAAAAATGGGGTCGTGCCCCCCAGCGAGACAACTGTTCTCTTCACAAGTGCTTGGAAGTGTTTCCAGGAAACATGACAATGACCCCACCTGAGCCCTCACCCCCAAAAGGAGAAGCAGGGCATGTGGGTCCTGCAGCGGAAACTAAGCGGCTGCCTTCACGGGAGCTCCCACCTCGCCAGAAAGCGTTCTTCAGGCACAGGCGTTTCTGGGCTGGCTCCTCACTCATGTGTCTCCCTGGCACTCTCTTCTTTTTCCTCATTCTCCATCTAGAAGACAGAGAAAGAACTGACTTGAAGAAGAATTAAAACACCACGTTCTTTACTAGACATTCAAAGCTTCATCTTTTTTTGTTGTTGTTGTTGAGACGGGGTTTCACCATGTTGGCCAGGCTGGTCTTGAACTGCTGACCTCAGGTAATCCACCCGCCTCAGTCAAAGCTTCATCTTGAAAAAAAAAAAAAAAAAAATCCTTAAAAATGACCATAACAACTGAGTGCAGTGGCTCATGCCTGCAATCCCAGCACTTTGGGAGGCTGAGGTGGGCAGATCACCTGAGGTCGGGAGTTTGAGACCAGCCTGACCAACATGGAGAAACTGTCTCTACTAAAAATACAAAAAAGTCAGGCGGAGTGGCACGTGCTTTTAATTCCATCTACTCGGAAGCCTAACGCAGAGAATTGCTTGAACCCGGGAGGTAGAGGTTGCAGTGGGCTGAGATTTTGCCACTGCACTCCAGCCTGAGCAACAGAGACTCAGTCTCAAAAAGAAAAAAAATCTATTACAATGACCTACCTGTGCCGCTTGTAGGCAGCCTTGCTCTCTGCCAGCTCCCTGTCCAAGGCTTGAGCACAGCGCTGTGGGGAGAAAAATACATCCACGTCCTCATCTGGCAGACTATGCCCCAAAGCACGGGAAACAAACAAAGAAAACTTACCCGGTTGTCAAGAGCATTTCTTGCAGAAGAGGTGACCTGAAAAAGCCACCACGCCCAGCCTGAAAGAACATCTTTCAAGTTCTTTGTAAAATTTGATTTTTCTGATTTTAACTCACAGGTAATTAAGTTAAAATTAGAAGTGGTACATTGAAAAACATCCCCTCTTCAGGCGTGGTGGCTCACGCTTGTAATCCCAGCACTTTGAGAGGCTGAGGTCGGTGGATCACTTGAGATTGGGAGTTTGAGACCAGCCTGGCAAACATGGTAAAACCCCATTCCTACTAACAATACAACAATTAGCTGCATGTGGTGGTGACCACCCATCATTCCAGCCGCTCGTTGGGGGCTGAGGCAGGAGAATCACTTAAACCCATGAGGTAGAGGTTGCAGTGAGTCAAGATCACACCATTATACTCCAGGCTGGGTGACAGAGCCAGATTGTTAAAAAAACAAAAAAAACAAGAGAAAACTTCCCCCAACTTACATTGACAATTCTCTGTTCAGGACTAAGTGGGGTAGAGACTGTTAGATGCAGCAAGGCGTGGTCACTGGCAACTGTAATCCCAGCACTTTGGGAGGCTGAGGCAGGTGGATCACCTGAGTTTAGAGCTCAAGACCAGCCTGGCAAAAATGGGGAAATCCTGTCTCTACGAAAAATACAAAAATTAGCCAGGCATGGTGGTACATCCTGTAGTTCCAGCTACTTGGGAGGCTGGGGCAGGAGACTCACTGGAACCTAGGAAGCAGAGGCTACCTGAGATTGTGTCACTGAACTCCAATCTGGGCCAGAGAGTTAGACTCCATTTAAAAAAAAAAAAAAAAGAAAGAAAGGCAGTCCCGAATGGCAGGTAATTATCTAGGTTGTAAAAATAAAACATACTTCCTCTTCCCTCTAATATAAAAAGCATTGTGGGATTAGTGCTTTTTTCTTGGATCATTGTTCAGGAGGAGGGTCAGCCCCCAGACAACCACGTTTTTACTGTCATGAAAGGCAAGAGAAAATAAAGCGCTCACTCTACCCAATGGACAAAAAGGCTCAAATGATGACACAACTTAGCAGCCAAATTCCTACCAAGTACAGACTTTGGACATACTGATCCCTCTCCACCTGCAACCGGGAACATGCACTTTGAAGATGTCATTTGAAATGACACTGCCCAGACACACTCTTCATTGATTCTCTGAAGGGCAGTTCCAACAGACTCTCTGGGGCTTTCTCTGCATCATGAGAGGCAGCTCTGCCCTTCGCCGTCCTGCCGTTTGTCGCCTCTTCCCCATGATCTCAGAGGAACTTTGTCTCAGGCCAACTTTGTTCCTTGGGCTCTTTCATTTCCCCTAAAAATCACTTACTCCCCCTCTAAACTGCCCCCATCTCCATCTCCCCTGAAAAGAGGGTGCCCTTTAAGCACCAACCATCTGACCCTTCCTGCAGTCTCATTTCTCGGCTGGCTCCCATGTTTCTGCCTGTTGTATAAACAGCTTCTCCTGTTAAGCTGTCTGTTGTTAGTTTCTGCAGTGAATCTTTAGAGAGGAGAGTGAAAGCTTTCCTTCCAGCCATATGATAGAATTATGAAGCGAAAAGTTTAGACAGAATTTCCTATTTAAAGTGCCAAAACTTCATACTCCATTTCTGATAAAGATCACAAAGGTTAAAAAAAGGAAAACTTAGTTTTGACCCAAAGCTCTGTTGACATTCTATTCAACAAACATCAATCTATTTAATTTTCATCATGTAAATGGCAGATATTTTTATAATTCTTATGCTAATAAATCATTTCCCTGATGTTTTTGGTAAAACCCAATATTCATAATGAAGTCCAGAACCATGAATTGTTTTAAATAATTTCTTCTTATGTGTGATTACAAGTATATCTCTACAGGAAATTAGTATACTCACACAGAAGGTAATTTTTCGGAGGAAAAGGCCAACGGTAGAAACTCCCAGAAACACAATAGTTAAAAGCATCCACAGAACGCCAAGAAAGCCATGCCAAGGATACAGATAATCAGGTGGAAAACTGATGGCCTGGAATAATAACAGTTGAAATCATGAAAAGGTCAGTGACATGCACAATATTTCAGCAAAAAACAATAATCTTTAGAAACCATCAACCTCCTCCAAGAGGTAACGACACCCCTCAGATATCACCAGGGGATTCCACTGCTTCAAAAAAGATTGAAAGTTACCTGTCTCATGTTATTTGCATGGCTGGTAGTGTGTTTAGGCATTCTAAAGATACAGTGTCTTTGTTTTTCTTGACGTAAAGCAGGGATATCCAAATTTTTTGCTTCCTGGGCAATATTAAAAGGAGGAAACTTGTCTTAGGCCACACATAAAATACACTAACACTAACAATAGCTGATGGTCTAAAAAATATCACAAAAAGGCCAGGCGCAGTGGCTCATGCCTGTAATCCCAGCACTCTCGGAGAGTGAGGCGAGGGGATCACCTGAGGTCAGGAGTTCCAGACCAGCATGGCCAAAATGGTGAAACCTCATCTCTACCAAACATACAAAAATAGTCAGGTATGGTGGTGGGTGCCTGGAATCCCAGCTACTCAGGAGGCTGAGGAAGAAGAATCACTGAAACCAGGGAGGCAGAGGTTGCAGTGAGCCAATATTGCACTATTGCACTCCAGCCTGGGAGACGAGAGGGAGACTTTGTCTCAAAAAAAAAAAAAAAAAAAAAACAAAAACAAAAACGAAAACAAAAATTACAAAAAGAAAAAAAAATTTTTTTTTTGAGACAGTGTCCCACTCAGTCGCCCAGACTAGAGTGCAGTGGTGCAATCTCGGCTCACTGCAACCTCCGTCACCTGGGTTCAAACCATTCTCCTGCCTAAGCCTCCTGAGTAGCTGGTATTATAGGCACCTGCCACCACACCTGACGGATTTGTTATATTTTTAGTAGAGACAGCATTTCACCATGTTGGTCAGGCTGGTCTGAAACTCCTGACCTCAACTGATCCGCCAGCCTCAGCCTCCCAGTTACAGGTGTGACCCACCACACCAGGCCTGTCATTTCTTTATATTTAAATAACATAAGGACTTTAAGAGCCTTTCTCCTTTGGGTCAATCAATGATCTGCACCAAACACATTTCACAAAACCAAGGACAGTCCTCACTCACATCCTGGTCACATCACTCCCAGTGACTCCCGCATTGCAAACCTCCCATCAGGTGCAGCCCTTTCCTCTCCATTTGATAGGCTTCTCAGCTCCCATCACACTGACTGGACAAAGACTCCCTAGAGGCAGCCCCCAAGAGCAGAAAACACGAATGACACAGAAGTTCCTAAAAGTCATCAAACCAGATGACACGAAACTCAAATGACATTTCACTTTGTTTTGGTTTTGTTTGAGACAAGAGTGCAGTAGGCATCCGACTAGTCATTTTTGGAATCTTTTGTAGAGAAGGGGTTTGGCTATGATGCCCAGGCTTGAACTCCTGGACTCAGGTGATCTGCCCACCTTAACTCCTCAAAGCGCTAAATTACAGGACTGCACTGTGTAATATGCCATGTGACACAGCCCAATAACAAGGAAGAAACCCCGAGGGCCCAGCGTCTACTCACAGGGGTGGATTGATGGCTGGGAAACCCCAGCAGGAGGAGCCAAAAGAGCAGCCACGGCACCCGCATGTCCTGGTCCTCTCAGGGCGCCCTGAGGCGGCCAGGACAGAGGTGGGGGTGGCTTAGGGTTGAGGGAGGGAAGGGGATGGGGATGGGGCAGGATCTGACTTGGGGAGGGGGATGGGAAAAAAGGGGAGGGAGGGGAATGGGGGATGTTGGGCACCTGGAGGAGGGGGAGGAGAAAGGAGTCTAGGAAAGGATCGGGTTGAAACTAAGTCTTCAAGTGCGAGTGGGAGGTTCAACTACAAGTCAGGGAGAAAGTCTATCAAGTAAGAAAGCCGGAGGCTCAGGAGCAATTAGACGGAGACCAGGGCTCTGGTTTCCACCAAAACTTCTCCTGTTTGGGCGCTGCCTAAGCAACCCTCCTGCTTTATACTCCCTCTCCACCAATCCCTGGCCCTGGAACATGCTACCTCACAGTGGAGATTCCACGAAGCACCTGTGCCCTCCAATGCCCCTCCCCCATCTCAGCCCCAAACATGACTCCCAAGGACAGGTCCTCTCTGGAACCTTCACAGACCTGATTTCTGGTCTTCCCCGCCAGCTCCCTGTCCCTGCTCCTGGGTGGCTCCTTCCTTCCTGAGCTTCCAGGGTTTCTCATGGTCAGTCTTGGCTGCAAAATATAAGAAACAAATGATGGCAGGATGGCAGGAAGAACCTTACACACAAGCAGATTGGGAGGCTCTACAGCCCCCTCTCAGCCATTCATATTCTAAGCAACAAAACATCAGAAGGATTCGGAAGGTCCCAATGGTAAAGCACCTCCATCACATCCGTGCAGCCATCGTCCATCATCCTGTATCTCAGGAACAGATGTTGGAGCTACGCTAGTTTTAAGCATGTGAGGTACATTTACAAAAATTAACCCGACTTAGTTTGTTTATCAAGCAAATCTCAATATATTTCAGAAAAATCCAATCACACAGCAGGTTTCTGGTCACAGAATTGTGTTAGAAGTCAATGATTAAAAGCTAACCAAAAATTATTATATGCTTGGAAATTCAAAGTCCCCTTATAAGATATCAACAGAAGAAAGAATCCAAAATGAAACGAGACTGCCTTTACACTCATTGAGAAGGTCATAACGTGGCAATCAAATGCCTCCCCCGGCCCAGGAATTCCACTTTGTGGCACAAGGTTGTGTGGTCTCAAATCACCCCTAACACACCTAGACATGGTAACATCTGAAACAGGGTGATGGTGTCACTTATCTATATATCTTACTGCCTGTGAAGGTGGACTTTTCACCTTGTTCGGCACAATCGCTTCAGCAGCCAGGAGGGAAAAGACGAAAAGCCCAGAAGGAAGAATAGAAACCCTGAGTTTCCAATGGGCTAAATATAAGCTGCCATCAAACGCAAATAAATCCAAAGGGCAGTGACCACACGGTGGCTTCAAGAAAAGCCCACCGGTGTGACAAGTCCCACTAATGTGTAAGAGTGGTGGTGCAGCTGGAGAACTGTCTCCCAAATAACTGGATCTTATTTATCTTAGCAATGTTCTGAACTTTAAGTGTCTAGGTCTTATACATACTGTGTTAAATTTAGCCTGAAGTAGTTCCTGTTTTTTGATGCTGTTATATATGGCATTTTTTCCCATTTTCCAATTGTTTATGCGTATGTACAAATAAAACTGATTTTTGTATATTGTCCATGTAGCCTATAACCTAGCTAAACCCACCTATTAATTGTGATAGCTTTTCAATATAGATTCCTTAAGATTTTCTGCAATCAGTGTTGTCTGTAACATCTGTATCTCTTCCTTTCCAGTCTGCATGTCTGGTATATCCTTTCCCTTACACTTGCTAGGATCGCCAGTAAAATGTGGACTAAAAGTGGTGACAGCAGACATCCTTGCCCTGATCCTCATCTTAGCCGTTAGCTATGGGTTTTTCATAGATTTTCTTTACCAGGTTGAAAAAGTTTACTTCTTTCCCAATTTGATGAGGATTTTAACAAAATCATAAAAGGATGTTTAATTCTATCATACACTTTTTGTGCAACTAGTGAAAGAATCATATGGCTTTTCTTTTTTTAGTCTGTAAATTAGATGTATTTTTGATTATTAAATTTTGCATTCCTGATACAAACCCCACTTGATTATGACATCTTACAATTTGCATAAATTGCTAAATTAAAATTTAAAAAATTAAATTTTAAAAAAGATGCCACATTTTTTTTGAGACAGAGCCTTGCTCCGTCACCTAGGTTGAAGTGCAGTGGCATGCTCTTGGCTCACTGCAACCTCTGCCTGCCAGGTTTAAGCAATTCTCCCACCTCAGCCTCCTGAGTAGCTGGGACTACAGGCACATGCTACCACACCTGGCTAACTCTTTGTACTTTTAGTAGAGCAGGGTTTCACCATGTTAGACAGGATGCTCTCGGTCTCCTGAGCTCATGGTCTGCCTGCTTCACCCTCCCAAAGTGCTGGGATTACAGGCGTGAGCTCGCCTGGCTGCTAAACTACATTTTATAACGCTAGCCTAATAAAATGAATTGGAGTGTGTTCTTATTTTTCAGCAAAAGTTTGCACAGAATTGTTTCTATTTGTTCCCTAAATATTTGCCGAAATTCACCAGTAAAGACATCTAGATATAACGCTTCCTTGTGGGAAGGTTTTTAAACTATAAATTCACTCTCTTTAACAGATGTAGGGCTATTCAGATTACCTTTCTTCCTGAGTAACCTGTGAGATTTGATAGTTTGTGTCTTTGAAGGAATTTGCCTATTTCCTCTAAGCTGCCAAATGTATCAGCATAAAGTTATATATAATGCCATTTTAATGTCTGCAGGATCTGTAGAAATGTCCTCTCTTTATTCCTCATAGTGGCAAATTCTCTTCTCTCCTTTTATTCTTGACTAACTAGAGATTATCAATTTCAAAGAACCATTTTTGCACCAGGCATGGTGGCTCACACCTGTAATCTCAGCACTTTGAGAGGTCACGATGGCTCTCTTGTGGCCACCGGTTTGAGACCAGTCTGGACAACAAATTGAGAACTCCCACCTCAACAAAAGAAAGATAAAAATTAGCCGGGCATGGTAGGGCCTGCTTACAGTCCTAGCTCACACTCCCTTGAGCCCAGGACTTGGAAGCTGCAGTGAGCAACGACCACACCACAGTGGCATTAACACGGCTCACTGAAGCTTCAAATTCCCAGGCTCAAGCAATTCTCCTGCCTCAGCCCCCAAAGTCGGTGGGACTACAGGCATGCACCACAATGCCAGGCTTTTGTTTTGTAGAAATAAGGTTTCACTAGTGAAACCCTGTCTCTACTAAAAAAAAATACAAAAATTAGCCAGGCATGGTGGCACCGGCCTGTAATCCCAGCTACTCAGGAGGCTGAGGCAGGAGAATAGCTTGAACCCAGGAGACAGAGGTTGCAGTGAGCCAAGATCGCACCACTGCACTCCAGCCTGGGTGGCAGAGCAAGACTCCATCTCAAAAAAATAAAGAAAAAGAAATAAGGTTTCACCATGTTGCCTAGGCTGGTCTCAAACTTCTGAGCTCAAGCGATCTGCCAGCTTGGCCTCTAAGGTATGCACCACTGTGCCTGGCCCCTTTTTTATTTAATTGACTATTATCTTTACCTCTTTCATTCCGTTTGATTTATTCTGCTTTTTTGAGATGGAGTTTTGCTGTTGTTACCCAGACTGGAGTGCAATGGCACGATCTCGGCTCACTGCAACCTCCACCTTCTGGGTTCAAGCAATTCTCCTGCCTCAGTCTCCCCAGTAGCTGGGACTACAGGTGCGCAACACCATGCCCAGCTAATTTTTGTATTTTTAGTAGAGATGGGGTTTCACTACGTTGGTCAGGCTGGTCTCAAACACCTGATCTCAAGTAATCCATCCACCTTAACCTCCTAAAGTGCTGGAATTACAGATGTGAGCCACTGCACCCAGTCTGGTTTTTATATTTTTAAATGGTTGGGGTTGGGGGGAATATGTGACAGACTTATATGACTTTCAAAGCCTCAAATATTTGCTACCTGGACCTTTACAGAAAAAGTCTATTAACTCCTGGTTTAGATGATTGGTTGATTTTAAAACTGTCTTCTTTCTTACAGTAAGCCTTTAATATGAAGATTTTTCCCCATAGCTGCTTTAGATGTATTCCATGAATTTCAGTGTTTTTGTTATCATTCACTTCAAATGTTTTCTAAGATTGCTTGTGATTTAATCTTTGACACATGGATAATAAAGAATTGTGCTATTTAATTCCCAAGCACTTGGAGATTTTCTAGTTCTCTTATTATTATTGATTACTAATTTAATTACAGCATTGTCAGAGAACAGAATACTCCATAACATTTCCATCAGCTGGTATTAAGAGACTTCTTTTTTTTTCTTTGAGACAGAATCTTTCACTGTCGCCCAGGCTATAGTGCAGTGGCAAATCTCCGCCTCCTGGGTTCAAGCAATTGTCCTGCCTCAGCCTCCTGAGTAGCTGGGACTACAGGCATGTACCACCATGCCCAGCAATTTCTTTTTGTATTTTTGGTAAAGACGGGGTTTCATCATGTTGGCCAGGATGGTCTCAGTCTCCTGACCTTGTGATCCGCCTGCCTCAGCCTCCCAAAGTGCTGGGATTACAGGTGTGAGCCACCGTGCTCGGCCAAGAGACTTATTTTTGGACGCAGTACAAGGTCTCTCTTGGCAAATACTCCTTGTGCAGTCAAAAAAAAAACTTTGTTTTTTTCAGATGGAGTCTCGCTCTGTTGCCCAGCTGGTGCAATCTCGGCTCACTGCAACCTCCACCTCCCTTTGCCTCAGCCTCCCAAGCAGATGGGATTACAATTGCACGCCACCATGCCTGCTTAATTTGTTTGTATCTTTAGTAGAGACGGGGTTTCACCACACTGGCCAGACTGGTCTCCAGCTCCTGAGCAATCCGTCCGCCTCCGCCTCCCAAGGCGCTGGGATCACAGGTGTGAGCCACCGCGCCTGGCCAAGAGCATTTTTAATAGTCACTGAAGGTAGTATTCTATTTATGTCAATTAGCAAAAGCTGGTTGACAGTGTTTAGATTTTTTATATCCTTAATACATTTTTAGGGTGTTAGAATCCCCAAATATGATGGTGAATCTGTCTATGTCTCCTTTCCTGCACATTTTTGCTTCATATATTTTCAAGTTCTGTTATCAGAAAAACACATTTTTATCTGTCCCGTTAAAGGAGACTGGGAATTACAGGAGTGGGAATGTCCCTTTTAATCGGGAGCAAAGTCCAGACTTCTAACAAGAAAAGGTCTGGGCCAGGTTCAGTGGCTCACGCCTATAATCCCCACACTCTGGGAGGCCGAGGCAAGAGAACCTGTCGACTCCAGGAGTTGGAGACCAGCCTGGGCACATGGTAAGATCCTCATCTCTACAAAAAATAATTTTTAAAAATGAGCCGGGTGTGGTGGGGCATGCCTAAAGTCCTAGCCACTGAGGGGGCAGAGACAGGTCCAAGGTGGAATCCCACAGGTCTGAAGCTGCAGCGAGCTGTAATAGCGCCACGGCACTCCAGCCTGGGCGACTGAGTGAGATCCCGTCTTTGGGGGTAAAAAAATTTTTCCCTACCTCTGCCTCTCAATTTTTTTTTTTTAAAGGTCGGATTGGTTTGGGCAGAGTCTATGTAACAGAGACTATTCCAGAGCCACGACAGCTCATAAACCACAGGGCAGAATACAGATGACTGTCTTATGAGTGCACATCCTTACCTGTGTCTTTTTTTTGAGACGGAGTCTCATTCTGTCGCCGAGGCTGAAGTTTAGTGGTGCGACCTCGGCTCACTGCAACCTTCACTTCCCGGGTTCAAGCGATTCTCCGGCCTCAGCCTTCTGAGTAGCTGGGACCACCGGTGTGTGCCACCACGCCTGGCTGGTTTTTGCATTTTTAGTAGAGGCGGGTTTCACCGCGTCAGCCAGGCTGGTCTCAATCTCCTGACCTCGCGGTCCGCCCGGCTCCGAGTTTGCAGACTCACAGTGTGGGGGAAAGTGTCCCTCCCTGCAGACCCGAGAGCCCCGGAGCTTTTCGGGGAGCAACTTGGCAGGGAGGGTCCCAGCAGCTGCTCGCAGGCAGGAACCAAGGGGTGCAGCCCAAAGCGACCCTCGGGCCGGCGAGAACCTTCCGCTTCCTGGCGTCTTTCTCCTCAGTCCCGCCGGTTGCTGTGGGAGCCGCGGCCTCCCGGTGCCTGGAGGTCGCTCCATCTCCTCTTCTCGCAGCTGCGAGGCAGAGGCGGCGGCGGCTGGAGCGGGGTGGGCGGCCTGAGGCCAGAGCCCAGCCGGTCCCGCGGGGAATATGGCGACCTGGGCAGCAGCAGCCTCGAGGGCGGCACCGCTGACTTCCGGGAGGAGCGAAGGCAAATCAAGATGAAGCCGCGTGGAACCCTGGCCCCGCCACCCCGGTAGGGGGCAGCAGCGACGCAGCCGGGAAGACTCAGTCTGGGCGCTGGGCACCAACAAGCGCCACAGCAACCTCCAGGCGGCGCCACAGCAACCTCCAGGCGGCGCCCACACCAGCCTCCGGGCGGCGCCCACACCAGCCTCCATGGGGTGCCGCGGGCACTGCACCTGCTGCTGCCACCCCGGGGCGGGAACTGCACTGTCGGCGCCGCGACACTGACCCGGCTCGCCCAGGCCCGCAGCAGCTGGAGGAGGAGCCCACGGCCACTGCCCTGAGGTGACAAGGAGGAACAGGACAGTGCCCCGGAAAAGGTCTGGAACTCAGAGCTCGGGCCCCTGGGCCAGGAAAGGCCAGGAGCCGAAGGTGGAGAGATGGAGCTGGAGGAGCAGCAGGGGGGAAGGAGTGCGCTCCACGGGCAGGGTCAGCATCCGCTGGGGGGGTTAGAGCATGAAGAGGATGAAGCAGCAGAAAGAGCAGAAACGAGAAGGTGCAATGACACAGCGGAGCACAGTGCAGAATCCAGCCCCAGGACTCCAGTCAAGGCTGGCTTTAATTGCACCTCACACCCCCACCCCTAATCAGAGACGATCAGGGGAGAGGGAGGACCCAAGGAACACTGGAACCTGAAGGGCGGGAATCTGAGGCCAGGACTGATTGTGGGAAATGGTGGGAATCAGGAAAGGAGAAAGTGAGGCAGAATGGAGGACAGGGTGTGGGGGGCGTGAGCTGAGTTAGGAAGGATTAGAAATCAGAAGCTTAAAAAGAATCCAGAAAGAAACTGTCCTTAAGAAGGTGCGTGCTGCAGCTGGGCACGGTGGGAGGCCGAGGTGGGCAGATGACCTGAGGTCGGGAGTTCCAGACCAGCCCGGCCAACTTGGCAAAACCCTGTCTCTACTAAAAATACAAAAATTAGCCAGGCGTGGTGGTGTGCGCCATTAATTCCAGCTACTCAGGAGGCTGAGGCAGAAGAATTGCTTGAACCTGGGAGGTGGAAGCAGCAACGAGCTGACATCATGCCAGTGCACTCCGGCCTGAGCTACAAGAGTAAGACTCTGTCTCAATTAAATAAAAAAAAAGGTGCATGCTGGGATTGAAGGAAGGGGTTCAAAGATTCAGAGAGTGAGTTTATTTGCAGCGCCCAGAGGAGGAAAACAGAACCCTTCTGCTCCAACTCCAGCTGCTCCTCTGAGTCCCAGGCCACCTGCTCCTGTGTCTGCCGACCTACCCACCTGTCTCTGAACCCTGCTGGAGTGCTGTTCCTCCTGATCTCTGCCCTGCCCTAGACCTTTCACTACCACCATCACCACTGCCCAGCACCCACCAGCCCCACTGCCCCGACCATAGCCTGCACCTATCCCAGACACCCCTGCTTCCAGCCTCATGCCCTAGGTGACCCAAAGGGGACCTGGGCACACAGGTGAGGAGGGTGCTCTTCTGGTTCCTCCTGCTCAGGTGTCCCAGTCGTGCAATCATGAGTGTGAGGAAATGTTGGATCTGGCATAGATTCTATTTCTCAAGCTGTTTCACACTGTGGTTTCCCTAACAGTGTTCTGGCCTCACCAGTCCACATCAAGTTCTGGGTTCTACTGGCCCTGTTTGGCCCAAACACAGCAAGGTTGGCAGGATGGAAATGGGAAAATGGGGACTTTATAATGTCAAAAAGGAAGGATTTCATGGGCCAGTGGAACACAATAGAGAAGCCAGAAATGAATCCGTGAATTTACATCCAATTTGTTCTTCACCAAGGTGCCAAGAACATACCTTGGGAACAGACGGTGTCTTGAGTAAGTGGTGCTGGGAAAATGAGAGATATCTACATGTGAAGAATAAAACTAGCCCCCTATGCTTCACCATATATAAAAATCATATCAAAATTAATTAGAAACTTACATTTAAGAAACTACAGGCTGGGTGTGGTGGCTCACACCTGTAATCCCAGCCCAGGTTGAGGCAGATGGATGACCTGAGATCAGGCGTTCAAGGGCATCCTGGCCAACATGATAAAACCCGGTCTCTACTAAAAATACAAAAATTAGGCCAGGTGCAGTGGCTCACGTCTGTAATCCCAGCACTTGGGAGGCCAAGGCCGGCAGATGCCCTGAGGTTGGGAGTTGAGACCAGCCTGACCAACACGGAGAACCCCATCTCTACTAAAAATACAAAAGTGATGGGCGTGGTGGTGCATGCCTGTAATTCCAACTACTCAGGGAGCTGAGACAGAAGAATCGCTTGAACCTGGAGGGGTGGAGGTTGCAGTGAGGTGAGATCGTGCCACTGCACTCCAGCCTGGGCAACAGAGTGAGCCTCTGTCTTAAAGAAAAACAAAAAAGGAATCTACGAAACTACTAGAAGAAAACATTGGGGAAATGCTTTAGAACACTGGCCTAGGCAAAGATTTTTTGAGTAAGACATCAAAAGTACAGGCAACCGAAGCAAAAATTGATAAATAGTATTACATCAAGCTAAAAAGCTTCCTCACAGAAAACAAATCTTAAAACATTAAAATTAAATAGAAACAGAGTGAACCAGGAGCAGGAGCTCGTGCCTATAGTCTCAGCACTTTGGGAGGCCAAGGCGGGCAGATCACTTGAGGTCAGGAGTTCTAGACCAGATGGGCCAACATAGTGAAACCCTGTGTCTACTTAAGTACAAATCATTAGCCAGGGATGGTGGCAAGTGCCTGTAATCCCTAGCTGCTAAGGAGGCTGAGGTAGGAGAATCACTTGAACCTGGGAGGTGAAGGTTGCAGTGAGCCGAGATTGTGCCACTGAATCCAGCCTGGGTGACAGAGTGGTTTAAAAAAAAAAAAAATTAAAAACAAATATCCCAAACAATTCCATATGAACAAGAGCCATGACATGCTCGGCCCCATGACCTCCTCCAGTCCAGCCAGAAGCTCCATGCCAGGCCTGGGGCCCATGCCCGCTGCCAGCGTCTCCGTGCCCAGCCAGAACTGCAGGGACTCGGCCTTACCAAGCGTGTGGTGGCAGCCTGGACCCCCAGGACTTTGTGGGCTCGTGCCTCTTGTCCAACTTGTGACCCTCGCCAACAGCCCTGTAGGGCCAGATTGGAAGGGGTGAGGCTGTCATCCAGACCAAAGCCCTGACATTGCACTGCCCTGGCAGCCAGCCCACCCAGAAGCCATAGACCAGACATATGCCAGCCTTAGTCAGACTGAACGGCTGGGCAGCGGGACAGCCCATTCGAGCCCCTGGCTGTCCCCATTCATCGCCCTATACCCACCCCCATTGCCCCTGTCCCCAGCTGTGACCTCACGTGCAAGGGGCTCCCTTCACCTTGGTGCCTCAGTTCCCCTAACTGTAAAACAGGGACGGGGCGGCCCAGTGGCCCAGAGGAGCCAGCTGTTGAGCCCTGCCCGCCCCTGCCCTCTAGGTGGCCTGCAGTCCGATGAGGATTGTTTTATACGTGCAATATTTGGCCCACAGACTCCCAGCTGCCCCCGTCGTGCTCAGGCAATAACCGGGTCAGCCCCAGTCCACGTGCATCCGTGGTGACCTGAGGAGCAGCACCCTGGCTCCCTCCAGCACCCGCACCCAGAGGTGGGCCGGAGGTGAGGCTGGGATCCCACCGCCATGAAGAATGGACTGACCAGCTGAGGCAGCAGTGTCCCCACCGTGGCCCCCACGCCCCGCTAACCCCCATAACCCCCACACTCCCATTCTACAAAATAAACGACAGCATTGGCCAAAACAAACAAACAAAACCTCTCAGGCCAGGCGCGGTGGCTCACGCCTGTAAACCTAGCACTTTGGGAGGCTGAGGCAGGTGGATCACGAGGTCAAGAGATCGAGACCATCCTGGTCAACGAGGTGAAACCCCGTCTCTACTAAAAATACAAAAATTAGCTGGGCATGGTGGTGCGTGCCTGTAATCCCAGTTACTCAGGAGGGTGAGGCAGGAAAATTGCTTGAACCCAGAAGGTGGAGGTTGCGGTGAGCCGAGATCGTGCCATTGCACTCCAGTCTGGGTAACAACAGCGAAACTCCATCTCAAATTTAAAAAAAAAAAAAAAAAAAGAATTCATTAGGAAGAAGAACAACGGAAGTCAATACTTCCATTAGACGAAATAGATCGAGCGTGGATAGAGAAGTGCAAGTTGTGATCAGAGAAGGCTGCATGAACCTCATTGGCTAGACTAAAGCACCAGGTGGTAGTAATGGCAGATAAAGCGAAAAAATTACATAGCAGACTGTGGAAATTTTGGAGTACTGAGCCGTTTTGTCATAAGTTAGGAGTCAGTACATTTTCTCATCATTACCCATTTTGTTTACACGTTTTTTTATAAAAGTGTTTGCTTTGGATCTGGGTTCAAATTTTGCTCTGCCTATCACCTACTAGTGATGTGACATCAGGAAGCTCATATAACTTGAGCTTCAGTTTCCCTGTGGGTAAGATGGGGAAAATGCCTCACACAGTTGTGACAAATAAGAGCATGCAGTACAAAACCTAGCACGTAGTAGGCAACTATTTTTTGGAAATTATATATTTATTGCTAATTTGAAGTACATTATGCTTAGATTTTAATTCCTTAGACTGTATTTTGGTTTTTGAAGGTCTTGAATCTGTCGTTCTGATGGCGTTCTGATTTATTCATCTTCACAAAATTTAACAGCTACCACTACCTCCTCTTCTATGCTCTTCTGTACCTGCGAAAGAAGATACCGTTTACGCCGTGGTTTTGTGTATATGTTGTTTGATCTTCTAACCCAGCTCTTCTCTAGTGGAGACTCCAGGGAACTGTTGGCTGATCTGATTTAAGAAGCCCAGTATGTGGCCTCACCACCCTGTTTCTAAATTTTCTCATTATGTTTTGATGAATTCTTAGCTGCAAGAGGGCAAGTACTTAGCCTGGGATTCCAGGATCACCATAATCAGCTGCTATATCTATTTTTTTTGCTTTATCTACCATGGCAATCTAATGCTCTAATCTAGCCCAAGAGGTTTATTCAACAGTTCAGATCACAACATGCCTGCTACTTTATTAGTTGTATTTGGTTTCAGAGACATAATCCAAATCTGATTAAAATTAGGAAAAGATCCTGTGCCCAAGTGACGGTTCCAGATTTGAATCTTTACAAATCTTACTAGCTTTGTAACCTAGAGCAAGTCATTCATTGCCTATCACAGGACTTCGTGGTGGTGAGACGCAAATGGATTAACTATAAGGGATTGTTAACATTGAACTTTAGTAAAAATATGATTATCCATCTCAAAGATAAATAAAAATTTTATTCTAATATTTTAATGGAAGCTCAATAAATTTACTAATAAATTTTAAAAATCAGCTGACATTAGTAATTACATTAGTAAATTTTTAATATTAATCTTATATTAGTAATTTTTACACTTACTGTTTTATGACAGGTAATTTTCTGAACAATATTTCAGAGACATTTGAGACATGTTCAAATGAGTTATAAATGTTCATGACACAATATTAAACCTTTTTTGCACTGGAAGGATTTCTTATCAGTTGAAGCACTGTCAATTGTCAAAAAGGCTGGGGGGATTTCATACACTTTGAAAACTGTTTTCTGGCCAGGCACGGTGTCTTAAGCCTGGAATCCCAGCACTTTGGGAGGCTGAGGGGGGTGGATCACGAGGTCAAGAGATCGAGACCATCCTGGTCAACAAGGTGAAACCCCGTCTCTACTAAAATACAAAAATTAGCTGGGCATGGTGGTGCGTGCCTGTAGTCCCAGCTACTCGGGAGGCTGAGGCAGGAGAACTGCTTGAACCCAGAAGGCGGAGGCTGCGGTGAGGCGAGATCATGCCATTGCATTCCAGTCTGGGTAACAACAGTGAAACTCCGACTCAAAAAAAAAAAAAGAAAGAAAGAAAGAAAGAAAGAAAACTGTTTTCTTTACCTCTACTGCATAAAAGCTGTTCATCAGCTTTAAAGGAGACATTCTTATTTTTCCTCTTAATTTGATTTCAGAAGGGTTTATACATCCCTCTGTGACACCATAGATATCCCAAAGGTTTGAATGGCACTCACATGTTGTGGGATATATGGAAATGAAGGAAGCATTTTTATTAATGTAAAAAGGGCATTGGACCTATATCCTTGCCTCTGGCATTTACTAGCTGTGTGTCGTGAACAAGCTTTCAACCTTTCTTTTTTAACTTTCTCATCGCACCCAGCAGAAATTTCTCACCAGTTTAATAAATAGTTGTGATTATCTTGAGCACCTGGTTGATTTTTAATCTTAAAACCATTGTAAAGCAGTACACTGAGCAGGCTGTCTTAATTCATGTTGGCTAAAGTTGAGCTAGAATTTGTCCCATCTCTAGCAAATGCGTACAATTTTATGGCATTCACTTTGTATCTAAAGCTCATTCCTGGCTCTGTCTATCCTCTTTATTCCTATTTTCTCTTCAGCTTTATTTTTCTTATCTATATTTATTTTTATAGGCTATTAATCTATGAAAGCTGCCTTAAATTTTTCCTGGAAGGATATGGGTGCAGGACATTTAATAAAATAGATAATGCCCACTTTTGAAAGCTACTGTAATATATGTAATGAGTGATACACATAGTAGGTATCATTCATTTGGTTTTTTAAAATTGAATCAAAGAATATTGGTTATAACTACTTTGAACTGAGAAAAGTTTAAATAGTTTAATTTTGAAGGGAACGTAGAGTTTCAGAAGAGCAGACTGGCCCATTGCCATGTGTCCAGAAGTCTTCTGTACTTTATATAAAGATAAATGAGGGAGAACGATCCAAGATGGCCGATCGCTAACATCCCGGGATTGCAGCTCTCAGGGAAGGCGCGGAGAACTAGAGGACGCCACACTTTCAGACAAAGTCTGGTCGCTCACGGAGCAGAAGATCCCCCAGTGGTGGAAACACACGGGTCGCCAGCGCGACTCTCGTGGTCGGTGCAGCGGTTCCGCCGGCACCTCGGCGCGGCAGCTCTCGGAGCAGAGTAAACGGGACCGCTTCCCCTTCTGACCGAGGTTTGGAGCCCCGGGAAGGCAGAGTCGCCTACTACGGAAACAAGAAGGAAGCCCGACAGGAGAATCCTGGGCAGAAAAGCACCATCAGTTTTAACGCCGCTGCTCTGGCCCTGGGAACTAACAACCTGGACGTCCACTCAAGAGACCTAATCTGAAAGTTGGTAATTTCAAAGACGAGAGGAGGATAAATTTACAATGACGGGAAGAAACCAGCGTAAAAAAGCTGAGAATGCTCAAAGTCAGAACGCCTCTCCCTCTAAAGATGATCACAGTTCCACATCAACAATGGAACAAGGCTTGATGGAGAACGAGCGCCTCCTGATGACAGAATCACTCTTCAAGGAATGGATAATAACAAACTTCGGTGAGTTAAAAGAACATGTTGTAGCCCAACGTAAAGAAACTAGGAACTTTGACAAAAGGCTTGATGAAATCCTATTGAGAATAGACAACTTAGAGCGGAGTATGAGTGAATTAATGGAACTGAAGAATACAATACAGGAACTCCGAGAAGTATGCACAGGTTTAAACACTCGAATTGTTCAAGCAGAAGAAGGGATATCAGAGGTCAAAGTCCAACTTAATGAAATAAAACGTGAAGAAAAGATTAGAGAAAAAAGGATAAAAAGGAATGAGCAAAGTCTCCAAGAAATGTGGGACTATGTGAAAAGACCAAATTTACGTTTGATAGGTGTACCTGAATGCAATGGAGAGAATGAATCCAAGCTGGAAAATACCCTTCAGGATATTATTCAGGAAAATTTTCCTAAACTAGCAAAGCAGGTCAACATTCAACCCCAGGTAATACAGAGAACACCACAAAGATATTCCTCAAGAAGAGCAACCCCAAGGCACATAATCGTTAGATTCACCAGGGTTGAAACGAAGGAGAGGATACTAAGGGCAGCCAGAGAGAAAGGTCGGATAACCCACAAAGGCAAGCCTATCAGACTTACAGCAGATCTCTCGGCAGAAACTCTACAGGCCAGAAGAGAGTGGGGGCCAATATTCAACATCCTCAAAGAACAGAACCTTCAGCCCAGAATTTCATATCCAGCCAAACTAAGCTTCACAACTGAAGGAAAAATAAAATCTTTTATGAACAAGCAAGAACTCAGAGATTTTATTACCACCAGGCCTGCTTTACAAGAGCTTCTGAAAGAAGCATTACACACAGAAAGAAACAACCAGTATTAGCCTTTCTAAAAATACACCAAAAAGTAAAGAGCACCAACATAAAGAAGAATTTACACCAACACATGGATAAAACAGCCAGTCAACATCAAATGGCAGTAACCCTAAATTTAAATTGACTAAATTCCCAATCAAAAGACACAGCCAAAACCCAATGGCATGTTACATCCAGACCTGTTTTACATGCAAGGATACACAAAGACTCAAAACAAAGGGATGGAGAAAGATTTACCAACCAAATGGAGAGCAAAAATAAATAATAAATAAATAAAAAGCAGGAGTTGCAATTCTTGTATCGGATAAAATAGATTTTAAAGCAACAAAGATATAGTGGTAAAAGGATCAATGCGACAACAAGAGCTAACGATCCTAACACCCAGATAGGAGACTTAGATTCAATGAGACAGAAAATTAATAAGGATATCAAGGACTCGAACTCAGATCCAGAACAAGTAAACTTAATAAATATTCATAGAGCTCTCCACTTCAAATACACAAAATATACATTCTTGTCAATACCACATCACACCTACCCATTAGTTTAAATGAAACATTGATTGGCCATTGTTAATACCCAATTTTTTTCAAAATAAAGCAATATTTCCATTGACTCTCCCTCTTTCTCTTCCTCTTTCTTCCTCTCCTTTACTTATTTTTTTTTTTTCTTTCCTTCTCTCAAAAAAAAAGAAATCAACTTGTAAACCTCTAGATCCAGGTCGGCAATGTCTCTTTCATTGCTTGATTTCCTTTCTTCCCTTCCCTCCCTCCTTCCCTCCCTCCCCGCTTCCTCCCTTCCTTCCTTCCTTCATCCCTTCCTTCCTCCCTACCGTCCTTCTTCCCTTCCTTCCTGCCTTCCTCCCCCCCCCAAAAAAAAAAAAAAAAAAAAAAAGATAAATGAGGATATCTGGAAGATGTTTTTCCTTTTAGCCTTCAGCCTGGTAAAATACTTGTGTTACTTATCTGTATGGAGGCCTCCATCTATCTCGTATACAGCTCTCAGCCATTTTATCTTCACAGGGTCTTGGGTGAACAACAAAACTCCCTAATGGAGTTTTCTGGTGTATGTATTATGTGTTTGTAGAGGATATTTACAGGACAGTTATTCTGATTTAAATCACATATTTAAATGAACTAGATATAGTCAATAGAACTAGATGTTTTGAATGTTTATTGTGTGAATGATTTACACTTAACAAGCCTTGAATTTGTAAAAGTAAAAGCCATATTTAACTGGTGTAAACTGTTCCATGAACTTAGGATTTAAACGTGGTCACAATTAGTATTTTTTTTTGAGATGGAGTTTTGCTCATGTTACCCAGGCTGGAGTGAAATGGCACGATCTCGCCTCACCGCAACCTCTGCCTCCTGGGTTCAGGCAATTCTCCTGCCTCAGCCTCCTGAGCAGCTGGGATTACAGGCACGCGCCACCGTGCCCAGCTAATTTTTTGTATTTTTAGTAGAGACGGGGTTTCACCTTGTTGACCAGGATGGTCTCGATCTCTTGACCTCATGATCCACCCGCCTCAGCCTCCCAAAGTGCTGGGATTACAGGCTTGAGCCACCGCGCCCAGCCACAATTAGTATTTTTAAAACTTAATCACTGAAATATCCACTTGCCTTGTTAGCAGAAAGTACACCACCTTCCTATTGGAATTTCTGCTTTTCTCTGAATTCTTCCAAACACTTTAGTGGGTTCGTGAGTGGCTTCCATATCCAAGATGGGTGTGGGGTGTGTATCCATGCATCTGTATATGCGCATGTGAGGGAGACACACCAGAGTCTGTTCAGCCACCACTGCCCCTGTACTTCCCTGCCCCATGCTAGAGTGTTGAAAACCAGTCTTAAACTGTCCAACGGGAGCTCCCGGCTCACTGTTTTCCCAGATGTTTGTGCAGTCCACCACGGTGCATAGGGAAGGATCTTCCTGTGCTAAGCTCAGTTAGGATGTTCATGGTGCCTATGGATGAGCACCCAAGATTACAGCTATTAGCACCCAGCTCCTTCAGGTCACATCATGGACACCTCTGAACTATTGTTCTAAGGTCACCGCGAACAGTGAGTCAGGACTGGTCCTACGTCTACCACCTCATAGCCTTAGAACCACATTTCCCCTTACCATCATAAGCTCCTATGCCATTATTTTATTTTATTTTTTAAACTTCCTGGCCAGGCATGGTGGCTCACGCCTGTAATCCCCCCACTTTGGGTAGCCGAGGGAGGTGGATCACTTGAGATGCAGGAGTTTGAGACCAACCTGACCAACATGGTGAAACCCCATCTCTACTAAAAATAGAAAAATTAGCCAGGCATGGTGGCATATGACTATAATCCCAGCTACCTGGGAGGCTGAGATAGGAGAATCACTTGAACCTAGGAGATGGTAGTTGCAGTGAGGTGAGATTGCGCCACTGCACTCCAGCTTGGACAACAGAGCGAGACTCCATCTCAAAAAAAAAAAAAATTCCCTAGACCTCTGGGAACTTAGATGGGGCCTCTAGAGATTCACCCTTCTCCCAGCAATTCATACTTACCGTTCATAGATGGAGCCTCTAGAGATTCACCCTGTCTCCCAGGAATTCATACCTACCCTTCGTAGAGGTGGCGATTCCAAAATAATTTTCTGCCTTCTCTTTCTTAGGCAAAGGGGGAAAAATTGAACTAATTTCTGCCAGGGCATCCTGCTACATATTTAACTAATATCAAATGGAAGAGCAAGGCTTAAGTGATTTATATTGCAAGAGCCTTCATCGTTAAAATGAAATAGGCATGACCAAGAGAACAAATGACAAATTTAATAAATAAGTGTTGTTGGATGTGATGGAAAGTCAGAATCAATTATTTATGATGTGAAGGATTGGGAGAAGTTTCAGATGATGAACTATGTTGGTAACTCGAAGGTTACTGGAATGTGTTCTCTTACTGTTCAGGGTTTTGATCTATAGAAACACTGTTTCTGCCAGCACCTCACACCGCTGCACCCCCAAAAAGATACAGCAGAACTCCAGAATATGGAACCCAAAGTCCCATTTAAAAACTGTCATTTATCACAGTGTTGCAAAAGAGTAATTAGAACTCAACTCTTATTAATTTGCTTTCAGAGTATGAAGCTAAGGAATTGCCATGGAAATCATCAAATGGAAACCACAATTTAGTGTGTCTTAGTGAAAACTTTTGCCATTGAGTCACTCTGCATTCAAAGTTGTGCCCCATTCACATGGGGACTCTGTCCTCGCCAAGCAAGGAGTGGGTCACCTTTTTATGCAGCAGTTTCTTGGTGCTTGAGTTGCCTATTAACAAGAGGAGTCTTATCTGGTGTAGATATTATATCTCATTTTCTTTGACATTAAGAATGCCTAATGGTTCCCTCCATAAAAGCAAACTTCTTGCTGCTTCTTCCAATGATTTGATTTTATTATTTTGTGTTTTATATTTGTTTTTAAATAGTAGAGGTAAAAGCTATTCAGAAGAGGGATGGGGGAGGACTGATTGTGTTGGAGCAAGTTACGTTTGGGCCATTCTGCTGCAAGTGAGATGCGCATGCTCAGTCTTCGTGTGGATTACAGGCCTTTCGGGAAGACTTGGAATGTCTTATTCAAGAACAGAGGATGAAAGGCCACAACCAACTGGATTGCTAGCATTACAACAGATTGCAGATGACATCGTGACCAGTTCTTTCTCGGGTTTTTCTTCACCTGCCCTCAGTATGTCAGTTTTGGAGAATTTTGTACATTATCATTTTACCTCCACTTGGGAACACCGTAATCTCTAGCAGCATAGTCTACTCAGGTTCAGCCCTTAAGTTGATAACATCTAATACTTAGAGTAACGTAGTGTTAGAACCTCCTACTTTCATATCAACCAGGCATTTACTACACTTTATACAGATGGTAAGATGATATAAAACATGGTCCTGGGCTGGGACCTGTGGCATGTGTCCGTAGTCCCAGCCACATGCGAGGCTGAGGTGGGAGGATCACTTGAGCCCAGGAGTTCAAAACTAGCCTAGCAACAAAGTGAAAACTCTGTCTCTATCTTTTAAAATAATAAATCTGATTTTAATGTGGCTGAATATAAATGATTTCACAATCAGATTTGAAAGTTAGGGGTTTATTCCTAACTTTGATGGGAAGCCATTTTAAGCAGAAAGATGATTTTAAAAGACCACTATATTTTCTGTGTGAAGAATGAACTGGGAGATTTCATAGTATTATTAACAAAACTAGAAGAGTCCAGATTTGGGGATCCGGTTTGGCTTGGGAAGTGGAGGGAGTTCAGCTTTGGGCATGCTCCGTTTGCATTGCCAAGACACTGCAGCAGCTGGAAATGCAGTCAGAGAGCTTAGGAGAAAGACTTGGCAGACAGACATAGAGAAGTAGTTCTCAGAGCCATGGACATTGATTAAACAGACAAGAGGGTATGGGCCGACAAAATATTCCAAAGAGAGAACCTCAAAAGCTCAAAGAGGAAGACCAGTCAGGGAAAACAGAAATAGTAAAAGCAGCTGTCCTGCAAGTGTCCTGGATTCCACCGCACGATCGAGAAGCTACAGGAGACCTTGGCCTGCTGGCTGGAACACACAAAGACATGGCAGGAGGAAAGCCACGTGCCGCTGTTCGGAGGTCAGGAAATAGCAACCAGTTTGCCTCAAATGCTTACGCTGTGTTGTGAAAAGCGGAAGTGAAAGCTGGGAAGGTTAGGGGAGAGTAGGAGACGGGTTAATGGCTGACTCTAAAATTCTGTCAGAAATGACGCTATTTTGTACGGCTTATGCATTAAAACTGTCCAGATTACCTCAAAACACCTTAAAATTAAAAGGTCTTACACGGAAATGTTGATTCTCTTTAAAAGCGCTTGCTCATATTCTCAGGTTGAAAGCAGTGCTTTAGAAAACTCAGTGGCTTTACGCATAATGAATTTACAAAGAAAGGGGCTGCAGTCAAGGGCAGGAATGGGGCTGATTGCAGCGATCCTCACACTAGTTACAGCCTGAACTCAAGAGTGCAGAGTGAGGGACCTTATGAAGAAAACAGTCATGGCATGTGGTGACAAATTATACGTGGTAAGGCCGGGCGCAGTGGCTCACGCCTATAATCCCAGCACTTTGCGGGGCTGAGGCGGGTGGATCATGAGGTCAAGAGATAGAGACCATCCTGGTCAACAAGGTGAAACCTCGTCTCTACTAAAAATACAAAAATTAGCTGGGCATGGTGGCACGCACCTGTAATCCCAGCTACTTGGGAGGCTGGGGCAGGAGAATTGCTTGAACCCAGGAGGCAGAGGTTGCGGTGAGCCGAGATTGTGCCATTGCACTCCAGTCTGGGTAACAGCAGCGAAACTCCGTCTCAAAAAAAAAAAAAAAAAAAAAAAAATTATACGTGGTAACCCAGGAGAGATTCAGAGGTAGAGGTTGCTTTGTGTATGAGTCCGCAGGAATGGTAATATCAATATTAGAAGCAAAGGAAGGAGAAGAGAGAAGGTAAGAAAAACTAGGAAAGAGAAGAAACGCCCTGTGATATTATTTGTAATATCTAAGGGCAGATATTATTTCTAATATGACTGTGGGTTTACACTGCGCTTGTGAACATTCACTTGATATTATTCACAATATCTAAGGGGAGATATTTCTCCAAATACCACAGTGAGTGTACACTCTGGGCATATATTTTTGATACTATTTGTAGTATTTAGTGGGAGATATTTCTTCTAGTATCACAGTGAGTGTACACTCTGGGTGTATATTTTTGATACTATTTGTAGTATTTAGTGGGAGATATTTCTTCTAGTATCACAGTGGGTGTACACTCTGCGATGTGTTGTATAATATCCTCACTATGTTACTGCTAATACCACAGTGGGCGTACACCCCATGATGTTGTGCGTAATATCTTCGCTATATTACTGCCAATTCACAGTGGTTTTACACCCTGTCTGTGCTAATGTCATAGTGTGTTAACACTGGGTATTTTATTAAAATCATAGTGTTAACACTAGTTTTATAAACACCATGAAAATGTTATTGTCATTGTGTCAACACGGTAACATTTATGTTATAAATGTCATAGACATTTTATTAATATCATAGTGTTTTAACACTAGATACTGTAAGTATCATAGATGTTTCATTAATATCATAGTGTGCTAACACTGTATGTTATCACTAAACATAAATATAATAAAATATATTTTATTATATAAATATAAAATATCATAGATATTTTATTACATTATATAAATATAAAATATCATAGATATTTTATTAACATCATAGTGTAGTAACACTGTGTTAACACTTGATATTATTTTAAATATTTTATTAATACACTGTGTTACCTTATCTACATGTATACTACATATGTATGAATTATCTCTGGAAAAATCTGGTAACATTAATTATATCTGGGGAGGCTACAAGAAGCCAAGCCTGAGAAGAAACCTTAAATTTCACTTTATACTTCTTGTTGTTACACAAAAAACCTTTTTTTCACCTCACCTCCCCCCACAATTCCCTCCAAAAAAATACTTGACCATAACCATTTAGTGCTTAAAAAATTACCCCAATCTTTTTTGTCTGTTTCTTACCTGCTTTCTGTATGCAGGCCCCTCCTCTATGTGACGGCCCATCTTAGAAGATCCTGAGAGGTAAGCGTTGTGGACATTGAGAGAACCAGAGCCCACTTACTTTTCTGATTCCCACTCTGGAAGGTGTGGGTGTGAATGTGGAACCTTCCTTAAAGGTTTGCGGTGGAAATGAAATAAATTAGTATATGTAAAGCACAAGAACATGGAAGGTGCTTACTAAATGTTATTTATCTTCACTTTCTCTGCCTTGGCCCTCTCATAGCCACTTCTGATTTTAGGCGATTGGGGAAAATTGCCATTGAACATCGTACTCTACTAACAAAGACCATTTGAGAGTTAAGATTCATCTCTTTCCCATTTCAGCAGCAGAAAGAAGCCCACAAATCAAGCCCTCCCCTTGTTCTATACCTTGTCATTTTGTTGCTAGTATCACCAGCCAAAGAAAGAGGAAAGTTTCTTGGTGTAATTAAAATATTATTATAGGCTGGGTGGGGGGAGGGGGGTTCATGCCTGTAATCCCAGCACTTTTGGAGGCCAAGACCGGAGGATCACTTGAGGCCAGGAGTTCGAGACCAGGCTGGGCAACATAGTGAGACACCCTATCTCTACAAAAATAAAATAAAAATAGCCAGGCATGATGGCATGCATCTGTAGTCCCAGCTACTTGGGAGGCTGAGGCAGGAGGATCACTTGAGCCAAGGCTTTCAGGCTGTAGTAAGCTATGATCATGCCACTGCACTCCAGCCTGGGCGACAGAGCAATACTGCCTCTCTGAAAACAAAAAATTGTTATAGAATATAGAGTTGTAAAACTTTTCTGGAACAAGAAAGCTCTCATTTTAGATACCCATTCATTTACTCATTCCATAGTGTACTGAATGCCAGGAATTTAATGGTGAGCAAAATAGACATGGTCTCTGCCTCCTGAAGCTCAAGATCCCTCCCTCTATTTTTAAAAATCGGGTTTCTTGAAGTATAACTGATGTACAATCAAATTTGCTCTTTTCAGTGGAAACTTCTATGGGTTTTGGTAAATGTGTAATCAGTATAATTTAGATCTGGAACGTACTGTCTCGCCCCTCCCAATTTTCTTGGGCTTCTTTGGAGTCAACAACTTTCCCCCAACCTCTAACCCCTGGCAACCACTGATCTGTCCTCTGTCCATATGGATTTGCTTTTTCCAGAATGTCATACAAATGGACTATTACACAATTTCCTAGCTGCTTCCACACAGCTTAGCTGCTTCCACATAGCTTAACATTTGAGATTCATTCATGCTGTTTTGAGTTGTATTGCTGAGTGGTATTCCGTGGTACCAATGGATTTTCTTTTTTCTTGGTGACAGAGTCTTGCTCTGTCACCCAGGCTGGAGTGCAGTGGTGCGATCACAGTTCACTGGAGCCTCCACTTCCTGGACTCAAGTGATCTTCCTGCCTTAGCCTCCAGAGTAGTTGGGACCACCCACGGTCATAAGCCACTGTGCCCAGCTCATTTTACATTATTTTGTACACATTGGGTCTCAATATGTTGCCCAGGCTAGTCTCAAACTCCTGTACTTGAGCAATCTGAAGTGCTGAGATTACAGGTCTGAGCTACCAAGTCTCACCTCAGGTAGACCCTTTTGATGGCATGTTGGCGAGAAAAAGAAAGAAAGAAAGAAAGAAAAGAAGAAGAAAGAAAGAAAGAAAGAAAGAAAGAAAGAAAGAAAGAAAGAAAGAAAGAAAGAAAGAAAGAGGGAGAGGAAAGAAAGAGGAAGGAAGGAAGGAAGGAAGGAAGGAAGGAAGGAAGGAAGGAAGGAAGGAAGGAAAGAAAGAAAGAAAACAACTCACTTTGACCAAATTGGCCTGTGATGATTGAATTCACTGGCTGAACTACATTAATTTTCCTTTCATGGGGCCGAGTCAGGTCTAGGAATACAATTCAGTTGTAATAGGAAGATAAAATGTCACTTCTTGCATCTGAATCTGTGGATTGTGAAACTCACATTCACTTTGGTGATTACTGTTTCTGTCTTTTTTTTTTTGAGACAGAGTTTCGTTCTTGTTACCCAGGCTGGAGTGCAATGGTGCGATCTTGGTTTACCGCAACCTCTGCCTCCTGGGTTCAGGCAATTCTCCTGCCTCAGCCTTCTGAGTAACTGGGATTACAGGCACACGCCACCAGGCCCACTAATTGTTTGTATTTTTGGTAGAGACGGGGTTTCACCATGTTGACCAGGATGGTCTCGATCTCTTGACCTTGTGATCCACCCGCCTCGGCCTCCCAAAGGCGTGAGCCACCGCGCCCGGTCTGTTTCTGTCTTGCTGTGTTGGACAAGATGGCCCCAGCTGGCCTGTAAGTGAGCAAAGTCCCCACTAAAGGTCCCTCTCTCCAGCCTTTATGACACTGGTGCTGAGTCATAGAGGTTCTGCCAGTCCCTAAGAGAAGCACTTTCTTCTTTCCTGGTGATGCCTTAGGCCCCTTGAACAGTTTTGCCCAAGTGGGGCTCAAGGTAAGAATGGAGTTTCTTGGGACCACTCAAACCGCCAGTTACTGTGGCCCTAAGAAACGCTGTGGCTTGACCTCGCTGCCGGCTGTACAGGCTCCAGTGATCCAGGAGTGCTACCAGCCCTACTACCTGCCTGGGTACCGCTACCTCAATTCCTGGAGGCCTAGCCTCTTCTACAAGATCTCCAATGTCCAGACCTGCCCAGACGAGACCTCCAGCACCCTGCGGCCGCCCACCATCCTGCCCGCACTCCGCTCCTCACTCTTCTCTCGCTATAGCCCCCACGACTGGGACCAGTCCAACCAGCTGCAGGTGCGTGGGGCTGAGGCCTCCCGGCTCTGGGCCAGCCGGCTGACTGACGACTCCATGAGGCTCTTGCAGGACAAGGACCAGCTGACACACCAGATGCAGGAGGGCACCTCCCGGAACCTGGGCCAGAGGCTGTCAGACATTGGCTTCTGGAAGTCAGAGCTGAGCTACGAGCTGGACAGGCTTCTAACTGAGAACCAGAACTTGGAGATGGTCAAGAGGCGGCTGGAGTGCGCGGCAGATGAGGTGAACTCCCCGTTGCAGGTGAGTTACAGGGGCAGGGATGGGACTGTAGCCATGTGATGGGGATACTGTGTGCTCATTCCACATCCCTTAACGGAAGATCAAGGTGGCAGGCCCCTTGCAGATCACGTTGAGCTGCATCATCGTATATATGATCAGTAATACAATTTCAGTTGGTCCAGGATCATCCCAGTCAAATCAGGGTTTCTTGGACTGAATAGAATTTCCTTGTCTCCCTGAGGCTACATCAAAGTTGCAGGGGTTTCATGGAGATATTGTGTGCACACTTATGCATGCCTCAGCATGCGTGTACATGCATGTGCATGCAAGAGCATGTGTGTGTTCTGGTCCTGAGAGCACATACTTCAAATAACTACTTCATTTATGTTTTCCACAGAGTCTCGCTTTGTCATCCAGGCTGGAGTACAGTGGTGTGATCCTGGCTCACTGTGACCTCCGCCTCCTGGGTTTAAGCGACTCTCATGCCTCAGCCTCCCAAGGAGCTGGGATTACCCACCTCCCAAGGTGGGTGCCTACCCACCATCATGCCCAGCTAATTCTTGTATTTTTAGTAAAGGCAGGGTTTCACTATGTTGGTCAGGCTGGTCTCAAACTCCTGGCCTCAAGTGATCCACCCACCTCAGCCTCCCAGAGTGCTGGGATTACAGGCGTGAGCTGCTGCACCCAGCCCATAACTGCTTCATTTTTCCCCATAATACTTAATATCCTCTAACATGCTCTACACTTGATTGAATACTAGAAATAGGATAGTCTCCATCAAGGTGGAGATTTTTGCTTGCTTTGTCACTGATGTATTCAAGATTGCTATTCAGTGCAGGGCACCTATGTGTCTGTGTGGGTCCACGGTGACCAATGTCGGTGCTGACTGATGTTGTTGATACTAACATTTTCAGTGTATTCCCAGCCCAGGACAGGGCGAAGGGCAGAATAGGCATTCAATAAATACATGTTGCATAAATGAGTGAATATCTAAATGTGGACTGGGCATGGTGGCTCATGCCTGTACACCCGGCACTTTGGGAGGAGGAACACTTGAGTTCAGGAGTTGGAGACCAGCCTGGCCAACGTGATGAAACCCCGTTTCTACTAAAAATACAAAAGTTAGCTGGGCATGGTGGCACATGCCTGTAATCCCAGCTGCTTGGGAGGCTGAAGCAGGAAAATCACTTGAACCCAGGAGGCGGAGGTGGCAGTGAGCTGAGATCACACCACTGTACTCCAACCTGTGCCACAAAGCAAGACTCCATCTCAAAAACAAACAAAAAAACGAAATGTGGACATTCCTGACACTTCCTTGGTCTCCCAGCCTCCAGTCAGCTCCCTGCTCAGTTAGGATTGCTTTTGGCTGCATGTAGCAGATATGCCACAATGGTGGCTTAGCCAAACAGGAATTTATTTTTCTGTCATAAGGAAAATTCCAGAGGGAGACAGATCAGGCAGCTGCAGCCTCCACTTGGTGCCAGAAGGGACCCAGGCTCCTCTTTCTGCTCTGCCACCCACAGCATATCGCCCTACAGTTTCCTAGGAGGTTTCATATTTTATATTGCAAGTCCCTGCATGCCAGGGGCCTCTTGACATTCTCATTCAAGGCAGGAAGGCAAGGGTAGAACAAAGAGCAGATGCATCAAGGGGCACTGTCACTTTTTATCAGGGGACATCTTTTCCAGAAGGTCCGCCGTGTGTTTCCATTTTTGGCCTGTTTGCCAGCACTTGCATGGGCTCTCTGGCTGCAAAGGGGTCTGGATAAATGAATGTTTCTCACTGCATCCAGGAGAGAATCATGGGAGGGGTTGAGTGGACACTGGGTAAGGAATCAGCAGCACCTACGGGAGCTGACCTTGGCCACACAGGATGATGACCGGCTGCTCACTGGAGTGTGTGGGGAACTGAGGACCTCTTGCCTGGAAGACTCCTGCAGCTACCGGTGCTTCTGTAGGACAGACCTGCCTCCGGATCCCTTTGGGAGACACAGCATAGGTTTCCACCACTCTGGGATTTCCAAACCCATGGATGCAGGGAGCAGGAAGAGAGGTCCTCTGTCTCCCTATCCCCACCCCCGGATTCTCCCTGGGAAGGAGGATGGGCAAGGCTGCTTCTCAGAACCCCACTGCAGCATCCCCAACCTACTGCTCTCCCTCCGACTCTCTTCTGATGCCCCCATCCTGTCTGGAAAGTCCGGTTCTGCCTGGTCACATGTGGCTTTCTCTGATCAGCCACGTGGCGGCAGGGGGACCATCAACATCTCAGTTCTATTTCACAGGCTGCTGCCACAGTCCAGACAGCCTCTCCCTGCGCAATGTCCTCCGCCTCCTTCCTGGTCTCCCAATTCCTGCTCTCTTCTAATCCATTGTCCTCACAGCAGCTGCTATTTCCCTTGATGGCCTCCCAGAAATTAACATCTTCATTCTCGAATTCCTTCCCCTCCCCATAACCCCTGTCCCTGCTATTGCTCTAGGCTCGCTTCCTCTACTCCAGTGCCAATGGCTTCCTGTCTGTTCCTCTGCTGACCTCAGGGCCTTTGCACCTGCTATTTTCCCTTCTGGTGCATTCCTACCCGGCTCTGCATCTCTGCTTCTCATGACTCAGTCCTTCTCCTCCTTAGAGAATTCCTCCCTAACCACTCCACTGGTTACTCCTCACCCACTCACATGACCCTGAATATTTTCATCCTGGCCCTTCACATAGTTGGAAATGATTGAGGTTCTGGTTTTTCGTTGTTATTGTTTGAGACAGGGTCTTGCTCTGTTGCCCAGGTTAGAGTGCAGTGGCATGATCTTGGCTCACTGCTTGACCTCCTGGAGTCAAGGGATCCTCCCACCTTAGCCTCCCAAGAAGTTGGGACTACAGTCACGCACCACCACCCCTGGCTAAGTTTAAATATTTGTAGAGATGGGGTCTCACTATGCTTCCCAGACTGGTCTCCAACTCCCGGGCTCAAGTGATCCTCCCAGCTTGGCTTCCCAAAGTGTGGAGATCACAGGCATGAGGGAGGCACTGTGCCAAGTCTGATTGAGTTTCTCATGGGTGTTCTCTCCTCTAGCAAAACACAGGTTGCATGAAAGCCTGTGTTCTCCTAGGGGACTGTCAGCCTGGTTCATTGCACTATCCCCAGCACCTTAACAGAGCATGACTCCGAGAAGAGGCTCTGGAAATCCTTGTGGCATGGGTCAGTGAGTTTCTGAGTTCTCAGGGTCAGTGAGTTTCTGAGTTCTCAGATACATTTGCATCCTGACATTCAGACCTTGACATCCTGCTTCCTTCTGCTCTGGGCCCTTTGTGACATCGCGGGCTGGTTTGCCAATCACTGTTGTTTCTCAGCTTCCTATCATAGAGAGCCCCTGAAAAGCCCCTTCTCCTGTCCTCTCTTCTGCTCTGCTCAGGTCTGCATGAGAGTTGTAAGGCCCAGGACTGTGTGGCAGGGTTGTCCTGACCACCTCCCCAAACTGTCCCTCCACTGGGAGAGGAGTTTTCAGCTGGGCATGGTGGCTCACACCTGTAATCCCAGCACTTTGGTAGGCCTTGGCCTACCTGCAGGTGGATCATCTGAGGTCGGGAGTTCAAGACCAGCCTGACCAACATGAAGAAACTCCATCTCCACTAAATGTACAGAATTAGCCAGGAGTGGTGGCGTATGCCTGTAATCCCAGGTACTCTGGAGACTGGGGCAGGAGAATTGCCTGAAGCCAGAAGGTGGAGTTTGCGGTGAGCTGAGATCATGACTCTACTCCAGCCTGGGCAATTAGAGCAAAACTCCATCTCAAAAAAACCCAAAATGAACAACCACAACAAACAGGAGTTTTCACAAGTATTCACAGGTAATTGTAGACAGTGTGCTCAGTGATTGACACCTGTCAAGCCACCTTCACCTGCACAATGAACCTATGAGACAGGCACCAATATGGCACCCATCTGCAGAGGAGGACGCAGCCAGAGAGGTTAAGCAATTTGCCTAAATGCACGCAATAAGAAGTGGCTAAGCCCTGACTGAAATCAGAAGAAAAACTACATGGAGGCTGGCAGCCAACACCATCTTCTCTGAAACTATTATGAAATTTTACTGTATGTATTATTGTCTTTTGGGAAGGCTTGGGGCTGCTGATGCAGTTATGGGAATCAAAATTGGTCCTTGGGACGCTACTTTACGCTGCTTTCTCTACATGGGCCTTGCATCTCTGGATGCATTGGTCATAGGGCAACTCACAGCTCTCATCATGGGAGAAGGAAAAGCAGAAGCCCATCTAATGCCCAGTAAAGAGGTCACATGAAGCAGCCAGGTTTCCGGGAGGAAAGAACAGATTGTGACAGGGGTGGATGCTAGTCTCTTTCTGTTCAGGGTCTACAAAAGCTGCAGGGAGAATATACTGTTTCCCTTGCTCCCCACAGGTGGCCTTGGAGTGTCTGTACCATCGAGAGAAGAGGATTGGGATTGATTTGGTCCATGACAATGTGGAGAAAAACCTCATTCGGGTAAGGCATCTCCTGGGTCTGCCCAGTGCCGTGAAGGAGGTGGGAAGGCCAGCAGGTCAGAGAGATCACTGAGCTACCTGTCAGGAGCAGAAGCCATACGTGTCACCCTGTGCAAAGTTAGGGCTCAGAAAGCATGGGTGGAGTCCTAGTTTGCAGTTTAGGAACGGGGAGAAATGGAGTTATTTGACCCTCAGTCTTTTCATCCCCCAAAATGAACATGGTAATAATACACCAATAACAACAATGAAAGCCAGTGTTTCTTGAGCACCTACGGTATGTCAGAGGCTGTACTACTTCATATGCATTATTTAATGTAATGATAAAATAATCTATAAGTGAGTGCTTGGCACATAGAAGGTGCTATTTTTTTTTTAATTCTAGGAGTCTATAAAAAAATAGGGCAAAAAAAAAAATGGAGCCTCCACAATCAACCCTTCCTACCTGGACCTGGGGTCATGTGGATTGAGGCAGAAGCTCCACACTGACATTTCACCTCCTGGGGTCAAGGGTGGTCGGTGGGAGGGGAGGGGAGAGGTAAGGGCTCTGGCCGGAAAGACAAGGCTGTCAGGTTCTAAGAGGCACCGCTCTTTCTGACATTTTTCATTTCAGGAAGTAGATTTACTAAAATGCTGCCAAGAACAGATGAGAAAATTAGCTCAAAGAATTGACATGCAGATGCGGTAAGGGCTTTTTTTTTTCCTTCTCTTCCCTCTCCTTGGGGTTTGTTTTGGGACTCCCAGGTTTCTGGGGGACAAGCCAGACGGGCCCACTTTTGGTCAGTGGTGTGCTGGTAAATGTTTAACAACCAGCTTTCTAGGAAAAAGGGGTCCTGATCTCTCAGGCCTGCCAGTTTCTGTGGTGTAAATGCTACCACAATGGCTGATTTTCAGCTGCGAATATGAAGTTACTGAGATGTGCACAATTGGCTCTCACAAGCCTGTGCCTCACTGCCTTCTTTGCAACCAGAGTCCTGGCAAGAGACACCTGGCTTCCCTGAGGCCCCTCTTAGCCTGTGGCTTCCCCATTTGAGTTCTCTGAGCCTTGGGAGATGGCAGACGGTGGGTGATATTAGGTAGCAAGTCCAGGGGCTGGGCACCTCCACAAGGGAGCTGGTGGAGACACCGAGCCAGGAGTCTCCAAAAGAAACCAGCTTTTTGTTCTTACAAGATTATGTAACCAGTATCTTAACAAGCCCGGGGACCCCTCTCACAATTAAAGGGAGGCCTGAGTTTTATGGGGCTTGGGGCCCATAGCTAAGCCCTTGGCACCAGTTCCCTGTGGAAGCAGCCGCCTCACCTCCGCCTGCAGCTGGCACTCATCTTTAACTCTTTCAGGGCACGCTGCTCTGCTGGTTTTCCCACTTCATTCACTCTTGACACAGACACACAGACAGCATGGGACAGGCTGGCAACCAGGCAGTGACTTGTTCCTCCGGCTGCCTGGTGCACATGGGCAGCAGGGGGTGGAGGCAGAGGGGCCAGGCAGCTTCCAAGTCAGCTCTGGGAGCATACGTCTTGGTTGGCTGTGCCCCAGAAGTCATCTCCTCCTCCAGGAGCCTTTGGACCCTCCAAAGGGGTTAGAGCTGTATGTTAGGGGGAAAGACATTGCAGACAAGCTACCCTTAGAGCAAAGAGCTCGGTCATGGCCAGACACATTGGAGAGCCCCAGGAGGACATCGGGGTGGAGGTGTGCAGAGAAGATGCGGATACAGCAGGAGAAGTGAAGGCTGAAAGGACAAACACAGAGTTGAAGTTCAATAATTTGTGTGCCACTGGACTAATTTCTCACAATTCCCCTTATCACCGGGACTATGGTACCTACAGTTTGTCTACAAATTAATTCGCTTAAAAAAACCTTAAGCACAACATGGTGACTACAGTCAACAGTAATTTATTGCACATTTAAAAATAACTAAAAGAGTATAGGGAGCCAGGTGCAGTGGCTCACACTTGTAATCCCAGCACTTTGGGAGGCTGAGATGGATGGCTCACAAGGTCAAGAGATCAAGACCAGCCTGGCCAAGATGGTGAAACCCTGCCTCTATTAAAGAAACAAAAATTAGCCAGGCGTGGTGGCAAATGCTTGTAATCCCAGCTATTTGGGAGGCTGAGGCAGAGAATTGTTTGAACCAAAAAGGTGGAGGTCACAGTGAGCTAAGATCATGTCACTGTACTCCAGCCTGGGCATCAGAGTGACACTGTCTTAAAAAAAAAAAAAAAAAGTAAAAATGGGAATGTTTGTAACACAAAGAAATGGTAAATGCTGGAGGGGATGGATACCCCAGTTACCCTGATGTGATTGTTACAAATTGCATGCCTATGTCAAAGTATCTCATGTACTCTATAAATATATACATCTACTATGTACTGGTAAATTCATGTACCCCATAAATATATACATCTACTATGTACTGGTAAATTCATGTACCCCATAAATATATACACCTACTATGTGCCCGTAAAAAACTTAAAAAATAAAACAAAATAAATAAAAATCAAGTCGGTAAATAAAATTTCTTAAACATTTTGTTTTTTTTTTTTTTTGAGATGGAGTCCCACTCTGCCTCTCAAGCTGGAGTGCAGTGGGGTGGTCTCAGCTCACTGCAACATGCACCTCCTGGATTCCAGCGATTCTCCTGCCTAAGCCTCCTGAGTAGCTGGGATTACAGGCCCATGCCACCACACCCAGCTAGTTTTTGTATTTTTAGTAGAGACGGAGATTTACCATGTTGACCAGGCTGGTCTCAAACTCCTGACCTCGGGTGATTGGCCCACATCGGCCTCCCAAAGTACTGAGATTGTAGGTGTGAGCCACTGTGCCCAGCTGAAATACTTGTATTCAAACAGGCAAATTTTAACAAAGGGAGAATTGGAAACAGGCTAGTGTCTTTGTTTTATTGCATTTTTCTTTTCTTTTCTTTCCCAAGACGGAGTCTTGCACTGTCACCCAGGCTGGAGGACAGTGGTGCGATATCTGCTCACTGCAACCTCCGCCTCCTGAGTTCAAGCGATTCTCCTACCTCAGCCTCCTGAGTAGCTGGGACTACAGGTGCCTGCCACCAAATCTGGCTAATTTTTGTATTTTCAGTAGAGACAGGGTTTCACCATGTTGGCCAGGCTGGTCTCAAACTCGTGACCTTGTGATCCACCTGCCTCAGCCTCCCAAAGTCCTGGGATTACAGGCATGAGCCACCGCACCCAGCCCTTACTGCATTTTTCTTGCACTTATTTTTTAAATTATTTATTTATTTTTAATTGACAAAAATGGTATATGCTGTATCATGTAAAACATGATGTTTTGAAATTACATGTATATTTTAAAACATTGAACTAATTGGAACTAATTAACACATGCATTATCTCACATACTTATTCTTTGTAGTGAGAACACTTCAAATCTCAGTGATTTTCAAGAACACAGTGCACTGTTATTAACTATGGTCACCATGTTGTACAGGAGATCTCTGGAACTTACTCCTCTTGACGAACTGAAATTTTGTGCCCTCTGGCCAACATCTCCCCCATCCCCCACTCCAGCCTCTACTCTGTACTTTTATAAGTTCGGTTGTTTTAGACTCAGGTGTGTGAGATCATGAGATACTTGTCTTTCTGTGCCTGACTTACTTCACTTTACATGATGTCCTGTAGGCTCATTCATGTTGTCACAAATGACAGGATTTCCTTCTTTATTAAGGCTGAGTAGTATTCCTTTGTGTATACATACCACATTTTCTTTATCTATTTGTCTGCTATGAGACACTTGGGTTGACTTCATATCTTGGCTATCATAAATTGTTTTGCAATAACTTTGTCCATTTTAAAACTGGGCTTTTTTTTTGTTATTGAGTTGTCTGAGTTCCTTATATATTTTGGATAGTAACCCCTTATCAGATGCATACTTTGCAAATATTTCCTCCCATTTTTTAGGTTGTCTCTTTACTCTCTTGATTGTTTTGTAGGCTGTGCAGAAGCTTTTTAGTTTGATGTAATCCCGTTAGTCTATTTTTGCTTTATTTCCTGTGCTATTGGGGTCATTGTCCAGGCCAATGTCATGGAACTGTTCCCCTATGTTTTCTTCTAGTAGTTTTACAGTTTCAGATGTTATATTTCAGTCTTCAATCTTTTTCTCTCTTAGATGGCATCTCAGTCTGTCACCCAGGCTGGCAGGCAATGGTGCAACCTCAGCTCACTGTAACCTCCGTCTCCCAGGTTCAAGTGATTCTTCTGCCTCGGCCTCCTGAGTAGCTGGGGTTACATTGTGTGCCACCATGCCTGGCTAACTTTAATCTATTTTGAGTTAATTTTTGTGTATGGTTTGAGATAAGGGTCTAATTCATTCTTCAGCATGTACATTTCCACTTGTATCAATACCATTTATTGAAGAAGCTGTCCTTTCTCCATTGTACATTCTTGGCATCTTTGCTGAAAATCAATTGACTGTGAATGCCTGGATTTATTTCTGGGCTCTTTATTCTGTTCTTTCTTCCACCTATTTTGTGATCTTCTATTTATGGCAAGAGAGAATGGTTTTCCATTTGTAACTGTCATGGCACGTGACAAACCATGGCACTGCAGGGAAGAGGAGGGCTGATGTTTTTGAAATGGGATAGTTTGAGCCGGCAGAGTGAACAATTTCCAGACTTAAAGTGGGGAGCTGGACCTCAGAGGAGGAATCCTGAGACTGGGGTCGAGAGGCTGCTTATGCAACCCCAGAAGATGCCACCAGAGGGCAGTGGGGAGCTGGGAGAACCAGGAAGACTGAGACAGATGGAGACAGTCCCAGAGTCTGAGAGACACTCAGAGAGAGATGAGCACTGACATCAAAAGAGACAGAGATATAGAGAGATAAACAGAGACAGAGATGGGGAGTCAGGAGACAGAGGGACAGAGAGACACAGAATCAGATATGCCAGAAAGCTAAATTAAGAGATGAGACAGAGACAGAGAAAGGCAAAGAGATGGAGAGAGACAGATATGGAAAAAGAAGAAAAGAGGCCAGGCACCGCGGCTCAGGCCAGTAATCCCAGCACTTTGGGAGGCTGAAGTGGGTGGATCACTTGCGGTCAGGAGTTCAAGACCAGCCTGGCCAAAATGGAGAAACCCTGTCTCTACTGAAAACACAAAATTAGCTGGGTGTGGTGGTGCACGTTTCTAATCCCAGCTGCTTGGGAGGCTGAGGCAGGAGAATCACTTGAACCCGGTAGGCAGAGGTTGCAGTGAGCCAAGATCGCACCACTGCACTCTAACCTGGGCCACAGAGCAAGACTATCTAAAAGAGAGAGAGAGATGCTTGGATAGCTTGAATAGAGACCAAGATAGATGAAAGCAACTGACTTTAAAGACAGGAATGTAAATTTTCCTTTTAACATACATTTATTTATATTTTTTGTCTTCTTTTTTCTTTTACTTTAAAATAACTCAGTCTCCATAGAGACTGTCAAAAATTGCCAGTGCCAACTATATTTCAAGTCATCATGGCGGGGTATTGGGGAAATGTTTTCAATTAGCAGTAATGGTGCCTCAGATAAACCTAATTGGCTACGATACTGCCACTGCACAAAGCTTCATTTATTTATATTTTAAAAGTGATTTTAGGCAGGGTGCAGTGGCTCACGCCTGTAATGCCAGAACTTTGGGAGGCCAAGGTGGGAGGATCACCTGAGATCAGGAGTTCAAGACCAGTCTGGCCAACATGGTGAAACCCCGTCTCTACTAAAAAAATACAAAAATTAGACCAGGCACGGTGGCTCGTGCCTTTAATCCCAGCACTTTGGGAGGCCAAAGCAGGGGGAGGATTGCCTGAGCTCCAGAGTTCGCGACCAGCCTGGGCAACACGTGAAACCCGTCTCTACTAAAATGCGACAAATCAGGCGTGTGCGGCAACGTGCACCTGTAGTCCCAGCTACTCAGGACGCTGAGGCAGAAGAATTGCTTGAACCCGGGAGGGGGAAGGTTGCAGTGAGCTGAGATCACCCCACTGAACTCCAGCGACAGAACTGGAGTGCAGCGCAAGACTCCGTCTCAAAAAAAACAAAAAGCAAAACAAAAACAACAAAATTAGCCTGGAGTGGTGGCGGGCGCCTGTAATCCCAGCTACTAGGGAGGCGGAGGTAGGAGAATCCCTTGAACTCAGGAGGCAGAGATTGCAATGAGCTGAGATCTTGCCACTGCACTCCAGCCTGGGCAACAAGAGGAAAACTCCGTCCTCCAAAAATTAATTAATTAATTAATTAAAAGTGATTTTGAAAAGAAAAATAAGTACATAGCAGAGTTTGGTACTTGGTGAGAATCATGGAAGTGGTCCTCAAACGTCTGGAATTTGGCAGTCACCTTTAAGTCTAAGCTTCTTAGTCAAGATACCAACCAGCCCTCAGGGCTTAAGCCTTGGCCCTGGTCCCTTGTCCTCTCTTTACCTCCGCCCAGTCTCTGACACCGCCTAGCGCCGACCCTAACCAATCCCTGTCTTCACCTCGTTCCTGACCCTACCCAATCCCTGTCCTCACCAAGCCCCTGTCCCGGCCCAGCCCTTGACCTCACCCAATCCCTGTCTTCACCTAGTCTCTGACTCCACCTAACCCCTGACCCCAACCAACCCCTGTCTTCACGTAGCCCTGACCCCGCCCAGTCGCTGACCCCACCCAATCCCTATCCTCATCTAGCCCCTAATTCCACCCGTTCCTGATCTCGAGGTCCCTACACATCTGGTGTTTCTAGCTTCTCTGCGTTGGTGTGTGTAATGTTCTTGGCTTGGAATTCTCATTTCCCCGGCAGCAATTCCCCCATAATGTCTACTCCTATTTATTGTGAAAACCCAGCTCAGATACCTCCTCGGGCAGCCTTCCCTGACCACCCTCTCACCCTCAGTTAGTGGTTTCCTCCTCTGTGTTATTTTGTATTTGCAAACCTGCAGGCTGCCTTTGCCATTCTGTTCTGTATTTTTTTTTTTTTATTTGTTCACACAAATTTGTGAGCAACTTGAAGGCAGTGACTGGGTCATCTTATTCGTGTCTTATCCCTCAGTGCCCAGCATAGGGTCAGACACAATGATTGATTTAAGAAGTGATTTGATTTTAATCAGACTTTGTCCAAAGTATCGATTAATATCTTCTAAATTAGGCCAGCAAGCTACAGCTGGAGGGACAAATCTGGCCCTCTGTCTCTTCTTGTGAATAAAGTTTTATTGAGATTAAGCCACATTCATTTTTACATATCTGTCACTGTGTTCACGGATAGTTGAGTAGTTACAACAGACACCATATGACCCACAAAGCCTAAAATATTTACCATGCAAACCTTTACGGTAGATGCTTACCTATCCCTGTTCTGAAGGACGACAGGGGCCAGGTGTGGTGGCTCACACCTGTGATCCCAACACTTTGGGAAACTGAGGCAGGGAGGATCACTTGAGCCTAGGAGTTTAAGACCAGCCTGCACAACACAGCAAGACGATCTCTACAAAATATTTAAAAAGTTAGTCAGGCTTGGTGGCACATGCCTTTAGTCCCAGCTACTCAGGAGGCTGAGGTGGGAGGAGTACTTGAGCCTGAGAGGTCAAGACTGCAGTGAGCCATGACTGCCCCACTGCACTCCAACCTGGGACAGATTGAGACTCGGAAAAAAAAAAAAAAAGAATAAAGGCCAAATCTGTTTGGAGTTGGGGGAGGTGGGAGAGTGGGGGGCCTCTGGGTATGTGGTGGGGTATCGAGGTGGGAAGAGGACTGAAAAGCTACTGGGTGGCTTCCTGGGGGGTCTAGGCTTACAACACACACCTGCTGTGTGGCCCAGGCTGGGAACTCTGGGCAGGTGCACAGTACACAGATGACTTCTTCCTCCCTGCAGGGATAACCGAGATGCTCAGCATGCCCTGGAGAGGGACCTGGAGGACAAAAGCTCAGCCCAGTTCATCGACGAGAAGTGCTTTAACCTGAGAAATACATCAGACAGCATCAGCTTCTTCCACGGCATGGAGAAAATTGATGGCACGTAAGTATCGGACTCCTCCTCCCCATCCCATGCATGTCCAACTGGAGTGAGGGTTTCTGCTCATGCCAATGAATGGCGAAGGGGCATCATGTACCAGTTAAGTGAGAAGTGGTGTGGTTGAACGGGGGTCCTCTAGTGCAGGCGGCAGAATCCAAGTTGGGTTAACTAAAGACAACATGGAATTTACCGGAGGGCTCTCAGGGAGCCACCATCTCAAGGAGAAGGCTGGAGGGAAAGGTTCTGGCAGTGGGAGCTGTGTGGTCTGGATGCCTTGATCTTTCCATCCTTGCCCCACTGTTCAAGATCCAAATTTCAGGAAGAAGGAGCATGCCATTGGCTTAGTGAGAGTTGCACAGCCACTGCTGCTCAGCAGTTTCACCAAAAAAATTTCCAAAACAAGCAATGAGCTCAGCAGGGAGGCCAGCTGGTGCCAGTGGTGGTTTAAGAATGAATTCTTGCCCCTTGGGAGGCCGAGGCAGGAGGATCACTTGAGGCCAGGAGTTCCAGGAGGTCCAGACCAGCCAAAGAGAGACACGGAGTGGGATCTGGAGCCAGGCTGCCTGACTTCTAATCCCAGCCTCTACACTAACACTGAGCAAGCGACTTCATTTCTTTGGACCATTTCTGAATCTATACCACTGGAAGAAAAATAGTACCCACTTCCCAGGGCTGCTGTGAGTATGAAAAGGGTATGTGTGTGAAGTTTCAAGCGCAGAGCCTACTATAGAATAATAACAGCCAACATTTATCAAGTGCTTACTGTGTGTCCTCATTTTCTCATCACAACAGCTATGAGGCGGTACCTTCTGTGAGCCTGTCACGATCGTGGGCATGTCACAGCATTGTGGGATTTTATGCAGAACGCAAACATGCTTCCTAGTTGGTATTCTGAGGTCTGAGAGATGCTGAGGATGAGGAAGAGGTTGAGGTCTATCTTGGTTTCTCTTTCTTCCGTTTAAAAAAAAAAATCCCTAGCACCTACAATTGTGCTTGGCACATGTTGGTTTGCAATACATTTTTGTTGAAAGAAAGAATGAGTGAAAAGAGAAAGTCAGGGAAAGAAGCAGCACAGGAAGGGAGGAAGGGGAGAGAGAAGGAGGGTGTTCCTCGGCAGTCTCCTTGGCTCAATCCTGGCCTCACTTTCTGGATCTTAACAAATGTCTAGGTGCGGAGGTGACCCTTTGGGACTTCTGGTAATGACAACTCTTGGGAACTTTCCTCCTCTTCCTGACAAGGTGCTCTTCCCCCATGGCCCTGGCAAAGTGAGCAAGACTTAGGGGGCTTGGCCCCCCTCATCTGCGCAGGGAATCCAGAGGGTCTGTCTTCCAAAATAGATTCCTCTCCAGAGACCTGGCAGCCCTGGAGCCTCCAATTTCCATACCCAGGAGAGGACTGCTATTTAAAGTACCCCATCTAGAGACTCCATCTGGAAGGGAGAGCTGCTGTTTGTGATGACTGATTGCTGCCCAGATGTGCTAGCTTCGGGCTCTGTATTTGGGCTCCCCTCCCCTCCCCTCCCCTCCCCTCCCCTCCCCTCCCTTCCCCTCCCCTCCTCTCCCCTCCTCTCCTCTCCTCTCCTCCCCTGTCCTCTCCTCTCTTCTCTTCTCTTTCTTTTTTTGATAGAGTCTTGCTCAGTAGCCAGGCTGGAGTGCGGTGACAAGATCTCGGCTCACTGCAATCTCCATCTCCCTGGTTCAAGCCATTATTCTGCCTCAGCCTCCAAGTAGCTGGGATTACAGGCATGCACCACCACACCCAGCTAATTTTTGTATTTTTAGTTGAGATGGGGTTTCACCGTGTTTCCAGGATGGTCTTGATCTCCTGACCTTGTGATCCACTCACCTTGGCCTCCCAAAGTGCTGGGATTACAGGCGTGAGCCACTGTGCCCAGCCCATATTTGGGATTTTCTTAAAGCAGGGCTATATCTGGGTGGATTAAAGAGGACATTTGGTGGCTGCGAACTGCAGTATCTCTATTCACTGTAGTTCTTGTTACCATGGATTAATGATGATGACGATTATGATGGAAGTAGACACCTTTTACCTGCTGTTTGCTATGTGTTAGACATCATGCTGAAAGCTTCATATGCAACATCTCGTGAATAATAAATATTTTTCGGGCGCATACTCTGCTCAGTGCCATGATAAGGGCTTCACATTTAAACCCTCAGCAACCCTGAGGGTTGGTATCATTATCCCCATTTTACAATGAGGAAACTCAAGGTCAGAGAGGTGAATCGACAGGCTCAAGCTCACACAGAAAATGGCACAGCTGTGATTCTGAATCTACATTGAATACTGAGCCTGTGTGTTTTACCAATGGTGCCTTCCTGCCTCCCCAGCAAAGCCTGCTATCATCTCCATGTTTAGAGGACTCAGACTCCAGAAAGTATTTCCCCCTACTGAGGTGCACTGCCTGCTGAGAAGGCAGGCTGTCTTTGGCAAATTCCTTCCCAGGGAGAATGTGTTAAGTGGGTTATTTTCTCTGGGGAGCTCAGCTGTCTGTTGCATCGGAGGGCAAAGGCTTAGAGGTTGCTGTTCATGACATTGACAGTGTCCCATTCAGAGACACTCAAAGTAAATCTGTGGGTTTCTCTCTGCTGTCCTTATCCTCTCCTCTTTCCTCAGTGTCCTGGGATGGAGTGATGCTTCACTCTCTGAGCCTCAGGTCTTGGTTGGATGAAAGCTCTGAACCTGACATACCATCACTCCTGTCTCCAGAAGCCCATGATGCCTGTTTATTGCTTGATTTTTAACTCCTGCAAAAAGCCAGGCAAAACAATCACCCACACACTATATGATATTTTAAAATGTATATTCACCATGCAACCTAAGTGTGCTTTAAAATGTCTGAAAAGAGAGTTCTATTTCAGAAATTTGAGATCAGTTTTTTCCCCCTGCTGCCTGAGTATAAAAATCCACTTTCTTTAAGAACTGGAAACTTCCTGGACCAGAAAAGACCTTGAGAAGTTACCTAGTCTGGTTTACACAGGACCTGAAGTCAGCTCAGAGAAATGCATGCCCTTCCTTAAAGCCTTCCCAGATGAGAAAACCCTACATGGTCCATTGGTTGTTTGTAGCAGGGATTTACATGCTCAGCTGGGAAGAATTTATGTTGTCTAAACTGAGGAGTTCCTTGTGTGTCACCACCTCTGAGAAGCCTTCCCTGCCTTTGCCTTTGCTAATGTAGCCTGTGTACCTGTCCACTGATCTCCCCAGATGCACTCGCCAGCTGCCATGCAGAGCAGACTGTCCTCTGCACATCTCCTCTCCCAGGCTTTCTGTCCTTCGGTTTCCAGATGGGTTCAGCCAGGAGGAGGGGCATCAGGAGAAGACAGGGAGTGGGAGGGGAGAGGCTGTGATTTCCTCTCCTGCTCCCTCCCTCCCAGACACTATGGTCCACCGTGGTCCCTCCTCTTCTGGGGCTCTTGTAACACCTATTGCTTCCTTTTCTCTTGCCCTGTACAGCTGGGATGGTGAGAGCTTCATGAATTTTCTTTTCTTTTTCTTTTCTTTTTTTTTTTTTGAGACAGTCTTGCTCTGTTGCCCAGGCTGGAGTGCAATGGCATGATCTCAGCTCACTGCAACCTCTGACTCCCAGTTCAAGCGATTCTCCTGCTTCAGCCTTCCAAGTAGCTCAGATTACAGGCACGTGCCACCATGCCTGGCTAATTTTTGTATTTGTAGTAGAGACAGGATTTCACCATGTTGGCCAGGCTGGTCTCGATCTCCTGACTTCAAGTGATCTGCCCGCCTCGAGCTCCCAAAGTGCTGGGATTACAGGCATCAACCATCACATTTAGCACTTCATGAATTTGCGAATCCCTGACCATCTCATTGCCCTTCTGAGTATTCCTCTGTTCCCTTTTACAACCCTGAACAACACATGATGACACCACTCCATCCGTCTCCTTCATCCTCCTGCTGCTGCTGCTTTTATCAGGGTCTTGTTAGGCTGGAGTGCAGTGATGTGATCATGACTCACAGCAGCCCCGAACTCCTGGGCTCAAGCAATCCTCCCACCTCAGCCCCCCAAGTAGCTGGGGCCACAGGCATGCACCACCACACCCAGTTAATTTTGGGGGTATTTTTTATAGAGATAGGAGTTTCACCATGTTTCCCAGGCTGGTCTTGAACTCCTGGGCTCAACTGATCTGCCTGCCTCGGCCTCCCAGCGTGCTGGGATTAGAGGCATGGTGGGCTCGGACCTCCAGTTTCTAAATCCCCGGCACATAACACAACATGTAAATATCTCCTCGTTCACTGTCAGTCTCCCTCCTCTGGCAATTAATCGCCACAAGAACATGGATGTTGCCATTCGTATTCACGGCTCTCTCCTAAGTGCCTGGTTGGCGTGTGATAGAAGTTGAAGGAATACTCCATGGATGAATGGCAGTGAAAGGAGTATGGCCACATTCTCACCGCAGACTTGGAGGGACCCTGAACCACCTCTGTGCCCAGTGCCTGCTTCTTGGCTTGTCCGAGTTATGTTTCTGGTGGTGGTGGTGTGGGTGTGTGGGAAAAGGGCTGTCCGAGGGAGCCCCTCTCACTGACCTACTCACTGGATGCCCTTCTGCCAAGCAGCTGTTCTCTTTAGGGTTCTCTTGCCTCCCCTGTAAAATGAGGGTATTAGATCAGGACAGTGGTTCTCAATGGGGTGACTGTCCCCTCCCCCAAGGGACATTTGGCAATGTCTGAAGCCATATTTTGGTTGTCACGACAGGATGGTGAGGGAGCTACTGCCATCTAGTGGGTAGAGGCCAGGGATGCTGCTGAACATCCCACACTGTGCAGGACGCAAAATAATCCTTACCCAAAGGCCGAGACTGCCAAGGTGGAGAAATGCCAGATTCTGAGGTCTCCCAGGCCTGCTACAACTCTCCCCTGTGCCTTCGCAGGATCTCCGTGCCCGAGACCTGGGCCAAGTTCAGTAACGACAACATCAAGCACTCTCAGAACATGCGGGCCAACTCCATCCGGCTGCGGGAGGAGGCGGAGCACCTCTTTGAAACCCTGTCGGATCAGATGTGGAGGCAGTTCACTGACACCAACCTGGCCTTCAATGCCCGAATCTCCGAGGTGACAGACGTGAAGAATAAGCTGCAGGTGCAGCTGGCGAAGGTGAGCAGATCCTCCCAGGACTCCTATCTTCTCTGCCAAGCCCTCGCCCTCCTCCTGTGAGCCTGAGGGGTATCTGGGTCAAGCTGGCTCTGCCCCTGGTGCCAAATCAGTACTCTCTCTGCCAAGATCTGTGATCTTGTTAATTCTAAAAGAAGTCAAGGCCTCAGATTTCTGGGGGATTTAAGCAGTTAAGCATCCAGGTTACATCCTCTGTTGCTCACTGGAGGATGGAGCCTGGAGCTTTTTCTGGCTGTCCCCAAGAGACTGTGACACTGCCAGGACCCCTTATTCTCCATCTAAAACCCACATGGCTGAGTGCAACGGGTGCAGAGAATGGAGCCCTGCAGGCCATTGTCTCTGCTGCTCCAGCACCTCTTCTCCGTCCACAGCAGCATCTTTGGAAGTGTAACCTTTGACTTCCAGAGGTCTCAACAGCACCTTAACAGTCTAAAGCTTCCCTGCTGAGGGGTGAGGTGCTCTTTGGATCTGAGGAGTCTGCAGCATTGTCCGATTCTGTCATCTGTCTGCTATGCCCACACCAGTGTGCCCTTTAGGCATTCTGCATCATGCTGTTTCACAGCTCCGGGTTAGCTCTTGGAGTCCTCTTTGCGTGGAATTTATACTCCCTGCTCAACATAAATTTAGATTCCCACTTGGTGCCAGATGCTGTGCTAGGCACTAGGAATAAAATGAGGAGCCGTATAAACTTAGGCCCTGGTCTCTCAGGACTTGACATTCTCCTTGAAGAACAGTGGTGGCTGTGAAGTTTGGACCCAGAAAGATTTGGGTGACAGTCAGGTCGGAGGGAACTTGCCTTGAACTTGTATTTGCAGAACAGTACCTCTTTTACCTCATTTTAAGGCCAGGCACAGTGGCTCATGCCTGTAGTTCCAGCACTGTGGGAGCCTGAGGGGGGCATATCACTTGGGGACAGGAGCTTGAGACCAGATGGCTAATATGGTGAAACCCCATCTCTACTAAAAATAATTAGCCAGGTGTGGTGGTGCGGGCCTGTAGTCCCAGCTACTTGGGAGGCTGAGGTGGGAGAATTGCTTGAACCTGGGAGGCAGAGGTTGCAATGAACAAGATCACACCACTGCATTCCAGTCTGGGTGAAAGAGTGAGACCCTATCTCAAAAAAAAACGAAAAAAAGGGAACCGTGCTCCTTTTTTATTGTGCCTCTATGTTGAGGGGCTTAGTAGGCTACAGGCAGGGTTTGATGGAAATTACAGTGGTAGATTCAGCCCACCTACAATTGCTACCCTTTGGTCTGGTCCTCCAAAAGATACCCAAAAAAAAAGTTTAATTATATTTTCTTCTCTCTCTTTCTCTCTCCTTTTTTTTTTTTTTTTTTTTTTTTGAGACAGGGTCTTGCTCTGTTGCCCAGCCTGGAGTGCAGTGGCGCAATCACAACTCACTACAGCCTTGAACTCCTGGGTTCAAGCAATCCTCCCACCTCAGCCTCCCAAGTAGCTGAGACTACATGTGTGTGCCACTACGCCTGGCTAATCTTTTTAGTTTTTTTTGTAGAGACAGGGTTTCGCTATGTTGCTTAGGCTGGTTGGTCTCAAACTCCTGAGCTCCGGCAATCCTCCTACTTTGGCCTCCTAAAGTGCCAGGATTATGGACACGAGCCACCCTGCCCAGCCTCAAAACAGGAGTTTCCATGAAATCATTGCAGCATTTTTATATGGAGGAAACAAGGATGGGTGAGCCAGAGGCTCTCATGGGACCCATACTAGGTGGAGCAGAGAAGCAGAGGACATTGACACCAAGAACAGATCAATAGGGATATGAGCCATCAAAGGTGGTGGGAAGAGGATTCCCGAGAGAGCAGCAAGGGCAGAGGATGCGTTGGGACGAAGCTGGAGGAAGGGGCAGGCTAGGCTCAGGTCATTCTGGTCTGAGTGAATGCTTTGGAGTCCCACCTAGGAACAATGGAGAGCCTTTGAAGATGTTAAGCATGACAGTGTTCGGATCCAAACTCATCCTTCTGTTGATTTCTTTTCTGCCTGGATGGCAGGGATACAGAGGTTAAGAGCAGATGCAGGGAGTGGACACGGTGGCTCACGAATGTAATCCCAGCAATTTGGAAGGCAGAGGCGGGAGGATCACTTGAGGTCAGGAGTTTGAGACCAGTGAAATTCCATCTTCACTAAAAATTAAACCCCATCCCCAACATGTGAAACCCCATCTCTATTAAAAATTAAAAAATTTAGCTGCACCTGGTTGTGGGCGCCTGTAATCCCAGCACGTTGGAAGGCAGAGGTGGAAGGGTAACTTGAGGTCAGGAGTTTGAAACCAGCCTGGCGAACATAGTGAAACCCCTGTGTCTACTAAAAATACAGAAAATTAGCTGGGAGCAGTAGCGTGCACCTGTAATCCCAGCTACTCAGGAGGCTAAGGCAGGAGAATGGTTTGAACCTGGGAGGCGGAGGTTGCAGCGAGCCGAGATCTCACCACTGCATTCCAGCCTGGGAGACAGAGAGAGACTCTGTCTCAAAAAAAAAAAAAGAGTGGATGGAGCGGTTAGGAGGCTCTGGAAGAGGCCCAGGGAGGGGGAAGGCTGCCTGTGCTGTGGAGGTGACATCAAGTGGAAGAAGGAATGGAAAAGGGTGAGCTACCTGGAGAAGGCAAAGACAGCATTGGGTTGGCCTGTGCACCTTCCCATTATCTTTCATGAACTGTTTTCCTATTAATCCTCTAGGACAGGGTTGACAAACTTTTTCTGTCAAGGGCTAGATGATAACTGTTTTCAGCTTTGCAGGCCATATGGTTTCTGCCCCTGTACCAGAAAAACAACGATGTACACAAATGAGCTTGGCTGTGTTCCAATAAAACCTCACACAACTAAGCAGTGGCGGATTTGGTCCACAGGTTGTAGTTTTGACAACTCCTGCTCTGGAACTTAGCTCAAAAGTTGCTTCCTCCAGGAATCCTTCCTAAACGCCACAGCTTATTTGCACTCACCATCTCTGGGTGGCCGCTGCGTTCTGAGACTGTGCTTTTCCTTGCTTCTTCCATCTCATACCTTTGGCTAGAAGCACTGACCCTGAGCCGGACTGCATGGGTGTGATGCATCCTCTATAACCTCAGACAACTTTCTTCACTTCTATGAGCCTCAGTCTTCTTGTCTGTAGAATGAGGATAAGAATGACTATCACAGGAGGCTGAGGCAAGGAGGATCGCTTGAGCCTGCGAGGTGGAGGCTGCAGTGAGTTATGACTGCACCACTGCACTCCATCCAGCCTGGATGACAGAACAAGACCCTGTCTTAAAAAAAAAAAACAAAAACCAAAAATGACTGCCATGAGGATTATTTGAGGTAATGCAGGTCCAACACCTGAACAAGTGCAGGCACCATGTCTGTGCTAGTGGCTGTGATCTTACTGTACTTGTTGGTTTACTTGCCTGCACATCTTCAGAGCACTGCTCCTGATTTAACCTTGCCCCCCTGCTGCTCAGTAACTGCCTGGCACTCCTTACCGCTTTGTGCAATGAATGGAAGGAATCTACAGTGTTGAGGTGGTTTTCTTGAGACGATCTTGCTCTGTAGCCCAGGCTGGAGTGCAGTGGCACCATCTCGGCTCACTGCAACCTCTGCTTCCCTGGTTCAAGTGATTCTCTTGCCTCTGCCTCCTGAGTAGTTGGAATTATAGGTGCCCCCTCACCACGCCCTGGCTAATTTTTGTATTTTTTGTAGAGATGGGGTTTTTCTGCATTGCCCAGGCTGGTCTTGAACTTCTGGGCTTAAGCTCCCTGGGCTCATGTGATCTAACTGCCTCAGCCTCTGAAAGTGCTGGAATTACAGGTGTGAGCCACCATGCCCGGCCTACCATGTTGAGCTTTGTACTGATGCTTTTTAAAGAATGATGCATGCATGAATGAATGCTTTTCCTGTCTCTTTTTCTTTTTTCTTTTTAATTTTTTTTTTTAAGTTGGGGTTTCACTATGATGGCCAGGCTGGTCTTGAACTCCTGACCTCAGGTGATCCACCCACATCAGCCTCCCAAAGTGCTAGGATTACAGGCCATGTGCAATCCTATTGCACATGAGCCACCGCGGACCGCACTGGGCTCTTTTTCTTTTTTCATGCAAAAATACATTTTTATTATGGTAAAATACACATCACATAAAAGTTAGCATTTTAACTGCTCTGAAGCATACAGTTCTGTAGCATTAAGCACATTCACACATTCTGCATCCATCGCCACCGTCCGTCTCCAGAACTTTCCCACCTTCCCAAACTGAAACTCTGCACCCATTCAACACTTGCCTTTTCCATCTCCCCCTACATTTATGGTGATATGGTTTGGCTGTGTCCCCACCCAACTCTCATCTTGAGTTGTAGCTCTCATAATCTTGTGGGAGGGACCCGGTGGGCAGGTTTTTCCCAAGCTGCTCTGGTGATAGTAAATAAGTCTCACGAGACCTGACGGTTTTATAAAATTGAGTTCCCCTGCGCATGCTCTTCTGCCTGCTGCCATGTTAGACCTGCCTTTGCTCCTCCTCCACATTCCACCATGATTGTGACGCCCTCCCTAGCCATGTGGAACTGTGAGTCCATTAAATTTCTTTTTCTTTATAAATTTCCCAGTCCTGGGTATGTGTTTATTAGCAGTTTGAGAACAGACAAATACAGGTAACCTCCATTCTACTTTCTGTCTCTGAAAATTTGACTACTCTATGGACCTCCTATAAGCGGAATCATACAGTAGTTGTCCTTCTGTGACTGGTTAATTTCACTTGACATTATGTCTTTGAGATTCACCCATGTTGTAGCATGTGTCAGAATTTTCTTCCTTTTTGAGGCAGAATAATATTCCACTGTCTGTCTATACCACATTTTCTTTATTCATTCTTCAATTTATGGACACTTGGTGGCTTCCATCTTTTGGTTCTTCTGCATTTTCTTTTAATGAGGTATCTCATATGGTGGATCAAATGTAGTTCGTTGTCATGTTTCATTGCCTGAAGTTTGTGGTCTGGGGATGACTTGGGAAGGTTCCTTTAGTTGGCTGTTAGTACCTGGTTTTTCATCTGTGAAACAGGGATAAGAATTTCTACATGGAAACATTACTGTGTTAATGAATTAATCTCTGGAGCTCTTAAAACAGTGCTTGACGGATGATAAACACTCAGTAAAAGGGAACCATTCTACTTTCTGTCTCTGAAAATTTGACTACTCTATGGACCTCCTATAAGCGGAATCATACAGTAGTTGTCCTTCTGTGACTGGTTAATTTCACTTGACATCATGTCTTTGAGATTCACCCATGTTGTAGCATGTGTCAGAATTTTCTTCCTTTTTGAGGCAGAATAATATTCCACTGTCTGTCTATACCACATTTTCTTTATTCAGAAAGTGTTTATTCAGTGAGTATTAATATAACTAGTGATGGAGAAAGAAATGATCTTTTGAGTGGAGGTGGGGAGGGCAAAACCTTTTCTCTTTCAAAATTCCTCCAGTGAGGATCCCTTGAGCCCAGGAGTTCGATGCTGCAGTGAGCTATGATCATGGCACTGCACTCCAGCCTGGGTGACAGAGCAAGACCTAGTCTCTAAAAAATTAAAATTAAAAGAAGTTGAAATAAATAAATAAAAATAAAAATTCCCCCAGGGAAGTTTTGAATTATTATACAACTTTATCACCGCACACCAGAGGGTTTTTGCAACCTCCTGGATTTTTATTAATAGTCATAAAAGGTAATCACCGGCTGTTCTGCAAATAGACTAGCGCCCATCTGAAATGCACCAACTCCAACCCTGCGCTACTGACATTTTCCTGAGCAAGGATTTGTTTTCTGATTGGTAAATTTCACACTTTTTTCTAAAATAATAAAGGAAGTTGGTGCAATGAAGATGAATATATAATAACCATTTCACCTTTCAGCAGTTTTACTTTGGCTAGAAAATTTGAAATGCTCTCTTCTTTTTTTGAGGCAGTCTCGTCGTCGCTCAGTCTGGAGTGCAGCGACGAGATCTTGGTTCACTGCAACCTCGGCCTTCTAGGTTCAAGTGATTCTCCCACCTCAGCTTCCTGAGTAGCTGGGATTACAGCTGCCTGCCACCATGCCTGACTAATTTTTGTGTTTTTTATAGAGACCATGTTGACCAGGCTGGTCTTGAACCCCTGACCTCAGGTGATCCACCTGCCTTGGCCTTTCAAAGTGCTGGGATTACAGGTGTGAGCCACTGTGCCCAGCCTGAAATGCTGTCTTTAAAAATGTAACTGTTATTAGTTGAGCTCAGCCTGAGTCTCCTTGGCCAAAGGCATTTCTGGAAACTTCCAAGTACCTGTCCTCACTTGTGCTGCAAGGCAGTTATTTCCTAAGTGGTCATAGGAATGTACATGTAAGGTCAGGTCTACACAGCTCCTCATGCCGACTGGTCTGGGGCTGTGCAGACAGCCTCCTCTGCTCACTGGGATCCTAGAGTTCTGTCATCTTGGTCACACCCCAAGTCTTGTAACTTGCCCTGGGGCCTCGTCCTTGCATTTTGAGGCTCCGGGAATCACTGTGTCATACTGACCACTGCTAGCAGAGGAGCTGGTGACTTCTCTGGAAGTTGGTGGCCACAGAGTGGGTTGCTGCCTTTGAGTGCTGATGCCTCTGAGACCCAAAGTTCCTGGGAACTTCCAGAAAAACAACCCCTCACTAACATGCAATTACCTAAATGAATGTGCATTTGAGTGGGGGATCTCTTAATGTGTGGGGGAAAAGATGCACAAATATGGCTTTTGGAGGCAGGATGTGTGGGGACAGGGATTCTTCTGTGGAGAAAATGCTTATTCTGAAGTCGTGGGAAGCTGACCCTGGAAGGTGAATTATTAGATGTGCTACATGGATGTAGCATTAATATCATTGAATCATACAATGAGAAGGTTATTCCTTCTTCATTGCTTCTGATAATCTCAAGGATGCTAAAATGCCTTCCTTACCTCTTTTAACACCTGCCAGTCTCACTTTTATAAATTTTTTTTTTTTTTTTTTTGGAGACAGGATCTCTCTCTATTGCCCAGGCTGGAGTGCAGTGGTGTAATCACGTCTCACTGCAGCCTCAGCTTCTCAGGCTCAGGCAGTCCTCCCATCTCAGCCTCTCGAGTAGCTGGGACCACGGGTGCTCACCACCAAGCCTGGCTAATTTTTTTTTAAATTACTTTTAGAGATGGGGTCTCACTATGTTGCCCAGGCTGGTCTTGAACTCCTGGACCAGTGAGTTCAAGAAATGAATGAATCAATCTCTATGAATCAATCTCTGGAGCTCTTAACACAGTGAGCTGTTTTAAGATCCTCCCACCTCAGCCTCCCAAAGTGTGGGGATTACAGAAGTGAGCCACTGGGCCTGGCCTGCCCTTTTAAACAAGAAGGAGCCTGCCTCAAGCTAAGAACTTTGGGCGGGCAACAGTATCCAGCCAGAGCTGTAAATAATGTGGTTTGACTTTTATCTTGTTTCCTGCATTTTTATTGTTTTTTTTATTTCATTATGGCAAATAATGGTGATTTTCCACTTGTAGTGATAAAGAGTTTTGTTTTAAACGTATCTGCATTAAAGTATTTTGTTTTGTTGTTGTTGTTGCTGTTTTTACATAAATTGATTTAAAGTAAAGCTTAAGCTAGTTGTGTTATGAGTGGTGTGAGGATGGTAAGGGAAAGTCAGGCTTGTGGAAATGGCAGTGTAGGCTTGTGTGTTTCAAATACTACTGTGTGTGTGGTCAAGCCTGAACTATCTGAATAGTTTGCATTTTAGCTGATTCAGATTGAGCAAGTCCGAGTGAGTCTGGGTTCTGCATTTTGTTTTGTTTAGAGATGAAGTCTCCCTCTGTTGCCTAGGCTGGAGTGCAGAGAGGCAATCTTGGCTAACTGCAACCTCTGCTCCCAGGTTCAAGTGATTCTCCTGCCTCAGCCTCCCCAGTAGCTGGGACTACAGGCAAGTGCCACTATGCCCAGCTAATTTTTTATTTTTAGTAGAGGAGATGGGTTTTCATCATGTTGGCCAGGCTAATGGCCTGACCTCAAATAATTCACCTGCCTCACATTCCCAAAGTGCTGGCATTACAGTCATGAGCCATCGTGCCTGGCCCCTTCTCAGATATTTTCCAATTTTAGGGTCAATTGGTAACTGGCAACTAGTTCAGAGGGCATTCAATCCAACTAGAGTTGCAGAGAGAAAAAGTTCAATTGCTTTAGATTTTTTTTTTTTGAGACAGAGTCTTGCTCTGTCACCAGGCTGGAGTACAATGGCACGATCTTGGCTCGCTGCAACCTCTGCCTCCCAGGTTCAAGTGATTCTTCTGCCTCAGCCTCCCAAGTAGCTGGGACCACGAGTACATGCCACCACGCTCAGCCAATTTCTGTATTTTTAGTAGAGACGAGATTTCACCATGGTGTGCAGGATGGTCTCGATCTTTCAACCTGGTGATCCGCCCGCCTCGGCCTCCCAAAGTGCTGGGATTACAGGCATGAGCTACCGTGCCCAGCCACTTCAACTTCTTTAGAAAACCTTAAGAGGGGCCAGGCGCGGTGGCTCATGCCTATAATCCCAGCACTTTGGGAGGCCGAGGCGGGCAGATCATGAGGTCAAGAGTCGAGACCATCCTGGTCAACAAGGTGAAACCCCGTCTCTACAAAAATACAAAAATTAGCTGGGCATGGTGGTGCGCACCTGTAGTCCCAGCTACTCGGGAGGCTGAGGCAGGAGAATTGCTTGAACCCAGAAGGCAGAGGTTGCAGTGAGTGGAGATCGTGCCATTGCACTCCAGTCTGGGTAACAAAAGCGAAACTCAGTCTCAAAAAAAAAAAAAAGGAAACCTTAAGAGGTTAGCCATGGAGAGCAGGTGACAGGCTCCGTTTGGGAAATGCCTGTCAGTACCTGAGGGTCACCGTCTCACCGTGACCCAGCTGGATGTGCCCTGCTGGTCTCATGGAATTCCTCAGCACCCCTCCCTTCTGCAACCCCAGCCCCTCACATGATTCCTGGTGCACTGTGACTTCTGGGTAAATGTAGATTGAGTGGTTTGAATCAGAGGATGTTGAACTTGGCCCACATATTGTTTGACCTTCACATTTTTCTTTTAACAGTTTTATTTATATTTAATGCATAAATAGTTGCACATAGTTTGAGTGTACAGTTTGAGAAGTTTTGACATCTGTAAGTCATGAAGTCATCATTTCTTTATTTTCTTTTTATTTATTTATTTATTTTTGACATGGATTCTTCCTCTGCCACCTAGGCTGGAGTGCAGTGTTGCAGTCTTGGCTCACTGCAACCTCCACCTCCCAGGTTCAAGAAATTCTCTTGCCTCAGCCTCTCCAGTAGCTGGGACTACAGGCACATCCAGCTAAATTTTGTATTTTTAGTAGAGACGGGTTTTCACCATGTTGGCCAGTATGGTCTCCATGTCTTGACTTGGGATCCGCCCACCTCAGCCTCCCAAAGTTCTGGGATTATAGGTGTGAGCCACCACACCCAGCCAAAGCCATAATTTCAATCAAGGCAGTGACCGTAAGTATTGCCCCACGAGTTCCTTTGGCCCTGTGTCATATCTGTCTCCTGCTCCTCCTCCCAATTCCCACGTAAGCCCTGATCTGTCTTCTGTCACTATAGATTTGTTTGCATTTTTCTGGAATTGTATATAAATGGAGACATACGGCCAGGCACGGTGGCTCAAGCCTGTAATCCCAGCACTTTGGGAGGCCGAGGTGGGTGGATCACGAGGTCAAGAGATCGAGACCATCCTGGTCAACATGGTGAAACCCCGTCTCTACTAAAAATATAAAAAAAAACTAGCTGGGCATGGTGGCGTGTGTCTGTAATCCCAGTTACTCTGGAGGCTGAGGCAGGAGAATTGCCTGATCCCAGGAGGCGGAGGTTGCAGTGAGCGAAGATCGCGCCATTGCACTCCAGCCTGGGTAACAAGAGCGAAACTCCATCTCAAATAAGTAAATAAATAAATTGAGACATACTTGCAGGTACTCTTTTTAAAACTTTGGCTTCTTCCCCTCCATGTAATTATTTTGAGTTGCATAGCTGATTTCTTCTTATTGCTGAGAAGTATGTATTGGATGAGTATACCACACTGCACACACTGTATGGAGAGATCACTATTTACTGATCCCTTCACCTGTTTTTTGTGTTTTGGTTTTTTTTTCGAGACAGAGTTACACTCTTATCACCCAGGCTGGAGTGCAATGGCACGATCTTGGCTCACTACAAGCTCCGCCTCCCGGGTTCAAGTGATTCTCCTGCCTCAGCCTCCCAAGTAGCTGGGATTACAGGCATGCACCACCATGCCCAGCTAACTTTTCTTTGTATTTTTACTACACAGTAAAATATGTATCACAGGAAATTCAGAGGCAGATAAACAAAACAGCCAGGTTTAGGAAGAGCTTGAACAGAACAGAGAAGGGCTATGAATTTTAACGAAGGGCTTTGCTTTCATTCTGAAGTTTCTTTGGGGTTTTGACTCCCAATCAGCCATGATTAGCATCAGCAAAACCACTCCTTCTCAGGAAGGCCTGGCGTCTGAGGGGTGAGGGCCCCTGCTGGTGATCTGAGGCCTTGCGTGCCTGCTGCCAACCCCTCTGTTTGTCCAAGGAGGTCTGGAACCCATTGTGCAGTGGGAAATGCTTTTGTGCTTTGCAACCGATTCCTTCCAGCTCCGGGGCCTGCAGCCAAGCTACTGATGGCTAGTTTCTAAAACCGGCCCAGCTCTGGGGAAGTGGAGCCGGCAGCTGGCCCTGTGCTACCCTTCTCATGAAACACCACTGCATCCTGGAGAGAACGTCTCTCTCTTTTCCGATGGTGTTGCGGAGCAAGACTTAACATGATGCTGACCTCTCTTTAACACGTCTCCTTCCTTTGCCCATCTTCCTTTCTAACAGAGGCATCAGGCCTCAGGCTTAGAAGCATTGGAAAGCAATAGAACCTAGATAGAATTAGTAACTTCTTTTTCCAGCCTGGCATGGTGGCTCACACCTGTAATCCCAGCACTTTGGGAAACTGAGGCAGGCAGCTCACCTGAGGTCAGGAGTTTGAGATCAGCCTGGCCAATATGGCGAAACCCTGTCTCTAATAAAAATACAAAAATTAGCTGGGCATGGTGGTACATGCCTGTAGTTCCAGCTACTTGGGAGGCTGAGGCAGGAGAATCACTTGAACCTGGGAGGCAGAGGTTGCAGTGAGCTGAGATTGTGCCACTGCACTCCAGCCTGGCTGACAGAGCAAGTCTCCATTCTAAAAAAAAAAAAAAAAAAAAAAAAGAATTATTAACTTATTTTTTCCATTTTCCCTATTGTTATGGTATCCTCTGTTAGTGGAAAATGATACTGGCTTTCCACTTGTGGATATAATTTAAAGATTTTATTTCAAATACATATATTAAAGGCTGAAACAGGCTGATTTGAAGGAAAATATTGATTATGTAGATGGTATGTGGATCTGGGAAATAAAACAATGCTGTCCAGTACCTGAAATTTGAGAACGTTAGAAGAAAAACTTAAGGCCGATTAAATTTAACAGAATTTAATTGAGCAAAGAATGGTTCATGAATTGGGCAACCCCCTGAACCAGAATAGGTTCAGAGCAACCCAGAGGCTGCCGCGTGGTCAGATAATATTTACAGACAGAAAAAGGAAATGGACGCACAGAAGAAGATGGAAGTCAGGTACAGAAAGAGCCAGATTGGTTACTGCTCAGTGTTTGTTTGCCTTGTCTGAACATGATTTGAACAGTTGGTCACCTGCGATTGGCTGAAATTCTGTGATTGTACAGGAGTCGGTTCCAGGCTGTTCACACATCCAATTAGGTTACAGTTCGCTGTGTATGGGAGAGACCTCTAAGATATGTAGGGAAGGAGGCCAGGCATTGTGGCTCACACCTGTAATCCCAGCACTTTGGGAGGGTGAGGTAGGAGGATCACTTGAGCCCAGGAGTTTGAGACCAGCCTGGGCAACATAGTGAGATCTCATCTCTACAAAAAAATATAAAAATTAGCTCAGCCGGGCGTGGTGGCTCACGCGTGTAATCCAAGCACTTTGGAGGCCAAGGTGGGCAGATCACCTGAGGTCAGGAGTTCAAGACCAGCCTGACCAACATGGTGAAACACTGTCTTTAAAAATAAAAATTAAAAAAAAAATTAGCTGGGCGTGGTGGCATGTGCCTGTAGTCCCAGCTACTTGGGATGCTGAAGTGGGAGGATCGCTTGAGTCCAGGAGGCCGAGTTTGCAGTGAGCTGAGATTGTGCCACTGCACTCCAGCCTGTGTGACAGAGTGAGACTCTGTCTCAAAAAAAAATAAAAAAGTAGGGAAGCAGCGTTAAGCTGAATGAAGTTTAGTTCATTTCATTGGAATCCCTGGCAGAATAGTTACCCCTGCTCAGTGTAGACAGTTCATACGGGCAACTGTGACGTGAAAGTGACTGCCATGTTCTAGGAAAACATACTCACGAAACTTACCCACGTGAGTATTCAACTAAGGAAACAGTCATGTGTCCTGATGCAGGGATGACCAGATTTCAAGGACACTTTTGACCACACACAATTTTCATGCCTTGTGTTGGCTTCAGAACAACACCCCATCCCTGGCTTCATAAGGGAAGCTGCATGACCCGCCCATGCAGACACTCAGTAATCAATGGCTCTGTTCATTCCTGTGCAGGCGTTCCCCTCTCTCTGCAGTCTGCGTTTTCTTAGAGGCTGTGGCCTGAGTAATTCTTCAATGCAGTGGTTGTCAGCCGAAGACAGTTGTGTCCCCTAGAGGACATTCGAAATGTTCAGAGGCATTTTTGGTTGCTACAGCTGGTTGAGGGGGTGCTGCTGGCATCTCCTGGGTGGCTGCCAGGGATACTGCTAAACATCCTGCATGGCATAGGACAGCTCCCCACAGCAAAGAACGATTGGCCCCAAATGTCAGCAGTGCTGAAGCTGAGAAATTCCAGGTACCACTGAGGACAAAGAGGGAGGGTTTTAGGAGGTAGAAGACCTCCAGAATTCTTCAGATCGGCATGAGTCCTGAACTCATGGACTGCTGCCTAAAGAGGCCGATTGTCCTTTTATAAACTACAAGTTTCCAGAAGAGAGGACGAATCTGGGTGTATAAAAACTGAGTAGTTATAGGACTGTACCTACTCCCTGTGGCTTGGTGAACACAGTGGTTCTTCAGGGTATCCACACCCCTAAATGCCATCCCCTGATCTGTTTTTCTTTTGTTTTTGAGACAGAGTCTCCCTCTGTTGCACAGGCTGGAATGCAGTGGCACGATCTTAGCTCACTGAAACCTCTGCCTCCAGAGTTCAAGCGATTCTCCTGCCTCAGGCTCCGGAGTAGCTGGGATTACAGGTGCATACCACCACGTCTTGCTAATTTTTGTATTTTTAGTAGAGACGAGGTTTCACCATGTTGGCCAGGCTGGTCTTGAACTCCGAGGTCCACCAGCCTCAGCCTCTCCAAGGTGCTGGGATTACAGGCCTGAGCCACCATGCCCAGCCTCCTGATCTGTTTAAGACTACTTTCCTGTAGGTCCCGGGCTATCTGTGAATATGGCTTTGAGAGGCCCTGCTATCTGTGGGTTTCCAGCTGTCTCAGGCTGTAGCTTTCGGGAAAAGGCGCAGGGCCATATGCATAGTTAGGTTTCTACCTGTTGCCCACCTTAGCACCAGCACAAATCAAAAGCTCTTTACAGTGTTACGTGGGCTCAGGTCTCATCATGGTAGGTGGGTGGTGTGTGCCTAGACAGAGTCACCATGAGGGATCCCTGGGACTCCTTTTTTTATGGAGATTTTTTTTACTTTATTGAGAAACGTAAAACTTGGGTACATCAAGTGGGAAATTCTGAGAGCCGTGCCAGAACGGGGGACTGCATCACTGGTTATCAGTTCATGGAAACACCATGCCAAATGGGAGAGGAGCTGCTGGAATCGGGAAAATGGAGTCAAGGTCCAGAGCCAGAGAGGTAACTGACAGATGCAGAAAGTTGGAGGGACCAGACAGAAGATGGAGAGCGAGCACAGGAGAGGGCAGGACCAATGAGGTTGTTTTGAGCTCATTTTGTGAACACCACCTATACTCAGGGACGTTAGTACTTCCTCCTGTGGCTGGCTTCAAATGGTGACAGCCAATCATGCTTTGCCTAGAAGCCCTGGGCAGAGCAATCACTGGGATTGGTTCCTGGTGAGATGAGAAGAATATAAGGTGCAGCCCGGTCAAGGCAGAGGGTTGCAGCGGCATCTCTGAGGTACTGTTATGCCACAGCAGTCCTCTAATTTTTTCCGTCATGACTCGTCCACCTTTGCGTCCTCGTCTGCTTGCTGGCGTGGAGCTGCTGGCCAGCCTCCCCTTTGCGCCCAGCTTTCACATCTGCTGGCCTCTTCCTCGGTCCAGCCATCTCTACCTTCTGCATCCCCACAGGTGAGCCCCACAGTGCAGTGCAGAGGGCTGGGCTCAATTCTGGCTCAAGCACTTCCTGGCTGGGTGATCAAAGTTAGGTTGCCCTGACTATTTGTGCCTCAGTTTTTTTCCTCTGTTAAATGAGAAGCAGTTGTGGGAATAATAGCAGCTGTGCCCATTTCTTTGTAAGTGATCAAGGAGCATTAGCTGTGGAAACAGTACAAAGCTATGGTCTGCTTTCTGACCTGCTGAAGTGGGAGGGACGACAAAGTAAAAGAACCTAGCACCTGGTTTGAATTTTGGTATGACTAAGGGGTCTTGGGGGAGTAGCTAAACCTTCTGAATCTGTTTCTCAATCCATAAGAAAGGAACAATCCTCCGGGCATGGTGGCTCATGCCTGTAATCTCAGCACTTTGGGAGGCCGAGGCAGGCAGATCACCCGAGGTCAGGAGTTCAAGACCAGCCTGGCCAACATGGTGAAACCTTAGTTTTTTTTAAAAAAAGGAACAATCCTACCAGCTGAGAGGAACAAATGAGAAGGTGCTGGTGATCAGCAATCAGCCTTTGTGCCACCCTGGAATCTCTCAGAGCCTGGGTCTCACCTTTAGGGATTCTGACTTAATTGGCTAGGGTGTGGCCTCTCTTTTTTAAAGCTCCCCAGATGACTCTAAGGCATAGCCCAGGACTGAACACCAAAAGTTAGGTCTTCAGACCAGTGGGCCTTGGACCATCAGCATCAGCATTACCTGGGAATTTGTTAGAAATGCACGTTCTCAGGCTCCGTCCGGGAACCACTGAATCAGAAAATCTGCAAGTGGGGTTCAGCGATCTCAGTTTTGACAGGCCCTCTAGCTATGTGTTTGAAACAGATGCTTGGTGCTGCAAAGAAAAATTGGCACTGAGACAAATGATTTTTTAGCAACGCAATTTTTACTTTCTGCACTGCAGGAAGGGTACCCTTGCTAGCCATTCTGCCATGAGAGTACAATGAACAAAGGAAAACACACACATTGATTTCTTGTGCATTTGGGGTTGTTCTTACTGCTGTGTTTGATCTTCATTGGCTGGAGCCAGACTTTACAGTTTAAATTAAAACCTGATTGGCTAACGAGTTCAAACTTTTAAAAACAGGTAAAAGCAATGGAGAGCTGAGACATGGCTGTGAGCACGTTTAGCACAGATATCTTGGTTAAAGTACAAGGACAAGGAATGCACTACGTGCCTGTAAGCATGGCATGTCTAACAGCTACATAGGATAGGGCTTAACAAAGTTATTAGCACACTTACTCTTTAACAAGAAAGGAAATTTTAAAAAGGAAGCTTTTTACTTCCCACAGTATATCTTCCAGGTGTAGACTTGTAACAAATGGCTGTTGTTCCCTCCCTCCCTCTTCCTTGTCTCCCTGCAGCAGATACATACTTAGCCCATCCTATGTGCTAGACTGAGTTAGGCACTGGGAATACAACAGTGAACAACAGACAAGATCCCTGCCCTCAGGGGGCTTATTTTCTAGATGGAGAAATAGAGTAAAAAAAAAATAAATAAGCAAACACACAATTAATTTAAAATGGTAATAAGTGTTAAGAAGGAGACCCTCAAAGGCCTGAGATGGTGAATTACCATGAATTTTTTAAAGAGCACATTGGTCTCTCAGGCAAGGAAGCTTCTACCTGTTTCTAACCCCATTTGGGACTTTCAGGACCCCTGACCTAAGACAGCCTCTCAACAGCTGATGCATGTGCTGGCCTTACATTTTCTGCAAGCAACTGGGCCACCACTTGACCAAAACAGCTGTGAGCAGAGCCTGCTCATTTGTCTCCTGGAGCAGCAGTTCCCGACCAGGGTGAATTTGCACCCCATTGGCATTTGCCAATATCTGGAGGCATTTTTGGTTAGTGCAACTGTTGGTGGCGGAGAATGCTACTCATATCTAGTGAGTGGAAACCAGAGATGCTGTGCTAAGTGCACAGGAGTCCTCTGCCCCAATGCACAGGACAGACCCCACAGCTGAGACATATCCGGGCCCAAATGTCAGGAGTGCTGATGGTTGAGAGTCCCAGCTCTGGGGGGTTCATGTTCCGAATCCCTGGCTGGGTCCCTCCGAGGTGCGTCTCTCTTCTCTCTCTCCTTGTTCCTGAATTTGGCTGAACTTGAAATTCTTCCACCATTTGACCAGAAAAGGATTCCATGGAAATAAATAAATAAATAAATAAATAATTTTAAAAATTAAAAAGAATTCCAAGCTGCCTCCCGCTTCCTAAGCTGGGGATCTGCACTGAGCCAAGCATCTCCTTGGAAACTCCTTGGCTTCATGCAGTTTGGAAAACAATAAATTTGCAAGGCTGCACAAAACATCCAGAATCCTAAAGCCGGCTGGAACTGCTAAATCCATTTTTTTCCTTCCACATCAAAAATAATTCCTTGGCCTTAGAGGCTTTCTCCACTGTCACAAGACACAGGCAGATAGTTTTACATGGCAAACAACCCTGCCAAACATAGCTCTGCTTTCAGAGCTGTTGGGTAGATTTCTAGTCCAGGCAGGAATATCAGCACACTCTTCCACTGAGCTGAGGTTGGTTTTATCTGAGGCAGACCTGATAGCCTTTCACACTCCATGCATGGCCAGAGACCATTTCCAGTGCTGACCTCAACCCTTTCCACATCCTGGGTGCAGAGTTGAGGGTGAGTGGGTGGGAGGGTGGGTGGAGTGGAGATTTGCTTCCAGCTTCTCCTCTACAGGGGTTGAGAGTGGGTGATCATAATTGAGTTTTCCATCCTGCTGCAGGCAGAAGGAGAAAGAAGAAAATAACTTACTATAACAAAAAAGACATATTAGCCTTACTGAGTGCTTTATTTAGGTGAGCTTATCTTTCCCGCTTATGAAGAAGGGGTTAATATTAGACCTATTTTACAGATGAGGAAACCGAGGACTGGTGACAAAAAGTGATTTGCCTTAAGTCCCCACCACTAACCATTCCACCTAGGAAATGGCAGAGCTGAGATTTGACTCCAGGTGGTTTTGTCATGGGTATAATTGGCTGGGGCCAGTGTTGTGGATGGTAAATAATCTACCAAGACAGTCATGGGTAAAGAAAGGCAGATGTATTGGAGAAAGTACAAGGATTCGTTGCAAGAAAGCAATGGGCAGCACAGCACAGAAGGCGCTGTCTGCAAAGAGGCAGGAGCTGGAAGGAAGTTTACAGGATCGTGCTGCTGGGGCTGTGTGCAGAACAAAGTATTTGGGAACAGAATGCTGTGCAAGTGAATTGTTTGTGTTAACCATCTCTCAGAACAATTTTTCTCCCCACCCTGGGACTCCCTCCTTGTTGCTAACTTATTAGGACTCCACAAGTCCTGTTCTAGATTCTGGGCTTCAGGTTAATAGGGACAGTTCTCCACCCAGCCTAATGATAACAAGAATAGGTGTTGATAACTATCAACGTCTACAGCAGGAGTTCGAAAGCAAGGTGATTTTGCCACCCATTTCCCCCAGGGGCATTTGACAATGTGTGGAGACATTTAGTTGTCACAAACGGGGGTGCATGCTAGTGGTGATTGGCATCCAGTGAGCAGAGGCTAGGGATACTGCCAAATATCCCACAGTGCACAGGACAGTCCCCACTGTTGGAGAATCACCCAGCCTCAAATGTCAATAGTGCTGAGGCTAAGAAACACTCATCTGCTAGCATTAAGGTTTAATTTTAAAAGAGAGAAAGGAAAAAGATAGCAGTTAGGTAGATGGCTAGGCAGATGGTAGGATAGACAGTGTGGAGGCTGAGGGACCCAGGGCTCTGGAGGGCTTGCTTCGCGCTAGCCACAGTGCTGAACACATTACACGGGTAACCTAAATCCATCCTAGAAGTCACCTTCTGGGATAGGTGCTATTATCATCTCCTTCATACACATGGGGAAACTGAGGCTCAAAGAGGTTTGGTGATTTGCCAGAGCCATATGCTTGGCAGTGGCTAGTGGTTCCGCAGCCTCTCTGCTAGAAGGTCCCTCTGAACTGCAGTGTGGTGGGCACGCTAGAATACAAATACCCCTGGCCTCTCCTCACTTTGCACATTCTGTAAGTTCTGAAGTCCTTCCTACTTCACCTTTTGGATTCCCTGGTGACCTCATTTCTTCTGCAGTTGTTGACACTGCCTGCGTATGAGCCCTCCTGTCTCTCTTCTTGTCCAGATTGGCCCCTCTGTCCATCCTCCAAATGGCAGCCAGACATATCTGCGTATCTCTGGAAAGGCTGCAAGCAAACCTCTCTAACACCAAAGCGGGAAGGAAGTGATTTATTTGGCCGGGAGCTGCGGCGGCATACGTGCCTATCACCCAAGCTCTCCTTGCCTTTAAAGACTGACAGCTCTAGAAATTACATGTGAAAAGGTCTTGATCCATGAAGTAGGCGTGGGGTATGTGACTTAGGTGGGGGTTTGATCATGTTTAAGCAAACACAGTACCTTCCAGAAAGATTCCTCCACACCATGCCTGCGATCTGCAGAAGTACCATTAAGGATAAGGATGGCGCCCGCCCTGGTCTGCCAGCCTTTACTTCTCCTATTGAAATGCACTGTGGAAGTCTAGGGGGAAGGGCTCTTATAAACTTAAGAGGATTAAGGATCTTCTTCCTCACTTATTAAAGTGCATATGAATGGCTTCGGAGTTTGTAAAAATGTAGATTCTGTTCTGAGATCTGGGGTGGGGCCTGGGTTTCCAGCAAGCTCTTCAAGTCCAAAGCTGCTGGTCCATGGACCACACTTTGAGTACCTAGGCACTGGAGAAATTGTTCTCCAAACACAGAAACCCCAGAGGAGCAGCAGATTTGCATGGGATGGGCAGCTTTGACAACCATGATTTCCCCCGGGATGGCTTATAGCAAGGGTTGCAAACTGGAAGCCCCAAGGGCCAAATCCCCACCCCCCTAACTATTGTTTGTAAATAGTTTTATTGGAGCACAGCCAACCTAATACAGACTCACTTTTTCTGCAGCTGCTTTTGTGCTACAGTGGCCAAGTTGAGTAGTTTTAACAGAGATCCTAAGGCTGTGTATTGGGACTTGTAGCAATTTAAAGGGGATGGACTTGAAGAATTAAAAACAAAACATGGCTGGGCATGATGGCTCACACCTGGAGTCCCAGCACTTTGGGTGGCTACAGTGGGTGGATCACTTGAGGTTGGGAGGTTGAGACCAGCCTGGCCAACATGGCGAAACCCCATCTCTACTAAAAATACAAAAATTAGCCACGTGTGGTGGCATGGGCCTATAGTTCCAGCTACTCTGGAGGCTGAGGCAGGAGAATCGATTGAACCCAGGAGGTGGAGGTTATAGTGAGCCAAGATCTTGCCACTGCATTCCAGCCTGGGCAATAGAATGAAACTCTGTCTTCAAACAAATTAAAAACAACACACACACAGCCATGCACTCCTGCTCATAACATTCTCAGACTGGCTTTTGAAGGAAGTGGCTCTGGGCATGTGTGGGAGTTAGAGGGTGGAATTAATAGAGGACATTACCTGGCCAGTCTTTATTTCTTGGATGAGGAGGTAGAAGCTCAGAGCAGTCAGAGGTTCTGAGTGTGGGTCTGGACTCCACAGTTAGTTTCTGTTAGGGCCGAGATGGGAACCTAGGCCTCCTGACTTCCAGCCTAGGGTTTCTACCTCCAGGATGACCTGCACAGAATTTTGTCATCAGGTAGGGGTGAGGTGGGAGGAGTTACTTAACATGAAAACCTTTGTTCTGCCCAAAGAGCCACCTGCCCCCTGCCTTGGGCTGGCTTTCTTTCTGAGCCACATTCAAAAGACTGAGAGCTCTTTTCCATCACACAGGCAACCCGATCTTGACCCTTTACACTAGAATAAGTGGGTTGATGGGGGCTGGGCTGGGGTTGGGGGTATTAAGTTGGAGCCCATACTGGAGGCCTGGTGATCTTCCTCTCTCTAGCTGTGACCTCTTCACACTGCCTAACGTCTCGGAGTGTTGCCTGTGATGTCCAGGGAATTGAGTTAAATGCTTCTGAAGGTGGATTCCTTTTAGATTAAAATAGTAATAGGTCTTGGGGGTGGTGAAGACTAAAATGAGATTTTTCCTTAGTTTTACTTATTTATTTTTACCACACTGTCTTTTTTTTTTTTTTTTTGAGACAGAGTTTCGCTCTTGTTACCCAGGCTGGAGTGCAATGGCGCGATCTCGGCTCACCGCAACCTCCGCCTCCTGGGTTCGGGCTTATTTATTTATTTTTTAGATGGAGTCTCGCTCTGTCTCCCAGGCTGGAGTCAGTGGTGCGATCTCGGCTCACTGCAACCCCCGTCCCCTGAGTTCAAGCGATTCTCCTGCCTCAGCCTCCCAAGTAGTTGGAATTACAGGTGCGCCACTACACCCAGCTAATTTTTATACTTTTAGTAGAGACTGGGTTTCACCATATTGGCCAGGCTGGTATCGAACTCCTGACCTCATGGTCCACCCACCTCAGCCTCTCAAAGTGCTGGGATTACAGGCATGAGCCACTGTGCCCAGTGAGTTTATTTCTTTATTAAGGTAGAATTCACATAACATAAATTACTTTAAAGTGAACAATTCACCACCTTTTAGTATTCATAAAAGGTAACTACCACCTCTATCCAGTTCGATTTTCATCACTCCAAAAGAAAACCCTGTACCTATGTAAATCTTTCCTCCCCAAACTTCACCCATTTGCCTTTCACCTTTATGCTCCCATACACTGGTAATGAGCATACAGGCCTTTCATTGTTTTCTTCTTTGGAATGTAAATACATTGATTTGTTTTCTCTGCAGTTGCCTTACTAAAACTTTTTATTTTTGAAAGTGAGGTATAACTCAGCAAAGAACACAACTGCATGAATCTTCGAATCTTTAAAAATGTTTCGTTATCAGGGAGACATAATAGTTGTACATATTTATCAGGTACATGTGATATTTGACTGCATTAATCTGTGTACAACTTGAATTTGATTTTTACATGTGTGTGCACATGTGAAACCAGTACCTAGCTCAGTGGCTCTCAGTCAGGGGTGATTATGCCCCTCAGGGGACATTTAGCAATGTGGTTGTCATAAGTTGGGGGCTGGATGCTACTGGCATTAAGTGGATAGAGGCCAGGGATGCTGCTAAACATCCTTCAATGCACAGGACAGATGCCACACACAGAATTATCTGGTCCCAGACCAGGCTCAATGGCTCACATCTGTAATCCTAGCACTTGGGTAGACCAAGATGGGGGGGATCACTTGAGGCCAGGCGTTCGAGACCAGGCTGACCAACAGGGTGAAACCCCATCTCTACTAAAAATAGAAAAATTAGCTGGGTGTGGTGGCCTGCATCTATAATCTCAGCTACTCAAAAGGCTGAGGTATGAGAATTGCGTGAACCTGGGAGGCAGAGATTAGAGTGAGCTGAGATGGCGATACTGCACTCTAGACTAGGCGACAGTGAGACGGGGTAGACCCTGTCTCAAAAATAAATAAATAGCTGGGCGCGGTGGTTCATGCCTGTAATCCCAGCACTTTGGGAGGCCGAGGTGGGTGGATCACCTGAGGTCAGGAGTTCAAGACCAGCCTGGCCATAATGGTGAAACCCCACCATAAAAAAAAAAAAAGGGTCCTAATTGGGGGATGCAGAGACAAGGAAGACATGGCCTGGCCCCCAGAAGGTCAGAGCTTTGGGGAGAGATAGACATGCTAGCAAATAAATCACAAATAAATAAATAAATAAATAATCTGGTCCTAAATGTCAATAGGTGACGAGGTTAGAAAACCCTGTCGCAGATCAAAGCCTAGGGCATTTGTAGTTCCAGGAGCCCCTCTTTTGCTCCCTCCCAGCCTATACCCCTCCCCAAAGGGAACCATCATTCTTTCTTCTATCACCATCCATTAGGTTTGCCTGGTATTGAAATTCATGTGAATGGAATCATGCAGTATGCTCTTTCCTTGTGTTTGGTTGCTTCCACTCAACAGAATATCTGTAAGGTTCATCCATGTTCTATGTATTAGAAGTTCTTTTTTGACCAGATGCAGTGGCTCACCTCTGTAATCTCAGCATGTCGGGAGACTGGGGTGGGTGGATCATAAGGTCAGGAGTTCGATACCAGCCTGGCCAAGATGGTGAAACCCCATCTCTACTAAAAATTAAAAAATTAGCTGAGTGTGGTGGTAGACACCTGTAATCCCAGCTACCTGGGAGGCTAAGGCAGGAGAATCACTTGAACTCAGGACAGGAGGTTGCAGTGAGCCAAGATTATGCCACTGCATTCCAGCCTGGGCAACACAATGAGACTCTGTCTAAAAAAAAAATATATATATATATATATATATATATTAGATATAATTAACCCAGTTAAGCCAGTCAGATTGACATGTAAAATTAACCACTAGGGTGCGATGGCTCACATCTGTAATCCCAGCACTTTGGTAGGCCAAGGCGGGTGGAATGCTTGAGCCCAGGAGTTTGATGCCAGCCTGGCCAACACAGCAAAACCCCATCTCTACCAAAAACACAAAAATTAGCTGAATGTGGTAGCATGTGCCTGTAGTTCCAGCAACTCTGGAGGCTGAAGAAATGGGAGGATCCCTTGAGCCTGGGAGGTTGAGGCTGCAGTTAGCCATAATCGTGCCACTGCACTTCAGCTTGGGCAGCAAGTGAGAACCTATCTCAGAAAAATAAAGTAATAGTCGCCACCACACGTGCACACACACACACAATTTTATTTAGTCCTCACAATCACCTTGTGGGCAAGTTTGTTGTTGTTGTTTTGAGATGGAATTTTGCTCTTGTTGCCCAGGCTGGAGTGCAATGGCTCGGTCTCGGCTTACTGCAACTTCTGCCCACTGGGTTCAAGCAGCTCTCCTGCCTCAGGCGCCCACCACCATGCCTGGCTAACTTTTATATTTTTAGTAGAGACGAGGTTTCAGCACATTGGCTAGGCTGGTCTCGAACTCCTAACTTAGGTGATCTGCTCTCCTTGGCCTCCCAAAGTGTTGGGATTACAGGCGTGAGCCACCATGCCTGGCTGGGCAGGTTATTGTTATTAAGCCAGTTTTTACAGACAAAAGAGCAAGTGTTCTGCACAGTGTCTGGCAGCTAGAAAGGGCTCAATTGATGTTGAGTGCAGATAGCATGAGGCACAGAGAGGTTGTGATTCATGCAAGGTCACACAGCAGGAGGTATAATTTGAACCTACATCTGTGCAACTGTAGAGAGGCTCAGGGAGATGAAGTAACCTGTCCCCAAGTATACAGCATGTGGGAGGCTTAGGACTCCTCCTCCCCAGCTTCACCTCATCTCCACTGGCAGGCAGGCTGCTGTATGCAGAGCACAGAGCTTGGGCGGGAAAGGGAGTGAGGTTAGCCCTCTACTCCACCACCCTCTTCCCACCAGAGATCCAGCTCCCAGGCAGGGCTGGGCAGGGAAGTCGGGGCTGGCTGCCAGAGGCTGGGTGCCAGGACTCCTCCCATGGGGTGACCCCCCCTGGGCCAATCCCTAGCAGCCTTGCCCAGCCACTAGGATATACCAGGCTGTGCCCAGAAGCCTCTTTTTCCCAGATTTCTCCGGCTTCATGGGAACAGGAAGGTTAACATCCCTGGGGAGGGTGCCGGCAGTGGGGACTCTGGGGAAGCCCCTCAGAGCTTGAAGGCTGGGCAGAGAGATGCCAACTCTGTCTTTGTCTGTGTGTGTCTCTGCCTGTGTCTATAAGAGATTGTTCTACCTGGCCTGGAGAGGGTGGGACGGCAGGGGAGAGGAGCAGGAATTTCCTTTGGCATTTTTCAGAATGTGTGGGAGAAAAGCATGCACTGTGGGAAGAGCTGGGCATGCCACCTTTGCTCTGTGACCAGAAAGGTGTCTGTGTCTGCCAGCTCTGTGTGCCGGGGTGGTGAAGGGTTTCCATACTTGCTAAGGTTTTCAAGAGCTCCTTCCCCCAGGCCCTGTGCTGATCACATTATTGGATTGTCTCACTAAGCCTCACCTCCGCCCCAGCATCTAGAGATGATTATGATCCCTGCTGTAGTGGAAAGCTCAGAGAGGGTAGGACACTGGCCCAAGGCCACCGAGCTTGGCTGTGCTGGAGCTGGGATTTGGACAGTCTGGTGCTAGTGCCTGTCCTGTTGTCTTTTTTTTTTTAGATGGAGTCTTGCTCTGTTGCTCAGGATGGAGTGCAGTGGTGCTATATTGCCTCACTGCAACTTCTGCTTCCTGGATTCACATGATTCTCCTGCCTCAGCCTCCCGAGTAGCTGGGATTACAGGTGCCCGCCATCACAGCTGGCTAAGTTTTTGTGTTTTTAGTAGAGATGGGGTTTTGCCATGTTGGTCAGGCTGGTCTAAAACCCCTGACCACACCTCAGGTGATCCTCTCATCTTGGCCTCTCGAAGTGCTGGGATTACAGGTGTGAGCCACTGCACCTGGCCACGTACTCTTGTCTTAATCAAACACCCCACAGTGTATATTTATCCATCCAGGGAGCCAGTGTTCGCTGAGTATCTACTAATTGATTAATATATGCAAAGCCTTTGGAAGAGTGCCTGGCACACAACAGCAGTATGCTAATCATCATTGCTATTTACTGGGTTCCAGACACTGATCCCATGTAGGCATTGGGAATTCAGAAGTGAGCAGAGCAAACCAAAACCCCTCCCCAGAGGAAAACCTTGCTTTCTGGTTATGGGAATTAACAATCAATTTCATGAGTAAAACATACAGTATGTCAGGGGTAAGGGCTAGAGATAAAATGAAGCGGGGAAGCAGACAATTGGGGGCGATGACTGCTTTAGGTCTGCAATTTAAACTGGGGTGGTTAGGGAAGGCCGCCTTGGCTTTTTAGCTATAGAATGAAGGAGGTGAGAGAATGAGCCACTTGGGTACCTGGGGAAGTGCATCCCAGATGGAGGGGCAGCTCCCTGTTTGATCTTGCTGTGTTGGATTGCCCTGCAGAAAGACCGTGTCACTAAACTTTCTCCAGCTCAGGATGAAGGTCCCGTGGGCTTCCTCTTGGGCATGAAAATTCAGGCTGCTCTGTCTCCAGCCCCAGCCCCTGGCCAGCCCATACAGCTATCTGCCTCTTGAGCATTGGGAATCCCATTCCTCAAACTTCTGGAGGCTGTCATGGTGCCCCAGGGTTTCTGGAGGTACAGAAGCAGGGGCTGCCTCCCAGACAGAGTGGGTATAGCTTTTAAAATTATTTATTTAATTATTTATTTGAGATGGAGTCTCCCTCTTGTCACCCAGGCTGGAGTGCAGTGGCACCATCTCTGCTCACTGCAACCTCTGCCTCCTGAGTTCAAACAATTCTCCTGCCTCAGCTTCCTGTGTAACTGGGATTACAGGCACATGCCACCACGCCTGGCTAATTTTTAGATTTTTATTGGAGACAGGGTTTCACCATACTGGCCAAGATGTTCTTGATCTCCTGAACTTGTGATCTGCCTGCCTCAGCCTCCCAGACTTCTGGGATTACAGATGTGAGCCATCACCCCCAGTGCTTTTTTTTTTTTTTTTTTTTCTAAGATGGAGCCTCATTCTGTCACCCAGGCTGGAGTACAATGGCCCCATCTCAGCTCACTGCAACCTCTGCCTCCCAGGGCCAAGAGATTCTTGTGCCTCAGCCTCCTGAGTAGCTGGGATTATAGGCAAGTGCCACCATGCCTGGCTAATTTTTGTATTTTTAGTGGAAACAGGGTGTCACCATGTTGGCCAGGCTGGTTGCGAACTCCTGACCTCAGGTGATCCACCCACCTTGGCCTCCCAAAGTGCTGAATTACAGGCATGAGCTACTTGCTGGGGGTGGGCTTTTTTCCTCCCTTCTAATAAAGATGACCCTGACCTTGAGTGACGGGCTAGACTAGAGATTAGGGAGCATGTTTTTTGGCAGAGTGCATACGTAGCACCTGGGCAGATTTGCCTTGGGTGTGAGTCGCCAATAGGTTCTAGGGAAGCCAATTTTGGAAAACCGGCAAGCAAGCCCCATCAAGAAATGGGAGGGGGGACTGGGCGCCGTGGCTCATGCCTGTGATCTCAGCACTTTGGGAAGCCAAGGCAGGCGGATCACTTGAGGTCAGGAGTTTGAGACTAGCTTGGCCAACATGGTGAAATCCACTAAAAACACAAAAATTATCTGCATCTGGTAGCACATGCTTATTATCCCAGCTACTTGGGAGTTGGAGGCAGGAGAATCGCTTGAACCCGGGAGACAGAGGTTGCGGTGAGCTGGGATTGCACCACTGCACTCCAGCTTGGGCAACAAGATGAGACTTCATCTCAAAAAAATATAAAAATAAAAATAAAAAGGAAATGGCAGCGGAGGGGGAAGAGACAACAGTGGGAGAAAAAAGGTAGAACGGGGTGGGGTGTGGTGGAGAAACAGGCAGCTGTCAGTTCTAGTCTGAACCTGGGAGGGGTATGGGGAGGGAACCGACTCCACAGTGGTCCTGGTCCCTGCCCTTCAGTGTCCTCCTCCTAGCTGTGCTTCCATTCTCTCTCACCTGCATTATCTATGTACCAAGTGCAGGAATGCCATGTTCCCAGTTTTACCATATTCATGTGCCACCTAGACTGTTACTGACTTTGTATTTCTATTTAAATTGAGTCGCCTAAAAATTTCAAAAACTAGGCCAACTGTGGTGGCTCATACTTGTAATCCCAGCACTTTAGGAGGCCGGTGTGGAAGGATTGCTTGAGCCCCAGAGTTTAAACCAGCCTGGGCAACATGGCAAGACCTGGTCTCTACAGAAAACTAGCTGAGTATGGTGGTGTATGTCTGTAGTCCTAG